>NC_133970.1:6000725-6718225 GCF_031877795.1 Strix aluco
TGTATGTGAAAGACCAGGGTTTAAGTGGTGCTTTTTCCATGGAAAATCCTATGAACTTTTAAGTTTTACTGTTCAAGAACAAGCAAAATTAAATCAAATGGGGATTAAACAGAAAGCTAATGGAAAATGGGAACTCCCGGATGGCCGAGAAGTTCTCCCAAAACCCATAGCTACCAAGATAATGCAGCAATTCCATAAAAACACTCATTGGGGAACTCAGGCATTAGTGGATCAATTTGCAACTAAATACATGTGCATTGGGATATATGATATAGCCAAACGAGTGATAGGAGAATGTCTCGTTTGTCAAAAAGTAAATAAACATCAAATAAGAAAACGAGTATATGGGGGGCGAGAATTGGCTCATAGACCTTTTGCAAGAATACAAATAGACTTTACTGAATTACCAAAGGTGGGGAGGTATAAATACCTATTAGTAATTATAGATCATTTAACTCAATTCGTAGAAGCCTTTCCCACAGCCCGAGCCACAGCTCACACAGTAACAAGGATATTACTTGAAGAAATCATACCTCGGTATGGAGCAATAGAAGCAATAGACTCAGATAGAGGTCCACACTTTGTATCCAGAGTAGCCAAAGAGACTTTGGCTGCCCTGGGTACACAGTGGCAATACCATACTCCGTGGCACCCGCAGAGCTCAGGGAAAGTTGAACGTATGAACGGAGAAATAAAAAAACAACTTACCAAACTAATGTTAGAAACTAAAATGTCATGGGTAAAGTGTCTCCCTTTAGCCTTGTTAAATATCAGAACTCAGCCCCGAACTGATGTAGGCATTTCTCCCTTTGAAATGCTATATGGGATGCCCTATGATTTAGAAATGCCACCGAATCACCCCCAACTTGAAGAATTAAAGATAAAGTCCTACCTGATACAGCTAATGGCAAGGAGAAAACAACTACAGGCTCGGGGGATGGTAGTACAAAGGCCTCCATTGGATGTGGCCATGCATCAAATCCAACCAGGAGATAAAGTACTAATCAAATCATGGAAAGAATCTTCTTTGACCCCCCGTTGGGAAGGACCCTATGTTGCTCTTATCACTACAGAAACTGCTGTTCGGACTGCTGAGAAGGGGTGGACACACGCAAGCCGAGTAAAGGGACCTATACAGGATCCGGCCTGGAAAGTGACCAGCCCTCCTGGGGATCTACGAGTCACCCTTCGGAAAACCTGAAAGAACTCTCTACACATTGTGAGATAAGAACCTACGAAGGACTCGATGAGTGAGACCCTGATATTTTTGTCCAATTGAAACTTATATTTGTTTTCCTTTTATATGCATAAAGTGTAAAGTGTAATGTATGTAAAGAAGGCTGGGGGATTCATAATGCACATGGAATAAATCTTCGGTCTAGTTGTAATCAGTGTTATTAACGAGAATAGCGATTAACTAATCAGGCCCTAAAACTGGAGATTCTAAAACTTGGTAGAAAATATTTACTAAAGAGAGTGCACTCACTCTAATTGGCCTACTCAATAACACTCTCAGATCCTAAGGGTGATCTGTAGAAAGCACATCCTCTGGGTCCCCTGTCGTGAACCCGAGGTCAAAGATAAAAACTGGGAGACCTATGTGTCCCGGAGTAGAGGCAAACGTACCCCTGAAGAATACGGCTGCTGCCGAGAAGATGGAACACTCTGCTGCTCTAAGCAACAGAGTAGGCAGAGGAGGCAGAGACGTATCAAAGTGGGGAAAACTTTACTGCCCTACTCTGAAGAAAAAAGGACCTCTGAGGGAGAAGGGCCAGACGAGAGTGTCAGACACCCCGATACAAAAGAGACTAAGAAAAAATATGCAAATCTATAGAATCCCGTCAGCCTTCTATTGGAGCTATTGGATAGTCTGGCTAGGTGTATTAGCTACAATGAATACACTACCAGGATGGGCTAGAACGACTAACCAATCCCACCAACCTTTTGAACATACCCTAACTAATCAAATTATATGGCCTTGGACAGATGCTTATTATGGACATACAGGAAGTATGGATGCAGATTTGTATGGGACAGAGTTAGCAACTGCCATACTAAGCAATAACCTAACACTCCAAACATATAAATGGGAGAATTCATCCCATACCTGGACAGCTAAAAAAGGAGATGAGATACAGATAGGCTGCAGAGTATTCAATGTAAATGTGATAATAAGTCGGCACCCTTTAATTCAAACCGTCCGTCAGCCCCCTTTTACTCAAATCGTTATCAGAGACAAAACGGAATCTAAAATAGCTCAAACCCGTTGTGAGTCGGAAACCTGTTGGTATGCATTTACTGCAACCCAACCGGTGTCCATAGTTTGTTTGGGAGGGACCAGGTCAGGAGATCAAGCTATATCTTTCCGATTTCCATTGAATATACAGGAGGAAACTACAACAATCACAACCCACGCTCCCAAAGAGACTACTCAGACTACTCATACTGTTCCAACACAACCAACAGTCGTGCTTAGCCCAAGAATTTTTAAAATTGGACCATATGCAATTAGAAATACAGGTAAACAACAAATGCTGTTTAACCCGGCGTGGTCTCTCAAGCAAGTTGAATTGTTAATGCAAAATAATGTTTCAAATATTCAGCCAGCATGTTCACCTTTCCTAAAGACTTCTTACGAGGGATGGACAACCTGGCTGCAAAAACAAACTCCTCACACAAAAAGAACGCAGAGAGACTTAACCGGTGCTTTGGGAACAGGATTGGGAGTTTTAAATAGTATTGATTCGGAGGTGATAATGAACAAATTGGCTACCTCAATTAGTGATTTAACTAATATACAAAGGCCTTTGCGATCTTCCTTATTGGCTTTGGGGGCTAACCAGTGGCTGTTGTCGAATATATTACCAAAAGGGGAAAAGGTAAATATAAAGGATCATGAATTGATTACAGACGCACTCAGTGTGCTCCAAAATAACCTCTCTTTAGCTCTCAGCTGCATCCAGGCTCAAATATGGATGCAGTCGATAGCTGCCTCAATTATAAGAGAAGGTGAAGAAGGTATTCTTCCTACTGAAATTCGAAGAATAATTTGGGACAGTGCTACTAATTTTGAAAAGAAACTCCAATCCTGGTGGAACCTGGTAAACTTTACCTATGACCCCATCACAAACACAGCTACTACCTTTATACTCACTATTTACAATGCCACCATATACCAAATTTATCCTATCATTGCATTAGGGCTGAATCACAACGGAACCATACTCTATCCTTCTGAGCATAGAGTATGGGCCCGAAAGGTAAACGAAAAATGGCAAACTGTCAATCTAGAGTCCTGCATTGTACGGGAACAACAAGGATTCATTTGTGAAGGCAATGCAATTGAGGCACAAGATATTTGTTTAGATACCGAACAAAATATTTGTCACTTTGAGGTCCATCCCAATGAAAATCCTAAAACAGTACTTATATATATTGGCGAAGGTTGTGTATGTTTGAGGACGGTTTGTGAATTCTTAACTGTAGACAAGATCATAATAGAGACAAAAAATTATTCAAATCTCTGTGTTTGCAACTTCACAAAGGTAATCGGATGTGACTTTTCCTATTTAGCCCCGGTCACGTCTTACCAACTCCTGCAATCCAATTATACATTAATACATAATCTACAACCTACACCCATTGGAATGAACCTCACTTTGGTTAAGCAGTTACTTCAACACAAAGACTTAGTTAGAATTTTAGAGAAAGTTAGAGAAAACGGACAGAAAACTCTAATAACTGTTCATCACAATGTGGAAGAAATACACCGAGTCTTGGAAAGAGCAAAAAAGAATGCAGAACATAACTGGTGGGACACCCTTTTTGGATGGTCACCTACTGCTACAGGCATCTTGAACAAGTTGTGTCACCCCATTGTGGTTCTCTTGATATTAATCTTAATCAGTTTGACTTTGTCAATAATATTATATGTCATAACTTGGAGAATGATGCAACGGGTAACATATCTGATGTCTGTCGCCCGTCCAATACTCATTAAAGCCAAAAACAATCAATTAGATGATGACTTTAAATTGAAAAAAACTCTCCTGTTAAGTCAACAAGAATTGCAACGATTTGATGAACAAAATGATAAAAAGAAAAAGGGGGGATTGTGATAGACAGTAAACTGTTTGTTCATCAAATTCCATTGAAGATACTGGGAGCTCGTGACATGTTATTCCATAAACTATGTTGGCCTAAGCTTAATCTTAACTATTACACTGTGTAACGACTAACTGACTGTAAGTGCTTATCTAAGTTGAAATGCTGAAGCAAGGACTCCTACTAGGCAAAAGACTGAAAAGAGGGAGAAAGGGAAGAAGGACAAAGGGGAGAAAGACAAAGGGAAAAAAAAAAAAAAAAAAAAAAAAAAAAAAAGGGGGTAGTGTCTATATTCTGTAAAATATAAACAAAGACTTTGTGAGCCACTCTCAGGAAAGTAGGAAATACGAGAAGCTGGTGACGTGAGGAAGACCCGGATGGAGCGACCCCCTAGCTGCAAAGTGCGCAGACGCAGGATACACCTCTCAGAGAGACCCGATAACGGAAGGCGGAGGATATAAAAAAGACGGACCCTCGGGAAGTGGGTGCGCGCCGTTGGTGGAGCAGGGACTCCCCGGCCGCCCAGCGCTGTTTTGCTTATTGCCGCTTGCTAAAATAAATAATTGAAATTTAATTTGTCCTAACTTGCATCATTTTGGCAAGATAGTCTATAACACTGAGTACATCCCTAATAGCAGGAACCTAAAGAAAACAAAGGCCTAAGAAGACTCCAGTGTCGAGATAAGTGACTGAAAGCTGGAACAAACAGGAGCTGAAGGACGGATGAAGTAACTCTATGACCACATATGGACATGAGAAACCTAAAGTTCACTAACGGACAGTGTGAGAAAGGCTATGTGGACCCCCTAAGGGGGGGAGAAGACCCTCACTCTATTTTTACTACACATGCTCAGACTATGTAAATGAATTCTAAGAACCCATTAGCATAAGACTGCCTTTTCTAAGAAATCTAATGCATATGTATGCTTTTTGTGTATATTGGTCAGAGAGTTTTGTTAGTAAGCACGGCACTTGTGGTGGAGCGATCCCCAGTGCTGCCCAGCGCTGCGAATAAAGAATCCCTGCTCGACAGTTATACTCAATTCTGACTGTTGAGTGAAGCTCTTTGTTTCATAATGATTTCTGAATATTGCTTAATAATCCTGCTTGCCCTGACTGTTCTGTGGAAACTTACCAAAGGCTACTGTGTTCATCAAAACAAAGCAGTTCTCTGTGGAAACTTACCAAGAATTACTATGTTCGGCAAAAATAAGAGACATGTCCTTGGAAAGCAGATGGGTTCTAACTAGTTTAGTCTTTGTAGTGAATAGATAGCCATATATGGATGGTAGAAACCAATATACTGGTGCTTTTAGATAAGATAGAGATGGTAAACCAGCTGGAACCACTCTTGTTATTCAAGAAATTAGCTAAGAGAATCTGCGCATGCTCCAAGGAAAAGTACAAGGTGAGAAAGACTACAAGCCTTCCCCCAAAAGACCCCCGAAGACGCCCACCAGGAGGCAATGCGCAGGCACAAAGAGAACATAAACTGCTGACACCAGCCTCTAGAACTAACCCAGCCTTACTCATGCATATGTATGTTTGTGTTATGTAATCCAATGAATATGTATATCCACACTCGATAAGTTTTTGGTAAAATGTGCGGTGGGTGTGCAAGCTTTGTGGAGAAATCCCCTTGCACCCCGGCGACGGAGTAAACGTACCTGCTTTATAACTCTATTCGAGTTGTAGAGTCTGTTTCCACAAATCACTATCCCGTATTGGTTAGTAACATACAGTGAGTTTGTCAACTTCCTGCACAAGCTCGAAGGGTAAGGGGCGGGGGCAGGGGTCTTAAGTTGATTTACGTAAAACAATTTTAACAAGCTTCCATGTCCCAGGATGTTTCTCTTCTTCAAGGACGGTAGCTCCTGATTAGAAACTCCTAAATATTGTTGATGGCTTGAAGAACAGACTGACCTATTTGGTGTGTCCAATTTGTCCTTGTATTTGATGAGAAACACTTGTATGGATAACAATATGTATTATGTGGCCTTGGGTGTGATGAGAAGCATTTGTGGGGCCTGCAACGTGCAATGAGAAACGGTTTTGCGGCCTACAATTCCTGGTAAACAATATATTCTTTCCCATGGGTAGCAAGCTGTGAGAGACTGAAATGTCAAATGATTGTCTCAAAGCTTGCTTGTGTGTGTGCTTTGAGTCACGGGGTGGTGTCAGTAATGCCTCAAACATTCATCAAGGACCAGCTGTGGCCTTTGTAATTAGTCTAAGGAATGTCACCCAAGGAAGCAGGAGTGTATCGAAGGATGCACCCTCCCACTCCCTTGCAGTTGCATTGACAAACTCCTTAGATAAGCCTCAAAGAGGGGGAAACGTGGACTGAGTGAAACCAGGTGTTTCTCATCAAGCACAAGGACTGCTGATCACTGGCTCCATTGTGTTAGCCCAATACTTTGTGGCTCTCTTGTGTGCTCCAGATGCCATGCATGCCTTGCAACCGACTTTGTGACTTCACCGGTGAAGAGTAGATAAGAACTGATAAGAGGTGAGCATTTTTGCCTCAGAAGCCAGATGATTTCTCAAGAAGCATGAAGTCAGCAGAACTGTGGGAACTGAGGCAAAAACAAAGGTGGGCAGGGTGAGCACGACCACCGACTCAATTGGACAATGGGTGGTGTACCCCATTCCCCCTCAATGTATGCACAGAACCCATGCTTCACCTTTTTCCTTGTCTCTCATGGAAATGAGTTTGTGA
This sequence comes from Strix aluco, assembly GCF_031877795.1. Lineage (NCBI taxonomy): Eukaryota > Metazoa > Chordata > Aves > Strigiformes > Strigidae > Strix > Strix aluco. The sequence goes on from NC_133970.1 coordinate 6,007,549, forward strand.
AATACCTACCTCTCTTTGTCTAGTATGCAAATCAGCTGATAAGATGAGCTTAAAAGGTGACAGAGAACTTTGCTGTGTGTGCACCCACCACCGAAGAACTGAAGACTGAGGACCAATGGGACGCTGCTGGATCAATGGTGGTAACTATTCTTGCGACTCTATTCCAGATGCTTGCTTGATTTCTGTCTTTTCCTTCCATTCTGTCCTATCACTACCCCTCTTCACTTTTAATAATAAAAACTGTTTTGGGTGTACGACATTTAACCTCGTTTGTGTCTTAATCTCGCTCTTGGGATCATATCGAAACCTCCCCCGACATTGGATCGGGACACAAGCACATAAAGTTTAAGCAACTCTGAACAAGGCCTCTTGTTCAGGGTAACACATGGATGAACAAGGAGCTCCTGGACAAGCTTAAACATAAAAAGGAAGCCTACAGAAGGTGGAAGCGAGGACAGGCAGCCTGGGAGGAATACAGAGAAAATGTCCATGTAGCCAGGGATCAGGTTAGGAAGGCCAAAGCCCTGACAGAATTAAATTCGGCCAGGGATTTAAAGGTGGGGACTGGGAGAATGAAGAACCGCCCACAGTAGGAGAAGATCAGGTTTGAGACCATCTAAGGAACCTGAAAGTGCACAAGTCCATAGGACCTAATGAAATGCATCTGTGGGTCCCTGAGGGAACTGGCAGATGAAGTGGCTAAGCCACTATCCATCACATTTGAGAGGTTGTGGCAGTCCGACGAAGTTCCTGCTGACTGGAAAAGGGGAAACATAACCCCCATTTTTAAAAAGGGAAAAAAGGAAGACCTGGTGAATTACAGACCAGTCAGTCTCACCTCTGTGCCTGGTAAGATCATGGACCAGATCCTCCTGGAAACTATGCTAGGGCACATGGAAAATAACGAGTTGATTGGTGACAGCCAACACGGCTTCACTAAGGGCAAATCGTGCCTGACAAATTTGGTGGCTTTCTACACTGGGGTTACAGCGCTGGTGGATAAAGGAAGAGCAACTGACGTCATCTGCCTGGACTTGTGCAAAGCTTCTGACACTGTCCCGCATGACATCCCCGTCTCTAAATTGGAGAGACATGGATTTGATGGATGGACCACTCGGTGGATAAGGAATTGGCTGGATGGTCGCACTCAAAGAGTTGTGGTCAGTGGCTTGATGTACCAGTGGAGACCAGTGATGAGTGGCGTTCCTCAGGGGTCAGTGTTGGGACCAGTGCTGCTTAACATCTTTGTTGGCGACATGGACAGTGGGATGGAGCGCACCCTCAGCAAGTTTGCCGACGACACCAAGCTGTGTGGTGCAGTCAACACGCTGGAGGGAAGGGATGTCATCCAGAGGGACCCGGACAGGCTTGAGAGGTGCAAACCTCATGAAGTTCAACAAGGCCAAGTGCAAGGTCCTGCACATGGGTCGGGGCAATCCCAAGCACAAATACAGGCTGGGCGATGAGCATATTGAGAGCAGCCCTGTGAAGAATGACTTGGGGGTATTAGTGGATGGAAAACTGACTATGAGCCAGCAATGTGCACTCGCAGCCCAGAAAGCCAACTGTATCCTAGGCTGCATCAAGAAAAGTGTGGCCAGCAGGTTGAGGGAAGTGATTCTCCCCCTATGCATTGCTCTTGTGAGACCCCACCTGCAGTACTGCGTCCAGCTCTGGGGCCCCCAACATAAGAAGGACATGGACCTGCTCAAGTGGGTCCAGAGGAGACCATGAAGATGATGAGGGGGCTGGAGCACCTCCCTTATGAGGACAGGCTGAGAGAGCTGGGGTTGTTCAGCCTGGAGAAGAGAAGGCTCTGGGGAGACCTCATAGAGGCCTTCCAGTTCTTAAAGGGGGTTGTTGTGGTTTGAACTCAGCTGGTAGAAAATTGCCACGTGGCCAGTTGTTTACTTCCCTCCCCCCCCCCCCCCCCCCCCAGTGAAATAGGAGAGGGACAGAAAAAAAAAAGAAATTTGTAGGTTAAATAACAAAAATTTACTTAGCAAAAGAACAACAGTAATGATAGTAGTCCAAAACGGGTAAAATGCAGTAGTGGCTCACCAAACGCCGACCGGTACAGAGCCCGTCCCCAGCCCGCCCAGCTGATCTGGAAACCGAAAACAAAACAAACAATGCCCGTGAGAGAGCACGCGCCCGCCTATATGCTGAGCTTTGACGTCACATGACATGGAATGCTCCAATGATCAATCAGGACCCAGCCCTCCAGCTGTGCTCCCTCTCAGCCCATGGAAAGTTAACTCTATCCTGGCCAAAACCAGGACAGGGGTCTACAGGAAAGATGGGGAGGGACTCTTTATCAGGGAGTGTAGGGATAGGATGAAGGCTAACGGTTTTAAACTGAAAGAAGGTAGATTCAGATTAGATATAAAGAAGTTCTTTCCTGTGAGGGTGGTGAGGCACTGGAACAGGTTTCCCAGAGAAGCTGTGGCTGCCCCCTCCCTGGAAGTGTTCAAGGTGAGGTTGGACGGGGCTTCGAGCAACCTGGTCTAGTGGAAGGTCTCCCTGCCCATGGAAGGGGGGTTGGAACTACATGATCTTTAAGGTCCCTTCCAACCCAAACCATTCTAGGATTCTATGATTCTAGTTGCCTTTTGCAAACCAGAATATAAATGGATCTTTTCCTATCACTCTGGGAAAAAGAGGTAAGATTTAAGGTGTATTTTGAGAGAGACAGAGAGAATCCTTCCACATGAGAGGTGAGATTTTTCCAAGCACTTGAGGTAATATGAGAGCAGTCACTGAATTTCAAAGGAGACAAAAAAAACCCTCTGAAAAGAGGAGTGGGCAATGTTTCAGTAATACTGAAAAATGAATGCAAATAAATTACCTTTACCTGTAGTACAAAATAAATTGATTCAGCTGCTTTTACTATGTGTTTTTAATTTCTGAGTTGAGGTCTGAGGAGAGTGTCTTTTTGGTGGTTTTTACTTCTGTAGCATAGAGCTACAAGGACCAAAGCAAAGCAGCAGGATGTCATGGTTTAAACCCGGTCGCCAGCCAAACACCACGCAGCCGCTCGCTCACCCTCCCCCGCCCGAGGGATGGGGGAGGGAATTGGAGGGGTAAAGGTAAGGAGACTCATAGGTTGAGATCAAAACAATTTAATAATTGAAATAAAATTAAAATAATAATGATAATGATAATAACGATAGTTATGATAGAATATACAAATGAGTAATGCACAATGCGATTGCTCACCACCTGCCGACCAATGCCCAGCCCATTCCCGGCTGTCTCGTCCCACGTGGTGGGTTATGAGGGGGGTGAATTTTTTTAATTCCCCAAGAGCCTGCGTGCCGGTGGAAGAGCCGGTCTCTGCCTGGCAGAGCCGCAGGGCAGGCCGAGTCACCACAATGACTCAGAGGAACAATTGTGCTGGTGACTTTATTAACTGACCACTTCAGTGAGTGAATGGAGACAATTTGGCAACAATCAACTGTGGGAGTCATTGGCCTGTCAGCCTTGCACAGCCTCTGAGAAATAGCTAGGCTTTGATAAAAAACAGGCCTTGGAAGAAAGATAAGAAACTGCCGAGTTGTGCCAAGGGGGCAGGGAAAAGCAACAGACAGCTGCAACACTGAACCGTGGAAAAGTACTGAACTGTGAGAAGTTACCGCCGCGAGAACAGCGCGTGAACAAGAAGGTGATTGGTCTGCACAGCGCGTGTGAGAGTGGTCTTATGCTGATAGGAGAAAAGGTTGATAGCTGTCTAATTGCTGATTTGTTAACTATGAAGTAAGAGCTTTACCGACAGCATCCGAGAGCATAAGTATGTACCATTGTAACAATAAACTCTCTCTTTCCTTCTGCACTTCACGGAGAGTCCGTGCCCCAGTTGCCACAACCAACTGGTAACCGTCAGGAGAACGAATAAAGGCACTTTGGCAATGAGACTATTTTCCTAATAACCTGTCAACGATCAACCGATCCCAGTTAAATTCGTACAAAACTTATACACATGAATATATGTAAGAGAGAAAGAGAGAGCAAAAAGAGGAAAGAGAAAAGAGAGAAGGAGGGGATAGGAAAAGGGGAATCACCACCCTTAGATCCCGTCTTGTCGCAGAGTAGCCAGCTTGGTCCATAGGTGGTGGGTCGACAAAGACACAGTGGGGTGTTGCCTTTATATAGTCTTTCTTACACACGTGCAGTAGGTTGTTCCAGAAGGTTCTCATTTTCTCTGGCTTGTACCTGCGCAGTTAGACAAGTTCTGTCTCTGGGCAACAACAGGAGGGAGAGGGAGAGAAACAACCCACCGCCCCACCTTTGCAGAGCTCTCTCTGCTTCTCCCCCACAGGGCGTCCCACTCGAGTTGTTTGAGACATCCTCTTTACAAACAGTTTCTTGTTTATGAACAGCTTGTGACACTGGCTAGCGATCCCAGAGAAGAGAAGATCCCAAAACTGCAATCCTGGAAGAGTGAGAGAGAGCTTCCCAGCCCACCCTCATCTATATACTGAGCATGATGTTATATCATATGGAATATTTCATTGGCCAATTTGGGGCTGTCGCTCTGGCTCTGCTCCCTCCCAGCTTGTGCATCTGCGCATGGGCAGGACATGGGAAGTTGAAAAGTCCTTGATTTCTTAGCAACAACTAAAAACATCAGTACATTATCAACATTCTTCTCATACCAAATCCCATACTGAATCCAAAGCACAGCACTATTCTAGCTACTAAGAAGAAAAATTAACTCTATCCCAGCCAAAACCAGGACACAGGTTATAACATGTATGAAAACAATATGGTTAAAGAGATATGTAAACATTTTATTTAGCTGTGAAGTGACTCATTGTCGCGGATGAAAGTATTGACACGGTAATATTTAGTAAGAAATCTAGGTTTATTAATAACTAACAGCAATTTATTATTATAAAATAATTCAGAAATACTAAAAGAAAGGAAAGCGACTTATTCAGATTCTAAAATGACAAGATTCACACTAACTTACTTAACGGTACCTATATATATATACACACATGCATGCACATAACAAAATGGACAAACATACAGAAACAAAGGTGTTTGGATTCAGTGGAATGAACACAGAACAGACATACACACACAGAAACAAGGGTACGTACCCACCCACCCACCCACCCACACACACAGAGTAAAGAGAAGCTAGCTCAAAGAAAATTTCCCTCTCGAGTTTAGAGCAAATACTCACAATGCCTTGGCATTCCTCAACGGGCGATAATTGAGACTCGAGCGGGGGACTTCGCCCTGGCCTTCCGTCTGGAGCAGACGACACCTTAAGGGTTTGGTACCTGAGAGGCGTCCCAGCTCAGGGGAGATGCTGGTCACAGGCCTGCTGCGATCCAGGAGAGCTCAAAGGGTCTCCCTGGTGGTCGCCATTTATAGGGTCCAAGATAATTGACTTTTGTCAAATGCCTTCTGGTGCCTTCCAGCAGTTACAAAAGAATTTGATTAATGTGCGACTCTGTTATTGTTCCCATTTGACCACATCCCAGGCACAGGTGTGCCAGGCCCTTAGGAGTTGATGGGCCATTTTAACCATTTCCGAGCAATCGGGAGGGGCAGGAGCCAGGCTCGTTAACATTGTCAGTCCTTATCTCCACAGACTGGTGTATAGCTCGGGGGATGTGGGTGGAATCGCACCTAGCACCAAGCAGCCCAACAAAGAGGGGCGGCGGGGGGGGGGTAAGGATTGCACCACCACACTCATTCCCAACACTTGACTTAGGATAACAACCTCATCAAGAATGAACCGAGAAGCTGCCATGCTTGCAAGCATTACAAACTTGTTTCAGTACTAAGAGTGGAGATGTCTGCTACGTAAGAGATCCTACACCCTTAAGGAAAACAGACACAGATTCAAAGGGTAGGAGTAAGCTCAGGTTCTGATGATTATTTACTGAAAACAACACTGAATCATTGGTGCTTAAGATATCATCCTAAACTAAGACAACTCTGTGAGCAGGAAGTCCCACCAGATGTTCACAGGTGGGAACACAGACCACATGATCAATTTCTAATAATGCACACCCTTGCCATGCCGAGCTGCAGTGCAAACTAAACACTCTCAAACTTGACTGGAGACAACAGTTTATTGTTAGGTTTTCCTACCACTGTTGTCTCTCTCATCGTAGCTAGAGTGATGTTATTTTACCAAAATGCAAGGATTATGTCATCATTAGCATCCTCTACAGATTGACAATGCAGTTGCAAAGACAACATTGAAAGAAATGTATATTCCTTTCTTCCATAGTGGTCAGGGAAGATAATCTGTAGCTAGCTAATGGAAACGTCATTTTTTCCTCACTAGCTTTATAACAGCCGTATCAGTCCAAATCCTCGATTAGTGTAAATTGGCTTAGTTCCACTGAAATCAATGACACTATACAAAGGCCTTGGCCACTGTATATAGATAATGCCAAAGAGTCTGTCAGTGTTGCTTGGTTGGTTGAAGTCATTTGGTTTTGATGAGTGATATATGACATTTCCTCCCCCCCCCCCCCCCCCCCCCGGTGGTAAACAGTGAACATCCCATCCAGCCCCTGAAGGCACAGGCAGTAAGAGATAAGGACTGGGAGTCAGGACGTGACAAAGTGATTGTTTGAATAATTTACAAAGTCTTTATAGTCTCCATAGTCTTTATTGCTTGAGCTGCTTTTTGGAATTTCTCAGATCCTCTTCCATCAGTTTCAACTTGAGATAAGTAAAGAAACTCTGAGGAATGGTTTACACTTATCAACTTTCATTTATATATTTCAATAGCTTTTCCTGCTAGATCTACTTCCTGCAGAATTTCTTGTTCTTTTATTCTTTCCTGTATTCTCACATTTCCACCAAGACACTAAATTTTCCTTTTCTCTCAGTGTGCTTCCTTTATCATTTACTGATGGAAAGGCTGCAAAAATTGTCCCATCCCAAGTAAAACACCAAGGAGGTCTAGCCATATACTGAAAGTGAGAAAATATAGTCATGGACCATATAGAATCCCATTGCACCTCCTCCTCCCGTGTAGTCTGATTGGCTTTGTCACACTTCCATTCCATGATGTTTCTACTCACATTGTTTCTAATTTGTTCATCATAAGAACACCACTCAACAGTTCGATATCTTCCTATTTTTGTGAAAACACAATTTAACAATTTTTCACAATCTGCTTTATTCCCTGGGGACTTCCATTGTTTCCTGATAATTTTCACTTGTTCATACCACTCAACAACTGTGGGAGAAAGGCAAGTCGACATTGGCCTGTCAGCCCTGCACAGCCTCTGAGAAGCAGCAAGGCTTTGATGAGAAACAGGCCTTGGGAGAAAGATAAGAAACTGCCGAGTTGTGCCAAGGTGGCAGGGAAAGACAACGGACAGCTGCAACACTGAACTGTGGAAAAGTACTGAGCTGTGAGAAGTTACCGCCGCGTGAACAGCGCGTGAACAAGAAGGTGATTGGTCTGCACAGCGCGTGTGAGAGTGGTCTTATGCTGATAGGAGAAAAGGTTGATAGCTGTCTAATTGCTGATTTGCTAATTATGAAGTAAGAGCTTTGGCGAGAGCATAAGTATGTACTATTGTAAGAAGAGAGGGGAGAATAAAGAAAGAAGATGGCCCCTGACCTGCAGAAAGAAAAAAAACAACACTCTGACTCGTTATTTTGGCCGCTACAAACAACGGGTTTTTGTTTTCAATGAGTAGTCTCATTTTTGTATCTTAAATTGGTCAAATTCATTGTTAAAATTCCCCATGGAACAGATTCACCTACTGCTCTTGGTATCGGTAAACAAGCAGTAATTTGTGTTACGTTCTGCAAATTGGAAAATCCCTTAATTAATCCTAACATCAAATTTTCTTCTGGTGCTTTCTTTGGGAGGTATATTAGCTGTTCTGTTTCTACCTGCCTTCTATTCCTCACCTTCAGGTCTAACGTTTCCTCATAATTCTCAGTCCCATTTTGTCTTTCGATTGTTACCTCAAACCAGGATCCTACTAGCATCAGTTTCCAGATTAAAATAAAATCTAAACCAATTTCCAATCGATATATAGAGTTAGACATATTTTAGAGTCAATTTTGAAGTTCCCGGATCCCTACTGACGATCTTCCAGGAAGGGGACGCCTTCTTCACTCTAGTATAGTGTATCCATGCATCTGATTCTGCGATCTTGATAGCTGTAAAGGTAGTCAGCAGTATCTGAAAGGGTCCTTTCCAGCGGTCTTGCAAGGATTCAGAAGTCCACGTCTTCGTGTAGACGTAGTCTCCAGGTTGAAAGTCATGTACTGGATTTTCCAGGGATAGAGGTCTGTTCCACACTACTGCATTTTGGATTGCAGTCAGGGTTTTTCCTAAGGAAAGCAAATAATTATACACATCTCGCTTTCCTTTTACATGCATATTTGGATTTGGTTCCAGAGATTCATATGGTTTCCCATATAGTAATTCATAAGGACTAACTGATGTGCCACTTTTTGGTTGTACCCTGATTCGCAACAATGCCAATGGAAGTGCCTGAGGCCACTTTAAATTAGTTTCTTGACATATTTTGCTAATTTGCCATTTTAGGGTCTGATTCTTTCTTTCTACCTTTCCACTGGATTGTGGCCTCTATGGTGTATGCAAATCCCAAGTAATTCCCAGAGTTTTACAGACACTTTGTACTACTTCAGCAACAAAGTGTGGGCCTCTATCCGAAGAGATCCCAATAGGGACTCCAAATCTCAAGATTATTTCTTGTAGTAACCATTTTACAACTTCTGAGTGGTACGACAAGGAAAGGCTTCCGGCCATCCTGTAAAAGCATCAACCCCCACCAGAATGTACCGATACCCATTTTGTCTAGGCAACTCTGAAAAGTCTACTTGCCAATAGTCTCCTGGTTCTGTTCCAGATTTGAGTTTACCCATTTGAACCTTTTTCTTCACTACTGGATTATTTTTCAAGCACACTTCACATTTTGCAGTTATCATTTTGGCAGTTCCTAGCATCTTAACTGATACTACTTGTCTTTTTAAAAGTGTTACCAAAGCCTCTACGCACCAATGACATTCCTGATGTTTTACCTGAATTATTTCTCTCGTTAGAAGAGGTGGTACTATTACTTGTCCATTAGACGTCATCCACCATCCAGTTAAGTTTTTCCTAGCATTCAATAATTGCCCCAATTTATCATCTTCTTCTGAATATTTAGGTTTCTCCCTTGGGAGAACTACTGGTTTGGTTGGAATCAATGCCATTTGTAACATTATTTCTTTCGCTGCTTTTCTGGCAGCCCTATCTGCTAAGTTATTGCCTCCAATTTCTTTTGTATTCCCAACCTGATGTGTTTTACAGTGCATGATTGCCACCTGAGCTGGTTTCTGAACTGCTTGCAATAACTGCGAAATTTCATCCTGATGTTTAATATTTGATCCCTGGGAGGACAATAATCCTCGTTCTTTCCACAAGACTCCATGGACACGTACTACCCCAAAAGCATACTTTGAGTCAGTCCAGATATTTACTTTCTTCTTTTCACTTAATTCAAGAGCTCTAGTTAAAGCAATGAGTTCTGCCTTATGAGCTGAAGTGGTGCCAGACAATGCATTTGCCTCTATGATCGAGTTTTCAGTTGTTACCACATATCCAGAGTATCAAACTCCATGTTCCACAAAAGCTGCTGCCGTCTGTGTATAACTCCCAGTTGGGATCTTCCAGCGGTGTGTCCTTCAAGTCCTCTCGACTGGAGTACGCATGTTCAATGGTAGTCAGGCAGTCATGCTCCAGCTGCCCTTCTTCCTGTGTAGAACTTTGAAAAACTGCAGGGTTTATCAGGTTAGTTGGTTTTAAAATCACATCATCTTGTTCAGTCAGGACCACCTGGTACTCCATCATTCTGCTCGGGGACAACCAATGTCCCCCCTTTTGTTCTAAAACAGCTATCACTATGTGTGGAACATATACTGTTATTGTTCTTCCCAAAGTCAATTTCTGGGCCTCTTGAAGAAGCATTACTGTAGCAGCAACTGCTCGGAGGCAAGTAGGCCATCCTTTACTCACAGTATCCAACTGTTTGGAAAAGTATCCAACTGGTCTCTTCCAGCTTCCCATTCTCTGGGTCAGCACACCCAGTGCAAGATGTTGTCTTTCATGAACAAACAACTGGAAATCTTGGGTTAAATCTGGAAGTCCCAGGGCAGGTGCAGACATTAGAGCTCCTTTTAAATCTTTAAAGGCCTGCTGCTGACGTGGGCCCCATACAAAAGGGAAAGTTCTTTTGAGCTTCATACAATGGCTTGGCTATTAGACCATAATTCATTATCCAAAGGCGACACCACCCGGCCATTCCCAAAAAGGCCCTTAGTTCATGAACATTTTTCGGCTCTGGTATGCCACAAATGGCTTCCTTACAGTCTGTTCCCAATCACTGCTGTCCTTTTGAAATCTCAAAGCCCAGATATATTACAGTCTGGCTTGCTATTTGGGCTTTATTTCTGGATACCTTGTACCCATTCAGTCCAAGAAAATTTAAAAGTTCTATTGTTACCCTTATGCAGGTGGATCTTTCTTCTGTAGCGATCACTATGTCATCCACATACTGCAAAAGTAAGTGTCCAGGTTTTGGCCGTGAATCATCTTCTTTCCATACTGCAAAGTAAGTGTCCAGGCTTTGGCCATGAATCATCTTGTTTCCATACTTCAAGTTCCTTCGCCAGCTGATTTCCAAAAATGGTCGTGCTATTTTTAAATCCTTGGGGTAGTCTTGTCCATGTCAATTGCATTTTTCGTCCTGTTTGTGGATTTTCCCACTCAAAGGCAAACAATTTTCTGCCTTCCTTCTCCAGGGGTATGCAGAAGAAAGCATCCTTCAAATCAAGCACTGCAAAACACTGATGGGTCTCTTTTAATGCTGTCAACAATGTATATGGATTTGCCACTACAGGATAAATGTCCTTAACTATCTGATTCACTGCTCTTAAATCTTGTACTAGCCTATATTCACCCAAAGTTTTCCTAACTGGTAAAATTGGAGTATTATATTTGGATTCACATTCCTCAAGGATTTTATACTCCAAAAAGTTGTCAATCAATTTCTTAATTCCCTGTCTAACTTCTGGTTTAATCGGGTACTGTTTAATCCTTACTGGTCTTGCACCCTCCTTCAATTCTATTTTCACAGGTGGTGCTAATTTTGATTTGCCAGTGTCACGTCCCGCTCAGATGAGGGAGACAAGTGACTCAGATTCGTAAATCCCCAACGGAGTGGACAACGGTGAGACAAGTCTCAAAGTCCAAACATTTATTAACTTCCCACAATGTACTAATTGGACACACGATAATTGACTAAGTATATAGCGAGTTGTGGCAAGCAATACAGTATGCCTTGAGTTTATTAATGGTAGTGAAGGAAAAGGGGAAAAAGGAAAGGGGGGAGATAGAGGGAATAGAGGAATAGAGATCACCGGTCTGGGTTCCTGCGTCGATCCCACCAGCGAGGGTTCCAGGAGGCCTCCATCTTCTTCGCTTCATTTCACTCTCCGGGCCCCCCCACCCTCTTTCCTCCCCCTCGATTTATACACACTTTCCTTGGGTCCGTCCCCTAGGTCGACCCACATCCCTACGTATCCCATGTACGGGGAGGGCTAAGGTGTTTCATGGGATGATGTAATTAGCATGATCATGTTAGCCCTCGTTAGCATATTGAGGGGTGTTAACTTTAATATGCGTTTCGTGGATAATGAAGCAAAGGTCATTCACCGGACAGATGGCCCTTGAAATTTGGCCAGGTGCACCAGAGCAGAGCCGTCCTGTCTCCACAGGGCTCCCTGCTCCAGCTACATCCTATGTTATTCGGGCAGCCTTATCAGCTTCGACCCCCACACCATCCACCCCGTGACTGTAGTTGCGTCTTGCGAGTATTTGAGGCATTCCTTAGCTCGGAGGGCCTCCACTCCCCCTGCTAACTTTTATCTCTTTCTCAGGCTGTTTTTCTCAGTCCGTGTTTCTCGCAGGCCTGTTTTTACAAGTCGTCTCTCACATCCCACCCCGTGACTCAAACACTCCAAGTTCTGCTTTGACCATTGTGGTCCATACGTAGCAAATAGGTACAGGGAAAAAGAAGACAGAAGGTGAGAGAGCATACGTCTAACTGCTGCAAGGCATACCATTAAAAGCAAAAACCTGCATAATATCGTAATACTGATATTTACAAGCCATCTTCCCCACCCCGTCAGTCCCGAGGATCCCAGTGATGTGACCCATGACCCAGGGTTCCATCCATCAAACCAATCCGTCGGTCCAAAAAGTTCTCTGGTCCTGTTGGCGATCTCCTTCATCTTGGCACGGGTCTCCTCTACAGAGGTGGTGGCATGGTAGATGGTCATGCAGCATTCTCCCTTATGTTTGCTGGTTTTGTTCCCAATTTCCCTTTACAGGTGTTCAATACTGAAAACGAGGCTCCTATATCTACTAAAAATTTAACCTCTTTTCCTCCAGCCTAATTACAGCCAGAGGCTCAGCTGGGTTCCCCTCCAGTCCCCTTCATTCATCTAGATTCATCACTCTTGCTGCCTTTTGCGTACCACCCCTCATCTTTGGACATTCTCGTTTCCAACGCTGTTCTTCTCTACGATAAGCACAGTGATTTATTCCTAGGGGTGCATTCAGAATTCAAAAATACTCCTCTCCCGGTAGCCCCTCATCCTCCCCTGCGTCCTCAACCTTTCACTGGTGCTCCTGTAACTACAGCCAGTAACCCTTTTTCTCTAGTTTTCTTCTCTTTCTCTCAATTATGATAGACTTTCCATGCAACCTCCAACATCTTATTCAAATTTCTTGAATCTTCTCCCTCTAGTTTCTGGAGCTTTTTCCTTATATCTGGTGCAGACTGCCCCATAAAGATCAAGGCCAGTTGCATCTGAGCTGCCTCGGCTTCCACCTTCAAATCAATATATTTTCTGGCAGCTTCCTTCAATCTTTCCATAAACGCAAAGGGAGATTCATTTTTATCCTGTCTTACCTCGTATAGCTTAGACCAATTCACAGATTTAGGTATTGCATGTTTTACCCCATACAGCACCCATTTCTGATATCGATTTAATCTCTGCCTATGCTCCCCATGGTCTGGATCCCACTGTGGATCTCCAGAAGGAAAATTTTACTCTAAAGTTCCATCAACCGCCCTACTCATAACCGCCACTTCTGCCTGCGCCTTACCAGTCCTCAATGCCATTTGTTTCTCTGTCCCATCCAATAAGTTATCCAATAGTACTTGCAAATCATTCCAGTCTGGGTCCTGCGTTCTAATAGTTGTGTCCACTATTTTGCCTACTCTCTCGGGATCTTCCCTATAAGTCCCTGCAGCCTGTTTCCAAGCCATCAGATCCATAACTGAAAAAGGCACTTTTACATATACTGGTCCATCATTACCAACTCCTTGTCTCAGAGGGGCTATCACCTGTGCCTGATGCCTGGTTCTCCTAGATATAGGAGTATGAATTACAACTTCGGCCGGTCCCTCATCCTCATCTTCTATTCCACTACTTTCTGGCTCCGGCATCTCTACTGATTCATTATCTCTTCTACCTCCATATCCCTGCCTCTGAGGTCTCTGTTCTCTTTGCAGAGGGTCTATATCTAATTCTGGTCCTATTTCATCCTCTTTGGGAGCTACATGTTTTATGCACCTTTTCCCAATGTCACATGCAGAGCAACATTTCTTTATTTTCTTGTTTTCAGAAGTCAAAGCCATTACCAAATTATCTCTACTAATCAATTTACATTCTTTCTGCCAATCAGTTCATTGCCTCAAATAAAGAACAAATCTACATATGGAACTTCATTCCATTTTCCTTCCCTTCTACAAAACAACATTAACTGTAATATGGTGTTATAGCTCAAAGTTCCATTGGTAGGCCACTTTTTCTCATCTTCCAAAACATAAAAAGGCCACCAATGATTACAATACTCTATCATTTGACTTTTACATAAGTCATCATGTATTTCTCCCCAATGTGCTAACAGACATCCTAATGGGGAAGTTTTTGGTACCTTTTTATCAGAAGCCAAATTACCAACCCTCTTACTCTTGAACAAATGTGTTAGCTTAGATGCCATTTCAAAATATTTATAAAATTCACACACACACAATCGCTCAATCTTTTGCTCCATTCTTCTCTGGCTGCACCCCTCGCGGGATAACAGCACCGCGGATCCGAACTCCGCACTCGCTTCATACTTATTTGTACGTTTCAAACTCACACAAACACCACCAATTTTTAGATAAACAGATACAGACACCAAAATATACAAATACCAACAAACACCTATAGCATATAGGTTTTTCCAGTACTCAAATTTGTCCAACCCTGCAATATCTTTCGCTTATGTCTTAGGGGCAGACGCCTAGACTCCCAATCCAAACGGGTACCCTTAGTCCAGCCCTGTGCAGCTTTCGCCACGACTGACGGGCAGACATTCCAAACCAAACCAAATAAGAAGTGTCTTACGAACTCCAGGGGACGTTGCAAAGAGTCTTACGGATCGGGGATCGATGGGTATCCCCGAGAATTCCTCGGTGCCGGCTGGAACCGATCAGGTCCCCGACTCCTCCGGTCTCTTTCAGCGAGGTCCCATCTGGGTCGCCAGAAACTGTCACCAAACAGGATAAAAAAACTTATCGACAACAACGTGATGTAGATAAGCAGACACTCCTTTATTAACGGCCGGGTGCGTAGGGAAGTCGTCTCACCAACAGTGCACATCTAACTTGTGTAGCATGCTGATTATAGAGGCTACAGTAATACATAATAAACAAGTTCTCATACATAAACATGATAATTCCCGTAACTCATTTTCTTATTCCCACCCCTTTCCAGTCATGAGCACTTGAGTCCTGAAATGAGTCGGGGGGCTGCTTTTACGACCACCACGGACTACTGACTCAAAAGAAAGACCCTCCAATGTCTTTGTCTCAAGGACTTTGGCTCACATTACAATTTTAACATGCTTCAAGGCCCTTTCACAATGTATCCTTTAGAACATCCTGGTCTACAGGGCAATAAAGTGTCCTTACCGAACAGCCTAACAATAGTACCTGATCATTCTTTGAATAGAAATCTGGTTAATGATTATTATTGGCCTACGCGGCCTTAGCCTGGGACTTTACAAAGGACTTTGTAGCAGCATGACTGGTTGTATGGTTACTCTAAACTAAATACAATATTTCTATGGCTACTTAAAACATTACACAACTTTCTTTTTATAAAACCGATACTCCTGTAAAATTCCATTTAATTGATTAGGCCTAATAATTCCTTATTTAAATCAAAATCACCAAAATTCATTAAAATCATCTCCTTCATCTTGGCACGGGTCTCCTCTACAGAGGTGGTGGCATGGTAGATGGTCATGCAGCATTCTCCCTCAGTTAGACTCAGCACACCGCACAGTCCGTGTTCCTTCAGCAATGCTAGCCGGATTCTGCAACGCTATCTTGGATGCTTGATGGGTCTGCACCTTTCATTCCCTAAAGGCATACCTTGTTCATATACTTAGTACATATAATTTCTAAGTTAAATTTTTCAAAATTATTTGAGGTTATACAATCACATTAGCAGGTCTATAAGGATTTAAGTGGGAATACAATTTAATATTCAGGTACAATTCATTAACACTTGATTTGTGGAATCAGACCCCTCCAGCCAGTCTTTGATTACTTCATCTTGCTGTTGGTGGGTGTGATGTTGTAAGGACCACATCCAGTTATATGAGCTAGCACTGTAACTGGTTAGATCCCCAAACCTGTTTGGTATTTGCAAGCACCAGTGTGCAGTCATGGGTGACTCACAGGCTCTTCTAATTTTGGAGGCGATTCCCAATAAGGTAACTTAAGGCACAACTCCGGGTTAGCCTTCCAGTAAGTGGACTCATTAAATGTACCTGTAAAATTTCCTGGATATGGATATCATTGTTGGTTGTAATCGATTGGCAATGATTTATTCCACACCCAGCAGGTATGATTCTTTTGTACATCTGGGGGAGAAGGGGCACAACTATATTTCTGTAATAGCTCCTCTATCGACATCCTGCTGACTACGCCAATTAAAATGTTGCAGAGGCTCTCAAATATACAAACAACCAAAACATAAAAATTTATTGTCAACACAATTAACTAGCACTCTGAAAACATTCAATGGCATATTCGAATGTCTGTGAGAGGAGAACAAAACTATCACCACTTCCTAGGGTTTAACGACAACCCAAAACACTCTGTCACTCCCCTAAAAAAATGAGGGCTCTCAACCTCGAGGAACTTCTTAGGGCAGTGTCCTGACCCATAGGAACCTCAAGGAGTTTCCTTAGGCAGCATCCCAACCCAAGGGGAGAGTCTTCAACTGCAGTGTGCTACTCCAGGGGGGACTAGCTCAAAATGGGCCCCCCAAAGGACTCCATTTATACCCAAGCCAAATCTGATCTGTGGTCAGTATCAGCTCCCATTGGCTGAGGGCCCCAAGTACCATAAAGCCCTGAGAATAAGGGCACGGAAAAAGGAAATCAATAGCGGCTACATTTCAACAACCAAGAAGCTCTATTTTCATTGGGCAGGTGCACCTGCCTCAGACTCCCTGGGCTCCCAGTCCAGGTCATAACACATATGACATCATGTTCAGCAATAAAAGCTAAGAGAAAGGAGAAGGAAGAGGGGGTATTTGTTATTAAGGCATGTCTTCAAAAGCAACCACTACACCTACCAAGACCCTACTTCCCAAGAAGTGGTTGGACATCACCTGCTGATGGGAAGTAGAGAGTAATTTTTGTTTTGTTCTGTTTTGCTTCCACATGTGGACCTTGCTTTTCTTTATTAAACTGCCTTTATCTCAACCCATGCGGTTTTTATCTTATTTTCTCCCCCCTGTCCTGCTGAGGAGAGGGAGTCACAGGACAGCTTGGTGGGCACTTGGTGGCCAGCCAAGGTCAACTCACCACAGTCCTTTGTGGTTCCCAGTGTGGGGCATGAGACAACGGCAGTTTTGAATTAAGTGTGCTATAGCTATAGCAGTTATTAAGTGTCGAGCTTCTATGCAAGTCACAGAGTTTGTTGGCCGCACTGCTTATCTCTTTATTTTGCTGAGCTTGGGAACATGTTAATACAAACAGTGGCTATGTGCTTTGCCCTGGCACTGATGGCCTTGCTGTGCTGTGCTGAGGGAGCTATCTTCCTATCCAGGATTGATGTGGGTGGTTTTATTGTGCAGGCTCCCGAGGTCCTTGTTCACCCTTATGTGAGCTGTTTAATACTACTAATTAACACTGTTGTCATATTATGGCATTTGTGGATTCTGGTGTCATCCTGGTATAAGAGGAGACAACTTTTGGGTAAGGTGATACTGAAACTTGCCAAGAGGCAGCTGGTCCCTGGGCAGCAGGGTGTGTGGAAGGATTTGGGCAGGTGCCTAGGGCAGTTATCACCTCCCATAACCTGGGATTTTACACCTGTACAGGAAAGTAATCCTGGTAAATTGACATGCCACCTGATAGAAGGGTGCCTTGCCTACCCCAATGAAAAACAGCAGCTTCTAGCACTGTACTGGGGCCGTGCCTGTGCCTACCGAGCCACAATTCAGTACTATCAGAGGACTGTGGTTGAGGCAGGGACCCAAACCACCTCTGAGAATGCCATGACTGAGACTGGGACACAAACTACATCTAAGAAAATGGTAACTGAGACAGGGACCCAAATTGCATCTGAGGACACCATGGTTGAGATAAGGACCCAAACACAACTACAGTAATTGCCCCAGTAATGAAAAAGTGGACAAGGAGGTCAATGGGTCCATATAATCGATTAGTAAGGGAAGAGGAAGAGAAGGAAAGATTTGATCAAGCCAATCCTTCAGTAAAGAAACAGGAAAAATTGAGAGAAATCAGACAAGAGGTGGAAACTCAAAATATGTGATGATCTACAACATTCTACTTGAATAAATATACAGTTAAGAAGAGTATGCAAGTCTTCAGTGGAGTTAAACACAAAGCCATATTCATAATCAACAAGTACATTGGTATCCTAAATGTGTTCTTAGAGCCCTAACTTACATCACTGAAGTTCATGGAGTTTTAGTCATTCTGGTTAACATGAGCAGGATCAGAAGCTGTCACAGAGTTTTAACTGAAAGACAATGGTCTGTCATGATATTTACCTGAAATTCATTAAATCCTTTGAAATTTTTTACACAAGTATGGTACCAGTGGAAAATTTGGGTAATCACAGAATACACCTAAACTTCCACATTGAAAATTGACTCATTAATTTTAGTGAGGCAAACTCAAATGTTTATAAAATGAACATGATGATTATTATTTTTATTATTCAGGAACAATCTCTGCTTTTCCCAGGCCCTAACTGAAAGTGTTTCTCGCATGCATTATTCTTAATTACCTCAGTCTCCTTAGTTACCCTGCTGTAACTGCTGTAAGAATGGGGATCACTGGTTTTTTATGGTTGTGTACAGCATTTCCCAGTGTGGGAGGGTAGGAAGGAATGGGACTGACCTGCAACAAAACCAGTAAGCAGTAACTCTGCAGGAAACCTCAAACTGTTATGTTTAGATTAAGTCTTGTAGGTAATGTTACTCCACCCTTTCTTTTGTGTCTTTTCCCAAATAAGTTATTAACAGAAGAAAGGGATTCTGCTTTTAACTTATATTTGAAAAATCATACTTTCTTGAATATAATTGTTATTGTCCTTAAAAATAAAGTAATTTATCTTTTCAGAATGTGGACCTGAATAAATCTATTTCTCAGAAAATGATGGTATAAAAAAATTAATCCTTTCAAACAACAAAGTTCTTTCAAAATTCCTTTGCAGTAATCTCCTTATAAATTATAATAAAGCAACTACAGTAAAACTACATTATTAATAAAGAAAAACACACGAGAAAATAGAAATATCAGAGCTTCATTAGCCAAGGCATTTGTATCAGACATTATCAGTGCTGGCAATGGATGTCAAATAAAAAAAATATATCTGGTCTTTTGAACGGATAATGTAATCTTTCTATGTGTCCAGGCATTGAACTTTGTAATATAATATAGTCTTCATTGCTGTCCCTTGCTGTTTTGTAATATTCATAATATATATAATATTATGAAACAAAAAGGAAAGGCCAAAGACAAACAGATGGCTCTAAAGTGAGATCCAAAGATTTAGTTTCCTGGGGGATAAAGCACTGTCACTAGTGACATCTCCTCTCTCACAGGTGCAAGAATCACTGAGAAGAAGATAAGATCAGAGAAGCAGAGAAAATAAAAATAAGAGATGGATACAAAAATTGGACCAGGGAGGGGATTGTTATATAGATTCAGAAAAATTAGTACTCTACAAAAATACAAGAGGATTAAATAAACTAATATAGTCAGTCTCCCCAAGTAGCTAAGTAGTTTGCTTTCCAAAATTTAGGAAGGGCTTTTTTAAAGGCTTGTCTTAAATGGAGAACTGCAAGGTTGACAACAGGAAATAGTCATGGAATGAATAAGGACTGCAGGAAAAATGGAGGCAATATGAATCCACAGATTGAAGCTGTAGTCCAGAGGATAAATAAACAAATGGACACAATGGAGATGCTGCATGACAGAACCTTTTGGGGACTTGATTTTTCAAAAATATCATTAATATATGATTACAGATGAGTGAGAGTAGGGATATGAGAGATCGGAACCTTAATTTCTGAAGTACTTATTAGCAAAAACCTTCATAATATAGCAACCAGAAAAAGCAATTGGGATTAAACAATGATAAACTGTACTTAACTGGAATGGTTATGTACAAAGAGCACATACTTAGATCTCTCTTATGAAATATGGAGGTATCAAGTGAATTGCCCATCACTGCAAGCAAAAATTTACATATTTTTTATAAATTAGTGGGACTGAAAAGGACATGATTTCACTCTCACTCTTGTAACTTTATCACAAGATTACATGAGAAGCCCAGCACTTCAAAGAATGAAACAAGTGCTGTCTGTGTTAGCAAGTAGCACAGGGCAATAGGAGTCCATTTGTGCAGTGAAATCATCAGTGCTGAGGACCAATGTCCTTTCTGTCTGTGTTGCAGACCTCGGTCCCATGAACTGAATGACCATTAGTGGTTAGACTGCATTAGGTGCATTACCATGCACATCCTGGTTCAGCATTCTCTGAGACTGTTTTGCAATGCAGACCAAAGCCAAGTGAGATAGCTGCTTCAAATCTAAAAAACTAATGAAGGTGCACCTTTGATTAATTTGATGATGCTAAGTGAATATTGAACCAATACCATGGCCTAATGATAGAATAGTGTTGTAGAAAGCACTTTTTTAAAGAAACACCACCTTAAAGGAAAGGCATTGTGGACATTGAGAAAATGAGGAGATGATGAAGAGAAATAAAAACTTGATAAGGTTTATCAAGGTTTACTTTTAAATATGTGTCATTTTGCTACAGAGAAACTAATTCTTTTCATATGCAAGTTTAGGATTTACAGTTTAATTTGAATCAAATTTAACTAAGTGCTAATGCACCCAAACTTGCTAACTTTATCCCTGGAAAAACATTGAAGATGTCCCAAAAGGAATATAATTAAGTAAATTTTCAGACAGATAATCAAATCATGTAAAGCATAATTTGAAGTCCCACTGAAACCAACAAGGTATCTCTTTTCTTGTTATCTGCCACCCAACAGCCTTGATCATGGTCCTAAATAATGAGCAAAAGTAAAGATGTTACCTGTTTTGAAAAGATTACAGAATCACCTTCAAATACAAGGAAATTAAGCAGATAAGATGGGTGCAAGGAAAGGGACAACAAAGTAGCAGTTAAACAAGAAATAGTTATTCAAAATTATATAACTTGCTAAAAATAAGCACAGTATAGTCATTATAAGTATCATGGGAAAAGATTGGGAAAAGAACTGTGAAACAAATTACTTCAATGGTTTTGTCACAAGAGTTTTTCCCAATCACAGGGACCAGAGGAGAGAAAGCATAATGAATGCTGCCTGAAGGAATAGATACTTGTTGGGCAGAAGACACAGTGAATGTTGCTGGGGTGAAGACTGAAATCAGCTTTCCCATACATCTGTAATCCAGTGGAGCAGGACAGGTGCTAGTAATAAAACCTCTAGAAGACAGGCAGTGGCTGTTTTTACTGCAATAATTAAAAACTTAAAGAATATGATATGGGAATACTGTCCATTTTTTTCACTTAGGAAAATGCAACAAAACTGAGTTGCTACATAATTCTCTAGAAAATGTTTCCTCGTGTACTTCTTGAAGATGCATCCTCCACATTTGTGAAAAGTAAAATACAAAATAAGTTAAATATAGATACTTAGTCATTTGCTTCAACTGGTCCACTGTAGGCACAAAAAACCTGTATCAAATATACAAAGAAACAAAATCAGATTAGTCTGGATTTCCTTTTATGGTTACCCTTCCTTGGAAAATGTTAAACAGCAGAAGTAAAGATCATAAACTTAGAAAAAATGAATTTTCATTCTGGAGATGACCCCTATACTCCTTGTCTTTCCTAATATCACAAACATACAAAGGCTGCGTTATACAACATAAGAGCAAAATCGTAATAGCTTGTTGGAATAATAGCTGCTCATGAAAGCCATGCTAACTTCTTTAGAGCCCAGCTCTATTTCCTTTTAGGTGCATAGGAAATTCTTACTGACGGTATTGGATTTTAGGTCAGGCCCCTTATCATCCCTGAATGATTCATCAAGCATATGCATCAAATACACAGAGCAAAACTATACCACAACCATAATACATGCCTTAATTAAAACACAGAAGGCATTGAAATGTGTTATTTGAAATAGAATCCACCCAACACACACAAGAAAAGCAAGCAGACTAACCAGTGGGAGATACTTCCAATGTTTATGCAGGAAAGATTTGCATTGGGATTTTAAAAGCAGAAGACCTGCATTTTTAGGTTCCAGATGGAATGTAAGTTTGCAAGAAAGAATATAAACAAATTTCATCTCCTTAATGAGTATTTAACTACCTCAGTGTGAAAATGTTGGATTTTTTTTCTCTAATGCTTAATTTAAATCTTCCTTCCTGCAAACTGAGCTGTTATTTCTTGTCCCATCCAGAGCAAACAAGCAAGACTAGCTCAAAATGGCCCCCCCAAAGGACTCCATTTATACCCAAGCCAAATCTGATCTGTGGTCAGTATCAGCTCCCATTGGCTGAGGGCCCCAAGTACCATAAAGCCCTGAGAATAATTCATTAAAAATTCATTAAAATCAGCTCAAATTAATAACAAATCAGTAACAAAAGGACAACTTTGGTGTTCAGAAAAATCCTCTGAACAAAACCCTGACAATGAAAATGACCTTTCTGTTTCTGAGGAATATCTCACTGGGTATGTACTGGGTCTGGCTGAGCCGGAATTGGTTTTCCCCTGTAGCAGCCCTCATGGTGCTGTGTTTTATGTTGGGAGCTGTCAGGGTGTTGATAGCACACTGGTGTTGTGGCTACTGCTGAGTGGTGCTTACACAGCACCAAGGCTCTTTCTGACATTTTCCCCCCCACAGTGGGACGGGGTGGGCAAGATCTTGGGAGGGGACACAACCAGGACAGCTGACCCGAACTGACCAAAGGGATATTCCAGACCATATGACGTCTGCTCAGTATAAAGCTGGGAGAAAGGAGGAAGGGGGTGGGGTCACCCTTGGTCCTCCGAGGCAACCACTACGCGTATCGGAGCCCTGCTTCCTGAGAAGGCCCGACATCGCCTGTTCATGGGAAGTAGAGAATAAATCTGTTTTCTTTTTTTTGCTTCCGCGCGCGGACCTTTGCTTCGCTTTGCTTATATTAAAACTGCTTTTGTTTTACCCACAAGGGTTGGGTTTTTTTCTATCTTATTTTCTTTCTGCTCTTTGCCCTGTTGAGAAAAAAAGGGGGAAGGGGGAGGAAGTGATAGAGTGACTTAGTGGGTACCTGGTATTTAACCAAGGTCAAACCACCACAGCTGTAAATGTATTCTAGTGGTAATTCTAATAGCACATCTTTAACACAGGAACTTGCAAGTCAGACTGATTTCCTGAATCTGTCACAAGATATTGGATGTGTCTTTTTAGAAGAGTGCAAAATTAAATTGTAATGAAGAATTAGCAGCACACGTTGAGAACAGAGAAACCACTTTTCCAGTTATACAGGAGTTTTCCAAGTTTTATTGTCAGAAGGGATAAGAAACCATTAGAGAAACCAGACCAATAAACCCAAGCCATTCATTGCTACAGAAAGTTTATGACTTTTCTATCTAAATCTGATGGAAATTAAGTTGTTTGTGAGTGTAACATAGCCTTAGAACAATTTTCTGGTAGTTGTGAAATATGGATACTACTTTGTACAGAATGCCATTGTAGGGAGCAATTCCATCTCAATAACCACAGCACATTTCTCTGCTTCCAGATGCTTGGGAATATTTCTGTTGAGTATCTATCTACAATTACTCTCTTAAAGTCTTCAGATTGGATCATTAAGTGTTTTTCCTTTAAGATTTTCAAATTTTGCTCTAAGAACTTGGAGGTTTTGAGTTATATTCCCTTCAGAATCCTCCTCAAGCAGCTCCTTGCTTTCACTATTTGTAGTTAGTTGAAAATATGCCTCAGAAGTTCCTGTCTGTGCTTGCTTTTCACATTTAACAATCAATTCTGTAATTGTATTATCATTTTCTGAAACGTATATGGTGCTTTAGGCAAATCTAATAGGTCTTCCAATGACCACAGATCCAAGAAGCCACTTGAAAACCTAACAACTGTCAGTTTTCCTGTTACAGCCATTTCTTTCCATTTTACTCAGTACTCAGCAAACATAAACAACTAGATTATGTTACAAAAAGAACCTTAATTCTGCATGTGCTTACAATGATTAAGATTACAGGATTCCTTTCAAAATAAATTAGGAATACACAGCTGCTGTTCATTTTTAAAACAGTATTTCTTCCAGTGTTTCTCTTCTTCACCTCATTCACCTTCTGTAAAGCCAGTCCAAGGAATTTTGAGGGAAGCATTTAGTTTTAGCAAATAAAGGATGAATTAACTGAAATAAGTTAATAGGTATCATGAAGCTGTTATAATCTCTCTTGTTTTCCACATGTACAATGCTCTTCACTTTTCTCCTGTGCCTTTGTTATGAAACAAAGAAATTCACTCAACAGTCAGAATCCAATATAACTGTTAAGCAGGTATTCTTTATTAGCAGTGCTGGTGTTAAAGGATTTCACCAGACTGTGGGTACCTGTAGGCTTGCTTTATTAGCAGCTCAGAGTTGGGCCACCACCTCAGTGAGTGGCCCAACTCTGAGTTAATAAAGCAAGACTAGAGGTACCCACAGTCTGGTGAAACCCTTTAACAGAATTGGCGACCCAGATGGGACTCTAGGACACAAGAGAGGAAGAGTCAGATATTCCTCTGGACAAACCCGTTACCAATACTTGAATTGCCGGCAAAGAAATAAGAGGTGAGTTCACCTAAGAGACTTGGGCACGGGTAATTCCAGACAGAATTATACTGGGAAACTCTTGTGTTTAAATTTGCAAAGAGAGAGATAAAAGAAGTATATAGAAGATGGGGACAGCACCCAGCGTTGAAAGGGGGACGCCCCTTGCTGAGGTTTTAGAAAATTGAGGAAAGATACCTTTGGCACAATCATTACAGAAAAGGAAACTGATAATATTGTGCCAAGAGGAATGGCCATTCCTGACAAGAAATAGAGGAGGAGGGCCAATGGATATATGGCCTCCGAAAGGAACATTTAAACCCCATAAGCAAAAATTTTTGAGAATAATTTTGGAGGATTCTGAGAGTCAAGATATTGATTATTGGTATATTTGGTATAATTGAGGTCAACAAAGAAAGAAAACCTCTTTGATAAAAACTAAAGGGAGTTTACTTCCCTCGGCTCCTGAAGCTGAAGAAACCGAATTCCCTTTTAGAAGTACTGGCATGTATCCAATGCGTTTGGATTACATCCCAAACCCTAGGGCGGGTCCTGGTGCACCCGCTGAAGTCTCTCCAGTAACAGTAGTGATGTGACATGAACCTTGGAAGCAAGGTGATTTAGTAGCTTGGCAGGCAAAAATGCCTTGGTTACGAGATGATGCTGAAAAATGTGCTCAGTTGTTATTGGGAATTGTCACTGATTACACCCCTAATTGGAATGATGTGAAAACTTTATTACGAGAACTATTTCAAGCAGAGGAAAGGGAAAAGATTTTCCAAAAAGGTGAGAGAGTAACTAATTGGACAAAAGTTTTGGAATGGAGACAAAGATCAGACGAGAGGATTATTAGGGCCGACTGAAGGCTACTTTAATTATGGGGGTATGACCCGTGACAATTTCCAAGAGCCACTAGCTATTAGTGTTTTTGTAGAAACTCATGCCAGGCTGGCAAGGTGAAACATTAACTAAAATCTTGAGCATTGCTGCTTTTGTTTTTGACGGGAGAGATGAAAGCAAAAGCAGCAAGAAGAAAGGTTAAAACTTGAGAAAAAGCGAGAGCAAAAAGAGAAAGAAAGAGAAATTAGGTTGTTGGCTGCAGCAATTGCCTAAACCTATAACCCAAGAGGGAGAGGTCGGAGATTTCCCCAAGGTAGAATCAGGGGAAGGGGTGCGCGAGGCAGAATTCCTCCTATCTCTCAATATGCTAATTCTTTAGAGTGCTTCTACTGTGGAAATTTGAGACACATGCAGAGAGAGTGCCCGCTGAGAGCCGTGTCTGCACAAGGAGGATCTCCACCTGCCAGACCTCCTCGACCTCACTCACAGTGAAGGAAATGATACTCATCTTCTCTGGGAACTGAAAGAACAATGGGACCCGTTGGAATCAAGGTAGATGAGCACGGTTAGTTTTCTGCAAAGGTAAACGGTATCATTTTGGATAAGAAATTGGTTTGGGGTAAATTTGTGATCTCTCCCAATTCCCCTACTTGCCTTTTGGGCCTGTACTGAATTTTGAAGTTCCTCACATTTCGAATGATAGTACGGGGAGTAGTAGGGGAAGAGATAAAATATTTATCTACCCCTTTGACGAGACCTTTTGCAGGAATTTGGTACGTTTATCTCCTTGGCTCCAACAGGGATTCAATTGATTTTAATGGGCTCAGAAATAACTGAATTGGGAGGTCAAAACCAAAATGATTTGAATGATATACGATTTGAATTGGCTGCAATTCCCAGAGAACTTTGAAGTACATCGGGAGATGAAGTGGGATCGTTAAAATCGGCTGAGCCAATTGTGATAAAAACAAAAGGAGGGACTCCTTCTTCAATTTGGCAATATCCAATTATAAATGAGGCCATTCCCAGTATAGAAAAACAAATTGTACATTTTTTTAGAAAAAAGAATTTTGAAGGAATGTCGTAGTCCTTATAATACTCCAATTTTACCAGTTATTAAACATAAAGTAGATAAAGATGAAGATCCTGAATATAGATTTGTTCAAGATTTACGAGCTGTAAATGAACATGTAATTGCTTCACATCCTGTGGTACCAGATCCTAGTCTGATTTTAACACAGATTCCAGTCTGGGCACAGTATTTCACAGTGCTTGATCTTACAGGAGCTTTCTTTAGCGTTCCAATTGCAGAAGAAAGCCAATCAATCTTTGCCTTCACGTGGCAAGGGAAGCAGTTAACTTGGACTAGGTTACCACAAGGATTTACTAGTTCTCCAACAATATTTTCTCAAATTTTGAAAAATGATTTACAAGATTTGGTTTTTCCAAATAAGTCTGTTTTGATACAATATGTTGATGATTTGTTACTGGCAAGTAAAACTAAGGATCATTGTGTTAGAGATACTGAATATCTATGTATCCAACTTGTTAAAAAGGAACACGGTGCATCTCTGTCCAAATTACAGTTTTGCAAACAGCAAGTGAAATATCTTGGATTCATATTCAAATAAAGGAACTGCAAGAGGGGTGTTAATAAAAACCTTAGGACCGCATGAAAGACCTGTTGCCTATTTTTCTGCTACATTAGACCCAGTGACTAAAGGAACTCCTTTTTGCATTAGGGCAATAGCAGCAGCAGCTGAAATGGTAGAAAAACCCAGGACAATTGTTCTAGGGCATCCACTAACTGTCTGTGTACCCCATGAAGTAGAGATATTGTTAAAACAATATGCGGAGAAAGCTTTATCGCCTCAAAGGGCGCATAGATATGAGATAATTCTATTATTGGCTGATAATTTGAAATTGGAAAGGTGCAATACATTGAACCCTGCCACCCTAATGCCTTTACCCTCCGATGGAGAAAAAGATAACCATAACTGTGTTCAATTATTAAGTGAAACCAGCAAACTGCGAGACGATTTGAAGGATCAACCTTTAGATAACCCTGATTTGAACCTCTTCACGGACGGCCTCTCCTATTATGAAGAAGGTTGAAGCTGTACCGGTTTTGCAATGACTACGGAAACACAGGTATTATTGGCGGGACCTTTACCTGCACCTTTAGGTGCACAAGGAGCGGAAATAACTGCTCTCACAGAAGCTGCAAAATACGGACTTTAAATATGCTTTTGGTATCTGCCATGCAAGTGGGACTTTATGGAAAGAACGGGGTTTCTTAACATCAGCAGGGAAGACTATGGCTCATAGAAAGCAGATCAAGGAATTATTAGAGGCGATACAACTACCCTCTGAGATTTCTGTCATCTATATAAAAGCACATACCCAGAGGCAAGATATGATTTCTAAAGGAAATTCTTTAGCTGACCAAGCAGCTAGAGCTGCAGCACAACAGGTTGTGTCTATCATGTCATTATCACAACATGAGGCGATATCTGAACTTCCGGATATAAATAAGTTATATGAAGACCTCCCTGATGAAGAAAAGGAGCAGTGGATCCAGCTTGGAGCCCAGCCATAAGGAGAACAATGGATGCTTAATAACAAACCTCTTCTTCCAAAAAGGTATTTATTACCGATTACACAATGGCATCGCAAAAAAACTCATGGGGGGCCAGAGAGCTTAGCGCTCCGGATTCAAAGACTTTGGGCTGCCCCGGGAATTTATGCAGCAGCCAAAAGAATCTGTGAAGGATGTAAACTTTGTAAACAATATGCTTCTGTACGAATTAAGGCACCCAGTGGAAAAAGACCTCCAGCCACCTTTCCTTGTCAAAAACTCCCAAATGATTATGCTGAAATGCCAAAAAAAATTGAGTACTCTTACATGTTAGTGGTAGTTGATCAGTTAACAGGATGGGTAGATGTTGCGGGAGGATATCGGACCTGCACAACTCTATGAGAGTTATAACAAGCAAAGCCGTTTATTTTTCCAATAGTACATACTTATGCTCTCGCCAAAGCTCTTCATAATTAGCAAATCAGCAATTAGACAGCTATCAACCTTTTCTCCTATCAGCATAAGACCACTCTAACACGCGCTGTGCAGACCAATCACCTTCTTGTTCACGCGCTGTTCACGCGGCGGTAACTTCTCACAGTTCAGTACTTTTCCACAGTTCAGTGTTGCAGCTGTCCGTTGTCTTTCCCTGCCACCTTGGCACAACTCGGCAGTTTCTTATCTTTCTTCCAAGGCCTGTTTCTCATCAAAGCCTAGCTGTTGATTCAGAGGCTGTGCAGGGCTGACAGGCCGATGCCTCCCACAGGTAGAAGCTTTTCCTACTAGGAAAACTGATTCAAAAGCAGTAGTAAAAAATTTTACTGAAGGAAATAATTCCTAAATACGGAGTTCCTGAAGTCATTGATTCTGATCGTGGGGGTCATTTCACAGCTGATATTTTAATTCCAATTTATAATTCCTTAGGAATTTTTAGTCAATTTCATACTCCCCATCACCCCGAATCATCCGGCCAAGTAGAACGAATGAACAGAACCTTAAAAGAAAAATTAGTTAAGGTTTGTAAACAGACTGGCCTAAAGTGGCCCGATGGTTTAAATTTAGTGTTATGGGATATAAGGAATACCCCAAGACAGCCAATTGAGATTTCCCCAGCTGAATTTTTTTTTAAATTAATTCTTATTATTTTTAACGATTATAGTCATAAGTCTGTGTGATTGTTTTGTTTCAACATTGCATTGGTTGTTGTTCTTTTATAATGCAGAAGATAGAGAGATGTGGAATTAGAAATAAGAGGGATCGCAGGAGTGCGATGGGAAAACAAAAGGAGGGAATTTGTAAAAGGAACAAGCTTTAGAAAACTCTTTTCTCTTAGGATATTATTAATAGCAGGAATAATTAATAAATATATATTGTTTTATAGGTTTAATTAATAGAGCACAGGTGCTCTAGGAACAATACTGACAGTTTAAGCAACTTAGAAAGGCTAGGGAATGAAAAGCTAGACATAGATTAAGTATATGTCAAATAGAACATTTTGAGTCTTTTCTCAGAAGTCTAAAAGTGAATTATGATGAAGATTGTTCAGAAGATAAGTAACCATGATGACCAAAGACTGCATCAGTGAACAGTGGTGTCCAAAGAGGAATTAGAACGGAACGATAAGAACTAGGCGAAACTGTGGAATACAATGGACTTTTGAAATTGATGATGAATTAAGAGCTGAAAGTTCCTGGAAAATCACCAAAGACTCCTTGTATTGCATGTTATATCATATATATAGAGGGCGCTTTTTTTTAGCTGTTGCCGCTCACTGAGGTGGTGGCCCAACTCTGAGTTGTTAATAAAGGAAGCCTAGAGGTCCCCACAGTCTGGTGAAATCCTTTAACAGCTGGGGTCTCCCTGGGGATTCTCCACCATAAGGGCTCCCAAGAACTAGCAAGGGACATCGGTTTACATACACACAAATCATACATATTCATTACATTTCCTGGAAAGGGGTGTCTTATGATAATGAGTTCTCGGAATTCATTTACATAGTCCGAGCATGCGTAGTGAAAATAGAGTGAGGGTCTTTGGTGGTCGAGGGAAGAAGTAAGTAGTCTTCTTCACGGTGTTCGCTAGTTGACCTTCTTTCCAGAGCATGCGTGGTGAAGTAAAGTCCAGGTGTCTTCTTCCTAAATCAGCAAGATCATCCTCCCTGGATAGGATCTCTCTGTCCCTTTGTTTGAGTCCCCCTTATCTTAGTTTGCCCATTCTAGGAGTTGCCCAAGTGTCCACTGAAGGCTTTGAGTCTGCTCTCAGTAATTTACATAGGGAGATCTAAACAGACAAAGAGGTCTAGGGAAACAGTTAAGGAGTCCTTGGGAAACAAAAAACAAGCAAAGGTTTGAAATAAACGAAGCAAAACACAGGCAAAGCTTTAATGCATCACAGTTTAGTCTTAATCAACGATTGTCAGAAATTCTTTTGTTTGAGCCCTTTTATTCCCCTCTTTTGAGGGTACAGTGCTTATAGCTCTATCCCTCATTTAAATGAATTTGCCGTATTGTGAATAGCAGTTACAACATTAAATTGTCAAACAAGTTACTACAATCATCACAGCTATCCCTGTGATCAATACAAGTAATTGTTTTAATCATTTGAGGTTTGGCAACCTCAAAAGTAAGCTTGTTCCATATTTCTTCAAAGCCTAAGGAAGTATCGTCCCTTTGTATGTCCTGCAAAATACCTAATTGTTGCAATATTATTCCTAAATCTACATTTATTTTTCCTGTTTCATCTATGCATGTACAACAACTAGAATTCACAACTATGCACACTCCTCCATGTGAGGCCAACATCATGTCTTACTGTCAGCACTCCAAATCAGGGAATGATTTCATTCAATAACACTTTGGTAACCTCTCTTGCCTTATTAGTTCTCCATGGGAATGCCTCTGGCCAACCTGAGAAGGTATCTGTTAATACCAATAAGTACCGATACCCCCCTTTTCTTGGGAGTTCAGAAAAATCTATTTGCCAGTGTTGTCCCGGACTATTACCTTTCCCTATAACTCCAATTTGAATTTTATTTGACGTCACATCTTTGGGTTACTTGTTTCATAGTAGTGTATAAATTTCAGCTTACTATTTTTTGATTTAGCTGCTTGTATAGAGCATCTGCTCCCCAATGTGTTTTCTTATGTTCGTCTAAAACTAACTTACATAGTATGTTAGAAGGCACTATTATTCGTCCATCTGAAACATAAAACCATCCATCTTTTTCTTTATTACCCTTCAAATCATTAATCAATTTTTGATCCTCCTTTGAATATTCAGGTTTCAAATCTGAGTTTAGGATTGAAAGTTTACCGTCTGGGACCAAAGCTAATGCTATGGTTTCAGTCATTTCTGTCATCTGTCTGGCCTTCCAATCTGCCAAATTATTTCTAATTACCTGTTCAGTGTTACCTTTTTGGTGTCCTTGGCAATGCATGATGGCTACCTTTTCAGGGAGTTTTATGGCTTCTAGCTGCCTTAAAATTTCCTCCGCATGTTTTATTTGTTTTCCCTGTGCCGTGAGAAACCCTCATTCTTTCCATACGGCACCATAAGCATGTACTACTCCAAAAGCATATTTTGAGTCTGTGGCAAATGAGGCACGGACTCTCCATGAAGTCCAGAAGGAAAAAGAGATTTTATTGTTACAATGGTACATACTTATGCTCTCGGATGCTGTCAGTAAAGCTCTTACTTCATAGTTAACAAATCAGCAATTAGACAGCTATCAACCTTTTCTCCTATCAGCATAAGACCACTCTAACACGCGCTGTGCAGCCCAATCACCTTCTTGTTCACGCGCTGTTCACGCGGCGGTAACTTCTCACAGTTCAGTACTTTTCCACAGTTCAGTGTTGCAGCTGTCCGTTGTTTTTCCCTGCCACCTTGGCAAAACTCGGCAGTTTCTTATCTTTCTTCCAAGGCCTGTTTTTCATCAAAGCCTAACTATTTCTCAGAGGCTGTGCAGGGCTGACAGGCCAATGTCTCCCACACGAGTCTGTCCAAATATTGATCTTTTTCCCTTTTGCCAGCTCTAAAGCTCTAGTCAAGGCAATTATTTCAGCCTTCTGAGCAGAAGTCCCTACTGGCAATGGTTTAGCTTCAATTACTTCAGAAATGGTGGTCACAGCATATCCTGCCTTATGGTTTCCTTGTTTTATGAAGCTGCTTCCATCCTTGAACCAGGTGTCCTCAGCATCCTCAAGGGTTTCTTCTTTTAAGTCATGTCTACTGGAGTAAAAGGCTTCCATGGTCTCCAGACAGTCATGGGTTACAGGCTCTGATGTGGTCCCATTGAGAAAAGAGGCTGGATTCACAATGTTAGTGGTCACAATGTTTACATCATTCTGCTCCACCAGGATGGCTTGATAGTTTAGAAATCTGGAAGGAGAAAGACAATGGCCTCCCTTTTGTTCCAGGATGGCCGAGACAGTATGGGACACCAATACTGTCATCTTTTGGCCCATAGTAAACTTTTGGGCTTCTTGAATGTTGAGAACAACTGCTGCAACTGCTCATCCGGGCCATCCTTTGATCACTTCATCCAATTGTTTAGAAAAGTAAGGAACTGCCTGCTTATAGGGTCCTAACTGTTGGGCTAGCACTCCCAGTGAAAACAACCAAAAGGGTTTAGAGACATCAGGGAGGCCCAAGGCAGGAGCTCTCATCAGTTCCTTCTTTAATTGCTCAAATGCCTTTCTAGCCTCTCCGGTCCACATTAATCTTGATGGGTTTTCCTTTAGCAAGGCATACAATGGCTTTACCAAAAGTCCATAATTATTCATCCACAATCGGCACCAACCTGTCATCCCAAGGAAAGTTCGGAGTTCTTTTACCGTCTTGGGTTCAGGTGTGCGACAGATGGCCTCTTTCCTCTCCGTTCCCAGTTCTTGTTGTCCTCCCGAAATCCCAAATCCTAAATAGGTCACTTGCTGCTGGACCAATTGAGCTTTCTGTTGAGAGACTCGATATCCACTAAGTCCCAGAAAATTAAGCAAACTGACAGTCCATTGTACACAATCTTCCTTTGTCCTTGTAGCTATTAAAAGGTCATTGTCCTGGTTTAACCAGGATAGGGTTAAGTTTCCCCAGCAGTGGGGGGGGGAGCTCTAGCCGGGTTATTCAGATACCATGTGGACGTCACATCCTGGTGCGGGAGCACGGGGCGCGTGGTTTTATACATCTGGTCCTCTCACTGCTGTATTGGTAGATATTTTGCTCTGTTCATTGTTATCACTGTTACTGTTATTGTTGTTGTTTGTTGTGTTGCTGTTGCACTGTTGTATTAAACCTTTCCTTATCTCAGTCTCGGGGCTTTGTATTTCACTCCCTTTGTGGGGGAGGGGCAGTGGCTGCGTGGTCTCAGACCCCGGCAGGGGCTAAACGATCACAGTCATCTACATATTGTAGTAAAGTTCCTTCTGGTGAGGGAGGGGTCCAGGTTTCAAGTTCCTGGGCCAATTGATTCCCAAAGATAGTGGGGCTGTTTTTAAAACCTTGTGGTAACACTGTCCAGCTTAACTGGGTTTTTCACCCTGTATCAGGGTTTTCCCATTCAAAAGCAAATAGCTTCTGGCTTTCTTTTGCTAAGGCCAGGCAGAAAAAGGCATCCTTTAGATCCAGTACAGTAAACCATACTTGATCTCCTTTTAATTTAGTTAACAAAGTATAAGGATTTGCCACCACAAGATATGGATCAAATCATTAATTAATTTTGTTTATTGCCCTTAAATCCTGAACTAATCTATAGCTCTTGCCATCAGATTTCTTTACAGGTAAGATAGGGGTATTATACTCTGGTTCGCATTCAATTAACAGTCCGAATTACAAAAATTTATCAATAATTTCTTTTATCCCTATCCGATCTTCTGCACACAAAGGATACTGTTTAATCCTCACCAGAGCAGCTTCTGGTTTTAATTTGATTTCTATTAATTTGGCATTCTTAGCCTTACCTGGTATTCCAGAAGCCCACACTCCTGGATATACCTGATCCAAAATTTCTGTCAGTATTGTGCTCTCCTTTTCAGTCTGTAACAAAGACAATCTTAAAATTTTGATTAATTGGTCTTCCTTTGTTCTAAACTCAATTCCTTCGGCACGAAAAACAATCTTTTCTCCTAGTTGTTCTAACAGGTCTCTCCCTAATAATGGTTACGGGGATCCAGGCAAATAAAGAAACTTATGTATACCTATTTGTTTTCCTAATTTATACTTTATAGGTTGCATAAAGAAAGCCTTTTCAGTTTGGCCAGTTGCTCCAGCCACAGTTACAAAATCTCTGTCCATAGGTATTAAACGTCGGTTCAAAACAGAGTAAGAGGCTAGCTGTTTTCAAAACCAATTGTTTCTCTGCTTCTGTCATAGCATCTAGCATTAAGTCTATATCTTTCCAATTGTGGTCCTGGTTCAAATCTTTTTGTGTCCCCTAGTGGGTCATCCCGGTAGTTTCTCACTACCTCTTTCCAAATGTCCAAGTCACTCATATTAAAGGGGACTTTAATTCAGGTTGTTCCTCCCGGTCCCATCGCTTGTCTGAGTGGTGCCTGTATGTATGTTGGACCTGGCACTGGACCTGTTTTACTACAAGTCCGGGCAGTGATTGGAGTGCTACCTCCTACCGCCTCTCTTCTGTGTTCTTCCTCCTCTCCGGGGAATCCTTCTAGCATTTAGAGAGGTGGGGACACGCAATCCTCAATTCTCTCTTATGCCTTTTCCTCTCGATCCCTCTCCGATACTACATGCCGAACAACACTGTTTCAACCTGTCCTGGTTCTTTTTCTGTTCTTTCTCTAACGTCAAGACGAGAGGATCCTGAGGGGCTAAATTAATAACACACTCCTTGTGTCACTCAGGATGATTTCTTAAAGTGAAAAACATATCTGCATACAGTATCTCATTCCACTTTTCCTCTTGTTAGGAACAACATCAATTGCAGAAAAATATAATATTTTAAAGTACCATTCCTGGTCCATTTTTCTCCATCCTCTAACTTATACAATGGATTACAGTACTTCGTCAAAGTCTTTCTATTAGTTACACCACCTGCGGACCCTCCTATATCCTTCAGAATGCATCCTAGTGGAATTTTCTTTAAAATTCCTCCATTCTTCCAACCACAAACCACCTTTATCATGTATGAACAGCGTTCTCAGTTTTCCCAGGAAGTCCAGACCTGACACTTAGGGCAGTCAATATCCCGCCCAAACTCGACTCACATCTTTTGCTCACACCACATACATTCTAAAACATACAAAGGTTTACAATAGTTTTCTGGGTAACAGACACCACTCGGGTTCCCACATTCATTCAAAACTACGTATCAAGATCACAACAGTTATTTATCAATCGCTTCGTCCTTCTCCGGCTGTGTCCCTCACGGGATAACAGAATCACGGATCCAGACTCCGCACTCGCTTCGTACTTATTTGTACGTCTCACTCACACACACAATCATGCAAATTCAGGATACAAAGCAAGTCAATAGCTGTTAAAATTTAAAATTTTAAACTGTTTCTTTCACAAACATCTGTTCGCTTTTCAGGTGAGCAGAGGTACATAACTTATAAAGTTAACAAATGCAAACAAGTATTTTACCAAACATCTATTCACTTTACAAATTATAAGGAGACCAACAGAGGCACTCAAATTACAAAGTTACCAAATGTATGCATATTAAGACGCTAGCAGTCCCGCATACAATAACCCTGCGTCTAAATGGTAACGACTTAGGGGCAGCTACCAAATGAACTGGTTCCAAAACCAAAACCAAATTTCAGTAACTGTTAAGCTCTTGTACAACCAATACCTCTGAACAGTTACTTTCCCAAAAGAAATTTTAAAGAATACTTCTTTTTCTATTGATGGTCAAAGGCTTTGAGTCTGCTATCAGTGTTTTACATAAGGAGGATGATCTTATCTAAACAAAGATGCCTAGGGAAACAGTTAAGGAGTCCTAGGGAAACAAACAAAGCAAAATACAAGCAAAGCTTTCATGCATCAACAGTTTAGTCTTAATCAATGATTATCAGAAATTCATTTGTTTGAGGCCTTTCAGTTACTAAGCATATTTCAAATTCATCTTGTAAGAAACGCTCAGTTGCCAATTATCAGCGGCTCAGACAGGATGCGGTGTGAAGCACTCTTTATTACGTTCTTGCAAGACCGGGCGCCCCATCAGGTGGACGCACCTAACAGCCATCGTGCAATGGTTTATATCCCTTTCTCCCGACCGCGAGTTCCCTCCCCTGATTCCTCATTGGCTGAGTACTACAGGGTGTACAGACTTCCCGAACCGCCTACCGATACGCCCCTTCATGTATGTGTTCATACGTCGCATGTTCATGGAAATGAACCTTGGCTTTCTCCAGGGCGGAGAAGTTAATATGCATGAGCTCATCACGCAAGCGTACTAAGAGGGAAAAGTTCGAAATTCAGGTTCCCCAAGTCTTTTGGTATCTGCATCCATCTAAAGCCAGTTCCAAGTACTGGGTCATCACGGTTGACAAAAAGACCACTTGCCTTCTAGCCCTAGGCCAGGGATTTCAATGGTTGTGAATTGCTCTTGTTGATTGCTTTGGTGAATCGCTCCTGCCCTTCCCATCAGGCTTATTATGCGAAAACAACATTCTTTCCCTTACAATTCCCCCCTGGTTTTATTTATACTCTCGTTGCTTTTCGCATATTCTCAGAGTATTGTTCTATGAACATTTTTCGAGTGTTGACAACATGATTTCACATCTTTTCTCTGATGACAAGTCATCTCTTGCATCTTCATCTCCCTCTTCCTCCAGTAACAGCATCTTGTCAAGACAGGGGGGTGGTTCCAGAGGCATCTGATGGCTTTGGTTTTCTTTCAAATGCCAGGGTAAATGGGATGGCCAATTGAACAATTGCACACGTTCCCCTCCAATCTGCTGGTAGAATGGGTCGCAGGGTCTCTCCTCCACAATACCACCACAGGTCTGCTCTGGGGATACTTAATGCTGAGTAGTTTCCCGCACCATCGTTAGTCACATTCAAGGTTTTTGTGCACAAGTTGAATTCTCCCACAAATCTAGTAGCCTTCCCACTCCGTCGTGAGAGACAAGCTGTATGGTTACCGGAGACAGTGGAGAAAGTAGGTGGTATCTTGACATCCTTGTTCTTCCCCTGTCCGCACATGCGCAGTAGAGTCTCTCGAACTTTCCCGGGCTTTCTGGTGTTGCTGGGGGCTTCTGACAGGGGTCCCTCCAGTACTTTTCCATTGCGCAATAGCAGTCCATAGGAGTCTGTGTTTACAGAAAAAGAACTCCGAACCATTTTAACAACAAAACTACAGTAAATCTCCTTTAACTTATGTACATGGCAAAATACCAGCAGCATACCTGCTCCTCACATTAAAGTCACTATATTTTTAACACGAATCACCACCATATTCTTCACAAGCCCTCGCCTTTTATTTTATTAAATTGATTCGTGTTTGGGTTTCAAAACGTGCTAGGGTTTGTTGTATGGGATTTGGGTGTTCTGTTTTCTTTATTTTAACCATCATTAGTGGGTGCACCTTTTCTCCTCTGGCCAATTCAGGATCCATTGGTATTGTAGAGATTTGCATCCCTTGAATGACTGAATGAATCAATTTAATAAAACATGGAATCATACATGGTATAAATATTAGGGCAGCAAATGTACACAACAGATAAAATCAAAGCTGTTTTACCCACGGTGTTCCAGGTAACCAGGACCATAGATTGCCATTCCAGCCATTCCACGTTTGCTATCTGTGATGGGGAGGCGGTATAGAGACCCACGGCCAGCTTGATAATCCCAAAGGTCCCCCACAAACCCAGCAGTGACTTAAATTGAAGGTTTTACTTATAGTCTTTGTTAATAAAACAAACTCATTATTTTCAAAGGGGTCATATGAGTTGGTAGCATTTTGACTCTTTTTAGCCATTATGAGGCTAACATACACAGTGAGGAGAAAAAGCCAGCTACCATAGTGAGGTCCGGTATGGCACATTTTTCTGTTTACCCCTGGACCCATTGGGTTGCTGCCAACGGTCGGGTTCGTGTCTTCTTAACAGCAAAAATGGAGGCCGATCCGGTCTTGCCCTCACTTGGACTTATCCTCAGCTTTTCCCTCACGCCCTTTTACTTTTTTTTTTTCTTCTTTTCTAATTCCTTTGTTCAACTGATTTATGTTTTTATGCAAAACAGTCTAAAACCGAAAATCATAGATATTACAACTTTTTAACATATGTACATACACACAGGGTTCATGTAGACGATTCAGGATCTCACTACTATCGGTGTCACTCAGTCTGTTTTAATAAGTCCAGTCTTATTTTAGCTCCATCGTATTCGAAGCTTCAGATCTCCAGGTGCTGACTCGATCTTCTAATTGGGTTCACCTGTAACTGGTCCTTTTACCCTGGAAATATGAGTCCATCCTCTTTCAGCAGTTCTTACAGCTGTCTCCGTAGTCAACAATACCAGGAATGGTCCTTCCCATCTAGGAGATAAGCTGTCCTCCTTCCAAGTTTTGATCATTACTTTATCTCCAGGTTGTATTTTGTGTACTGCAAATCCTAAAGGAGTTATCTGGGCTAATATTCTTCTTATTCTTAATTCTTTTAGGTTTTTCTCAATAGTTTTAATATATTGTTGAATTGTCATGTCTTCTATTAATGGATGCCCTAAAGGCATACCTTGGGAATATGGCATCCCATATAACATCTCAAAAGGTGAGAGGCCTGTCTCTGAATTTGGCATAGTCCTAATATGAAGTAAGGCTAAGGGTGAGCATTTAATCCATGAGAATTTGGTTTCTATCATTAATTTAGGTAACTGTTGTTTCAAGGTCTGATTCATTCGCTCTACCCATCTATAACTTTGTGGATGCCATGGAGTGTGATAGTCCCAAGTGATGCCCAGAGCTTCTGTAATTAACTTTATAATTTTTGATGTAAAATGAGTACCCTGATCCCAATCAAACACTTTCACAATTCCAAATCATGGTATAATTTGTTCCAATAATATTTTAGCTACTGCCTGGGCAGTCGCTCTGGTGGTAGGAAAAGCTTCTACCCAGTGAGTTAATTGATCTACTATTACCAGTAAATATTTGCATCTCCTAACTTTCGGTAGTTCTGTGAAATCTATTTGGATCCTTTCATTCATTGCAGAAATTGTTTTGCTGGTAGAAATACATGACATACTTTCAGTTTTCTCAGACATATTGATTTTAGGGTCACATTCATTAACATTTGTGTCACCGGGTAAAAGATCAGAGTGCCTGCTTTTTATCCATGATGTGCCATTAATGGTATGCACTGAACAGCTATCAAGATCTTTCTTATTGTTTGTGGCTCGAATACTCAACTGGTTTTCATTAATCTCTTTTACACTGTACCTATCGCCCAAAAGTTTTGTTTCAATTCTGGTCTGGTTTGCAGAGTCCTCTGCAATTCTCCTTGTATCCCTATTGTCTAGAAGGATCCACTTCCCATTCACCACAGCGGTCCCCAATTTTTGAATCTCGGTTAACTCCTGAGGGTTGCCAACGCGGAAGTCTCGGACACAACTTAGACGACCAATTTGATCAAGTTGATGCCACTTTATTAAAGGCTACACAGCAATTTATACTCTATCACAAGCTTCACGCGCCGCTATCTTATTGCTAGTAGGCTAAAGCTACTTGTTCACGCGCCCTTCTGCCCTCTATGATTGGTCCTGGTGTGGTGTCCACGTGCTGCTCTCCCCCCAGGTAGACCCCCTGTTTTCGACATTCAAACATCTTTATCTCTTGGGCAGGAATGTAGTTTCTCAGGCCGTCTCGGCCTTGTTTGTGTCCTTGAACACAGCTGCAGCTTGCTGTTACAGTAAGGCCCCTTGGTCTGGATCACTCACAACATGTCCGTTGTTCTCCAGCGATGCCACAAATCCCCCTATTTGTTTTTGAGCGATCCAGACCCCCCTGTGGTCCTGTGCTAAAAACATTGCACCGACAGTCCTCTGCAGGGCCCTTTGCAGAAGGCCTATAAGGCAAGGCAACGTTGAGAGCACAGTCACTACAATCAAAAGGACTACTCCGACAGTTTTGACTAATGTTATCAACCAACCAGATAATCCCCAACCTTTAAACATCCTTGTCAGCCAGTCCAAGCCATCATCTTCTGTTAAGCGTTTGACTCCATCCTTCAATTGCTAAATGCTTTTAAAAACAGATTCTGAATGATCAGATAGATTCATACAACACATTCCTCCAAATTCAGCACAACCATGTCCCTGCGCTAGAAGCAAAAATCAATCGCAGCTCTATTTTATAACGTAGCATGTCTAACACTATCAGCAACAGTTAAAAGACCACTTAAAGCCAAAGAAGTAGCATTAGTTTGTTTGCTAAGCCAGAACTGCAGTGGGTTCGGCCATGTATCCACAGGTATTTCTACCAAGCACGTAGAGAACGGCTTTTCAGGGCTTGCGGTGGTATTTGGTTGTGAGACCACCCATCCTTCACCCTGAGGCAGGTTCCAATCCAGGCCGAACACACCGAGCAGGAACCCAGCGAGAGCCGGCATCTGTGAAGACACAAACATAACCCCTGCTCCAAGTTAATATCTCATTCGGTTTCTGTTTCATCTTTCTTAACTTCCTTTTTCCAGGGTCGCACCCATCGACTTGGAACCCATCTAGTGCCGGTATCGGTAATAACGCAGGCATAGCCTCGACCCGTCATTGTTAGTTCCACTGCTCCTTTCCACTCTCCTGTAGCAACATCTTTGTACTGAGCAAAAGCACCATCTCCACACCAGCTTATACCGGATTTCAGACCCAAACTATGTATTACTACTGGTGGTTCCTCCCTATCACCTGTGAGCCGTAAGTAATTTAACACATACACCGCTTTTGCAAGTGGTTCTGCAGCAGCCAAGACCTCTCCCCCTTTTTGTTTTTGCAAAAGCGCTTTTAAAGTTTTGATGCGCTCTCTCCACTATGGCTTGCCCCGTGGGGGAATGTGGTATACCTGGGATGTGACGTGTACCCCAGAGTTGACAAAAGAGAGCAAATTTTTGAGAGGTAGAGGCTGGTCCATTATCAGTTTCACGGGTCAATTGAACTAATTTCCCATATTCCCTGGCGCATCCCGCCCTACCGCGATGGTAACTTCTCACAGCTTAGTACTTTTCCACAGTTCAGTGTCGCAGCTGTCCGCTGTTTTTGCCTGCTACCTTGGCACAACTCAGCAGTTTCTTATCTATCTTCCAAGGCCTGTTCTTCATCAACACTAGCTATTGCTTAGAGGCTGTGTAAGGCTGACAGGCCAATGCCTCACACATCTCCCCTTTCTTTGTTTTGCAGCTGCACCTGCAACACTTATTTCAAGGCTTTATCAATTAAGGGTTAGGCAAACTTCAAAAAACACAGCATACTCAAAATAGTTCCACAGAAGGCTAGAAACAACACAGCAGTTACAGTTATTAGGTAAAAAAGAGTAGGCTAATTTCAGTACCCATAACTAAGGGATATGACTAAATACTACAAAAATAAACAGTAAGGAAAATACGGAATAGCACACTTACTTAATGGGGTACTAACATTCAGATCCGCAATTGCTGGGGAACCCTGGATGCAGCGAGAATTTAGAGTGCCCTTCCTCGCAAACCGGAAATCCTACGCGATGCGTCCATCCGTAGGTGAGGCATCCAACATCGCTGCAAGCAGGTCCAGCCTCTAAATCAACAGGCCAAAATAACTGGCAATTTTCTTTGAGCGGAAACATCTGATTTCATCCTCCTGTTGGGTTCCACCCAGAGCCTGGCCACCACTCAAGGGGGAAAACCAAGGGAGTTTCTAATAAGGTTCAACACTTGAGTTCTTAATTCTTAATATTGCTAAACAAAGGAAGTTGAATACACACATTCTTATAGCATTTCATCCTTATTAATAACTACATTTTGTCTAAGCTACATCTTTCACTAGTGACTAGTAAGCCTATATATTTCATTAAGGAGTTGCAATTACTGTCAGCATTTTCTCTTAAAAGAGTTGGCAACTGTAGTGTGATTAAGGACAGAGACAGTGTATTTGGTCCTATTGCAGCAGCAAGCATTACCCATACATTCTGCTTAAATGATCAGTCGAAGTGACTGCAAACTGTCAGCACAGGGGCACCCACAGCACCCACAGCCGGCTCCTGAGCGTCCACCAAAAGCTGCCTCTCACACCTCAGGTGTGGTCACACACAGCTTGTTAGTAACCACCGGGACTGTAACCTGTGAAAACACAAGCATAACCTCTTCCCCAGGTTATTAAAGGATATGGTCCTTCCCAGTTACCACTTTCCAGGACTTGAGCCTTGCCCTGGACTTCTTGTTGATCTGGTGTCTGTGATGAGAAGTGGTGCAGTATTGACGGCACCTATTTTAACAATCCAAATGCAGCAAAGGGAGTGACATCGGAGTGACGTCAGATTGCCATAATTCTGAGGAGATGAGCCCCCGAGGGTTGACACCACTGGCTGTTGAAGAGAGAGAGTCCTTCTGGTATTCAGGGCTAGTCACAATGATGTCTTCAGCCTGAGGCCTTGATAAAGAAAACTGGTTTTGTATTGCCCTGGTGTTTTGGTGGAAAAATTGCATGTGAAAGCCGAGCTTGCTGTGTTTCTGAGATGGCATTAGCTGCATGGTGGAGATTTTGTTTTTGCTTTCTCTGTAAGTACTCTGGGTGATGTCAGTGAAGGATCTCTTCGCAAAATATAAAGCAAGCTATGCAGATCATCATTAGTTAGGCCCAACAACAGCTGTATCCAATTTATGGTTCATAACAGTTTCTGTAAATCATTTAAAGTCTTAACATCTGTTTTAAGTTTAACCTGTTGCAGGACAGTGGTCTGTTCACAAATTCTCCACCCCAGGTACT
This sequence comes from Strix aluco, assembly GCF_031877795.1. NCBI lineage: Eukaryota > Metazoa > Chordata > Aves > Strigiformes > Strigidae > Strix > Strix aluco. The sequence continues at coordinate 6,050,324 of NC_133970.1, forward strand.
GCCGCGGTGATGATCGCTGTACCTTTTCAAGTGCTATTTGTCACCCCATTTGAGATACTGAGTCTTTGGTTAAAGCAAGAGCCTTTTCCATGATCTCCTGTGTTTCTGCTGCTATAAGGATGTCATCCACATAATGATATATAACAGCCTGGGGGACCTGCATTGTGGGAGTATTCTTTATGCCTTATGGTAAAACAACCCAGTGGTACCGTGTTGTAGGTTCACTAACATTAATACTGGGAACAAAAAAGGGAAATTTAGATGCATCATCCGAATGCAAGGGAATGGAGAAAAAAATCAATCTTTCAGATCAATTATTAGAAAATGCCAGTTTAGGGGAATCAATGTGTTGGAGATCATGTAAAAGTCACCATTTACCACTTTCATTTAAAATAACAAACACCAGGGGGTTCCAAGGACTGGTGGTAGGTACGAGATGTCCTGCACTTAATTGTTCATGAATTAAATCATTAAGGTGGCACAACTTTTCCCTTGGCAAGGGCCACTGACCCACCCACACAGGTGATTCTGTTTTCCAGGTTAGTTTCAGGGTGGGTTTAGGGGTGGGTTGTGCTGCAGTGGCAATTAAGACAAATTTGATCCAATTTGAGTTCCCCATTGAGCCATACAGTCACGACCCCATGATGTAATAGGGGTTTCCAATATAAATGGATGAATATTTGCTACCTGGTTTTCTGGGCCCCTTACATGAATGAGTTATTTGCTTTGAAACGTTACAGCATGACCACCAAACCCGAAAAGCACTCGCGTTACCCGAGCTAACAGCCAATCTGCTCGCAGACGTTACAGTCACATCCGCGCCAGTATGTAAAATGCCTGTCAGTTCAACAGATTCTTCGGCTTTAGTGAGGGCACATTTTATCAGAGGTCGACTTTGTCTCCCTGTCTGAGCTCAAAATGTTTGAGGGGTACGTGCTGATCCAAATTCTGAGTCACCTCAGCTGTAGTAAAATAAACAAGCTGAGTAAGTTTGACCTCTGGTAAAACGAACAACCCCTGTAAGGTTGTAGATGATTTTTATGACAATACCCTTCTCAGATAGATGGTACAAGGGTGCACTCTCCCCGCAGAGTATGCACCTAAATTCAAGACAACAATTAACACAGAATTACTGCCTCCTGCTAGAGGAGATATTTCACCTATGACACTTCAAACACTGAGCCCAAACAAACAGGCAGCACCAGTGACCCAGCGGGTACTATGGCACTCTGTCAAAGAAGTCCGCAGTCTGCAGCTGCAGCTGGGCTGCGTCTCGCACACGCAAAACAATCACATAAAGAGGCCTCTTATCCTTATTACTCACACAACATAAAATGATAAACGCTGCAAATATCAAAACACTATTAAGAATATAACGCCATTGCTTAATGATTACGTGGTGTGTCAGCAGCCTCTGTAAAAACCGCCGCTTTTGGCGGGGGGCGGGGGCTGAGAGCGCCGTGCTGCAGGCGGTTAAGAGACTGAAGTCTTTCTCAGCCCACCCATCAGCACCATCATAAGTAATGCTAATGAGAAAACTAAGAAAGTCCTAAACCCCCCAAGCCTCAGGATTAACATCAATAGCGGCATGTAGTCTAGCAATAAATTTTGGATAGGGCTCCGTGGACCCCTGTTGCGCTGCTTATTCATCATGTACGGCTAGAATCGTTTTTAAGGCCAATTCTTGGGTTAACCGTAACGCCTCTGGTTGAAATCCTACTTGCCAGTCTGGGCTAGCAAAAGGACCTGCACCCATCAGCATTTGAGCTTGCACCCCATACAGAGGATCTCCTTGCTGACGGAGTGTGGCTGCTGGGAAGTTGAATTACTGAACCAGTACATGATGATTTTAACTCTTATTCCCCATATACTAATTCCGTAACCCAGCACATCCCCATCATTTTCCAGTCTCAGGCCTCCCACTCCTTGCCTTGTGGGGTTACTGTTACCGGGAACGTCATTGGTCTAAACTCGTTAAACTGCCCCTCTATTATCGCATCCCGAATAACTCCCCGCCATCGATGTGCCGGATTACCATTACCCCTCGCATGTCCCAGTGCCCCCCTCCCATTTGAACCGACGATGGCAGCGACCCGAGAGCCACCGTTTCCCTCTGACCACCCACCCACCCACACACACACACACCCCCCCTGTGTCGCGGAAGAAGGGGTTAAAAGGAAGAGGGGGAGGCGGCGGTGCCGTAGGGGTGGGCTGAGCCGCTTGCTGCATTCGGATTTCAAGTTGCTCTAATTTTCTCGTTAGTTCTTGCAAGTGCTGATCTTGTAAACCATAACGAGATTGTTCCTGCACCGACCGGGGTGTCGGGGGCGAGGACGGGGGCAGGGCTGGGTCGGCGCCTTCCTCTGGCGAGGCGGCGGCGGCGGCGGGGGGGTCGGGCGGGGGGCGGCGGGAGCGGGGCGGGGCCGTGCGCTCCGGTGATTGATCTTTTGGGTTTGAGGGAGGGGAGTCGAGCTGTAGTAAATCTGTTGATTTTTGCTCTTGCCTTCCCTGCCGCACGGGAGCTGCGCGTGCAGCGTCCCCGTCCCTCCTTTTAGGAGCCGCCTTGGGGAACAGGGATCCCGCGAACGTCCCAGCAGTGGCGGAATCCTGAGCGCCAGCGCGTTCTGCCTCTGCTGACCAGGCAGCGAAAGCGGAGGCGGGGGTCTGCCGTTCCGCTTTCAGTTCTGTCAGAGTGTCTAGGTCCAATCTCCACACAGTGGAGAGTTTCCCACTGTCTTTAGAGCCTGAGCTAATGTCGTCCCACAGTGCCGCGCCGATCTTTTCCCAAGTGGCTGCTTCAAAGGCTGCGGTCACTGAGGGGATTAGTTCGTGCTGCCGAGCCCACAACAGCACCCTCCTCAGGTTCCCCTCATCATAAGAAACTCCTCTCTTAGAGAGTATGTGTTGGAGAAGCTTAACCACTGCTGCTTCTTCTTTACCCAGCGCAGACCCCATCTCCTCCCCAGCCGCTCACCTGATCAGGGCGAGATTCCCGACGATTGCGCGCGCGTCTTCCCAGGCGCCGGGGCGGCGCCTGCTACGGCTGCTTCTGCCCCCTCTGGGCCGTCTTCTCTTGCTCGGGAGGGCACCGATGGGAGGGTCCCGATTCCCCAGGGTTTGAGTCCCGCGTATCTTCGATGAGGCTCCCTCGGGTCCCTGTTCGGGCGCCAGTTGCCGACGCGGAAGTCTCGGACACAACTTAGACGATCAACGTGATCAAGTTGATGCCACTTTATTAAAGGCTACACAGCAATTTATACTCTATCACAAGCTTCACGCGCTGCTATCTTATTGCTAATAGGCTAAAGCTACTTGTTCACGCGCCCTCCTGCCCTCTATGATTGGTCCCGGTGTGGTGTCCACGCGCTGCTCTCCCCCCAGGTAGACCCCCTGTTTTCGACATTCCAACATCTTTATCTCTTGGGAAGGAATGTAGTTTCTCAGGCCGTCTCGGCCTTGTTTGTGTCCTTGAACACAGCTGCAGCTTGCTGTTACAGTGAGGCCCCTCGGCCTGGATTGCTCATAATATGTCCGTTATTTTCCAGCCATTCCACAGATATAAACCCCATCGTTTGGGTCAAAGAGGGTAATAGGGGAGGACTAAAAATCTCCCCCTTAAAAATTACCTTATTGGATGGACATGACGTAGTACGACAGAAACAATATCCGATTTCGGCAGAGGGGCAGAAAGGTCTTCAACCAATAATTGAGGGGTTGCTCAAGGATGGACTGCTGGAACCCTGTATGTCCCCTTTCAACACCCCCATTTTGCCAGTTCGAAAAATGGATGGTTCTTATCGATTAGTACAAGACTTAAGAAAAGTAAATGAAATAGTCAAAAAGAGATATCCTGTGGTACCAAACCTGTATACTCTGATGAGTAAAATACCACATGGACACAGATGGTTCAGTGTTATAGACTTAAAGGATGCTTTTGGGGCTTGCCCATTGGATCCAGAAAGTAGGGATTTATTTACCTTTGAATGGGAAGACCCCCAGACAGGGCGCAAACAACAGTTGAGGTGGACTGTTCTACCTCAAGGATTTACAGAATCCCCTAATTTATTTGGGCAGATATTAGAACAAACTCTGGAACAATTTAAGCCACCTGAAGGGGACATGTTACTACAGTATGTGGATGACATTTTACTCTCAGGGGAGGAGCGGTCTGAGGTGAAAATAGCCACTGATGGACTCCTTAATTTTCTGGGAAAACAAGGGTTAAGGGTCTCAAAGGCCAAATCCAATATATAGAAAATGAAGTTAAGTATTTGGGCCATTTAATTACAGAAGGAAGGCGAAAAATAGATCCCGAAAGGATTCAAGGGATAATTAATCTACCGCTCCCTGGAACTAAGAAAGAATTAAGAAAGTTTTTGGGATTGACTGGGTATTGCCGCCTATGGATTGAGGCTTATGCACAGAAAACAAAGGGGTTGTATCTTAAACTCCTGCACGAGGAACCAAAACCTAGCGCTGCTTCCCCTCCACCAGCTAGCCGAACCCGTAATCGAGAAAAGCAGAAACAATTAGAAAATAGTGGGGCAGAGGTTTGGGGAGGCGTTGGCGGCGGCGGGCGGACCCTAGGACCGCGGCACGACCCCGCGCCAGGACGCGGCCCCCCCGCGGTGCCGCAGGGAGGGGGCCCGGCCGCGGCTGCGCCCCCGCGGGGGCTGCGCCGAGCGCTCCGGTCTGAGCGCGCTGCTGGAGGAGCCCGGCCGGGGAATAAAGCGGCGAGCGAGGAGGAAAAAAAAAAAAAAAAAAAAGGTTACAAATGTATTCGGGAGTAGACCCTGCATCCCCGGTGGGGGAGGCTTTATTAAAAACTCAATTCGTGACCAAATTATGGGGAGATATTAGAAAGAAGTTAGAAAAATTCGATGATTGGCAAGAGCGGGGTCTACAGGAATTCTTAAGAGAAGCGCAGGAGGTGCGTGTTAGAAGAGATGAGAATAGGTTTCAGAAACTAAAAGAAACACTGGCTGAGCCTCCAGTGCTAAGTTTGTTGGATGTTAAAAAGCCTTTTCAATTATTTATAACTACCTCAAATCAAACTGCTTATGGGGTTCTAACCCAAGATGGGGCTGGAAGTAAGAGACCAATTGGATATTTTTCAAAATTATTAGATCCCTTAAGCAGGGGCTGGCCAACATGCTTACAGTCTTCAGTGGCAGCAGCCTTACTGATTGAAGAGGCACAAAAGGTGACTTTTGGAGCGATTATCACAGTGTTTTCCCCTCATGATGTGCGTGGGGTACTGCAGCAAAAGGCTGAGAAATGGCTCACTGATAGTCGGCTATTGAAATATGAGACTGTCTTAATGAGAGCACCAGAATTAGAACTGAGAGTAACCAGTGCTCAAAGCCCTGCTCAATTTTTATATGGAGATCCTAGGGGTGAATTAAGTCACAGTTGCATCGAAGCAATAGAATTACAAACAAAGATAAGACCTGATCTAGAACAAACTGAATTATCTGAAGGCAAAAGGTTGTTTATATGTAATGGAACAAGAAGCAGATTATGGGAAAAAGATATATAACCCTCTGTGGCATCGCTGAAGAACAACGGATATGTTGTGAGTGATCCAGACCAAGGGGCCTCACTGTAACAGTAAGCTGTAGCTGTGTTCAAGGACAGCGCTGGGTGTGCCTGGAGTCTCTGCTCTACCAGGACACACACCTTACAGGACAGAACTGAGTCCCTTTCTAGTGTAGGCTTCATCCATATTCATGATGGGCGTACCCTGAGGGGTCTGCAAAGGTGTAAACAAGTTTCCCGGGCTTTTCTCCGGTTTTTGCGGGCTTTTCTCAGGTTTCCGTCACAGAAGGGGGGATGACTCAGCACAGGGGTTTTTGTAGTGGCTTGAAGATGGGGGCCATTTTAGCTCCCTTCTAACAACTGATTTTAACAATAGAAACTATAGACATATATCTTATTTCTTATTTACATAAGAGAATTACAAAACTGTTCGGCCACAACATCCTGACTACAACTTCTTTTTCCCCTTGAGATTTCAATAACAAATACCATATATGTTTTATTACACCAGGAGTGGGGGCACAAGGGGAACCGGGAGCGGGGTATGTCACTGTTCCCCTCAACACTGGAGATGTGAGAGATTTTAAAAAAGAAATGGGGAACCTATTAGAGGACCCGCTTGGCATAGCCGAATGGGTGGACCAGTTTCTTGGCCCAAATTTATATACCTGAGATGAATTACAATCTATCCTAGGAATTCTATTTACTATGGAGGAACGAGATATGATCAGGAGGGCAGATATGAGACTTTGGGACCAGCAACATCAAGTGGGTCCCACAGCAGATCAGAAGTGACTGTTGGTAAAACCCAACTGGAATAATCAAGACCCAGACCACCGAACCCACATGGCAGTTTTAAGAATGATCATAATTCAAGGAATTAAGAGAGTCAGTTCCCCGAGGGCAGAATATTAATAACAGTTGTACTCGGGAGTAGATCCTGCCACCCCTGTGGGGCAGGCATTATTAAAGACTCAGTTTGTGGCTAAGTCTTGGGCAAATATTAGGAAGAAGCTAGAAAAGATAGAAGATTGGCAAGGGAGAGGAATTGCTGAGAGAAGCTCAGAAAGTTTAGGTGGATTCCTACTTGAAGTGGTGGTATTGTTCTCGTTATCAATTTGAATACCCAGATAATGATCTATTTAAATGTCGTTTCACTTCTTCCTGACTCGTTTATTATTCAGTATACCTTTGCCTGCTTGACTTGGTGATCAGAAGGTGACAGCTTATAACTTTCTGTCCTCTTGGTATTTTAAGGACTGTAGACAAGGATCAAAAGATACTGTGATAGATACAAGCCCTTGGCTAGCTTCAGCAGCTTTTTTCTTAGCAGCGATGAATCAATTTAAATAAAGAAAATCGGAGTAAAACATTATCAGAGTGAAAGCAATAGTCCAAGAGGGAAAAAAGTGAGCAGATCTGCACCTTAATCTGGCTGCCTGTTCTTCAAGCAGGCAGCTCTCTTACATCATTGGCAGGAGTTGACAAAAAAAAACAAACCAACCAAAAAAACCCAAAAAAACCCAGGTTCTAGCATACAGGCAGGTATATGGGCTGGGGAGCCAAGTTCAAGCTAATTTGCCCCCAGACCACACCCTTTTGGAGCTGCTAATCTGGTTTGTACTTCTTAGCCAAAAGACGGGGAGCTGACATAATTGTAACACACTGACTAGGCAGCTCATAAATGTTGTGTCTTTTCCAAAGGAGGAGGAGGATGCTGTGCCCTTTGCAGACTTTCTCCTCAACAGGCCGTGGCCTAGAGCTTACCAGTTTTGTAATTTGTGATGTGCTATGTAAACACCGCGCAGCGCGTGTGTGGTATAGCTGCCCAGATGCTTTATTTGATGGCATCTGGAAGTACATGGGCAACAGTCTCGGTAGATTTAAACTACCCTTGCTCTAAATGTCTAGACCCAGGAGTAGGAGTTTCAGGTTGAGAGGAGGCAATGCAGAGTGTGTAACAACTCAAACATGCAGCAAACTGCATTATTTTAGCCTGAAAACTGTTCTGTGCATTCCCCAGTACCTGCATGTAATAAAGCTGTGCAGAACATGGATGTTTTATGTGATGTTTACCTGGAGACCATGGTTTCTTTGGGATCAGAGATTTTCATTCATTGAATGGTTCTGCCTGCTTTAATATGAAGGAAGTGGAATGTTTTTATTGCAAAAGGAAGGGGCATGTGAAGAAGGTTTGCTGGAGGAGAATCCAAGATGAGAAAATGTTTTCTGAAGATTAGTGGGGTCAGGGGCTCTATGTGCTGGGGACCCCAAAGAACAAAGAGCCCTTGATAAAACTTAAAGTGGGTCCTCAGCGACAAGAGGTAGAGTTCCTTGTGGACTCAGGAGCCGAAAGATCTACCATTCAGGCTCTGCCTCCAGGCTGTAAAGTATCATCAGAAAAAAATCAGTGTAATAGGGGCTAAAGGTGAACCGTTTGAGGCCCCGGTTCTTCATGATATGATTGTTGAATCAAAATGCAAATATGTGATTAGAACATTTTTATTAATTACCAGAAGCAGATTATAATTTACTTGGACGGGATCTGATTATAGAATTGAGAATTAATCTGGAAGTAGAAGAAAAAGAACTCAAAGTCAGATTATGCCCCCTCACAGTGGCGGATGAAGAAAAGATTAACCCAGAAGTATGGTATACCCCAGAGACAGTGGGTAGATTGGATATCACCCCCTTCGAAGTCATCATTAGAAACCCAGAGATCCCGACTAGAATCAAACAGTATCACTTGCCACAAGAAGGCAGGAGAGGCTTAAAGCCTGAAATAGAGAGACTCCTTAATCAGGGGAATACTCCAATATTGCCTGTTAAGAAGGCAGATGGAAATTATAGATTAGCGCAAGAAATCAACAAAAGAACTGTAACCAGATTTCCTGTAGTAACAAACCCCCATACTACTCACTGGGGAGTACAAGCGTTGGTAAAATACATGTGCATAGGGATTTATAATGTTGCTAAGGGAATAATAAAAAGCTGTTTAACGTGCCAGAAAATTAATAAACACCAATTAAGAGAAAAGATTCAAGGGGGACGAGATTTGGCATACAGACCATTTGGAAGAATTCAAATCGATTTTACAGAACTACCAAAAGTAGGACGGTACAAATACCTCCTAGTATTGGTAGATCATCTCACTCATTATGTGGAGGCCTTTCCCACCACTCGAGCTACAACAAATACTGTGGTAAAAATACTCTTAGAAGACATCATCCCTAGGTATGGAAATATAGAAGTAATCGATTCGGACAGGGGTCCCCACTTTGTGTTTGAAGTAATCAGAGAGACATTGACTTCCCTGGGGACCAAGTGGGAATTCCACACTCCCTGGCATATGCCCTATGATATGGAATTTCCCACTGATCACCCAGTATTGGAAAAAGACAATTTGCAACCATACTTAATAAACCTCATGAATAGGAGGAAAGAACTACGCAAAAAAGGGATGGTAGTACAGAGACCTCCATTAGAAATTTGTATGCACTCCATAAGACCTGGAAACAAGGTGTTAATAAAAACTTGGAAAGAATCCTCTCTTACCCCTCGTTGGGAGGGACCGTTTCTTGTTATACTCACAACAGAGACTGCTGTCCGGACTGCTGAAAAGGGATGGACTCATGCTACCAGAGTGAAAGGACCCTTAACGCCTGATCACTGGGAAGTAGCTGAAACATCAGGAGATCTGAAGCTAGTGTTGCGAAGGAAGAAGGACTAAATGAATTTTGTAAAACCCCTAACTGTGTTTGTTATCCTTTTGTGTGTTTTAAATGCACTACTTGTGAGGAAAGTTGGTGGGCGCACTGCGTCCACGGCTATTCCCCAAAGGAATACTGTGACCAGTGCTATAAAAGAGAAAGAAAATTAACCAGTCATCAACAGGAAAAATTGTGTGCATACCAATGAACCTAAGCCCCATAACGTGAATATAGCACAAACTCTTTGCAAATTCCAAATACTCCAAGTGCCCTGTACGATCCCACAAGTAAAAGCCCGGAACTGGGAGGCGTTTAGGTGTCGACCACGAGACCCTAACCCCAAAGAATACGACTGCTGCCGAGAAGATGGAAAGCCCCGCTGCTCTAAGGAATAGAGTAGGCGGAGGAGGCAGAGACGTATGGAGAGGGGAAAATAAGAAAGGCCTCGAAGCAACCAGTTCAGGTGATTGTTGTGGCAAGGAGAACTGGAAAGTATGGGGAAGGAAAAGATCTGAGCATGCAAATCCAGTCGCAAGACAGAAAGGGGACACGTTTGTACAATTAGCTAGTAATTGTGTTATAAGTAAATTCTCAAATTGATGTGAGACAGGGCCAATAAAAATTCCAATTGTTTATTTAGCAAGCGGCAACAAGCAAAACAGCGCTGGGCGGCCGGGGAGTTCAACTCCACCAACGGCGCGCACCATCGAAGTTTTTTCGTCTTGCTTATGTGTTACAAAGTGATGTATATTAATGAAACTCTCATATATATTCATAATCTATCCCCGCCTACCCCTGATTCATATTTTAATGAGGTTTCCTCCTGTTACTGATTTGATATGTTATTGATTTAATATAGATTAGTACTAATTTGTTTAGTTTTAATAGGAATATAGAAGATATTTAGTAAAAATCATATGCTGCATTTGCACTCTATACAGGAACCAAGGCTACTACGAACTCCCCTGTACAGCCCTGTACCAAGGCCGAAAGAATTGGTCAGAATCACCTAGTAGGAACATTTAGAACTAGATAACAGGCTTAAGATTCAAGATGATTTATATATATATCATTTACTTATAAGGTATTTAATAACCTGAAAGAATGCAGAGAGATGTCAGAATCCAAATTAATGGGAAAATGGGGAAATCGGCTGAAGCAACATATAAGTTTAAGCCAAGAAACAGTGTCCTCAAGCAATAGGTAATTCCGACAGGGGGAGATCGCGACCACCGACTCATTAACCACCGACTCACATTACACCCCAGACCCATTTCCAGGTGTTTCTGGACTCTACTGCGCAGAATCGGAAATAGGAGGAGAGTATGATAATGATTTCCAGGAATTGTTATGTTTATGCATGAATACATAATGAATATGTATGAATGAGTTCTATATAAGATGTATGATTTTGGTGCATGGTGTGCGTTGTTGGTGAAAGGATTCACCCGCGCACCCGGCCGTCAGTAATGAAGTGTCTGCTTATCTACATCAAATTGGTGTTGATAAGTTTTATTCCGAGTTTTTCGGTAACAGTTTCTGGCGACCCAGATGGGACCTCGCTGAGAGAGACCGGAGGAGTCGGGGACCTGATTGGTTCCAGCCGGCACCGAGGATTTCTCGGGGATACCCATCGATCCCCGATCCGTAAGGCTCTTCGCGACGTTCCCTGGATTTTGGTAAGACACTTCTTTTGTACTAGGAGTGGGTTAGAGTCCCACACAGTGGGTTAGAGTCCCACTGTATAAGCTTGCCTGTCAGACGCGGTGAAAGCTGCGCAGGGTTGGACTAAAGGATCCTAGTGGAATTGGAAGCCTAGGCGTCTGCCTGTAAGACATAAGCGAAAGCTATTGCAGGGTTGGACAATAGTGGAATATATGGGATTTGGAGTAATGAAAACCTATATGCTATAGTGTTTTCGATGATATGATAAGGACTCGAGTTGCGGAATTTTATGTTTGTTTAATAGTATACCGGGTTAAGATTAATGGTTGTATAGTGGTATGTTATATTCCTGTGTTTAAAGTAATAATTGTGAGGGGGTGTGTGTGAGCTTGAGACGGACAAATAAGTACGGAGCGAGTGTGGAGTTCGGATCTGCGGTTCTGTTATCTTGTGAGAGGTGCAGCCGGAGAAGAACGAAGCGGCAGATTTGAGTGATTGTATATTATACTGTGAAGTGAGTAACCATGGCATCTAAATTAACTCATTTGTTTAAGAGTAAAAGTGTGGGCAATTTGGCTGTAAATGATAAAATTCCGAAAAACTCCCCGTTAGGATGTTTATTGGCACACTGGGGAGATTTACATGAGGATTTACGAAAAAGTCAGATGATTGAATATTGTAATCATTGGTGGCCTTTGTATACACTGGAAAGTCAGGAGAAATGGCCTGTGCATGGGACATTGAATTATGACACCATTCTGCAGTTAATGCTGTTTTGCAGGAGAGAAGGAAAATGGAGTGAAGTACCATATGTAGATTTATTCTTTTATTTAAGGCGAAGAATAGATTGGCAGGAAGAATGTAAGATAACTAGTAAAGATAATTTGGTAATGGCCATGACTTCTGATAATAAGAAGGTGAAAAAGTGTTGTTCTGAATGTACCCATGAAAAGGAGTGTTTAAAGAAAATAACTCCCAGAGAGGATGAAGGACCAGAGTTAGATATATCCCCTCTTAGGAGAGAAAGGAATCAGAGCCAAGAGAATAGGGAACAGGTGGGGGAACCAGATAGTAGCAGAATAGAGGATGTGGGGGAAGGACCGTCAGACATTGTAATGTATACCCCTATTTCTCGGAGGACCCGACAACAAACACAAACAATAGCTCCCCTGCGGCAGGGAGTTGGAAATGATGGGCCAGTATATGTGAAAGTGCCTTTTTCGGTCACAGACTTGATGGCTTGGAAGCAGGCAGCAGGGATATATAGAGAAGATCCTGAACGGGTAGGCAGAGTGGTAGACACTATAATTAGGACGCAGAATCCAGATTGGAGTGATTTGCAGGTGATCCTGGATAACTTGCTGGATGATACAGAAAAACAAATGGTATTAAAGGCTGGCAAAGCACAGGCAGAAGTGGCTGTATTAAGTGGGACAGCGGGTGGAACATTAGAGCAGAATTTTCCGTCTGGGGACCCGCAGTGGAATCCAAATCTTGTGGAACACAGAGAAAGACTGAGCCGGTATCAGAAATGGGTTTTATATGGGGTTAAACATGCTATGCCTAAATCTTTGAACTGGTCCAAATTATATGAGGTGAGACAAGATAAGAATGAATCTCCCTCTGCATTCCTGGAGAGACTGAAAGAGGCAGCCAGAAAATACACTGATTTGAGGGTAGAGACAGAGGCAGCTCAGATACAACTGGCTCTGATCTTTATGGGACAATCGGCACCAGATATAAGAAAGAAACTTCAAAAGCTTGAGGGAGAGGACTCGAGAAGTCTGAATAAAATGCTTGAGGCAGCATGGAAAGTATATAACAACAGGGAAAAAGAGGAAAGAAAAACCAGAGAAAATAGATTATTTGCTGTAATGACAGGAACAGCAGGCAGAGGAAGAGGTAGAGGGAGAGGACGAGGAGCCAGTGGAAGGGGAGGATTTATGAATTTTGGCAATCGGAATTTTAACACCCCCTTGGGAGTGAATCAATGTGCCTTGTGCAGAGAGGAAGGACATTGGAAAAGAGAGTGTCCTAAAAATGGGAATATTCACCAGGAGATAGCCAGGACAATGGTTTTAGATGACTGACGGGGACCGGAGGGGAGCCCAGCTGAACCTCTGGTTGTAATAAAGCTGGGAGAAAAAGAAGTTAAATTTTTAGTGGATACGGGAGCGACGTTCTCGGTGCTTAATACATGTAAGGGAAAAATTGGAACCAAAACAGCAAACATAGTAAGAGCAACAGGGAGAGAAGAAAATAGGCCATTCCTGCAACCCCTGGATTTAAAGTTTGGAAATAAAATAATTACACATGAATTCCTGTATGTACCAGAATGTCCGATACCCTTGTTAGGACGGGATTTGTTATCTAAATTGAATGCACAAATTGTTTTCGAGGAAGGAGAACTTTTCTTGAAAATACCTGAGTCGAAAACAGGAGAGATCTTAATACAAGAAAAGGTGAAGGAGCAAGAAATTCCACCAGAGGTGGATTCGGCAGTAATCCCTACAGTATGGGACACAGGCATCCCTGGTAAATCAAAATTAGCAGAGCCTGTAAAAATAGATCTAAAGGAAGATGCAGGAACAGTAAAAATTAAACAATATCCAATCAAACCAGAGGTTAGACAGGAGCTGAAGAAGCTGATTGATAAATTTTTAGAGTATAAAATTTTGGAGGAGTGTGAATCTGAGTATAACACTCCTATTTTACCAATCAGAAAACCCTCAGGTGAATATAGATTGGTGCAAGACTTGAGAGCAGTAAATCAAATAGTCAAGGACATATATCCTGTAGTGGCAAATCCTTATACCTTGTTAACAGCATTAAAGGAGACTCATCAGTGGTTTACAGTGCTTGATTTGAAAGATGCCTTCTTTTGTATACCTTTGGAGAAGGAAAGCAGAAAACTGTTTGCCTTTGAATGGGAGAATCCACAAACTGGGCGAAAGATGCAGTTAACATGGACAAGACTACCCCAAGGATTTAAAAATAGTCCTACAATCTTTGGAAATCAGCTGGCAAGAGAGCTTGAGAGCTGGAAACAGGACAAACCAAGGCCTGGACGTTTACTTCTACAATATGTGGATGACATACTGATTGCTACAGAAGAGAGGTTTACCTGCATACAGGTAACTATTGACCTTTTGAATTTTCTGGGACTGAATGGGTACAAAGTATCCAGAAAGAAAGCCCAAATAGCATGCCAGACTGTCATATACTTGGGCTTTGAGGTTTCAAAAGGACAGCGGCAATTAGGAAAAGATCGTAAAGAAGCCATTTGCAGTATACCTGAGCCGAAAAATATCCATGAGCTCAGAGCGTTTTTAGGAATGACAGGGTGGTGTCGTCTCTGGATCCTGAACTATGGACTAATAGCTAAGCCGTTGTATGAGGCCCAAAAGAACTCTCCTTTTGTGTGGGGCCCACAACAACAAAGGGCTTTTACAGAGTTAAAGCGTGCCGTAATGTCTGCACCTGCTTTAGGACTCCCAGATTTAACCAAAGACTTTCAGTTGTTTGTTCACGAGAGACAACGCCTAGCACTGGGGGTGCTAACTCAGAAGATAGGAAGCTGGAAACGACCAGTCGGATACTTTTCCAAACAACTGGACACAGTGAGTAAAGGGTGGCCAAACTGCCTCCGAGCAGTAGCTGCAGCAGTAATGCTTATACAAGAAGCTCGGAAATTGACTTTGGGAAGAACAATAACAGTCTATGTCCCACACATGGTGATAACTGTTTTAGAACAAAAGGGGGGACATTGGTTATCTCCGAGCCGGATGATGAAATACCAGGTAGTGCTGACTGAACAAGATGACGTGATCTTAAAAACAACTAACCTGGTAAATCCTGCAGTGCTTTTAAGTTCCACACAGGAAGAAGGACAGCTGGAACATGACTGCTTGGCTGCTATCGAGTATGTTTATTCCAGCCGAGAAGATTTGAAGGATGTACCATTGGAACAACCAGACTGGGAATTGTTTACAGACGGCAGCAGCTTTATGGAACAAGGAGTCCGATACGCTGGATATGCGGTAACAACAGACACCACAGTTATAGAAGCAAGAGCATTGGCGAGTACCACAATCAGCTCAGAAAGCAGAACTTACTGCTTTAATTCGAGCTCTAGAACTAAGTGAAGAAAAGAAAGTAAATATTTGGACAGACTCTAAATATGCTTTTGGGGTAGTACATGTCCATGTAGCTCTGTGGAAAGAAAGAGGATTATTGTCCTCTCAGGGATCAAATATTAAGCACCAAAATGAAATCTTACAATTATTACGAGCAGTTCAAAAACCAGAACAGGTAGCAATCATGCACTGTAAAGCACATCAAGTTGGAAACACGAAGGAAATTGCCGGAAATAATTTTGCCGATCGAACAGCAAGAAAAATAGCAAAGGAGCGAGCATTTCAGATGGCACTAATTCCCTCCAAAACAATAACCCTTCCTAGGGAACAACCAAAATATTCGGAGGAAGATGACAGGTTGGGTCAATTATTAAATGCTAAGAAAAATTTAGCTGGGTGGTGGGTAACCCCTACTAGACAAGTAGTAGTTCCACCCTTTCTAATGAGAGAAATAGTTCAAACCAGACATCAAGAATGTCATTGGGGAGCAGAAGCATTAGTGACTTCTTTACAAAAACAAGTGGTATCAGTTAAGATGTTAAGTTTGGCTAAAATGATAACTGCAAAATGTGAGGTGTGTTTGAAAAATAATCCAGTGGTCAAGAAAAGAGTTCAAATGGGTAGACTAAGATCTGATACTGAACCTGGAGATTATTGGCAAGTGGATTTTTCAGAATTACCCAAGCAGAACGGATATCGATACATTCTGGTGGGGGTTGACACTTTTACAGGATGACCGGAAGCTTTTCCCTGTCGCACCACACAAGCAAAAGAGGTAGTAAAGTGGTTGCTACGAGAAATAATTCCAAGGTTTGGGGTTCCTATTGGAGTTTCCTCTGACAGAGGTCCACACTTTGTTGCTGAAATAGTTCAAAATGTTAGCAAACTTTTGGGTATCACTTGGGACTTACATACTTCATGGAGGCCACAATCCAGTGGAAAAGTAGAAAGAATGAATCAGACCTTGAAGAGACAAATAAGTAAAATCTGTCAAGAAACTAATTTGAAATGGCCTCAGGCACTTCCATTGGCATTATTGCGAATTAGGGTACAACCAAAGAGTGGTACCTCAGTCAGTCCTTATGAATTATTGTATGGAAAGCCTTATGAGTCCCCAGAACCAAATCCAAACATGCATGTAAAAGGGAAACAAGATGTGTATAACTATTTACTTTCCTTAGGAAAAACTTTGACCGCAATTCGGAGCGCGATAGTGTGGAACAGACCATTATCTCTTGAAAATCCTGTGCATGACTCTCAACCAGGAGACTATGTCTATGTGAAGATGTGGACTTCCGAACCTCTGCAAGAACGCTGGAAGGGACCTTTCCAGATACTGTTGACTACCTTTACTGCTGTTAAGATTGCAGAATCAGATGCTTGGATACACTATACTCGGGTGAAGGCGGCACCTACTTCATGGAGGGTTATTAACCGCGACCCAGAGACTTTAAAGCTGACTCTGAAGAATGTCTAATTTTTCATATCAGTTTTTGATTATTCTCTTTGTATTAGCTTGGCAGGTAGTACTGGTGTGGACTGGTTTGGTGGTGAGGAACAAAAGACAAATAGAAACAGAACAATTGATTAATGTTCCCAGAAAAACCCCTGAAGAAAATTTGATGTTAGGATTGATTAAGGGATTTGCCAATTTGCAGAATGTCACACAGATTACTGCTTGTTTACCAATACTGAGAGCGGCAGGTGAATCTATTTCTTGGGGAATCTTAACTATGAATTTGACCAACCTGGAACATAAAAACGAATCCACTTACTGTGAGCAAAGGCCAGTGACTCAATGGTCTGAACAAATAAAGGTTATCAGAAAACAATGGAAAACAATAGGTAGAGAGGCAGAGTGCCTAAAATTATTGAATCATCGGTTTACACCAATGTCTCTTTTAGGATTAGGGTTGGGAGTAGGTCCAGAGCAGGAGTTGTTAGGGTGGTGCTCTTATGACGTACAGATTAAAACCAATGAAAGCAAAAGTATTATGGAATGGCAGTGTAACAAACCGGGACAAGATACACAGAAGGAGGAGCAGTGGGACTCGGCATGGTCTATGTCTATATTTTCTCAGTTTCGGTATATGGCTAGAACCCCTTGGTGTTTTATTTGGGAGGGAAAAGAGTTCGCAGTCCTACCCTCAGTGAACGATAAAAGCACTTCACTGAGGACAAAAGAAGACAAACTAGTGTCATGGTGGAAGTGTGAAAAGGTGTATGATTGCAGCAGTACTAATTCAGAGAATTCCTCCTTTGGCAGCGGCTTTAAAATTTGGCTGTTATTGTCGAGGTCTTAAAAATAATCTTAATTTAACCAGTGCATACACACCTAGAAGAGGAACCTTGTTCAGTTGCAGGAAAACTACCCTTCAAAGTCTGGGACATCTAGTTTGGGCATTGAGTGACGGAACCTGGACAACTCAGCTACCATTAGATGGTAAGGTGAGACAGGTTACTTTAGGCATGCCTACCTTGTGCCCAATTTGGAAGAAATCACCATTTAGGGGACCCTTGGAAAATCTAAAATTAAAACGAACCAAGAGATCTGAGACAGATGATGATGATGTATGGAATGAGCCATCAACAGGAGTAAGAATTGTTTGGGCTCTTGAATCTCTTTTGAATCCCATAGCCTCGTATAGAAATAGGGAAAGGCTGTATCAATTGACAGGACAGGTAGAAAAATTGGCAAATGTTACAAGGAAGGGGTTCAAAGAATTAAACATGCAGCTGCAGGCAACTTCTAGAATGACTTTACAAAATAGGATGGCACTAGACATGCTCTTACTTAAAGAACATGGAGTATGTGGATATCTCAAGGACACTGTAGACCACTGCTGTATTCACATCCCAAATGTCACTCAGGATGTAGAACACGATTTAGATTTGCTAGGTAAAATTGAAAAGGAAACAGAAAAGATCCGAGAAGATATGTCAGAAGATTGGCTGGGAAAACTTTTTAAAGGGCTAGGATGGAATCTGAGTTATTGGCTACAATCTATAATTAAAACCCTGTTTCTGTTACTAATTGTCTTTCTGATGATCATGCTGCTTTATAACTGCTTAAAGAAACAGTTTGCCAATAAAATTGCAATTAATCGCATGATCATGAGAGAGGTTCCGACTATTCTACCAGAATATAGTCCTAGTCCACCACCAAGATATACTGAAGCAAATATTGCAGTTTAGAGTGCTGCAAGATGATGTGAACGTATTGAAATGATTTTCAACACTTTCAAAGGGGGGAAATGTTACTGATTTGATATGTTATTGATTTAATATAGATTAGTACTAATTTGTTTAGTTTTAATAGGAATATAGAAGATATTTAGTAGAAATCATATGCTGCATTTGCACTCTATACAGGAACCAAGGCTACTACGAACTCCCCTGTACAGCCCTGTACCAAGGCCGAAAGAATTGGTCAGAATCACCTAGTAGGAACATTTAGAACTAGATAACAGGCTTAAGATTCAAGATGATTTATATATATATCATTTACTTATAAGTGTGAGAGACGAGAAACCAGGCCTCTGAGAAACTAAGAAAAACAGCCTGAGAAAGCAAAAGTTGAGGTTGATCAAAGAAATGCCTCAAACACTCGCAAGACAAAACTATGAGTCACAGGGTGCATTCTGTGGAGGGCGAAGCTGATAAGGCTGCCCGAATAATACAAGATGGGACTGGAGGAGGGAGCCCTGTGGAGACAGGACGGCTCTGCTCTGGTGCACCTGGCCAAAACTTCAAGGGCCATCTGTCCGGTGAATGACCTTTGCTTCATTATCCACGAAATGCATATTAAAGTTAACACCCCTCAATATGCTAATGAGGGCTAACATGATCATGTTAATTACATCATCCCATGAAACACCTCACCCCTCCCCGTACATGGGATACGTAGGTATGGGGGTCGACCTAGGGGATGGACCCAAGGAAAGTGGGTATAAATCAAGAAGGGAAGGGGGGGGGGCGCAGCCCGGGAGAGAGAGAGTGCAGTGAAGCGAAGAAGACAGATGCCAGCAAAAAAGACGGATGTCTCCCGTGCCTCCCGGAACCCTTGTCGGCAGGAGCAGCGCAGAAACCCAGACCGGTGATCTGTATTTCCCCATTCCCTCTATCTCCCTCTTTTCCCTTTCCTATTAAGCAATGCAAGGCATATTATATTGCTTGCCACAACTTGCTATATACTTAGCCAACTATCGTGTGTTCAATTAGTACATTGTGAGTAGTTAATAAATGTTTAGACTTGGAGACTTGTTGTCCGCTCCATTGGGGATTTGCGAATCTGAGTCACTTGTCCCCCTCGTCTGAGCGGGACGTGACAATAAGGTATTTAATAACCTGAAAGAATGCAGAGAGATGTCAGAATCCAAATTAATGGGAAAATGGGGAAATCGGCTGAAGCAACATATAAGTTTAAGCCAAGAAACAGTGTCCTCAAGCAATAGGTAATTCCGACAGGGGGAGATCGCGACCACCGACTCATTAACCACCGACTCACATTATACCCCAAACCCATTTCCAGGTGTTTCTGGACTCTACTGCGCAGAATCGGAAATAGGAGGAGAGTATGATAATGATTTCCAGGAATTGTTATGTTTATGCATGAATACATAATGAATATGTATGAATGAGTTCTATATAAGATGTATGATTTTGGTGCATGGTGTGCGTCGTTGGTGAAAGGATTCACCCGCGCACCCGGCCGTCAATAAAGAAGTGTCTGCTTATCTACATCAAATTGGTGTTGATAAGTTTTATTCCGAGTTTTTCGGTAACACTCCTACTTGCGTCTGCGCAGTAAACTTCAACAGTTCTGGGCGGTGGTCGCAGAGTCCTGAGTAGTGGTCGTAGAGATGAAGCATCTCCTCTTCCTCGCCGTTGAACTTTTCACCCCAAGGTTCTGCGCAGCCTCCGTAGTTCTCTGACATGTCTCTGCATGCCTCTTGTCTCTACATGTCTCTGTTAAAGCTCTGATAAGGACGCACCACTATATCTTCTACCTACCCCCTACACAGCCTTGATTTATTATGTTAGTTCAGCTAAGCGCTTGCTGTTAGTCGGTTAGTTTTATACAATGTAGCAATATTAGCTTTACATAGCTCATGTGGTGATTTACTTCTCCATTGTTTTAACTGAATTTGATGAATAAATAGTTTACTATCTATCACAAATAGTTTACTATCTATCACAATTGGAAGATGAACCCACCAACTCTCCTCACTATAGTAGTCATTTGGACTGTGGGAGGAATCGCAATTTTGATGTTAAGCCTCCATTTTATGAGGCCCCTAGTGTTATTATTAATTGGGTTAACTTTCGGACCATGTATATTTAACAAGTTTGTGATGTGTTAAGGAGATTTGAAAAACAAAATTAGTTAAAAGAAAAGGGGGGAATTGAAGTAAGAAACCTTAACAAAATAGATGCAGGCCTCTCAGCAGGGTGGGCTCTCAGCAGGATGGGCTCTTGAGATAAGGGAGGAGCTGCAACTACTGAGTCCCAAGATAAGGAACGGGGATTCAAAGAATGCTAAATTGACATGCTGAAGAGACCTAATTGGGTGAAAAGTCACAAGAGGAAGAAGAGGAATCTTCAATCTTCATCCTGAAGACCCCTGCCCAAGACCATCAGGAGACATTGCGCAGGCGCAACGGGGAGGGACTTGGGGCGGGATTTATGATAATGATTTCTCAAAACTAATTGTAATATCTCTCCCTATTCTCGGGATTATCATGAATATGTAAACACTTACGCTATAGAAAGGAGCTGCTTTTCGCTCCAAAATGTGCACGTTTGTGGAGGAGCGATCCCCTGTGCACCCAGCGCTGAATAAACATACCTTCTTTATAACCTTACTGGTTGTTAAGAAGGGAGGGGAAGTGGGATGAAGTATCATATGCAGACATGTTTTTCACCATCCGTAATCATCCTGATTGGCAAAAAGATTGTGGTCTAATCATACCACAAGATCCCTTGGTGCTCGCTTTGGAGCGAGAAAACAATAAAGGATTAAAAGGAAAACTGAGACAATGTTGCTCAGCATGTACTTTTGGCCAGAGATGTACAAAAATTGGAAAGGTGCACCAAGGATCAGACCCTGACCTGACAGACTTATTTAAGCCTCCCCCACAAAAGCAGTCTCCTCCACCGCCACGAAAACAAGAACAAAACTCAGATTCAGACCCTACTCCTACCCCCTCTCCCCCAGGTAGCCCGGTATCTTCCCGCACACGGGGAAAATCTGCTCAAACAATTCTTCAGGCACCCCTCAGGGAGGCAGTCCGTCCTGATGGGGGAGCCATGCTAATAAAAATACCCTTTTCCAGCACAGACTTAGAAAATTGGAAAAGAGCCGTAAAGGAGTTCCGGAGTGACCCAATAAGCGTGACCAGACAATTTCAGTTCATACTGAAACAACATAATCCTGATTGGAATGATATACAGTTACTATTGGATTACTTAACAGAGACTGAGAAACAATTGGTTCTGAAAGCAGCAGGTGATTTGGCCTCAGACTATTGCAGAACCACGGGGAACGAGGTTAAGGATTTCTTTCCCCTTCAGGACCCAAGGTGGAATCCAAACAGTTCTGCTCAAATGGACAGGTTAAAAGGATACCAGGATTTAATCTTAAAAGGATTGGAAAGGGCCATGCCCAAAAATATAAATTGGTCAGCATTATATGCAATTAAGCAGGGTCCTTCGGAATCACCTTCTGAATTCCTGGATTGGCTAAGGGAAGTGATGCGCCGAAATACGCCACTAGACCCAGGATCCGAAGCAGGAATACAACAGCTGGTATCATTATTTTTGGGGCAATCCACAGGGGATATCAGGCGTAAGTTGCAGAAACTATGCACCACGGAAAGCAGGAACCTAGAAGTATTACTGGATGAAGCATGGAGGGTGTTTAGCAATAGGGAAGACGAGTATAGGAAGGGGCAACGAAGAGTGGTGGCAGTAATAGATGAACTAAAGGGGAGAAAATTTAAGAAAGGGTTTCTGGATAAAGACCAGTGTGCATTTTGTAAAGAAAGAGGACACTGGAAGGCTGCCTGTCCGAAACAAAAGCGGAAAAGGAAAGTACTTGCATCAATAGATACAGATTGACAGGGACCGGAGGAGTCCACCCTAGCGGATCCACTGGTTACAATAAAGCTAGGGAAAGAACAAAAAGAAACAGAATTTTTAGTAGATACTGGAGCAACTTATTCAGTACTTAATCAAGCTCGGATGCCCCTAGGAGAAGAATATGTGATGGTAAAAGGAGCTACTGGACGAACTGAAAAAGCTTATTTTTGTAAGCCATTAAAATATAAATTGGGAAAGCAAATGGGTATACATAAATTCTTGTATCTACCAAATTCACCCAAAGCTCTTTTGGGAAGAGATCTTTTGGAACAATTGAAAGCTATAATTACATTCAAAAAAGGGGAAGTTACTCTGAAGGTAAATAATCAACAATATATACAAATGATAAGCTTACTTTTAACAGATCTTCCAATAAAAGAAGAAGTAATTAGTAAAGAAATTATGGACCAGGTATACCCCGGAGTATGGGCAACAGATATACCAGGGCAGGCTAAAAATGCTATGCCAGTTATAGTAAAATTAAAAGAAGGGCAAAAACCAGTAAGGATAAAACAATATCCTCTAAAAAGGGAGGATTGGGAAGGCATTCAGCCCATCATTGAGAGATTTTTAGATCAGGGATTGCTGAAGGAATGCGAATCCGATTTCAATACCCCTATCCTTCCAGTAAAGAAACCAGATGGGTCCTACCGGGTGGTGCAGGATCTAAGAGCAATTAATAAAATAACCGAAGATCTATATCCTGTAGTGGCTAACCCTTGTACCTTGCTCACCACCTTAACCCAGGAACTAGCCTGGTTTACCGTTCTAGATTTAAAAGATGCCTTCTTTTGCCTCCCTCTCCACGAGTCTAGCCAGAAATTATTTGCTTTTGAATGGGAAAATCACAAAACAGGTTGCAAAACTCAACTAACTTGGACGGTGCTGCCTCAAGGATTTAAGAACAGCCCCACGATATTTGGCAATCAATTAGCTAAAGATCTTGAAAGCTGGGACCAGCCACCTGACAAAGGCAAGATTCTCCAATATGTGGATGACCTGCTTGTCGCTACGGAAACCAGAGAAGGATGTATCGCCTGGACGGTGAGCCTCCTAAACTTTTTGGGTCTACAGGGGTATAGAGTCTCCCAGAAGAAGGCACAAGTGGTACAACAACAGGTTGTCTATATGGGCTATGAAATAAGCGCAGGAGTCCGTACCCTGGGGCAATCCCGAAAAGAGGCAATTTGCCAAACACCACAACCCAGAACTGTGAAAGAACTGCGCACCTTTTTAGGCATGACTGGGTGGTGTAGGCTTTGGATATACAACTATGGGCTCCTGGTCAAACCTCTGTATGACCTTATTAAGGCAGGCACAAGCGGAAACAGGTTAGAATGGACCCCAGATGCAGACAGGGCCTATAAGAACTTGAAAAAGGCCCTGATGTCAGCACCTGCACTTGGACTCCCAGATGTGAGTAAACCTTTCTCTCTATTCTCGCACAAAAAACAGGGAATAGCTTTGGGAATCCTAACCCAAGATCTTGGGCCCTATCGAAGGGCTGTGGCCTATTTCTCCAAGCAATTAGACAAGGCTGCGAAAGGATGGCCAGGATGTCTCAGAGCAGTGGCAGCCATAATCTTGAATATCCAGGAAGCTCGTAAATTTACCCTGGGTCAGAAAATGACTGTGTTTGTCTCCCACACTGTATCAGCAGTCTTAGAAGCTAAAGGTGGTCACTGGTTGTCACCACAGAGATACCTGAGGTACCAGGCTATCATGGCAGAGCTAGATGATGTAGAAATAGTGGTGACTAACATTGTCAACCCAGCTTCTTTCCTAGATGGCAGGAACGGGGAACTTTTAGAACATGACTGCCTAGAAACTATTGAAGCTGTGTACTCCAGCCGACCAGATCTGAAAGACACTCCGTTGGAGGGAGCCGATGATTGGTTTACCGATGGAAGCAGTACCTGACACTCAGGGTATGCAGTCACAACAACCAGCAAAGTCCTGGATTCTGGGCCACTACCTGCTTCAACTTCAGCCCAGAAAGCCAAAATAATTGCCTTAACAAAGGCCCTTGAGAGAGCTAAAGGGCTAAAAATCAACATATGGACTGATTCGAAATATGCATTTGGAGTGGTGCATGCTCATGGGGCCGTCTGGAAGGAAAGAGGACTTTTGAACTCTCAAGGAAAAACCATCAAACATGCCACAGAGATTCTGAAACTCTTAGAAGCCGTTCAATTACCAGAAAGGGTGGCTATTATGCATATAAAGGCGCACCAGAAAGTACAATCGGACATAGAAAGAGGCAATGAGCTCGCGGACAGAGAGGCAAAACGAGTGGCACGGATGGAACAGGTAACCGAGGGAGCACTAATCCCAGATGGTAAGGTCACACTAGGGGAAAAACCCCACTACAATAAGGAAGACCTTAAACTTATAGAGGATTTAGATGGAAAATATAATCAGGATGGATGGGCTATTACCTCACAGAAGAAAATCATAGTCCCCTCACACATGATATGGGCGGTAGTTCGGGAAGAACATAGAAAGGGTCATTGGGGGACGGAAGCATTATATAAATACTTAATTGGGAAGATTGTTGCAAGAAATCTGTATACGACAGTGAGGCAAGTAACTCAACAGTGTGATCTTTGCCTTCAGACTAACCCCAAAGGAGGCCCAAAATTCAAAATAGGACAGATAGGCAGAGGTTACCTGCCTGGGCAACAGTGGCAAATTGATTTTTCGGAACTCCCAAGGAAAGGGGGGTACCGGTATTTGTTAGTATTAACAGATACTTTTTCAGGATGGCCAGAAGCATTTCCCTGTAGAACGGCAAAAGCCCGAGAGGTCACCAAAGTCTTGCTACAAGAAATCATTCCAAGGTTTGGTGTACCATCAGCAATGTCCTCAGATAGAGGATCACACTTTATATCAAAAATAGTTCAACAAGTGAGTTTGCTGTTAGGAATTGATTGGCAGCTGCATACACCTTATCGACCACAATCGAGTGGCCAGGTAGAGAAAATGAATCACTTGATTAAACAACAGATTGTGAAATTGGGACAAGAAGCAAATTTGGCTTGGCCACAGTCTGTGCCTCTGGCACTCTTACGAATCAGGACAAGGCCCAGAGCCAAGGAAGGGATAAGTTCTTTTGAAATTCTATATGGAAGACCGTATTCTGTAAAGATGGGGATATCATCACAAGTAGGGGAGGAAATAATGAGTGGTTACCTCATAGAGTTGAGCAAACAACTCAGAAAGATTGAGAAACATGTATACAGTACAAGAGGCAGGGGGCTTGATGGACCTGTACATAAGATATCGCCTGGCGATTTTGTATATGTAAAGTCTTTTGCAGATAAGACCCTGGAACCACAGTGGGAAGGACCGTTTCAAGTACTGCTGACCTCTTACACGGCTATCAAAATCAAGGAACAGAACACCTGGATCCATCACTCACGAGTGAAGAAGGCACCTAAGTCCCAATGGAAAATCACGCAAGTCCAGCCAGGGAAATTATTCTTATCTCGGTCATAATATTGAGTCAAGATATGACAGTGGGAAGCAGTTCTTCTTTGTCACCACTGCATATGTTTCGACCAAATAAGCAAAAACCACATCTAGCAGTAGTAGCAATACAAGCGACTCCATTTTTGAATGACTCATGGGTCTGGGATGAGGAAACAGGAAAGTATGAGATCATGGCAAAAAAAGGAGGAATGTTAGTAGGGTGTGCAAGGAACGGTTTTGAACCGGCAAGTATTATAAGTGTTGTAACTCCACCCCCTAGTCGGAAACAAATCGCAAGGTTTTCTAAACGATTGTTTGATCTATGGAAATGCTGTGAAGTGGGATGCTGTAGCACCCCGGGTGTTGGCAATGACAAGTGGCCATGGTCACAAGCTCATTTGGCGTACACAGAGACAATAGGGAAAAAATCAGAAATACGAGGGCTAACTTTAGCTACTGTGGTCATGTACAAAGAGGGTTCTGGTGGTTATGTATATAAAGAGGGAATTTGGAATGAAGGTGAAGGAATCCCTCAGATATGGGAGATATCCGGGGAAGAAATTAGCATAGGATCTCAAATGGTGGATGGAACCAAGTATAGTGGGTCCACCCAGATATCAATTTCAACCTCACAGGGTAAAAGCGTTATAGACTGTGATGGTAGTAAGCCTGAGTGTTGGCACGACCACATTTTAGAACAAAATGTTATGGTGGAATGCCTATGGAAACGACAGGGAAATGGGTTAAAATTTAAATTTCGGATCCAAGTCCAAGCTGAACCAACTTGGCTGAGTTTTTCATTAACCGAGACAGTAGAAGTCAGCTGTATATGGAAACGTCCGGATGAAAACATAATTTTTAGAATTAAAAATGGAACAAGGCCAATAAAGCCAACAACGACGACGGTTAAAGCCAATAGCTCCCCCATACCCTGGATACCATATTTATGAAACAGGCCCACACATAATTCGGAAAACAGGACAGCAGATTGTATTGTACAATCCTAAATGGTCATTGAAGCAAATAGAATTACATTTACAACTAGATATGTCAGGTGTCCACCAAAAATGCCTCCCATTTATAAAAGCAACACAGGAGGGATGGAGAGAGTGGTTAAAATCTCGCACTATGAGGTCAAAAAGGGATGTGACAGGGGTCCTAGGAACAGGACTAGGAGTACTAAACAGCATAGACTCAGAAGTAATAATGAACAAGCTAGCATCCGCAACCGGAGAGCTGGTCAAACTAAAACCACCTTTGATATCATCTTTGTTAGCCTTAGGAAATCACGAATGGCTGACGTCTAAACTACTCCCTGATTGGGAAAAAAACAATATTAAGGACCATTTGATGATAGTAGAAGGATTGGAAATGATACCAAAAGACATATCCTGGGCCCTTAGTTGCATCCAGGCACAAATGTGGATGCAAATGTGGATGCATTTCCGATATCTTAAGAGAAGGCGAAGAAGGAATCCTCCCAACAGAGATTAGAAAGATAATTTGGGATAAGGCAAAACCTCAAGAGAGGGAGTTGCAGTCCTGGTGGAAACTGGTGAATTTTACATATGAAAGACAGGATGACAAAATAATTGCCTTTGTATTAACAGTTGTAGAAGCTGCCCAGCATAGCATATACCCTGTTACCTCTATAGGACTAAACCATGGGGGAATGATAATCAGTCCAGTAGAGCATGGGAAATGGGCATGGAAGCAAGGGGATAAATGGCAAACCGTCAACACAGAACTATGCATTAATATGGGCCAGCAGGGATACGTTTGTGAAGGGAACGGCATACAGGCCGAAGACATGTGCTTAGACACACATCAGAAAGAGTGTCATTTTGAAATACAGTCATCCATAAACAATGATACAGTCATGATATATATAGGAGAAGGGTGCATATGTCTTTGTACCCTTTGCACAAGTGTGCTCATAGATGGCTATTTTAAGGTAAAGATAGGAAACTATTCCAATCATTGTGTATGTAATTTCACAAAAATTGAAGGGTGTGATTTTACCTATACTATCCCAGTACTAACCTCTCAGGTAATAAAATCAGATTATACCTTGATTAGAAAAATAGATCCTGTCTCTATAGGAATGAATTTGGATAGGATTAAAGAAATGTTGCAACATAAAGACTTAATCTCCATCCTAGAAGATGTAAAAAGGAAAGGAAAAGAAATGTTAGTTGTAGTAAAACATGATACAGAACAAATTCATGAGATTCTAACACAAGTACAGAAAACCACTGATCACCACTGGTGGGATACTCTCCTTGGGTGGTCACCTACAGCTACTGGAATACTTACTATAGCTCTCCACCCAATTATAGCATTGCTAATAGCAGTAGCGATCCTACTAATTCTCACTATAGCCATATATGTCTGGAATTGGAGACTTACCAGACGCATACAGGCTATATACGAGGCTCTTCACTGTACTCCGATACCAAAAAACAATAACGCCCTGAAAACTAGATTTAAACTATAAGATAAGTATTAGAGTTAGGAATAATTTCAGTAGTTAGTATAAGGATTATGAGTGAATTTTAACTAACGAAAGAAATAAAAGAATTTACTACTAGGAAAAGAAAGGGGGGAATTGAAGTAAGAAACCTTAACAAAATAGATGCAGGCCTCTCAGCAGGGTGGGCTCTCAGCAGGATGGGCTCTTGAGATAAGGGAGGAGCTGCAACTACTGAGTCCCAAGATAAGGAAGGGGAATTCAAAGAATGCTAAATTGACATGCTGAAGAGACCTAATTGGGTGAAAAGTCACAAGAGGAAGAAGAGGAATCTTCAATCTTCATCCTGAAGACCCCTGCCCAAGACCATCAGGAGACATTGCGCAGGCGCAACGGGGAGGGACTTGGGGCGGGATTTATGATAATGATTTCTCAAAACTAATTGTAATATCTCTCCCTATTCTCGGGATTATCATGAATATGTAAACACTTACGCTATAGAAAGGAGCTGCTTTTCGCTCCAAAATGTGCATGTTTGTGGAGGAGCGATCCCCCGTGCACCCAGCGCTGAATAAACATACCTTCTTTATAACCTTACTGGTTGTAAAGTCGTGACTCCGCGTGTCAAATTGTAATAAAACATATATGGTATTTGTTGTAATAAAACATATATGGTATTTGTTATTCAAATCTCAAGGGGAAAAAGAAGTTGTAGTCAGGATGTTGTGACCAAACAGTTTTGTAATTCTCTTATGTAAATAAGAAATAAGATATATGTCTATAGTTTCTATTGTTAAAATCAGTTGTTAGAAGGGAGCTAAAATGGCCCCCATCTTCAAGCCACTACAAAAACCCCTGTGCTGAGTCATCCCCCCTTCTGTGACGGAAACCTGAGAAAAGCCCGCGAAAACAGGAGAAAAGCCCGGGAAACTTGTTTACACCTTTGCAGACCCCTCAGGGTATGCCCATCATGAATATGGATGAAGCCTACACTAGAAAGGGACTCAGTTCTGTCGTGTAAGGTGTGTGTCTTGGTAGAGCAGAGACTCCCGGCACACCCAGCGCTGTTTTGCTCACTCGCCGCTTGCTAATAAATTTATTATTGATCACTAAAAATTGAGAAGTGGTTATTTCCCACTAAATTACTTTTAATCTATAACAAATTTGGTGCCGTGACTCGGATCCAGATCTTTTGGTGCGAAACCCCAGATAGGGGAGGCGCCCTATCTTCGGATAGCCCCAGTCTGAGGATCTCGTGGCCAAAACGCTGGATATCCGAACCCCTTTTAATTTGGACTCGGGAGTGAGCAAAAGAATCTGCAGAACCCCTTAAATTTTGTGCACAAAGACCGATCGAAGACTCCGGGGAGGAGTAAGTATTTGCGTTTGTGCGGTTAGCCCTTTGGTTGGGGTTGGTAATCCCAGAGTGCGAGTGAGTGAGAGGTCTCGAAGAGATCACCCGAGTGCGGACCCTTTAGTAGTGCAGTTCTCGTAGCCCGCGAGGGAGCGAGTCACGAATAAGGGGAGCGTGTGTGTGTGTGAAAGAAGGCACTCTGGAAGATGGGACAGAGGGAAAGCAAGCCCTCTGGATCCATGGGTGGGGGCAAGGAAGAATTGCCAGATATCCCACTAGGAGGTTGATAATCCCAGAGTGCGAGTGAGTGGCACTCTGGAAGATGGGACAGAGGGAAAGCAAGCCCTCTGGATCCATGGGAGGGGGCAGCTGAACTCCTCCCGCTGCTGGCTCCAGCTGGGACAGGGCTTGTTCCCGGGGCGCCACCGCCCGACCCGAGCAGCGTGCCCAAGCCGAGCCCTGGAGCAGTGTCGCGGAGCCTGGCCCAGCGTGGGGGAGTGGGGGGGCAGAGCTGCCCACTCCCCAGCCGGGAGGGCCTGTCCCGAGCACCCAGCTGCCCCGGGGTGGGGGTTGGGGCTGGAGCAGGGGGCACCGAGCGGCCCCAAATTAGCGTTTAGGCTTCTGCTCAGAGACAGGCTGCAGTAAACTGTCTCGAGGGGGCTCTGTGCTGAGCACACACACACCCCCCCACCCCCCCCTTCTAACCCGCTCATACTTGTAACCAATGATTCTGACCCTGAATCGCCCGGACCCCCTCAGCGGGTTACCCGAAGCAAAGTTAAGGAAGGGAGATTATACCCCCTTAGAGAAATGCTTGTGCCAGGAGTGGGGGCACAAGGGGAACCGGGAGCGGGGTATGTCACTGTTCCCCTCAACACTGGAGATGTGAGAGATTTTAAAAAAGAAATGGGGAACTTATTAGAGGACCCGCTTGGCGTAGCCAAACAGGTGGACCAGTTTCTTGGCCCAAATTTATATACCTGGGATAAATTACAATCTATCCTAGGAATTCTATTTACTATGGAGGAACAAGATATGATCAGGAGGGCAGGTATAAGACTTTGGGACCAGCAACATCAAGTGGGTCCCACAGCAGATCAGAAGTGGCTGTTGGTAAAACCCAACTGGAATAATCAAGACCCAGGCCACCAAACCCACATGGCAAATTTAAGAATTATCATAATTCAAGGAATTAAGAGAGTCAGTTCCCCAAGGGCAGAATATTAATAACAGTTGTACTCGGGAATAGATCCTGCCACCCCTGTGGGGCAGACATTATTAAAGACTCAGTTTGTGGCTAAGTCTTGGGCAAATATTAGGAAGAAGCTAGAAAAGATAGAAGATTGGCAAGGGAGAGGAATTGCTGAGAGAAGCTCAGAAAGTTTAGGTGGATTCCAACTTGAAGTGGTGGTATTGTTCTCGTTATCAGTTTGGATACCCAGATAATGATCTATTTAAATGTTGTTTCACCTCTTCATAACTCGTTTATTATTCAGTATACCTTTGCCTGCTTGACTTGGTGATCAGAAGGTGACAGCTTATAACTTTCTGTCCTCTTGGTATTTTAAGGACTGTAGACAAGGATCAAAAGATACTGTGATAGATACAAGCCCTTGGCTAGCTTCAGCAGCTTTTTTCTTAGCAGCGATGAATCAATTTAAATAAAGAAAATCGGAGTAAAACATTATCAGAGTGAAAGCAATAGTCCAAGAGGGAAAAAAGTGAGCAGATCTGCAGCTTAATCTGGCTGCCTGTTCTTCAAGCAGGCAGCTCTCTTACATCATTGGCAGGAGTTGGAAAAAAAAAAAAAAAAAAAAAAAAAAAGAATCAGGGTTCTAGCATACAGGCAGGTATATGGGCTGGGGAGCCAAATTCAAGCTAATTTGCCCCCAGACCACATTCTTTTGGAGCTGCTAATCTGGTTTGTACTTCTTAGCCAAAAGACGGGGAACTGACATAATTGTAGCACACTGACTAGACAGCTCATAAATGTTGTGTCTTTTCCAAAGAAGGAGGATGCTGCTGTGCCCTTTGCAGACTTTCTCCTCAACAGGCCGTGGCCTAGAGCTTACCAGTTTTGTAATTTGTGATGTGCTATGTAAATACCGCGCACTGCGTGTGTGGAATAGCTGCCCAGATGCTTTATTTGATTGCATCTGGAAGTACATGGGCAACAGTCTCGGTAGATTTAAACTGCCCTTGCTCTAAATGTCTAGACCCAGGAGTAGGAGTTTCAGGTTGAGAGGAGGCAATGCAGAGTGTGTAACAACTCAAACATGCAGCAAACTGCATTATTTTAGCCTGAAAACTGTTCTGTGCATTCCCCAGTACCTGCATGTAATAAAGCTGTGCAGAACATGGATGTTTTATGTGATGATTACCTGGAGACTATGGTTTCTTTGGGATCAGAGATTTTCATTCATTGAATGGTTCTGCCTGCTTTAATATGAAGGAAGTGGAATGTTTTTATTGCAAAAGGAAGGGGCATGTGAAGAAGGTTTGCTGGAGGAGAATCCAAGATGAGAAAATGTTTTCTGAAGATTAGTGGGGTCAGGAACTCTATGTGCTGGGGACCCCAAAGAACAAAGAGCCCTTGATAAAATTTAAAGTGGGTCCTCAGCGACAAGAGGTAGAGTTCCTTGTGGACTCAGGAGCCAAAAGATCTACCATTCAGGCTCTGCCTCCAGGCTGTAAAGTATCATCAGAAAAAAATCAGTGTAATAGGGGCTAAAGGTGAACCGTTTGAGGCCCCGGTTCTTCATGATGTGATTGTTGAATCAAAATGCAAATATGTGATTAGAACATTTTTATTATTACCAGAAGCAGATTATAATTTACTTGGACGGGATCTGATTATAGAATTGAGAATTAATCTGGAAGTAGAAGAAAGAGAACTCAAAGTCAGATTATGCCCCCTCACAGTGGCGGATGAAGAAAAGATTAACCCAGAAGTATGGTATACCCCAGAGACAGTGGGTAGATTGGATATCACCCCCTTTGAAGTCATCATTAGAAACCCAGAGATCCTGACTAGAATCAAACAGTATCACTTGCCACAAGAAGGCAGGAGAGGCTTAAAGCCTGAAATAGAGAGACTCCTTAATCAGGGGCTATTAGAACCTTGTATGTCACCTTTTAATACTCCAGTATTGCCCGTTAAGAAGGCAGATGGGAGTTACAGATTAGTGCATGACTTAAGAGAAATCAACAAAAGAACTGTAACCAGATTTCCTGTAGTAGCAAACCCCCATAACTTTACTTAATCAATTGAATCCTGAAAATCAGTGGTATAGCGTAATAGACTTGAAAGATACATTTTGGATGTGTCCTCTAAAAGAGGAGTGTAGAAATTATTTTGCTTTTGAATGGGAAGACCCAGATACCTTTAGGAAACAACAGCTGAGGTGGACAGTTTTGCCTCAGGGTTTTACTGAGTCCCTTAACCTCTTTGGACAAGCCCTCGAACACATCTTAAAAGATTATAACTTGGGGGAAGGTGTTACTTTAGTATGGTACGAAAGGAAAACATTAAGTTGTTAAATTTCTTAAGCCTCCAAGGATTAAGAGTATCCAAATCTAAATTGCAATTTGTAGAAGAAGAGGTGAAGTATTTAGGTCACTGGATCAGTAAAGAAAGCAAGAAATTAGACCCAGAGAGGGTAAATGGAATTCTTTCTCTCCAGGCTCCCAAAAACAAACAACAGGTTAGGCAGCTCCTTGAACTACCTGAGGGGAGGAAAGTTCTCCTGAAGACAGTGGCTTGGAGAGTTATGAAAGATTTCCATACTAAAACTCACTGGGGAGTACAAACGTTAGTAGATCAGTTTGCTATTAAATACATGTGCATAGAGATTTATAATGTTGCTAAGGAAATAATAAAAAGCTGTTTAACGTGCCAGAAAATTAATAAGCACCAATTAAGAGAAAAGATTCAAGGGGGACGGGATATAGCATACAGACCATTTGGAAGAATTCAAATCGATTTTACAGAACTACCAAAAGTAGGACGGTACAAATACCTCCTAGTATTGGTAGATCATCTCACTCATTATGTGGAGGCCTTTCCCACCACTCGAGCTACAACAAATACTGTGGTAAAAAAATAGTCTTAGAAAACATCATCCCTAGGTATGGAAATATAGAAGTAATCGATTCGGACAGGGGTTCCCACTTTGTCTAAAATAATCAGAGAGACATTGACTTCCCTGGGGACCAAGTGGGAATTCCACACTCCCTGGCATCCAAAAAAAAAAAAAAAAAAAAACACTCAGAAAAAGTAGAAAGAATGAATGGGGAAATCAAGAAACAACTTACCAAATTCATGTTAGAAACAAATATGTCTTGGGTTAAGTGCTTACCCCTAGCACTTCTGAATATCCGGACCCAACCCCGAACTGATACTGGAATATCCCCATTCAAAATGCTATATGGTATGCCCTATGATATGGAATTTCCCACTGATCACCCAGTATTGGAAAAAGACAATTTGCAACCATACTTAATAAACCTCATGAATAGGAGGAAAGAACTACGCAAAAAAGGGATGGTAGTACAGAGACCTCCATTAGAAATTTGTATGCACTCCATAAGACCTGGAAACAAGGTGTTAATAAAAACTTGGAAAGAATCCTCTCTTACCCCTCGTTGGGAGGGACCGTTTCTTGTTATACTCACAACAGAGACTGCTGTCCGGACTGCTGAAAAGGGATGGACTCATGCTACCAGAGTGAAAGGACCCTTAACGCCTGATCACTGGGAAGTAGCTGAAACATCAGGAGATCTGAAGCTAGTGTTGCGAAGGAAGAAGGACTAAATGAATTTTGTAAAACCCCTAACTGTGTTTGTTATCCTTCTGTGTGTTTTAAATGCACTATTTGTGAGGAAAGTTGGTGGGCGCACTGCGTCCACGGCTATTCCCCAAAGGAATACTGTGACCAGTGCTATATAAGAGAAAGAAAATTAACCAGTCAAACCTTACGAGTGGGGGTATCAACAGGAAAAATTGTAAAGGAGTCCCAGAAATGGTGGAGTATATTTATAAAAGGGATAAATCCTGAAAAAGGGTGTGTGCGTACCAATGAACCTAAGCCCCATAACGTGAATATAGCACAAACTCTTTGCAAATTCCAAATACTCCAAGTGCCCTGTACGATCCCACAAGTAAAAGCCCGGAACTGGGAGGCGTTTAGGTGTCGACAACGAGACCCTAACCCCAAAGAATACGACTGCTGCCGAGAAGATGGAAAGCCCCGCTGCTCTAAGGAATAGAGTAGGCGGAGGAGGCAGAGACGTATGAAGAGGGGAAAATAAGAAAGGCCTCGAAGCAACCAGTTCAGGTGATTGTTGTGGCAAGGAGAACTGGAAAGTATGGGGAAGGAAAAGATCTGAGCATGCAAATCCAGTCGCAAGACAGAAAGGGGACACGTTTGTACAATTAGCTAGTAATTGTGTTATAGATTAAAAGTAATTTAGTGGGAAATAACCACTTCTCAATTTTTAGTGATCAATAATAAATTTATTAGCAAGCGGCGAGTGAGCAAAACAGCGCTGGGTGTGCCGGGAGTCTCTGCTCTACCAGGACACACACCTGACCCGGCAGAACCCAGTCCCTTTCTAGTGTAGGCTTCATCCATATTCATGATGGGCGTACCCTGAGGGGTCTGCAAAGTTGTAAACAAGTTTTCCCGGGCTTTTCTCAGGTTTTCCCGGGCTTTTCTCAGGTTTCGGAGGGCTTGTCTCAGGTTTCCATCACAGAAGGGGGGATGACTCAGCACAAGTGTTTTTGTAGTGGCTTGAAGATGGGGGCCATTTTAGCTCCCTTCTAACAACTGATTTTAACAATAGAAACTATAGACATATATCTTATTTCTTATTTACATAAGAGAATTACAAAACTGTTCGGCCACAACATCCTGACTACAACTTCTTTTTCCCCTTGAGATTTGAATAACAAATACCATATATGTTTTATTACAATTGGAAGATGAACCCACCAACTCTCCTCACTATAGTGGTCATTTGGGCTATGGGAGGAATCGCAATTTTGATGTTAAACCTCCATTTTATGAAACCCCTAGTGTTATTATTAATTGGGTTAACTTTCGGACCATGTATATTTAACAAGTCTGTGATGTGTTAAGGAGATTTGAAAAACAAAATTAATTAAAAGAAAAGGGGGGAATTGTAATAAAACATATATGATATTTGTTATTCAAATCTCAAGGGGAAAAAGAAGTTGTAGTCAGGATGTTGTGGCCGAACAGTTTTGTAATTCTCTTATGTAAATAAGAAATAAGATATATGTCTATAGTTTCTATTGTTAAAATCAGTTGTTAGAAGGGAGCTAAAATGGCCCCCATCTTCAAGCCACTACAAAAACACTTGTGCTGAGTCATCCCCCCTTCTGTGATGGAAACCTGAGACAAGCCCTCCGAAACCTGAGAAAAGCCCGGGAAACTTGTTTACACCTTTGCAGACCCCTCAGGGTACGCCCATCATGAATATGGATGAAGCCTACACTAGAAAGGGACTCAGTTCTGTCCTGTAAGGTGTGTGTCTTGGTAGAGCAGAGACTCCCAGCACACCCAGTGCTGTTTTGCTCACTCGCCGCTTGCTAATAAATTTTTATTGATCACTAAAAATTGAGAAGTGGTTATTTCCCACTAAATTACAATTAATCAATAACACTGTAGCTCAGGATTCCGCCACTGCTGGGACGTTCGCGGGATCCCTGTTCCCCAAGGCGGCTCCTAAAAGGAGGGACGGGGACGCTGCACGCGCAGCACCCGTGCGGCAGGGAAGTCAAGAGCAAAAATCAACAGGTTTACTACAGCTCGACTCCCCTCCCTCAAACCCAAAAGATCAATCACCGGAGCGCACGGCCCCGCCCCGCTCCCGCCGCCTCCCGCCCGACCCCGCCGCCGCCGCAGCCGCCGCTGCTTCCTCCTTAGAGGACGGCGCCGACCCAGCCCTGCCCCCGTCCTCGCCTCCGACACCCCGGTCGGTGCAGGAACAATCTCGTTATGGTTTACAAGATCAGCACTTGCAAGAACTAACGAGAAAATTAGAGCAACTTGAAATCCGAATGCAGCAAGCGGCTCAGCCCACCCCTGCGGCACCGCCGCCTCCCCCTCTTCCTTTTAACCCCTTCTTCCGCGACACGGGGGGGGGGGGGGGGGGTGTGGGGGGGTGTGGGTGGGTGGTCAGAGGGAAACGGTGGCTCTCGGGTCGCTGCCATCGTCGGTTCAAATGGGAGGGGGGGCACTGGGACGCGCAAGTGGTAATGGTAATCCAGGAAATCCAGGAAGCCGATGGCAGGGAGTTATTCGGGATGCGATAATTGAGGGGCAGTTTAACGAACTTGGGCCAATGACGTTCCCGGTAACAGTAACCCCACAAGGCAAGGAGTGGGAGGCCTGAGACTGGAAAATGATTAAGGAGGCCAAATTAGCAGTAACACAATATGAGTTAAAATCACCATATACTAATTCAGTAATTCAGCATATCTTTACAGCACATTTATTAACTCCGTATGACATACGCATGATTATACAAACCTTACTAACAGCTTCCCAACAATTGCAATTTTTCCAACGTTGGCAAGTGGCCTGCGAGGCTGCGGCAGCCACACCCCGTCAGCAAGGAGATCCTCTGTATGGGGTGCAAGCTCAGATGCTGATGGGCGCAGGCCCTTTTGCTAGCCCAGACTGGCAAGTGGGATTTCAACCAGAGGTGTTACGGTTAACCCAGGAATTGGCTCTAAAAACCATTCTAGCCATACATGATGAAAAAGCGGCGCCAGCATTTACAGGAGTGAGACAGGGGCCCACGGAGCCCTATCCTAAATTCATCGACAGATTACATGCCGCTATTAACAGCAATCCTGATTTAAGTGATGAAATGAAAGTTAAATTCCTTGATATGCTTGCTTATGACAATGCTAACGACAAAACTAAGAAAGCCTTAAGCCTTCTCCCACGACAATCTACTGCAGGTCAGCTGCTGGAGGCAGCAGAGCGAATGCTTGATCAGGAGAAAGCTGCCTTTATGGCTGCTGTGGTAGGCGCTGCAGTAACACCAATTGTCAGAGGCAAACACGTCAAAGGCAAGCGAGATAAGAAGTGCTTTAACTGTGGGCAACTGGGTCATTTTAAATCAGAATGTCGTGCTCGTGTGTCTCGTAAGAGGGGAAACGGGAGGCAGAGTGCGCCCCGCCCTCGCGCGACGACACAAGTCCAGGGTGCTTGGACCGCTGCTCCGCTGCCACCTCCGGAAGCGCAGGAGTGGACTTGGCAACAGCAGTAGCTGTTACACTCACAGACACTACAATACATCTGGTTGATTCTAATCTGGTGGGGCCTCTGGGACATGGTTTAAGTGCCTTATTAATTGGACGTTCTTCGGCATCTACAAAAGGTATTTTTGTCATCCCAGGCCTTATTGATGCTGACTTTGAGGGAACAATTAAAATCATGGTATATACACTTACTCCCCCCTTGACTATCATGGAGGGATCGAAAATTGCTCAGCTAATTCCATTTGAATCAAAAGTGCCTAATGCAGAACAAAGGAAGAGAGGTGAAAAAGGCTTTGGGTCCACCGGACAACCAGATGTTTTGTTAGCCATGGACATTAGTCGGGGGAAGCCAGAGGAGCAGATGGAAATGAGACACCTTAATGGACAGACGAGTAAATTACGAATGCTCATTGATACTGGACCCCTTTATCTGTGGCCTAGACAGTGGCCTTTAGTGCCAGCGAATACAGGAGTTCTAGGGGTTGGAGGAACTCAAGTCACATCCATCAGCAGAGATACAATAGCATTTATGTTTCCGGATGGCAAGGTAGTAACCACGCATCCCTATGTGATGCACTCACCTGTGGCACTGGTGGGGAGAGATCTGCTCAGTCAAATGGGAGCTCGATTGATTACTTTGCCTTTTTAGGCGCGGCCACCGTAGAGCAGCCAATCCTAAAATTAACCTGGAAAACTGATGATCCCATATGGATCGACCAGTGGCCGCTGAAACTGGACCGGCTGCAAATTATCAATGATTTGGTACAGGAACAGCTAGATGCCAGACATATCCTGCCTTCAACTAGCCCGTGGAACACTCCCATTTTTACAATTCAGAAAAAGTCTGGGAAATGGCGTCTGTTACATGATTTGAGAGCAATTAATGCTGTTATCTGTGACATGGGCACCTTACAACCTGGTTTGCCTTCCCCAGTAATGTTACCTGAAGGCTGGGATCTGGTGGTTATCGATCTAAAAGACTGCTTCTTTACAAACCCCTTACATCCAGAGGATGCTGAAAAGATTGCCTTTACAGTGCCATTGATTAATAAGGCCGAACCAGCAAAGAGGTATCACTGGGTGGTGCTACCACAAGGGATGAAAAATTCACCCACGATTTGTCAGTCTTTCGTCGCATGGGCTCTGGAACCCATTCGGAAACAGTATCCTCATTTACTCATTTATCATTACATGGATGAGATCTTAGTGACAGGAAAACAACTGGACTGCGAGACAATATTGGGTCAGCTAACATGCAGTCTCAGGGAGAGGGGATTAGAGATAGCACCAGAGAAAATTCAGAAACAGGGACCATGGCTGTATCTGGGCTGGATTATTACAAATGCAATGATTCGTCCTCAAAAGATTAAAATCAACACAAAAATGGAAACATTGTCTGATGTACAGAGATTAATTGGGGATATCCAGTGGGTTCGTAATATCTGTGGAATTACGAACGATGATCTGAAACCTTTGATGCCACTCCTGGGCACGTCTGTACAAGCTCAGGAGCGCCGTCAACTGGATGAGGATCAACAGCAAGCCTTACAAGTAATTAGCAATAAAATCATGACAACTCATACTCACAGGCGACTGGATGATAAAGCTCTTTCTTTTATGTTAGTTAACTCTGGGGGTGAACGTGAACACCCATTGGGGCTTATTATTCAGTTGAGTGAAACAAAACCAAATTTACGAATTTTGGAATGGATTTTTCTCCCTTTCCAGCCCAGAAACACAGTTGTTACACGTCCTGAATTACTTTCACAGCTTGTCATAAAAGGGAGGCAGTGAATTTTAGACATCTCAGGCATTGAACCAGAAGTCATCTACATACCTGTATCTCAGTTCTATTTAGATTGGTTATTATCTGCTTCAACTGTCTTTCAAATAGCAATTGCTGATTTCTTAGGTACTGTCACCAATAGTTATCCATCGGATAAGCTTTTGTCACTATTATGCCATCAGCGGTTTGTACATTTACCCCTGCGATCAGAGGTTCCAGTAGAAGGGATAACTGTCTTCACTGATGCTGGACGGAAATCTCGAAGGGCTGCAGTCACCTGGAAGGAAGGGGACACCTGGGAACATCAAATACTCCCTGGAGTACCTGGTGACTCTTTACAGACTTTAGAACTTCGAGCTGTTATCTGGACATTTCAACGCTGGTCTCAAGAACCTCTCAATATAGTATCAGACTCATTGTATGTTGCAGGTACAGTACAACGTCTGGAAAACAGCATGGTGAAACCGGTGCGAAATCCTGTATTACATACTTTGTTGTTACAATTGCTAACACTTTTGAACCAACGTCAGAATGAATATTTCATTATGCACATTCGCAGTCATCAGCAGTGTGGAGGCCTTGCGCTGGGAAACGCTCGAGCCGATCAGCTTGTCGCTCCAGCCTGGACGGGCCCTGCCGTTAACACCTTTGAACAGGCCAGGCTGTCACACCAGTTTTTCCACCAGTCAGCAAAAATGTTAGCCAGACAATTTCACATTCCTGTGGCTGATGCTAGAGGAATTGTGCAATCCTGTCCCGATTGCCAGAAGGTAGGAGTCGGCCTCGGTTTGGGAGTGAACCCCCGAGGACTCCAACCTCTACAACTCTGGCAAATGGATGTGACCCATATCCCAGAATTTGGCAGGCTTAAGTATGTGCATGTCTCTATTGATACCTTTTCTCTAGCACTCTGGGCAACAGCACAAACAGGAGAAACAGCACAGCATGTCATTAAACATATGCATGCTGCAATTATGGCACTGGGTGTGCCTGCAGAGATCAAAACTGATAATGGTCTGGCCTACACCTCTCGGAAATTTACTCATTTTTGCCAACTCTGGGGTATACGTCACATCACAGGAATACCGCATTCCCCCACGGGACAAGCCATCGTGGAAAGAGCGCATCAAACCTTGAAAGCGCTTTGGCAAAAACAAAAAGGGGGAGAGGTCTTGGCTGCTGCAGAGCGACTTGCAAAAGCGGTGTATGTGTTAAATTACTTACGGCTCACAGGTGATAGGGAGGAACCACCAGTAATAATACATAGTTTGGGTTTGAAATCTGGTATAAACCAATGTGACAATAATGTTTTTGTTCAATACAGGGATGTCGTTACAGGAGAATGGAGAGGACCTGCAGAACTAAGAATGACTGGTCGGGGATATGCTTGTGTTGTTACAGATACCGGCATCAGATGGGTACTGAGTCAATGGGTGCGGCCCTGGAAAGGGGAAGTCAGGAAGAACGACGCAGAGCACTAGGCTCACTCACAGGTCCTAGGCAGGGGTTTATGCTTGTGTCTTTACAGGTAACAATTCATCTACGTAGGCCTCTGCGAACTGGACGAAGCACCCTGTGTTTTGAGGCACTTCAGAGACGCCAACATCGACTGAACCTGGTTCTGACCTCGTTGCTGACAGCACTACATCCAGCAAACAGAGAAGCCTTTTGTCTTTTACTGGGCTTGCAGTCGTTTTGCATGGCTGTTTGAATACAACTGCTTATCACAGATCAGACAGAGGGACACGACATAGCTTTTAGAGGGTTTGGTTTGATTAAGTTTATACTGAAGCAAGTTGGTTGTCTGACTTTGCCAACAAGCCAACATATCAGCAATCTGCTTTTAATTACAGAAAGGCAGGCTTAGTTTTTAGAAAGCAGCAGTAGTTTGTTAAAGTTATAGGCTTAATTGAAAACCTTGGATAAAGGGTTTTAGCAGAAGTTGGGTTTGAAGCTTTGTAGATGCTTGGCTTTGCAGTGTGTTAATTAGAACAATAAGATAGTAGATAAGAGTTGTGGTGTGGGGAAAGAACTGTTCTCGAAGCTGGCAGGTGTACCAGGACACCTGAGAAAGGGAGGTGAAGTGATGGCTATATGTCAAACGTGGATCACGTTTGTTTTGACTTGGCTCATATTAGGCAGTGAAGGGATTTTGGACATCGAACCCTGTTTTGCTGATTAAGGATACCAATTAAACTCGGACACCAGAGTGAAAAGAGCAGGCGTACTTTACTAGTGATAACCAAATAATGTAACAGTGTAATACAGAGAACATGCAGTAAGAAGAAGCAGAATAGTGCACTTAAAGCAACAAACAGAGTAATGCATCAAATCATTACTACACGAGAGAGAGAGAGAGAATAGTAATTAAGAGAAATACATCACCACTTGCATATATAATCATCATCATCCAGATCCGCAGGCGCTGGGGAGCCCCGGTTACAGCGAGGATTTGGAGAGCCTGTCCCGGCAAGTGGGAAATCCTACGCGGTGCGTCCACCCATAGGTGAGGCTTCCAAAGTTGCTGTGAGCGGGTCCAGCCTTATATACCAGAGATCGACAAGCCAGAATAGCTGGCACCTTTGTTTTGAGCGGAAAATTTCTGGTTTCATTCTCCTTTTGGATTCCACCCAAAGCCTGGCCAGGGTTCGGGGGGGGGGAACCAAGGGAGTTTCTAACAAGGCCAAATACTTGGGTTCTCAGCCTTGAACAAGGCTGCGAAAGGAAAGTTGGATACATTCTCTCCTCACTACTGATTATATTTTGTCTTTCACTAGCGAGTTTACATATTTTACTAATGACTACATGCTAAGTTAGCAGCTTCAGCTTGGGGCCTGTTGTTCAGGCTGCAGTATTTCAATACTTTAGCACTTTTTACACCAGCATAAGTGGGTTGTTATAACTTAGTACAATACCTATTAGCACAATGGTTATCAGTTATAAAATATACAGGATTCATCTATAGGTCAACTCAAGCTTGGGCCTGTTGTCCAAGCCTTAGCACTTCATTCGGTCCTTTGACCTATAGGTGAATCATGGCTCTCAAACCATTTCTATGATTAGTGACATTAGTTTTCATCCATCAGTTGATGATGTCTCATGTCCCGATCCACTATCAGGGAGGTTTATTAAATGATCCTAGGAGTGAACTTAAGACACAAACGAGGTTAGATGCCATACAACCTTGTAACTCTATTTCCCATAACAAGCAATAATAGCGATAGGACAGAGAGAAGAAGAAAAAGTCAGAATACCTAAGCGAGCAAACGGAGGAGATGCAGCAAGATCAGTTACCATCACCACGAATCCAGTGACATCCCGTTATCTCAGTCTCGGTGCAGGTGATAAGGTTGCTCCAAGCTCCAAGCTCTGCCAAGAGAGAGATGATGTCGAAATCCCGAAATTTCAGCTCTGAGTCCTGAGAGAGGAGTACGCAGTCCTTTTATTGTCCCAGTCCCCACAATTCCTCTAAAGAGTGTGCCCATTTCCACGGAGGTCATTGTACGTGCCACCCCGTGTTCTTCCATGTTCACAGGCCCAGGTGTTCACGGTGGTCTTCACTTGGCTCGCGTGCAAGCGTAGTTTGACAGGCACTGCCAAGGGTGTCATTGTTCTGGCTTCAGGCAAATATGGTG
This sequence comes from Strix aluco, assembly GCF_031877795.1. Classification (NCBI taxonomy): domain Eukaryota; kingdom Metazoa; phylum Chordata; class Aves; order Strigiformes; family Strigidae; genus Strix; species Strix aluco. The sequence continues at coordinate 6,093,525 of NC_133970.1, forward strand.
GTTTCTTCAGGGACAGTTCATCTCCTTCAGAGCGTACTCCTCCATGGTGAGAGGATGTTGAGGCCAGGTAGTGGTAGTGGAGCAGCAGCAATGTCAAGACAAGCACAGTCTAACACAGTCTTTTACACCATCCCGTGGCTCAACATCGCTGTCCTCGTGGTGGCACGAAGGATAGATATATAAAGAGAAAGGATAGAAATAGCACGCACACGATAACTAATAACATTTCTGACGGATATATAAATTTTCTGTTAATAAACATGTAACTAATAATATCTTTAACAAATATGAATATCTTCAGTTAACAAGCATACATCTAACAACATCCCTAACAAATATGTCATGCTCAAAATTAACTAACTCCACAAAACCAAAACATTTTATAAGACTATATAGTAAATTGGAATCACCACTAACATGTGATCCATTATTTTTCTGCGGTTCTGGCAATGTACCACTGAGTGTTTGTGGCCCTGGCAATCCACGCGGTCTGCTGCCCTGGTCTGCCGAAGCTGGGGTCAGCATACGCAGCAGGAAAATTGGTTTCCACGCCCCCTTATCCCAAAGCACATGCGTCATCTGGGCCTAGAAATGTCAATCCCAGATTTAAACAAAGGTAAATGAGCAATAACACTACAAATAACAAATAAACCAATATTAACAGTAACAATGGTTAGCAACATTTTAACCAAACATATAATAAAGGTAACAGTAACAACAACCGTGTCAATTAATAATATTTTAACTAAACATATTTAACCAAAATGTGTCTGAGGCTGGGCCTAAGGATGTGCTCCCGGTCCTTGGGAATTGGGGGGAGAAGGTGGTTGTCTGCATGAATAAGCACAATTACAAGACAGTTTACATGGACACTGACAAGATGAACACTTACATACCACAAGAGAAAATATAGCAAGAGCTAACAGAGCAACCTCCACAAAATTAAGTATCAAAAGGGGATAAATTCTGGTTGTTGCTGTCAATTGTGGAGCTGAAGATGGTCTGGCTCGCTGGAGCTGGGGTCTGCCTACGCAGCAGGAAAATGGATTTCCACGCCCCAGCCCAGAGCGCATGTATAGTTTAGGCCTTGGTACCTCCATCTCGCCTTCATGGGCTCAGTAATGACCTTTTAAAGCCCAGGCCCCATTAGCAAAGGGACCTTCCCCTGATTTGGTATCTATTGTTTGCTCATAATACTGGCAACAGAATGACCTAAAACCACAAATTTGCTTTCCTCCCATTCTTGGTTAACATTTAGGAAGCTGGAGCTTCCCCCTGAATCAAGGGAGAGAGAACGGTCACTCAAAGCAATTTTGCAATGATAGATAATACATCCTAAAAACATTAATAAGACAACATCAACACTATACAAAAATTTAAATTCACATAAGGATCCCCCATCGTGACTCAGGATATCTGTGTCCGGGGGGTTTTACCTGCAAGAAAAAGGAAAGAAAAGCTTCTCGGTTCATTTTGAGAACTGGAAGTGGGTTATAATTAGAAAGATGGGATAATCCACCTTGTATTAATTTTGTGCTCCTTTCCATGAGCATCTTTGGCTTTCCAGGTATACTTGTTTATTGGGGTATCCAATACCAATGGTACTGCTCCCACCTTGGGGAGTTCGACTAAGACAGGTTGTCCTGGCAAAGGAGATGGATTTCTGGGGTGGTCAGGGCCATGTGGGGCTGGTATGATTGTTGGAGGCTTTGGACAAATGCTGTGATCTTTGGGCATCTATTTACTGACACATTTAACTCCACTTCTCCCTACTGCAGAGGCCATAAATCAAAAGCCTTTTGAATGGTTTCTTTAGCTAATTCAAAAGCATCTTGGTGTTCATTTCCCCATTCAAATTCATATTTTTTCCTTGTCACCTTGTACCAAGGGGTTAAAATTTATCCCAAATGGGGAATATGTTGCCTCCAGAAGCCGAATAGTCCAATAAATTTTTGAGCTTCTTTTTTATTTTGTGGTACAGCAAAATCTAAAAATTTTTTTAATTATTTTTGTTGGGCTTTAGGCAGTATTTCTCAATGCCCACAATGCCACTGAATTCCTAGAAACTTCACCATCTGAGATGGTCCTTGGATTTCTGCAGAGTTAATTTCCCAACCCTTCTGTTTCATATGATCTACCACTAATTCAAGAACATGTTGTACCTCCTCATCATCATTTCCTTGAATCAAAATATCATCTATATATTGACTTAACTGTGTGTGAGGAGGCAGCTGTATTTCATCTAAGTGTTCAGCTATAATTCTATGACAGATAGTGGGGCTATGCAACCACCCCTGTGGTAATCTAGTGAAAGTATATTGCGGGCCCTGCCATATGAAGGCAAATTGATCCCAGTGCTCTTCTGCAATTGGGATGGTAAAACATGAATTAGCCAAATCTATTACAGCGTACCCAGTTCCTGGATGTTTCTGAACTTCTTCTATTAAAGTGACAGTGTCTGGCACAGCTGCTGCAAGCGGTGGAGTATGTTTGTTTAGTTCTCTAAAATCCACCGTCATTCTTCAGGATCCATTGTTTTTCTTGACAGGCCATATCGGATTGTTCCACACTGTTATGGTCAGTTTTAAAGCTCCTACATCTAATAAATCTCTAATTGTCTGTGATATCTCTTCATGTCCTCCTGGAATTCTATACTGCTTCATTATGACTAACTTAGTTGCAGCCGGGATCTGCACAGGAGGCATTTTTACTTTACCGACAGTAACAGGTCTGGCACTAATACAGGGTTTAACTCCAAATTGATACTGACCATCAGAAAGATTTAAAGTTAGTCTTTTTAGAATCTCTATACCTTTTATATATCCATGAATGGGGACAATCATGACTGAATATAATCATTTTGGGAGGTTTGTTATTTTCATTTCTATTTGTGTTTGTACAGCTTTAATTTATTTTCCTCCTAAACCTGTAATAATTACAGGTTGTCCTTTAAATTTCTTGGGATTCCAATATATTAAGAAGGCCTCCGCTCCAGTGTCAGTCAGGGTATTTACAGTTTGTGGGGACTGCTTGTTCTAAAAAAAAAATTTTAAGCTCCACATGGGGTCATCGGTCCTTCTGCACCCACTGCCCTGGAGCTTGGCCATTAATTCATTTGTACTGATCATAACATTGATTCACTTCCTTTGCCTCGTGCAAAGGGTACAACTCAGAAAATGGTGTCTAATCGTCTTTCACCCCCGGAAGCAGTGATCCACTTACGGGGGGGGGGAAAGGGGGCCTTCCGTGGGCAGATGCAGGGTCCCATTGAGGTTCGAGAAGGGGTGCTGTAGGCTGAGTTGTCCCTGGATCCTTAGTTTTAGAACTCTGCACTCTCTTGCTAGGTTTATTCAGCCCTCTCTGTGTATATATTCACCACAGCCCGTTAGTTGGAACACTGTCAATTTTTTTTTTTTTTTTTCACGAGACATGCCGTCCTTTATCAAAGCCATAAACATTTCCTTACGAGAAATCTTATTTTCACTGTCTTTAGGGCTGTCTCGAGTATCTTGATTCCCTGCACTCCTTCGGGGGTCCCACTCCCCAAGGTCACCCTGCTGCTATATTTTTCTATCGCATCAAAAAGGGGATTTCCTATCTCAGTAATCAAAAGAGTCATGATAACATTTTTACAGTAGTGCCGCATCTCACACACTCACACACACTCTTACATTAAACAGATCGATCTTATATTACCACACAAGGAGCTCCCTCACACCATTTACACAAACAACACAATTACACTTATAACCACAAGTACCACTAGGACAATTATGACAAACGACAAAACTAAATTTAACACCATACGTACAATATACAAGTTCCAAGTCTCAGAGTCAATATCGGTGCCAATGGTCAAAGTTCACAACAAATCCAGCCCTCTCCTTTTCCTATACTTATATTGTGCTACTTGCACTGTGACTTTCTCTGCCACTGTCTGATAAGTATCCAACTTATCAGCAAGCAACTTATTCCAGCATTACAACATCACTATTTGACTCCGTAAGTCACATATCTGTTGCTCCATCTGGGAGCGCTCTAACAACAGCCTCTCTTTACTCTGGTGTTGTTTTCTCTATGCAGTTAACAAAATCCATCCTCGTTTACTTGAATTTGTAATCTCTTTTCCTTTTCCAATAGGTATCCTTTTCATATAATTTAGAACATCTAATGGTTGGGCTTCTTGCAGCCAGCTCTGCCATTGTTCACACGGTCCTCCGACCTGAGCCCACTGCTGGGCCCAGGAACTACAGGGAGGATTTTTCAAACCGGGAGTATCTGGTGGACTTGACAAATTTCGTTTGAACTTAAATAATGGCATTTTTTTTTGTCGGATCCCACTTCTGACACCAATTTATGTTTTGCTGATTAAGGATACCAATTAAACTCGGACACCAGAGTGAAAAGAGTAGGCGTACTTTACTAGTGATAACCAAGTAATGTAACAGTGTAATACAGAGAACATGCAGTAAGAAGAAGCAGAATAGTGCACTTAAAGCAACAAACAGAGTAATGCATCAAATCATTACTACACGAGAGAGAGAGAGAGAGAATAGTAATTAAGAGAAATACATCACCACTTGCATATATTATCATCATCATCCAGATCCGCAGGCGCTGGGCAGCCCCGGTTACAGCGAGGATTTGGAGAGCCTGTCCCGGCAAGTGGGAAATCCTACGCGGTGCGTCCACCCATAGGTGAGGCTTCCAAAGTCGCTGCAAACGGGTCCAGCCTTATATACCAGAGATCGACAAGCCAGAATAGCTGGCACCTTTGTTTTGAGCGGAAAATTTCTGGTTTCATTCTCCTGTTGGATTCCACCCAAAGCCTGGCCAGGGCTCGGGGGGGGGGAACCAAGGGAGTTTCTAACAAGGCCAAATACTTGGGTTCTCAGCCTTGAACAAGGCTGCGAAAGGAAAGTTGGATACATTCTCTCCTCACTACTGATTATATTTTGTCTTTCACTAGCGAGTTTACATATTTTACTAATGACTACATGCTAAGTTAGCAGCTTCAGCTTGGGGCCTGTTGTTCAGGCTGCAGTATTTCAATACTTTAGCACTTTTTACACCAGCATAAGTGGGTTGTTATAACTTAGTACAATACCTACTAGCACAATGGTTATCAGTTATAAAATATACAGGATTCATCTATAGGTCAACTCAAGCTTGGGCCTGTTGTCCAAGCCTTAGCATTTCAAACCCAGAGCAAACATTTGGGTAACCTGGGCAAACACATCTGGGATAAAGGATTTCTGTTTGAGTCTGCAACAAGCAGATGATCCTTTTAGAACCTGTTGAATTGGCATTCCGTTGTGGGAAAATGAAACTGATTTTGAAGGATATTGGAAACAACAGAGAGTGAACCTGATTGGCAGACCAGATGATGATAGTTGTTTCATTTTAAATTGGCCTTCCATGCGTAATGCAGCTTGGCAAAAGACAGTCATTGAGAATCTAAATCAATTAACTTCTTTACCCTTGCAAGAATTGGATTTGTTGGCCAGTGTTACACCTGTTAAGTATGTTGATGTTACCGGGATGCCGAACTGCCATAATATGGTTCCTCAGCTGCAGCCAGTGAATGGCACAGGAGTGGTTTGGTTCGGAGACCCATGGCATATTTGGTTAGCTCAGAATGGTCGCCAAGATTTGTTTGTAGGTTATCAAAATGTAACAGGGCATTCTTGGAATAATTTGAAAACAGGAGGATTCTCTGTAGAAACCACAGGGGGCTTTAAACTTCCACCTGGAGTGTTTCTGATTTGTGGGGATAGAGCATGGCCTGGTATTCCTATACGACCTGTCGGTGGTCCTTGCTATCTTGGACAACTAACATTGTTTGCTCCCCACATGAGAGATTTGCTAAATCCCAGTCAGAGTCAGGGGCGAAGATCACGCAGATCTATTCGAAACTTTGATGAAACATGCAATGATGAAGTGCAGCTACCATCGCTAGTCACAATTATAGTCACATCCTTTTTCCTCCCAGGAGGAATGGCTGCCATAAATGCAAAAAATATACAGCGATTGGCTTGTTGGGGTGAGAAACAATCTAATTTGACTTCGCAAATGATAAGCGCATTACTCACTGATGTTGATAGTGTTAGACATGCTACCTTACAAAATCGAGCTGCTATAGATCTTTTATTATTAGCACACGGACACGGATGTAAAGATTTTGAAGGGATGTGTTGCTTTAATTTGTCTGACCATTCACAGAGCATACACCAACGATTAGCAAAACTGCGTGAGAATATGAAACATATTACTGAAGGACATGACCCCTTTTCCGATTGGCTCACTAGACTTGGGATGGGGGGCTGGTTGCAGACCTTGGTCAAAGGAGTATTGATAGTGCTAGTAGGTTTACTAATTTTGATGTTGCTTCTTCCCTGTCTGTTTCAGTGTTTGCGACGGATGTTGAATAGTCTGGTTGAACAAATGTTTAAGAAAGGAGAAGTCTGGACCGCTCAAAAACAAAAAGGGGGATTTGTGGAATGGCTGGAAAATAATGGACATATTATGAGTGATCCAGGCCAAGGGGCCTCACTGTAACAGCAAGCTGCAGCTGTGTTCAAGGACACAAACAAGGCCGAGACGGCCTGAGAAACTACATTCCTTCCCAAGAGATAAAGATGTTGGAATGTCGAAAACAGGGGGTCTACCTGGGGGGAGAGCAGCGCGTGGACACCACACCGGGACCAATCATAGAGGGCAGAAGGGCGCGTGAACAAGTAGCTTTAGCCTATTAGCAATAAGATAGCGGCGTGTGAAGCTTGTGATAGAGTATAAATTGCTGTGTAGCCTTTAATAAAGTGGCATCAACTTGATCACATTGGTCGTCTAAGTTGGGTCCGAGACTTCCATGTTGGCATATATCTGCTTCATCTTTCTCTGTCAGAGTATTCATAGTAATAGTCATACATTCCTTATAAGTGTGGATTTGTAATCCTAATCATATCACCAAATCCCGGCCCAGCAGATTACTGCCTGCCTTTGGGACATATAACAGTTGTCCCACAACTGTCCTATTTTTAAATCTCAAACTGGTAGGTTTAAATACAGAAACCGTAAACCTTTCCCCTTTTATGCTGGCCACTGACGCCCATTGGTCTGATGGCTCCAACCCCAAGGGAATATAATTTAAAGAAGTCCTGCTTGCCCCGGTATCAACTAAGAATATCACTTCCTCCTCCCGGGGTCCCACCCTCCAATTTATCAAGGGCTCTTGGTGGGATCTATAGCTAAAGAGCCCCTGACTCCTCTATTCTATGTCTTCAAAGTTCATGATTGGAATTACTTTTTCTTCCTTCTTTAACTCTGGGCATTCTCTCTCAAAATGCCCCAGTCTCCCACAACGATAGCATCCGCTAGACGATCCTGGGCGATAGTGAGATGATCTATGCCATGACAGTCTCCTACCCCGCCCCACGATCTGACCTTCCACCCCCTGCTTCCTTCTTCCCCGGCCTTGAGCCCAACATGGAGTCTATTGTTCTTAAATCCTGGTCCCCTGTTCTCATAGGAAAATTCCCCAAATCCCTCCTGCACTGTTATAAGTAAATTCTCAAACTGATGTGAGACAGGGCCAATAAAAATCCCAGTTGTTTATTTAGCAAGCGGCAACAAGCAAAACAGCACTGGGTGGCCGGGGAGTTCAACTCCGCAAATGGCGCGCGCACACCTCCCAAAAGTCTTTCTTTTTATATCCTCCGTCTCCCGGTATCTGTGTTTCGTCAAAGGGTGTATTCTGCGTCTGCGCGCCTTGTTGCTAGGGGGTCGTTTTCTGCCTTCCGGTGGTCGTGGGGATGAAGGCTCCACGTCTTCCTCGCGTCACGAATTTCTCGTATTTCTTGCTTTCCTGAGGGTAGTCTCACAAAGCTTTTGTTTATACCTCAAAGAGTACAGACACTTCCCCTTTGCCCTTCTCAACCCCCCCTACCTTTTCCCTCCTTTTAGTCTCTTACACAGTGTAAGTCCTTGCTTCAGCATTTTAACTTAGATAAGCACTTATAGTCTGTTAGTATAGTCTGTTAGTCGTTACACAATGTAATAGTTAAGATTAATCCTAGGCTAGGTTTACATAGTTTATAGAATAACATAACACAAGCTTCCAGTATCTTTGACGGGATTTGATGAATAAACAGTTTACTGTCTACCACATGCACTGTTCTAATTCTCTTTTTAATCTACAGTGCGTTTTTGGAGGGGAGGGGGCGCTCATTGCCCCATCTTGTTGACCCTGATGCTCTGTTACAGGCGCAGGGGAAGGGAGAATTTGATTACCAGGGTTATGGGAAGGGGGAGGAGGATTATAAGGAGGGGGTAAATACTTAAGGGGGTCCCATGATTGAGGTTCTGGAGGCTTTTCATCCCCAGTTTCTTCCCGTTCCTCCTGTTCCACCTTTAAGGTAAAAAGGTGTTCAGTCCTTTGTTGGACCCAGCAGGAGGCATAGTCAGACTCCTCTTGTGAAAAAGGGGTCTTTGAATTCACATAGAAGTTTAAGTCTTGACATAACCAGTTCTCAGTTGACCCATTATTTTGGCCAAAAAGCCTTACGTCCCAAAATGGGCTCCTTTGTCCACACAAAAACACAATAATGTATCATTTTCTTTTTGTCCTTCCTTTTTGTATTCGGAACGTTCCTCCATCGTATCAACATTCTCCCCAACGGACTGTCCGGGGGAATGTTTTCAGGGACCTTCCCTGAATTCCCGCTAAGCTTAGTCTTTTTGTTCCCCATTTTTTTTCCCCGAGACTTCTGGTCGTTTTCCTCGCGGTACAGCAGAACTGCCACTGTGGACTCCGCCCTCAGCCCATACTGACGTACGGCTCACTCGCTCCCACCCACCAGAATCTCCCAGACCACCAAGGCAGTACTTAACAGTCCAATTTTCTGCACAGAGTTCCCTGGTCTAACAGCGCTTTCCAGGGTTCCTCTCTTTTTTTTTTTTTTTTTTTTATCCTTTTGCCCCCAGTGGTTCACAAGGCCCGTCTATATTATCAGTCTCAGGATCTCAGTCGGTCCCCGTGGAGTCACCGTCGATGATTCGCGAGACCGTTGAAATCAACAGGGCACCTCCTCGCCCTCAGTGGCGGAGACTCCCAGGCGACGACTTCGCTCCCGGACGAGCCCCCAAATTGTGAGAAACGCTCAGCTGCCAATTATCAACGGCTCAGACAGGATGCGGTGTGAAGCACTCTTTATTACGTTCTTGCAAGACCGGGCGCCCCATCAGGTGGACGCACCTAACAGCCATCGTGCAATGGTTTATATCCCTTTCTCCCGACCGCGAGTTCCCTCCCCTGATTCCTCATTGGCTGAGTACTACAGGGTGTACAGACTTCCCGAACCGCCTACCGATACGCCCCTTCATGTATGTGTTCATACGTCGCATGTTCATGGAAATGAACCTTGGCTTTCTCCAGGGCGGAGAAGTTAATATGCATGAGCTCATCACGCAAGCGTACTAAGAGGGAAAAGTTCGAAATTCAGGTTCCCCAAGTCTTTCGGTATCTGCATCCATCTAAAGCCAGTTCCAAGTACTGGGTCATCACGGTTGACAAAAAGACCACTTGTCTTCTAGCCCTAGGCCAGGGATTTCAATGGTTGTGAATTGCTCTTGTTGATTGCTTTGGTGAATCGCTCCTGCCCTTCCCATCAGGCTTATTATGCGAAAACAACATTCTTTCCCTTATAATAAAAATGCCAGAAGTTAGAACTCATGTTGAGAATTGCTTACACACTATTCCCTATTTTCCAAAAACCTCAAGAAAGGCCCTTCTGACATCACATTTTGCATAGTTAGGGTCTGTCTACACAACATCCTTATCATCGTTGTTGATATTTTTAGTGAAATTTAAACTGCTTTCAAGCCCTTTGAGAAACTTTGAGAAAAGTACGGTCAGTAAGTGAGTTACAATGAAGTGTTTCAGATTCTGCTGGCACACCTAGAAATATTAAATTAGTTTTTTGCAATGGATCTTGCAAGAGCCAATAGATGAGAAAAATTATATGAAGCAAATTTGGGAAGCTGACCAGTGGTGAATTGAGAGTGTCACGATGACCAGGAGCAATTTAAGGTAGTCTAGGAGTCCTGGTGGCTCATGGAAAATCTGCAGGAAGTCTTACAAACTTTGAAGTGTTAGACAAATTACTAGCAAAATATCAGGCACTGCCCTCTCTCCCATGCTACTTAGCTTCATCATCCTGTCCTCAAAATGCCTTCCTTTCAGATACCCTTCCTTCAGCAGACTGTCTTCATTCTCTGCTACCTACTTCCCATTTTCCAAAAATGCCACAAGAGTCCAGACTACTCTGACAGAACTCCTAAATGCCAAAGAATCTCCTGTGGATTCTAAACTTGTAGTGAAGGAAAGATCGAGACACACAGAGCTGCTGAGCAGAGATCCTGAGAAGCCGTTCACAGAGAAATAAAATGGTTTGGGTTGGAAGGGACCTTAAAGATCATCTAGTTCCAATGCCCCTGCCATGGGCAGGGACACCTTCCACTAGACCAGGTTGCTCAAAGCCCCATCCAACCTGGCCTTGAACACTTCCAGGGAGAGGGATGCCACAACTTCTCTAGGCAACCTGTTCCAGTATCTCATCACCCCCACAGTAAAGAATTTCTTCTTAATATCTAACCTAAATCTACCCTCTTTCAGTTTAAAACTGTTACCCCTCGTCCTATCACTACACTCCCTGATAAAGAGTCCCTCCCCAGCTTTCCTGTAGGCCCCCTTTAAGTAATGGAAGGCCACTAGAAGGTCTCCCTGGAGCCTTCTCTTCTCTGGGCTGAACAACCCCAGCTCTCTCAGCCTGTCCTCATAAGGGAGGTGCTCCAGCCCCCTGATCATCTTCATGGCCACCTCTGGACCTGCTTGAGCTGGTCCATGTCCTTCTTATGTTGGGGGCCCCAGAGCTGGACACAGTACTCCAGGTGAGGTCTCACAAGAGTGGAGCAGAGGGAGAGAATCCTCTCCCTCGACCTGCTGGCCACACTTCTCTTGCTGCAGCCCAGGATACAGTTGGCTTTCTGGGCTGCGAGCACACATTGCTGGCTAATAGTCAGTTTTCCATCCACTAATACCCCCAAGTCCTTCTCCCCAGGGCTGCTCTCAATCCACTCATTGCCCAGCCTGCATTTGTGCATGGGATTGCCCCGACCCATGTGCAGGACCTTGCACTTGGCCTTGTTGAACTTCATGAGGTTTGCATGGGCCCACCTCTCAAGCCTGTCCAGGTCCCTCTGCATGGCATCCCTTCCCTACAGCATGTTGTCCGCACCACACAGTTTGGTGTCATCGGCAAATTTGCTGAGGGTGCACTCCATCCCACTGTCCATGTCTCCAACAAAGATGTTAAACAGCACTGATCCCAACACTGACCCCTGAGGAATGCCACTTGTCACTGCCCTCCTCTTGGACATCGAGCCATTGACTGCAACTCTCTGAGTGCGATCATCCAGCCAATTCCTTATCCACTGAGTGTTTCACCCGTCAAATCCATGTCCCTCCAATTTAGAGACAAGGATGTCGTGCAGAACAGTGTCAAAAGCTTTGCACAAGTCCAGGTAGATGACGTAAGTCGCTCTTCCCTTATTTACCAGTGCTGTAACCTCATCGTAGAAGGCCACCAAATTTGTCAGGCATGATTTGCCCTTAGTGAAGCCATATTGGCTATGACCAATCACCTCCTTATTTTCCATGTGCCCTAGCATAGTTTCCAGGAGGATCTGGTCCATGATCTGACCAGGCACAGAGATTTATAATATAAAATACTGTTTTAATTGATGGGCTCAGTGGAGAGAGGTTGTGGAGCAAGTACTATAAAAAGCAATTTCTGCATAGTTAGGAAGCTGTCATGGCACCAAATTTTTAGCTGAAATCCTCTTTACACTGTCAAAATTATATGCCACAGTTGTCCACTGGGACATTCAAGGGAGACAGAGATGGATCCAATTCTGGTTTCTGGCTGCCTGTCCACTGAAGGGAGTGCAGGACTGGCTGTGTCATGGAACCCAGTCCTCTGTAATTGCAGGCAATCTCACAACAGATGTAAAATGTAGATAGGCCCATACAACTTCTGTTCTACAATAACAGCATGCACCATATATAGGATCCCCAAACTTTCCAACATCCTTATTAAAAAAAAACAACTTAGTTAAAAGTACAGGAAGACGTCAGGAGAGATGAAAGCAATACCAATGCCCCTATGTCCCTGAAAAAGCAGAGTTAAATAAAGCCTTCAGGTGCTCCTTCATAATACAGAAGGCAAAACCAAATAAAACAAACAAAAATGAAAAAAACAACTCCACAATGTAAAATATCTGAACAGTGAAAAGCTGTGCAGATGTAGCAGATTCTCCTATCTCAACACACTGCTGGTCTGAACAATAAGTTAAAATGACTCCAAAGAGGTACAAGTCTGTGACACACAGGTAGACAGAACCTTGGATAACACCCACAAAAAAGACAGTCTCTTGTCTATTGAAGAGACTTATTTTCTGCTACTGTCAGATCCACTGAAGACCGAGGCCAGAGAAGGGTGTTTGGCTCCATTACACACTGACAATGAACACTTCGACAGTGCCTAAGGCATCCGTGTTAGAATTTGCATGAGAATAAAGCAAAGATTCATCACTATAGGAGAAACAGCTGTGGGAGGTGAGTCCTAGGTGAGAAAATATGGTAAAACATAAAGAGATAAATGTAATGAGACAAAAGGTTAAGATATATACAAGAAAATCAAGACAGTTTAGGGACAGCTAGGGAGAAATTAATTCTATTTATGCTGAACTCAGAGGCTGCCTCTGTCCCAGTGCTCTCCTAATGAACCTGCCCAGCACAACTGCTGTTTCTCATCAAGTGACAAAACCTTCCTAAGTAATATCTTGAAAACATTGCTAAGCAAAACCTTAATTCTATTTGAAGTTAAGAAATATTTATAATTTTGGGGAAAAAATTTAAGCAGACACCGTAAGGTCCAGAGTAACAGCTAAAAATTCAAAGGAGATGATCCTTTTCCAAAAGGAGAAAAAGTATAGATATACAAAGAACTTTAATTCTACTATTAAGTAGCCAGTAATAAAAGTCAGATTGTGTAATATAAACAGTATTCTAGTTTAGCAGTTACTTTCAAAATAAAATTATGTTAATTTATTATCACAATCTTAATTTCTTATCGTACACTCTGGTGTTACTGAAATTAAAAAGCAGTGGTTGTTGAACTGCCATATGTGGCATAGAGTAACAATACAGTTGGCTACTTTGTGAATCACAATTGTGCATTCTAGAGACAGTAGCTGTGCATATATACACAGAAGTGGTGCTGAAAAGTAACATTTCTGAGTGGTCATAAAACAATTCAGAGAAACATACATTCACTGCACTCTTCATACAGCTTGTGAAAATGTAGGCACTGGTGAGCTTCTCAAAACTCTCTCTAGAAATTAAATTTAAATTTATTTATGTAATACCACTTCTTACAAAGCAGATTTCAAGGCTATCCTGGGTGGAATGCAGTACAGTAATAGCATGAGATATTTAGGATGTTTATGTGGTTCCTAAGAGATTTTACAAGAAATTTCCCTGAATGCTAGTAGAATATGGCAATCATGCAATCAAAAGATACGTTACAACAGAAACAGTGGTCATCTTAAAGTCTGTCAAGAAACAATTTGTGTTTGTATGAGCATCAAAGAGGACTAAAAAGACATTTCAGTAGCAAAGTACCTAATATTAGGGCTTGTCAGTCCTTTCCACTTTTCAATAGGCATGCACTGTAGTCACTATGGTAACTGCAAAGCAGTACAAAATCATAAGCAAGATGCCATGCTGAGTAAATGTTTAACGCTGTTCGATTCTTACTAGCACCTTAGCTATTGTAAAGCTAGAATGAGTTTTCATCTGCGCTAGAATGCCTTCAATTTGGCCAAAATGAAGGTGTAGCTGAAGACAACATGTTCAGTTGTTTATGAATTCCTGAACCTTTCATTCATCTGGCTTAAATTTCTCACATAATTTCTTGAAAAAAAAAGGCATATAAATTTTTCCAGAGATTTTATGCTATCAAAGAAAAAATAGTTTTATAAAATATTTATCTCTTTAGGTGACTCAAGATAAAATGCATTTGAAAAACTATAGAAAGAAATCCAATATTAAAGAGAGGTAAATAAAGAAATTAGATCTTCTGAATTTTAATAAGGCTGCTAAAAAAGTAAGATATAAATGCAGGCATTCTGATACTTTGTACTGTAGCATTGACTTTTAAATCAGGATAAATAGCAGCTGAGAGATATTAATTGACTTTTTTTTCATGTCTTGTGAAAAAAAAATCACGTTCTGGAACCAGCAACTGTGTAAAGTAATCCATGCTGTCACATTAGTTCTGTATATCCTCTGTCTCTCCTCTCAATTCCTTTCATTTACTGTGCATTCCATTCAGATTTTGTATTTCATTCAGTTTCAGATCACAAATCAGCATCTTTGGGATTTAGCATATTTTGTCATATATTTGTTTCTCAGCATAATACAGCCCAGTTCAGCCTAGAGCTTTGGAGAAATAAGGCAATGCAAGTGATAAATAAAAATAATAGTAAGGAGTCAAAAGATTTCTTCCTCATACACTAATTTTTTTAAATGTGTTCTTCAGAGAATATGCTATGATGTCTACAATGTATATTAGAAAACAACTTGGCTCCTTACTGTGAGAAACTGTGGACTAAGGTATTGTTTATTAAGATTTATGTTAAGCTCAATGTAAAATTAGACGACAGAAACCACTCATGCAAACAACCACTGGACGCCGCCTGTGTGAGATAAGATAACTGTAATCGCTCACACAAACTGAACCAGATACTGCTCATGCAAGATAACCACCAGATTTCCAGGAAGCGACAAGAAACAGGACAAGACAGCCCATATAAGGATATATGAGTGAAAGATCAACTATGAGACAAAGAGGGAAGACTTCTTACTTCAGCCTCAACAAATACCAGGAGGCAGGAAACGACCCCCCTAACAACAACTGAAGCATGCGCGGAGTACCTCCACTACCTCATGAGCACGGAAGTAAAGATGTATAAAAAGGGGACTATTTGAACTACTCAGCACGGCAGTTGGCGGAGCGCAGACTCCCCTGCCGTCCAGCGCTGTCTTTGCTCATATTCTACTTGCTATAATTAATAAAGAGTGAATTATAGTCCATTGTGGTCTCAATTTATAACAATTCCTGGTGCCGTGACTCGGATAAGGAACGGTGGGCTTCTGTCCTCCGGGGAGGCGCCCCGCGGCAATCCGCGGCCCCGCGACTGACAGCCTACCTCAACCTTACCGACGAACCTAAATTCTAGAATAGTGAGCAAAGGAGAAAACCGGTAAAATCCCATAAAAATTCTGTGCACGGGAGTCCGGACGAAGACACAGGACGCGTAAGTATATTGCGAATTTGCTCGCAGGTTTGCCGTTCGGGCGGGACTGGGTTTCCTGGAATATAACGAATGAGAGGTTCGATATACTGAACCAAGCGAGTGTGGACTCTTAAGTACTGCGTTTCCCATCTCCCGCGAGGGATTGGGCCAGGAACAAGGGGAGTGAGTGAGTGTATGTTTGTGGATATTCCAGAAGATGGGGGCGAAGGGCAGCAAGCCTTCGACTCCCATGGGAAGGGTACACACTGTACCTAAGAATACCCCTTTGGCATATGTCTTAGACAATTGGAGGTATTTCCCTGGAACCCTAGGGAAAGATAAGCAGAAAATGATAGAATACTGTACTAAGATATGGGGAGGGAAGAAGATTTCTAAAAATACCTTTTGGCCAGTCTATGGGTCAGAAGAAGATTGGGTAAGACAGCAATTAAACCTCTGGGTCAATAATAAAAAACCCCTTAACCCGGAGGAGAGTCAGTATGCGGAAGTATGGATAAAAAGACCGGGAGCTAAACTTTACCCACTGAATGAAGTAAAAAACTAAACAAAAGAAAAAGCAGGAAGAGTTAGACGAAACCCTTCTAACCCCCCCTCCTTACATTCCTCCTCCTGCTCCCGTAGCCCCTCCCGAGGTCCCCAGAGCTCCCACTCCCCCACCGGAGTCGGAACAAGGGTCTTCCCCTCCTCCTAGACGCATGACTAGAAGTCAAAAAGGGGCAGCTCAGATGTATCCTCTAAGGGAAATGCCCATGGGGGGACCTCAGCCTATGATTGGATATATTTCTGTACCCCTAAACTCGGCTGACCTACGAGATTTTAAAAGAACCGAGATGGGAAACTTGATTGAGGACCCACTTGGAGTGGCAGAAAGATTAGATCAATTTTTGGGACCAAACCTTCATACTTGGGATGAGATGCAATCTATCCTTGGTCAATTATTTACTACCGAGGAAAGAGATATGATTAGACGAGCAGGAATGAGACTGTGGGATGTTCAGCATGCCCAGGGACCCCAAGCAGATATCAAATGGCCACTCCAAAGACCTAACTGGGATAATCAGGATCCGGTGCATAGAACTCATATGCAAGATCTGAGAACTATAGTAATTCAGGGGATTAGAGAAGCAGTACCCCGTGGCCAGAATATCAATAAAGCATTTAATGAAATGCAAAAGAAAGATGAGAGCCCTACTGAGTGGCTGGAACGACTGAGGAAAGTCCTTCAACTGTACTCTGGGGTAAATCCAGACGACCCTTTAGGGCAAGCGCTCCTAAAAACTCAGTTTGTAGCAAAATCATGGGAAGATATCAGAAAAAAAGATTGAAAAGCTAGAAGACTGGCAAAATAGAGGGTTGGATGAATTATTGAGGGAAGCTCAGAAAGTCTACGTAAGGCGGGAAGAAGAGAGCAGCAAGCGACAAGTAAAAATGATGGTGAACACAGATCTGCTGGAATAAAACAAGGGAACGCAGTAGTAAAGAAGGAACAGAGATGTTGTTTTTACTGTGGAAAGAAGGGACACATAAAGAAGAATTGCAGAGAAAGGATCAGAGATGAGGAAATATTGAAAGCAGAATAGGAGAGTCAGGGGCTCTGTATTTTAGGGGACCGGAGTCATCATGAGCCCTTGATAAAGTTAAAAATAGGTCCCCATAAACAAGAGTTCACCTTTTTAGTAGACACAGGGGCTGAGAAATCGACTATTAGGCAAATACCTGAGGGATGTAAAGCTTCCCCTGAAAAAGTACAAGTAATAGGGGCAAAAGGAGAACCCTTTAAAGTAAGCAAAATCAAAAATGTGATATTCGAAACTGAAAATAAATTTGGAATGGGTGAACTCTTGCTCGTCCCTGAAGCAGAATTTAATCTGTTGGGACGGGATTTAATTGTTGAACTACAATTAGAAATCAAAGTAGAAAATCAAGAGCTAACGGTGTCTGCTTATCCCTTGACCATGGATGATCAAAAACAAATCAACCCCGATGTCTGGTACTCTCCGGATACAATAAGTAAATTAGAAATCCCACCGATTAAAATTCAAATTTCCGAACCCCACATACCTGTAAGGGTAAAGCAATATCCTATATCCTTAGAAGGACGGAGGGGATTAAAACCAGAAATTGATCGATTGTTAACACAAGGAATCTTAGAACCTTGTATGTCACCCTTTAACACTCCTATTTTGCCTGTAAGGAAGCCAAATGGAAAGTATCGGCTTGTACATGACTTAAGGGAAATAAACAAAAGAACTATCACCCGGTTCCCTGTAGTAGCAAATCCATACACACTGTTAAGCAAGCTAGGACCCCATAACTCCTGGTATAGTGTGGCTGATTTAAAAGATGCTTTTTGGGCCTGTCCATTGGCAGAAGAATGCCGTGATTATTTTGCCTTTGAATGGGAAGACATAGAGACAGGCCGAAGGCAGCAATTGAGATGGACCGTGCTCCCCCAAGGGTTCACTGAGTCCCCTAATCTGTTTGGACAGGCCCTGGAAGAACTCTTAAAAGAATACCAGGTACAAACGGGAAACGTGCTGTTACAGTATGTAGATGATCTGCTCATAGCAGGGAACAATAAGGAGGATGTAAGAAAAGAAAGCATTCGACTCCTAAACTTTCTTGCACAAAAGGGACTACGGGTATCACAAGAAAAGTTACAATTTGTGGAGGAAAAAGTGAAATATTTGGGACATTATTTGTTTAATGGCAAAAAAATATTGGACCCAGAGCGCATTAAAGGAATTCTAGAATTACCTATGCCTGTCACTAAGAGGCAAATTCGGCAGGCATTAGGGCTATTTGGGTATTGTAGACAATGGATAGAGAACTACAGCTTTAAAGTTAAATTTTTATACGAACAATTGTCTAAAGACAAAATACTCAAGTGGACCCCTCGGGATCAAGAGCAGTTTGCTAATCTCAAAAGGGAGCTAAGTCAAGCACCGGTTTTAAGCCTCCCAGATTTAAAGCGGCCATTCCATTTATTCGTTAACATACATGAAGGAACGGCATTCGGAGTATTAACTCAGGAATGGGCCGGACAAAAGAAGCCGGTGGCATACTTATCGAAGCTGTTGGATCCTGTGAGCAGGGGTTGGCCAAGTTGTTTACAAATCATTGTCGCTGCTGCCTTATTACTTGAGGAAACGAATCGCATTACCTTTAATGGAGAAGTTGTCTTATATGCACCTCATAACATCAGGGGAGTGTTACAACAAAAAGCGGAAAAATGGCTTACAGATAACCGACTATTGAAGTATGAAGGAATACTCATAGAATCCCCTAAACTTTCTTTAAAAACTATTGGAGCAGTTAACCCCGCTGAATTTTTGTACCCAGGAGAAGGTAATGAACTATTACACAATTGTTTTCAAACAATTGAACAACAGACACGCATTAGGCCAGACTTAGAAGAAGAAGAACTACGATGTGGGGAAGTATTATTTATAGATGGGTCATCACGAATAGTGGAAGGTAAACGATTGTCCGGATATGCCATCGTTAAGTTGGAAAAAGGAGAATTTAAGACAATAGAATCAGGCCCCCTGAGCGCCAGCTGGTCAGCTCAAGCCTGTGAGCTGTATGCATTGTGGAAAGTATTAGTGTCACTGAAGGGAAAGGATGGAACTATATATACAGACTCACGCTATGCGTTTGGAGTGGTACATACCTTTGGAAAAATATGGGAGGAAAGAGGATTTATTAACTCACAAGGAAAAGAATTGATACACCCGGAATTAATTCGGCGAGTTCTGGGGGCATTGAAAGTGCCGAATAAAATAGCAGTTGTACATATAAAGGGACACCAGCGAGGTACAAATTATCAAGTCAGGGGAAATAACGCAGCTGATATAGAAGCAAAACGAGTGGCAGGCAATTATAATACGATTTTGACTATACAACCAGTACCTGTTAGTAAAAATTTGAGTTTTGAGTCTGCAGAAAAGGAAAAACTAGAACAAATGGGAGCTAAGGAACGGGATAGTAAGTACGTATTACCAGATGGGAGAGAAGTCTTGCCGAAGGGCATAGCACTCGAAATATTTTCAAAAATACACAGTAAAACCCACTGGGGAACCCAGGCGTTAGTTGATCATTTCAATCAACAGTTTGCCTGTATAGGCGTATATAATATAGCAAAGACAGTCACAGCAGCCTGCGAGACCTGTCAAAAGGTTAATCGAAACAACACGAGACAAAAACCTCTTGGAGGACGTTCCCCAGCATACAGACCTTTCTCACACATACAAGTGGATTTTACTGAACTACCCAGAGTAGGGCGTTACAAATATTTATTAGTAACGGTGGATCATTTAACACATTATGTTGAGGCTTTTCCTACCTCCAAGGCAACTGCTAACCAGGTTACTAAGGTATTACTTGAACACATTATACCTAGATATGGAGTACCTGATGTAATCGACTCAGACAGAGGAACACATTTTGTGTCAAAAATTGTTAGAGATCTAGCAGAAAACCTGGGAATTAAGTGGGAATACCATACGCCATGGCATCCACAAAGTTCGGGAAAAGTTGAAAGGATGAATGGAGAAATCAAAACTATTTTGACTAAATTAATGATAGAAACCAAACTATCATGGATCAAGTGCCTACCCATGGCACTATTAATACTCAGAACCAGACCCCGAGCAGATATAGGAATATCAGCGTTTGAGATGGTATATGGAATGTCCTATAGAATTGAAAGTCCACAAACAAATGTTTTAATTCGAGATCGTGTAATTAATGAATATGTTTCACAATTAGCAGAGCATCGTAACAAACTTTGGGAACATGGGCTGATTGTGCAACGACCTCCATTGGACTTAAAAATTCACACTTTCAAACCGGGGGACTGGATATTAGTTAAAACATGGAAAGAAGAAACCCTAAAACCCAATTGGGAGGGACCTTATCTTGTTTTGCTTACAACAGAAACAGCTGTCCGGACTGCTGAGCGTGGATGGACTCATGCCAGTCGCGTTAAAGGCCCAGTGACAAGACCCCACTGGAAAGTAATCAGTACTCCAGGTGACACCAAGATAACCCTGAAAAGATAAAGTAATGATAAAAACTTTGCTTGATCATTTTGTCGCATTACCTTTTGGTATAAAGTGTGTATTGTTGTTTATATTCGCAATAATTATTTCTCTCTTCGTATATTATATATGGAAGCATACAAAATGTACTAAAGGAAATTGTTAAACTCATGCAACCACACAATATTGAATATAGAAAATATGTTGATATAAACACTCTAGATATACGAATTAAGTATAATAATTTGAACCGCAATTGTTATCCGTTTGCTTGTTCCAAGTGTATGGTATGCCAGGATAAATGGTGGACTCACTGTGAATGTGGATACCCTTCAATAGGGGTTTGCACACAGTGTTGGAAAATCCAAAGAACTCTCACTGAGTGGAAATCAAAGCAATTAGAGTCTAAACAAGAAATTATTTAAGAATCCCATGAGTGGTGGGAAATTTTTACCAAAGGAATAAACCCTCAATATTATTGTTACTATTCCAACGAACCAATCCCCTTTGTAACTGAAATCTTGGCTATAAAGTGTAAGAAGGGAAGTACCAACTGTGCCTTGCCTCATCCCATTAGTTAAAGCTGTAAAGTGGGAAGCCTATATAAACAGGCAGAAAGCCCAAAACAGCTGTTCTCCTGAAGAATTCCCTTGCTGCCGAGAAGATGGTACACCCCGTGGCTCGAAGCAACCGAGTCGACGGGCGAGGCAGAGGAGGAACAAACTGTGGAGAAAAGAATCAGAACAATGGGACACAAAAGCAACAATGGCCAAACTTCCCCAGGGATGATAAAAATATACTTAAATTGGCAAAATTGACAGACACCTTTTTTTCTGGTGTACCGCTAGTTTTGTTATTGATAATAACCCAAGCAAATGGAAACCCCCATGAACCAATGCTCTGGAAACTATATAACTTACAGGAATCTAGACTAATACAAAATCAGACCTCTCCGGGAAATTGGAATTTTACTGTCCAATTAGTCTCAATGATTCCGGTCGATATCCAGAGAGGCTGGGAGGCGACGGAAGCCAACTCCAAAGCCTTCTATGTGTGTCCAGCTTCCAATCCTGGAAAGAGTTATTGCAACTATCCAGGCCATTTTTATTGCGGTTATTGGGGTTGCGAGACAATAGCCTCAGACTGGCCAACAAAAGGAGACAAATATATAAGTATCACTTGGGGACCTCCAGGTTGCATTCCACCACAACATGGATCTGACGGCTCCGGGGTCTGGGGATCTGTAAGGGGGGTGAAATCATCTCCATCAGAATGCGACAGAATAGAAATTGAAGTTAAACAACCAGAAGATGACACATGGTTAATTGGCCGTACCTGGGGAATTAGATATTGGGAACCTGGAGCAGATAGAGGAAGCTTTTTCAAAATAATAAAAGAAAGGATACCCCACGATCCTTTACCAGTAGGACCAAATCCGGTCCTGAATCCACCCACTTTCTCTAAAAAAAAAGGTTGTCCCCGTGAACATCGCAACCCCTTCCCCAGACTCCTTCTTGAAAACAGCTAATGGTACCATGACTGAATTCTCCTTATCCAGGGATTTAAAGTTGTTAGAATCCAAAGACCCTTTATGGAATCTAATGCAAGCCTCTTATCGTACCCTTAATGAAAGCAAACCAAATTTAACTGAAGAATGCTGGTTATGTTATAATATTAGACCACCATATTTTGAGGCAATTGGAAAACCAGGAAGGATTCGATGGTCTAACGGTTCAAACCCACGAGAATGTCCATGGGATGGCCGGAGGAATCATACGCAAGGAATTACTATTCAATTAGTAACGGGTCAAGGAAAATGTATAGGTACAGTGCCCGAAAAGTATCAGCCTTTATGCAACTGAACAGTCACTAATACCAATATAGAGAAACACAAAAATCAAAAGGACAAATGGGCTATCCCGACACCAGGAGCTAAATGGGTTTGTTCAGACATCGGAATAACGCCTTGTCTATCTCTAAATGTGTTTGATCAATCTCAGTTTTGCGTGCAGGTAATTATTGTTCCTCGTCTAATCTATCACACCTCAGAAGAAATATTGCATCACTTTGAGGGAGACCGGAATAGACAAAAACGAGAACCAATTACAGCGGTAACCCTAGCTACACTACTGATAGCGGGTGGAGTTGGAGCAGGCACAGGTATAGCCTCTCTAGTACAAGGGCAGGAATTACAAGGTTTGCAAATGGCTGTAGATGAGGATTTAGCGAAAATAGAACAATCTATCCAAAATTTAGCCACTTCAGTAAAGTCTTTATCAGAAGTAGTACTACAAAATAGAAGAGGATTAGACCTATTATTTTTGAAGGAAGGAGGGTTATGTGTAGCTCTCAGTGAAGAATGTTGTTCTTTTGCTGACCATACGGGAGTCGTCCAAGACACCATGTCCGAACTTCGGAAAAGGTTAGACCAACGTAGAAAGGATCGTGAAGCGGGCAGGTCATGGTATGAAAACTGGTTTAATGTTTCACCTTGGCTAACCAC
Organism: Strix aluco; assembly: GCF_031877795.1. NCBI lineage: Eukaryota > Metazoa > Chordata > Aves > Strigiformes > Strigidae > Strix > Strix aluco. The sequence goes on from NC_133970.1 coordinate 6,116,508, forward strand.
TTTGTTGTCGGCTTTAGCAGGACCGCTTATTATGTTGATCCTGGGACTTATATTTGGGCCTTGTATATTACGCTATATTTTTCATTTTATTAAAGAACGGTTTGACACAGCTAAATTGCTTATTTTAACCTCGAGAGTAGAATATGAAAGTGTATCTAATAATGAAGATGAAAATTATTGTGAATGTATTATGCCACGCGAAAATCATTATTGTGAGTGCTATAATAAATGTCGAAATTGTGAAAAAGAAATTGTTTACAAGAATGAAGATGAAAGTAGCACCTAATAAACAATAAGATAAAAAGAAAAAGGGGGGATTGTGAGAAACTGTGGACTAAGGTATTGTTTATTAAGATTTATGTTAAGCTCAATGTAAAATTAGACGACAGAAACCACTCATGCAAACAACCACTGGACGCCGCCTGTGTGAGATAAGATAACTGTAATCGCTCACACAAACTGAACCAGATACTGCTCATGCAAGATAACCACCAGATTTCCAGGAAGCGACAAGAAACAGGACAAGACAGCCCATATAAGGATATATGAGTGAAAGATCAACTATGAGACAAAGAGGGAAGACTTCTTACTTCAGCCTCAACAAATACCAGGAGGCAGGAAACGACCCCCCTAACAACAACTGAAGCATGCGCGGAGTACCTCCACTACCTCATGAGCACGGAAGTAAAGATGTATAAAAAGGGGACTATTTGAACTACTCAGCACGGCAGTTGGCGGAGCGCAGACTCCCCTGCCGTCCAGCGCTGTCTTTGCTCATATTCTACTTGCTATAATTAATAAAGAGTGAATTATAGTCCATTGGGGTCTCAATTTATAACATTACCAAGGAGTTTTAAATTAGATCATTGACACAACAAGAAATAGAGGGTATGGAATAGGGAAGACACTATGGAAAATAGGGAAAGAACAAATGGAAGTTATTCCAGAGAAATTTTAGTAAGAGCTGGATTATTCCATTTATTATGTCAAGCCAACAGACTTGAAATTGTACTGACACTGTACTTTTAATCAACATAATGAAACTACAGTGCATAACTTTTTAAAAGCCATACAAAATAAGTTTATTTTGATGGTAGATTTTATAAGGCATTTTTGAACAAAAGAGGAAAATAATAGGTCCAGTGAACTGTACAAGTGAAGAGGAAAACAGTTAAAATCAGGAAAAGAGGCAAAGAAAACCAGAAGGATAAGAGGAGAATCAGGATAACAAAGTGTTACTGTTACCCATATTCTGTAGTTGTCCTCCCATGTCCTTTCTCTTAGCAGTAGTTATATTTTTATCTACCTTTTGAACCTTGTTCAATTCTGTAAATTGAAGAAACGCATTTTCTTGCTTGAAATTTGACACATCTACGTACTTTCTATTGGCATGGATAGAAGATCATAAATGGAAATCAGCTTGACAATTGTAAAGTGTGTGCTTAGTTTTCACCATTTACTGTTGTTGTGGTTTGAACTCAGCCGGTAGCAAATCGCCACGTGGCCAGTTGTTTACTCCTTCCCCCCCCCCCCCCCCCCCCCCCCCCGGTGAAATAGGGGAGGGACAGAAAAAAAAGAAGAAATTTGTAGGTTAAATAACAAAAATTTACTTAGCAAAAGAACAACAGTAATGATAGTAGTCCAAAACGGGTAAAATGCAGTAGTGGCTCACCGAACGGCGACCGGTACAGAGCCCGTCCCCAGCCGATCCGGAAACCGAAAACAAAACAAATCAGGACCCAGCCCTCCAGCTGTGCTCCCTCTCAGCCCACGGAAAGTTAACTCTATCCTGGCCAAAACCAGGACAACTGTAACTCGGCATAACTCAAAATCCATTTATTCAAAAAAAGTCTATAAAAGATGAGGCTTAAGTGTTAAGCATTATTTACACAGAAATATAAGCTGCTCCCTCAAAATGGCTCTAGTAAATGCTCCATTTTTACTATCCACTAGGACTAAATTAAAAAAAGACTAAAACTGCCTTTGTATTAATATAGCAGGAAATTCCTGGGAGTACTAACCAAAGGCAGTTTAGAAATAAGACTACTGCATACATTTTGCTGCCTTTAAAATAATTTTGATTTGGGAATACATACATTAAACAAACACGGTGTTGTGGTTTGAGTCCAGCAGAGGGAAGCTGAGCACCAGGCAACTGGTCACTCCTTCCCCCTCAGGGATGAGAAGAGAAAATACAACAAAAGGCTCAGGAATCAAGATAAGAACAGGGGAGGGCTGACTCACCCATTATGGTTATGGGCAAAAGACAGACTCATTGGGGAAAAAAAAGAACATCAGTTTAATTTAAACACCACCAACACTTAATTTTCCAATCAGAGTAGGACAGTGAGAAATACAACCACATCTTAAAAACACCTTCCCCCCACCCGTCCCTTCTTCTCAGGCTCAGCTTTGCTCCCGATTTCTCTCCCTCCTCCTCCTGAGCGGCACAGGGGAAGGGAGTTGGGGTCAGTTCATCACCTCCTCAGGGGAGGACTCCTCACACATTTCCCCTGCTCCAGCATGGGGTCCCTCTCATGGGAGACAGTCCTCCACGAACTTCCTCTGATGTGAATCCTTCCCACAGGGCTGCAGCTCTTCATGAACTGCTCCAGTGTGGGTCCCTCCCGCGCGTTGCAATCCTCCCAGTGACACACTGCATCAGCGCGGGCTTCTCTCAGAGTCCCGGCCTTCTTCAGGAATAGCCACCTGCCCTGGCATGGGGTCCTCCACGGGCTGCAGGTGGGCATCTGCTCCACTGTGGACCTCCATGGCCTGCAGGGGCACAGCCTGCCCTCTCGACACGGGCTGCAGGGGAGTCTCTGCTTGGGCACACCTCTCCTTCTCCTCCTCCTCCTTTCTTCCACTGACCTCGGTGTTTGCATAGGTGTCTCCCTCACAATCACCCTCTTCTCAAGTTCCCCTTCTTAAATCTGGACAACCAGATGATCAGGTCCAGTCAGCATGGGTTTATGAAAGGCAGGTCCTGCCTGAACAAACCTGATCTCCTTCTACGACAGGGCGACCTGCTTATTGGATGAGGGAAAGGCTGTGGATGTTGTCTACCTTGACTTTAGCAAGGCCTTTGACACCGTTTCCCACAGCATTCTCCTGGCAAAACTGGCTGCTCGAGGCTTGGATGATCGCACGCTTTCCTGGGTAAAAAACTGGCTGGCTGGCCGGGCCCAAAGAGTTGTGGTGAACGGAGTTAAATCCAGTTGGCGGCCGGTCACGAGTGGTGTCCCCCAGGGCTCGGTTTTGGGGCCACTCCTGTTTAACATCTTTATTGATGATCTAGACGAGGGGATCGAGTGCACCCGCAGTAAGTTTGCAGACGACACCGAGTTGGGTGGGAGTGTTGATCTGCTCGAGGGTAGGGAGGCTCTGCAGAGAGACCTGGACAGGCTGGAGCGATGGGCTAAGGCCAACTGGAGGAGTTTCAATAAGGCCAAATTCCAGGTTCTGCACTTTGGCCACAACAACCCCCAGCAGCGCTACAGGTTTGGGGAGGAGTGGCTGGAGAGCTGCCAGTCAGAGAGGGACCTGGGGGTGTTGATTGACAGCCGGCTGAACAGGAGCCAGCAGTGTGCCCAGGTGGCCAAGAAGGCCAATGGCATCCTGGCCTGTATCAGAAATAGCGTGGCCAGCAGGGCCAGGGAAGGGATCTTACCCCTGTACTCGGCACTGGTGAGGCCGCACCTCGATTAGTGTGTTCAGTTTTTGGCCCCTCACTACAAAAAGGACATTGAATTACTCGAGCGTGTCCAGAGAAGGGCAACGAAGCTGGTGAAGGGTCGGGAGCACAGGTCTTATGAGGAGCGGCTGAGGGAACTGGGGTTGTTTAGTCTGGAGAAGAGGAGGCTGAGGGGAGACCTCTTCGCCCTCTACAACTACCTGAAAGGAGGTTGCAGAGAGCTGGGGATGAGTCTCTTTAACCAAGTAACAAGTGATAGGACAAGAGGGAATGGCCTCAAGTTGCGCCAGGGAAGGTTTAGACTAGATATTAGGAAGTATTTCTTTACAGAATGGTTAATTAGGCATTGGAATGGGCTGCCCAGGGAGGTGGTGGAGTCCCCATCCCTGGAGGTGTTCAAGAGTCGGGTTGACATAGCACTTAGGGATATGGTGTAGTTGGGATCTGTCAGTGCTAGGTTAAAGGTTGGTCTAGATGATCTTCAAGGTCCTTTCCAACCTAGATGATTCTGTGATTCTGTGAAATATGTTATCACAGAGGCGTGGCCACCATCGCTAATTGGCTCGGCCTTGGCCAGAGGTGGGTTCAACTTGGAGCAGGGGGAGCTTCAAGAAGCCTCTCACAGGGGCCACTGCTGTAGCCCCCTCCTCTGCTACCAAAAATCCCTGCCACACACAATCCCAACACACATGGATGGTCAGTCTAGTCCTTCAAAGCCTAAAACGTATGTAAAGGGAGCTGCATATGGAATCCAAATCTCAGAGGTGGGTGTCTTTTTAGTGCACGGGCAAGAGCTAGGAGACTCAAAAGGGTAACCCCACAAGTCCACAAACTAAGCATGTAACTGCCTAAAACTTGCCAGGAGAAAAAAAATAAACAGGATTACATTGCTACTCCCACTCCTTTCTGAGCGAGTCAGGACCATGCCAAATATTTTCACCCAGTGAACATCCAGAAGCACAAGAGCCCTCACTTTGGGAATGGTGTCAGCAATTTAACCATTTCTTTCAAAGTTGTATCCTCAGGGAGAAGGAAATGCAAGGTTTCTAAAGGCAAATACATATGCCAAGAGAGCAAAAGATGTCACAGTGTTTTACCAAATGGCTAAAACTCACCTATAACAGGGAGTCCCAGGTTGTGAAGTAATCCTTGGAGCAAGAACAAGAACACATGGCATCCAAAATCCAGGTGATTCTCTGCATGGGTGTGTCAAGTGTACTCAGTTTCTAGATCCCCAGGACTTAGCATGGAAGTAGGCAAATAGATGTTTAGGTCATGGCAATTCTGATAAAAACACAAGCAGAACAGTGAGAAGTGAGGGGTCTTCCAAAACAAATGGAGAAGTGCCCATTAACTTTATAGATTTTCCACAACTGAGCTTTTATATCTAGAGGTACTTTGAAGGTCACAATTTGGACTCAGGTACTTACTACGTAATTAAGTATTGTTTCAGGTGCCAGTTTCCCTTTGCCATTTTGGTGATCTTTAGGATAGGGAAATACTGCCATTCTGAATAATGCCTAACAATGAGAAGAGAGTTAATATAACCTATATGAAGGCTACATCTAAATTGATCCATGCTACAACATTTTCAGAATCACAGACCACCCACTGTATCCTTCAAATAATTTAACTCCCAAGAAGTTAGGCAGATCAAAGGCTTACATCAGACCACTTTTTAATCAACTGAAATAAAACACTTCTTGAAATTCATGTGTTGAAAGACACTGTTGACCAGTAAACTAAATAGATTGAAGGTTCCATCTATTTAGTCATATTGAGGTTTTTTTTAGGGATGAAGTGGCTCAACTAACAAAATAAAACCCATAGGAACTGAAAGCATCCTACCTATCTTTCTAAAAAGATGGTAATGTGATTCTATGAATTTTAGTCATGAACTTGAATTCCTTATCAAAAGAATTCACTGAATGATAAATTAAATATAAATAAATTATTCCAGTAATACATACAACTAACATGGCAAGTCTTGCATTTTACAGTGGGAAATCCTTCCTCTCAGTCTGTCCAGGTTGCTTGTATGTGTCAGCACAGAGGGATCTGGACAGGCTGGATCGATGGGCCAAGACACTGCACTTGGATCACAACAACCTCATGCAATGTTACAGTCTTGGGGAAGAGTGGCTTGAAAGAAGTCCAGCTGAAAAGGACCTGGGGGTGTTGGTAGACAGCTGTCTGAATGTGAGCCGGTAGTGTGCCTAGGTAGCCAAGAAGGCCAATAGCACCCTGGCTCATATCAGAAATAGTGTGGCCAGCAGGACTAGGGATGTGATTGTCCCTTTCAGAATCACAGAATCATCTAGGTTGGAAAAGACCTTGAAGATCATCTAGACCAACCATTAACCTAACATTGACAGCTCTCAACTACACCATATCCCTAAGTGCTATGTCAACCCGACTCTTAAACACCTCTAGGGATGGAGACTCCACCACTTCCCTGGGCAGCCCATTCCAACGCCTAACTACCCATTCTGTAAAGAAATACTTCCTAATATCTAGTCTAAACCTTCCCTGGCGCAACTTGAGGCCATTCCCTCTTGTCCTATCACTTATTACTTGGTTAAAGAGACTCATCCACCCTCTGCACCCTCCTTTCAGGTAGTTGTAGAGGGCGATGAGGTCTCCCCTCAGCCCCCTCTTCTCCAGACTAAATAACCCCAGTTCCCTCAGCCGCTCCTCATAAGACCTGTCCTCCAGACCATTCATCAGCTTCGTTGCACTTCTTTGGACACGCTCGAGTAATTCAATGGCCTTTTTGTAGTGAGGGGCCAAAAACTGAACACACTAATCGAGGTGCGGCCTCACCAGTGCCGAGTACAGGGGCAGGATCACTTCCCTGTCCCTGCTGGCCACGCAATTTCTGATACAAGCCAGGATGCCATTGGCCTTCTTGGCCACCTGGGCACACTGCTGGCTCCTGTTCAGCCGGCTGTCAATCAACACCCCCAGGTCCCTCTCTGACTGGCAGCTCTCCAGCCACTCCTCCCCAAGCCTGTAGTGCTGCTGGGGGTTGTTGTGGCCCAAGTGCAGCACCCGGCATTTGACCTTATTGAACCTCATACAGTTGGCCTTAGCCCATCGCTCCAGCCTGTCCAGATCTCTCTGCAGAGCCTCCCTACCCTCGAGCAGATCAACACTCCCACCCAACTCGGTGTCGTCTGCAAACTTACTGCGGGTGCACTCGATCCCCTCGTCTAGATCATCAATAAAGATGTTAAACAGGAGTGGCCCCAAAACCGAGCCCTGGGGGACACCACTCGTGACCGGCCGCCAACTGGATTTAAGTCCGTTCACCACAACTCTTTGGGCCCGGCCATTCAGCCAATTTTTTACCCAGGAAAGCGTGTGCCCATCCAAGCCGCGAGCAGCCAGTTTTGCCAGGAGAATGCTGTGGGAAACGGTGTCAAAGGCCTTGCTAAAGTCAAGGTAGACAACATCCACAGCCTTTCCCTCATCCAATAAGCAGGTCGCCCTGTCGTAGAAGGAGATCAGGTTTGTTCAGGCAGGACCTGCCTTTCATAAACCCATGCTGACTGGACCTGATCATCTGGTTGTCCCGCATGTGTTGTATGATGGTACTCAGGATGAGTTGCTCCATCAGCTTCCTGGGCACCGAAGACAAGCTGACAGGCCTGTAATTTCTCGGATCATCCTTCCGAACCTTCTTATAGATGGGCGTCACATTGGCCAATTGACAATCAGTTGGGACCTCCCTGGTCAGCCAGGACTGCTGGTAAATGATGGAAAGCGGCTTGGCGAGCACCCCAGCCAGCTCCTTCAGCACCTTCGGGTGTATCCCATCCGGTCCCATAGACTTGTGCATGTCTATGTGATGCAGTAGGTCACTGACTGTCTCATCCTGGATTGTTGGGGGGGGGGGTCGTTCTCTCAGTCTCTGTCCTCTGGCTGAGGAGGCTGGATTCCCTCAGTACAACTAGTCTTGTTATTAAAGACTGAGGCAAAGAACGCATTAAGCGCCTCAGCCGTTTCCTCATCACTTGTTACCATGTTTCCTCCTGCGTCTAGCAGGGGATGGAGGCTTTCCCTGGTCTTTCTTTTGCTACTGACATACTTATAGAAACATTTCTTGTTATCTTTGACTGCTGAAGCCAGATTAATTTCCAGCTGGGCTTTAGATCTCCTGATTTCCACCCTGCATAGCCTCACAGCATCTTTGTAATCATTGTGAGTGGCTAGTCCTTTCTTCCAAAGGCTGTAAACTCTCCTTTTTTCCAGAGCTGCAGCCAAAGCTCCCTGTTCAGCCAGGGTGGTCTTCTCTGCCGCCGGCTTCTCTTACAGCACCTGGGGACCGCCTGCTGCTGTGCCATTAAGACTTCCTTCTTAAAGAGTGCCCAGCCTTTCTGGACCCCTATACCTTTCAGGACCATCTCCCAAAGGATTCTGTCAAGTAGGTGCCTAAACAAGTCCAAGTCAGCCCTTTGGAAGTCCAGGATGCCAGTTCTGCTGCCCCCTCTCCTGGCCTCTCTAAGAATAGAGAACTCTATTATTTCATGATCACTGTGCCCTAGTTGGCCTCCAGCCACCACATCATCCACCAGTCCTTCTCTGTTCACAAAGAGGAAGTCCAGGAGGTCACCTTCTCCAGTCGGTACACTCACCAGCTGTGTCAGGAAGTTATCTTCCAGACATTCCAGGAATCTCCAGGACTGGTTCCACTCTGCTGTGTACTCAGCACTTCTGAGACCACACCTCGAATACTGTGTTCAGTTTTGGGCCCCTTGCTACAAGAAAGACATTGAGGTGCTTTAGTGTGTCCAAAGAAGAGCAACGAAGCTGGTGAAGGGTCTAGAGAACAAGTCTTATGGGGAGCAGCTGAGGGAACTGGTGTTGTTTAGCCTGGAGAAAAGGAGACTGAGGGGAGACCTTGTCACTCTCAACAACTACCTGAAAGGAGGTTGTAGCGATGTGGGTGTCGGTCTCTTTTCCCAAGTAACAAGTGATAGGATGAGAGGAATCATAGAATCATAGAATGGTTTGGGTTGGACGGGACCTTAAAGATCATCTAGTTCCAAGCCCCTGCCATGGGCAGGGACACCTTCCACTAGACCAGGTTCCTCAAAGCCCCGTCCAACCTCACCTTGAACACTTCCAGGGAGGGGGCAGCCACAACTTCTCTGGGCAACCTGTTCCAGTATCTCACCACCCTCACAGGAAGGAATTTTTTCCTTATATCTAATCTAAATCTACCCTCTTCCAGTTTTAAGCCATTACCCCTTGTTCTATCACTACATGCCCTTGTAAAAATTCCCTCTCCAGCTTTCTTGTAGGCCCCCTTTAGGTACTGGAAGGCTGCTATAAGGTATCCCCGGAGCCTTCTCTTCTCCAGGATGAACAACCCCAACTTTCTCAGCCTGTCTTCATAGGAGAGGTGCTCCAGCCCCCCGATCATTTTTTTGGTCCTCCTCTGGAATCCCTCAAGCAGGTCCATGTCCTTCCTATACTGGGGGCCCCAGAGTTGGACACAGTACTCCAGGTGGTATCTCCCTCGACCTGCTGGTCACACTTCTTTAGATGCAGCCCAGGATGCAGTTGACTTTCTGGGCTGCAAGCACATATTGTTGGGTCAACAACCCCAAGTCCTTCTCCTCAGGGGTGCTCTCAATCCACTCTTTGTCCAGCCTGTGCTTGGGATTGCCTTGACCCATGTGCAGGAAATGGCTTCAAGTTGTGCCAGGGAAAGTTTAGATTGATTATTATGAAAAATTTCTTCACCGAAAGGGTTATCAAGCACTGGAACAGGCTGCCCAGCAAAGTGGTTGAGTCACCATCCCTGGAGGTATTTAAAAGGTGACGTGGAGACGTGACACTTAGGTCTAGTGGTTGACTTGGCAGTGTTAGGTTAACAGTTGAACTTGATGATCTTAAAGGTCTTTTCCAGCCTAAATGATTCTATCATTCTGTAAGAAATTTTCTACGATGAGGGTGGTGAAACACTGGAACAGATTGCCCAGAGAGGTGGTGGATACCTCATCCCTGGAAACATTCAAGGTCAGGATAGACAGGGCTCTGGCCAGCCTGATCTAGTTGAAGATGTCCCTGCTCATTGTAGGGGGTGTTGAACTAGATGACTTCTAATTTCTATTAAATTTCTATTTTTATTTCTATTTATTTATTAGTTTCTGTTTATTAGTTTCTATTAATTTTTGTCTTGCTGCTTCAGACCTTGATTTTAATAATTCATCACATTGATGTTAATCCATTTAGCAAGTTTGATATAGAAGGTTATATGTTTCTTAGCAATTACAGATGTACCCATAATTTTTAAAGCCTGATATGAAGACTTTATTGTTTCCTTTCTGGTACTGCAGCATCTAGAAGTGCAAAACCTAGGCCAATCCATCGATGCCTTCCTTTTTTTAGGAATAAGCAACCACAAATAATGTCTGCCATTTTTGCCAGTTCCATCCCATTCCTATCACTGTCAGAAGTATTTTATCCTTCTGCTCCTTTCAAGTTTTAAATCCTCTCTTCACTGTTTTCATATAAATTGAGTTTTATTTTGAACATCTACATTGGTATAAAAATGCAATAAAATAATTTAGTTCAAGGATTTTTCTGATTTTCATCAGAATTATCTGCAAAATCACATTTTCCATAAATTTGACTGTATCACTGACAAGTACACTTCAAAAATCTTTTTATAAGTCTAGCCTGATTTGCTTCTTCATTATGAACTGTGTTAATTATTCAGCAATATGTTTCTGTTATATGACTATACACATGTACAGAATTCATCTCCTTAACTTAAACAAGCACTACTGATTTTTGTCCAGAAAAAGCCTAACAGATTCTGTCAAGAAATCTACTCTTTCCTGCCATGCAGAAATGGTACACCATTTATTTTTTGAGAAGTCAGGCTCTGATAATGTAGATTACTTGTTCTTTTCTGTTACAAAGGGCAGACAAAAACCTGTACAACAGGTTGTGGGAGCATGTTTCATACAAGGCTTTGTTTCATTATAATTTTCAGAATTAATCAGAAGCTTGAAACTTTTACTGAGGAAGGCCAGCTCCATTATTTTATCTTCTCAGTCTTGATCATGAACTCTTACCACACACAGATGTGAATGGTTGTTGAAATACTGCACACCTTCCAAAGATTTAGTACCTACTACTAGGTCTTACTTCCTGATTTTAGTTTGATACCTTGTCATTGTGTCTATTTTTAAATCATCATTATATGCTCTTATCTCACTGTTAAAACCTGTGAATGTTGACTCTGAAAAGTGAATTCAAAGAAATCAAAGCTATCTTGCCAAGTTTGACTTTTCTGTTTCAAGTTCATCATTTTTGTTAATTAAACTTTGACAGACAAGATGTAATATCCAGTATCCAGGTATTTAAATTCAGAATGGAAAATAAAGTCTCATCTCCATATATTCTAAAAGGAAGAGAGACTGGTAAAAATCATGCTGTTCTGCTTTCATTATCACAGACTACAAAGAGGAAATAATTTGCTTAAATTCCATGCGCTGCTAAGATCACTATGTGAACACAATTAATTTTCAGAGAGATTTGTGAAGCAACTACTACTATACCTATTTTACAAGTAGGGAAACTGAGTCAGAGAAAGGTTCTTATGCTTTAGGCATGACTGTATATATATATATTAATAGCAGTGCTAAGATTAAGGTTGAAAAATTAGTAACTATCAAGCATCAACTCAGTTCACCAGAATACACTACCAGGGAACAATTTTTCCACATCTCAGAAATTCTTTCTGTAAATTGCAGTGCTGGGCAACCCTGTAATTATGCGCAGAGCACATTAGGACAAAAAAAAAAAGGAATAATTTTTGGCTCAACAGGTTTACATGGAGCTTCAGAAACTTACTCTCACTACCAATAATATGCATTCAAACAGCCATCTACTCAGGCTCTGATTCTCTCTTAGGCTACTTTGTACTGCTTGGACAGTAGTGGAACAGATAATCAAGACTTTATAGCATAGCATAAGACTAGTTCTTATAGCAGCCTCAGAAACCCTTACTAACATCAGTGAGGCTTTGTACTAGTGCAGAGATGAATCCATGTGGAACTAATTGCAGGACTGTGGCCTAAGAAACTGGTATAGCTCTATTTGCTTGTTATCCAGTTGTCAAAATGTAGTGCTCATTAAGTGCAGAAACAAAGGGTCCAGATGGATTCTTTATATCTGAGAAATGTGTTTCCTATATAAAAAGAAAATAATCAGTAACACTGAAGTGGAATTTAAAACTTTGTTGAAAAGAAGGGAACTCTAAGGCAGGTCTTTTAATCAAGAATAATTCAGAGGGCCGCCTTCTAATTCTATTTATGAACTACTTTTACCTAAAGAAATAATTTATGCAAAATGCACTTTGATTGCCTGAGTCCATAGAACATGACTGAGACTAAAACAAATGCCTTCTAGTCCCACCACTCTCTTCCATAGTGTGAAATCTATGCTTTGTTCCAATTGTGCTCTAATCACTTTTCTCCCATCCTGTAATATTGAGGTTTTCTGTCCTACACAAGACACTGTTGGAATCCTCTAACTTAACTAACCTGCTGAAGTCACTAACAGCATGATCAGACAGACAGGGGTCACTAAGATCAGAGTTATAGATGTTTCCTTACATCAGAAGATGGCAACAAGCTAGTGTAGGAGGCATAACAGCATATTTTAGCTAGTAAAATTTGTTTTGAAGATATTATTTGCTGTATGGATGTACCAATCTAAAATCTGATTTAAAAAAAGAAAAAACACAAAGTGATTAATAATTGGAAATAGCAATTTTCACAGGTGTTCACTATTATGGCATTTTCAGGACATACCCAAGTTCTAACAAGCTCTAAAAGTGAGCTTGAGTGCGCTGCTGCCTAACATGAATGTGGATGCAGTTTCATGAAAAGTTTTAGGAATCCTAAGTCTGCCTATCTGCCAAAAAGGGCAGTCCTATTCTCCTCCAAGGCACATTTCTACCTATTCCCTTGTGAAGGTACCAAAACTTGTGCAGTCATGCAAACAAATTACCTCAGGGAATTGACCTGGCCAAAAAATAACCCAGTAAAATAAGGGGTTTTTTTCAGTAGGATCAATTCTCTGATCCAACTTTCTATACAGCCACAATTAGCAAAAATGACAGTACTAGGCAGTGAGAAAGAACATGGAGTCAAGAGTGGGAAACAGGGATAGTTGAATTTCACCATCTATGTGGTTAAGAAGTGTTCCAGATACAGCCCTGTGTTGTCTGGCTAGATATAGAAGACCTACATCAGATAGGCACCAAATCATTTAACACTCAGTAAATTGTAAATAGTTGTGTCAATTAACCAAATACGCAAATAAAGCAGTTGGTGTCAAGTACAGGACAAAATCTGAGAAGTTCTAGCCCATGTATGACTTCCATTTGTAAATTTATCTCAAGCACCATTTATCTGTTCCCAGCAAGATAAATGGATTCAGGCACTCCCTTACCCCGCTCCCTCAGTCATTGAAACCCACCACTTAATCATCCAGTAAAACCTTCCAACCCCAATTAGCTGCTTCTTTGCAAGTGCCTGTGTTTCCGAAGGTAGGGCATGTGTAAAGCTACTTACCGCCTGATCCTGTTTTGCTGTGTAAAGACCTAACCTCAAGGGGATTCTCAAGTAAATCTCTCCTGGTTATCTCATCCAATCTGAAGCATATCTACAGGATCAGGCCCCACAGAGAAAACAGGCATGGAGAAGACTTCTGAAGGTTGCTGCCTAGTATGTATATGCATTGCATATATGATTACACTCAGAATCCCAGAAGTCAAAGCACTCAGTTGCAGTATCAGGAACTGTTTCCTTTTCATTAGTGCTCAAGATGTACCTTTTACATTAATCCAGATCTTAAAAAATAGTAACAGAAATAACCTTCTGAATCTGTTACAGCAAAAAGTAATTTACTGGTAATTTACTAGTCAGTAGGACTACTCATATAGGTGGTTGATATTTGAGTGCAATCTGGGGCATAGTAAAAACTGCATGTTACAAACAGATATGTCAAGTAAGTACTATACAGATATTCATGTTCAGATGTTACTACTGCTTTAGAAGAGTAAGTCATGATATCTTTTCCCTCTCTTCAGGTATAATCCTTGGCTTTTCTCTCCGATCATATAAGATGAGCTATCGCGAAGTGAAGTACTTTTCATTTCCAGGAGAACTACTCATGAGAATGCTGCAAATGCTGGTCCTGCCACTAATTGTATCCAGTTTAGTCACAGGTAAAAAAAGAGACAGTTTCTTTGTTCTGAAGTTTTCTTTTAAATTATTTGATAAAGATTCACACACTAAAACATAAAAAAATGAACATTTCATGTGCTAGAAAAGAAGTGTTATAACCTGCAGAAAACGATACTGCTGCTATTACTGTTTTAGAGACAATATAAGAAAAGGTTTGATTAATATACACAGAAACTAAAAGATGCTTTTTCCAATTTCTGTGTTCAAACAATGCCCTTCTTTCCGATTTTTTTTTTTTCTTTTAAATTTTTTGGAGCACTTTATCCTTTTTAATGCCCCTTTTTCGTAAAAATCATTTACATTATTATATAAACGTTTTTGGCAAAGAGAAATGTTATCTATCTATGAGATTTGTCTTATTATCATACAAGTGCCTCACAATGTTAAGTGGATTATTCTTAGAGTTTCCCTTTGAAGTAGAGATATTTATTTTCAAGGTCAATAACAAAATTTTAAACTTCCTTAGTCAGGCAGGGAACAATCACAGAAAACTCAATGCAATTCACAAATGACAGATTTAATTCTTTTTAAAAAATCCTTAAATACAACAGGACTTTTTTCATGGGATTACAAGAAATTTCCCAGTTTATTGCTAAAAACTCCGGAAAAACTGTTTTCTACACTGAACAATACTTCATTTAGCACACATGGTTTAAAAAAAAAAAGATTCTCTTACATATTTGCTACACAACTCATACTCAAGTAAATATACAGGTATTATTCAATATCCAAATAATAAACTGTAACCTTTGCAGGCATACTAATGTGCAATTTTATAAACACTACTGTTTTGGGGGGGATTTTTACACATTATAGGATAATTCATTGAATAAAAGTCTTCTGCTTCTCAAGTCAGTCTTAAGGCCACTCCTGGCATCCATGATCCAAATCTCTTATTTCCTGTATTTTGTTTGGCAAAGCTGTAACCATAAAATTCTTCCAGGGTCTTGTATGCTGGTAATATTACTTCTTCCAACTGTAAATGATCTGAATAAATATTTTTGCTGTTTGCAGGCATGACAGTGCCTCCCAGATATGATGCTCTGGGTTTCCCTTTGTATTTATATAAGTGTGCTCAATATAACTGGTTATGACAATATCCGAACGTATGGTCCATGAGGTGTTTGAAATAGGCTAGGCATGATTATATTCCTTCACAATTTTTTTTAATATCAAAGAAATTAGAACAATAAAAATGAAGCAGTAATTATAGAAGCTATGAGCTGTTATGTAAGTGACAGATAAATTGAGAAAGTGAAGAGTTTTGCTATAAAGGTAAACAGTTCTGATGGTTATTCACAGACACTTAGGAAAATAAACTATAAAAGGTAAAGTCAACCCAGTCACATTTCTTTATAGCCTGTTTTGGTACTTTCATGAAAGAAACAATGCAGAATCACATTCAGAGGTTTTTACTCTCAATTACCTTATGACTTATGATTACTGCACGTGGCTCAAGCAGGTACGCAGTTTTCTCCATGAGATTCTATCTTCTGATGTGCATGTTACCAGGTACGTACTAACATCTGCTTGGGAGAAAATAGTGGTCATCTGCATGCCTTTCATCTTTTACTGTTTATAGGAAAATATGATTATATGAATATCTGTATTCTTAATCTTTTTGTGGTTTAGACACAAATCCAACTGCATACTTTATGCTGATCTTTATTCTCTACAGTCTCTCAAATGGGAGAACTAAATCAGCAATCCCAATCAGTATCTCTTACAAAGTCAAAGGCAAAATTAAGGCACGCTATACAGGAGGCAGCATAAATAACCAAAGAAATAGATGAAATTCCCATTTGGATTATTTTATGACCAAATCTAGCCTGAATTCTTATAGAAACACAAGGCTGACAATTTTGCTCCATTTCTGTTTTGAATTTGCTGCAGTTATAGGAGTTCAAATATTTTATACCTTCTTATTTCATAACTTGAAGCATTTGACATAAACAATTTTCTTGACATAATTATTTTTAAATATGCAGTGTCCCTAAATAGTATATAAAAAAAATATATATACATATGCTAACAATTCAGTTAAACATGAAATAGGCAAAGACTTCAGGATTTGCACCAGCATTAAGAGCACTATGCATTAACATTTTTTGAGCTGTTACATCAAGATCATAATGAAATTGAAATTCTGGTCCTTAAAGCTGGCCCACAAGTTTTATCTGCATGTTCCGGTTAGGAAGACAGTTATTTGCAGAATATACAGGCATCAGAATGAGGTACCTTTTCTTAACTAAATGATATATTTCCTGAAATTAAATTCACAAAAATTATTCATGACCAGTCTTTATAAAAAGCGTAGTTGGAACATAACATTTGTGACAAATATTAAAGCTAGAGAAATTTTCTAAGGGTTATTTGCAAATATTTTGCACAATTCTGTTTATAGCTCAGTTTAACAGACATGCTGCATCTCCTTTCCCAAAATTTTCCCCCAAAGTTTGGAAGTTTCAAATTTAGTTCTATAGGGATCACTACTTTTAAATGCAAGTAAACTAGGATTAAATTCTGTGCATTTCTTTCAAAGATCTTTGTCTGATAAAGTATAGCAGAACATAAAAAGCCTAGTTAAGATCTGAGACCCATTTTTGCTGCACATTGCACAAACAGTAAGAAAACATCCTGCCCTGAAAAATTTGCTAACATAAATCAAGCTGGGGAAAGTGAAAGAGAATGTAGAAACAGTGAAACAGAGAGGTCTGCTGGCTTGCCAAACATTATACAGCAGATCAGCAATAATAGAATCAAGCAAAAGTCCCAGTCATGAATGCCAGTACAACGCATTGTGCATTAGATGATAATGCTTGTCCGAACTGTTAATAGGAGTAACACTGATATGGTACAAATGGTTTTCTGTGATTCTGTGACAAAGGATGAGGAAAAGGCTGAGGTACTTAATGTCTTCTTTGCCTCAGTCTTTAATAGTAAGATCAATTGTTCTTGGGGTATCCAGCCTCCTGCACTGGAAGACAGGGACGGGGAGAAGAATGAAGCCCCCAAAATCCAAAGGGAAATGGTTAGCGACCTGCTACACCACTTAGACACACACAACTCTATGGGGCCGGATGGGATCCACCCAAGGGTACTGAGGGAGCTGGTGGAAGTGCTCACCAAGCTACTCTCAGTAATTTATCAGCAGTCCTGGCTAGCCAGGGAGGTCCCAGTTGACTGGAGGTTAGGAAATGTGACGCACATCTACAAGAAGGACTGGAAGGAGGATCCAGGAAACTACAGGCCTGTCAGCCTGACCTCAGTTCCAGGGAAGGTTATGGAGCAGATCATCCTGAGTGCCATCACGTGGCATGTACAGGACAGCCAGGTGATCAGGCCCAGTCAGCATGGGTTTATGAAAGGCAGGTCCTGCTTGACTAACTTGATCTCCTTCTATGACAAGGTGACCCGCTTAGTGGATGAAGGAAAAGCTGTGGATGTTGTTCACCTGGACTTTAGTAAAGCCTGTGACACCATTTCCCACAGCATTCTGGTGGAGAAACTGGCTGCTCATGGCTTGGGTGTGTGTACTCTTCGTTGGGTAAAAACCTGACTAGAAGGCCAAGCCCAAGGAGTTGTAGTGAACGGAGTTAAATCCAGCTGGCAGCCGGTCACAAGTGGTGTTCCCCAGGGTTCAGTATTGGGGCCAGTTCTGTTTAATATCTTTATCGATGATCTGGATGAGGGGATCAGTAAGTGCAACCATCCAGCCAATTCCTTAGCTACTGAGTGTTCCATCTGTCAAATCCATGTCTCTCCAATTGGTGCCCACCAACGATCCTAGTGGACAATCATCCAAAAAAAAGACACTTTCACTGCAGTAGACTATTATCGCAAGTTTTAGTGAAGAATCCAAGAACTGGCTGGCCAGCAATACTGGATCACATTTTGCGTGAGAAGGTGATACCTCCAGCATAGAGCTGTAACAAATTACAGATCAGTACAATCTCATACTCCAATCCCGTGTCATATTGCTTATAGATATATATCTCCTATATCTTTTTTTAGACAGGTAACCTTAATTTTCCATTCTTTAAATCTTGCACCTCTCTTCGGACATCTGTTACATACTGAAGATGTGAAAGAAAATGTATTTTTACATTAGACTGCATTACTAGCTACTGTGCCTTTAGGGATACCTTTAATCTCACATGTGTATTCTAAAGTATGTCATATTTTTTCAGTAGCAGCTAAAGTAAATCAGGAGTGATTTAGCATAGTAAATTGTTTACAGCTTCATCACATGGTATACAGCCAGTCAGATAACAGAAGCCCTGTACATTTGTGCAATGTTGCTTAATAAGAGCTGCACATACAAAAATATGTTTTTGAAGGATTCCAGGCACAGTCTGACAAAACTCAGAGCAGCGTTTTAGCAGATTAAAAGCTTCCACATATGTTTTTAAAAATTGCATTATGGATTTTATGGAGCACTAAGTAACATGCTTAACACCATTCAGAAGGGAAAGGTATCTTTATCAGTGGTATCTTGCTGGGATGCATGGTTAAAGTAGATACTTTTGGCAATATGTTAAGAATAAGTGAAAAGTAATATTTACATCCTTGGGGATTAGGGTAGAAGTCTGTTACAACTACTAGCATATTTATTTCAGTCTTGTAACAACATGTCTTGTAGGATTCAAGCTATCTTAATGTGCTTTGGTTTATCAGCTACCACAATGAAATTTTTTCTAATTAAACTGAAATAATTTACCATGTTACATTGTACTTTTTCTTAAGCGAATGTTCTGTGCTCATTGTTTCACTCCTGAGACAGAAAATATGCAGTTTTATGCCTAACAGAAGTATCCTATTTCCGGGAAAGATTAGTCCAAATGCCTGGACATAAAAGGATGTCTTTTTAGAATTGCACTGTGCAGGTAGCAGCAGTGTTTTGCTACCAAAAAAAAATTGCAAACTATTTTCTGTGTTCCTGGGTCTCTGATTCTTGGCTTGAGGACAGTCAGTCCTTTGTACTCTGTTATTACAATGAGGTAATCAAAGAAAGAGTCTTGGGTTGAGACTGTCAGCTGTTACTAATCACTGCTCCATGGCTTGCTGTGAATCCCTGCTTGCTTCTCCCTCCCGCTCTGCTTAGCACACATAAAGAAGATAAATTGCTCCCTAGTTTCCCTTCAAAAAGCATATTGTTTGGCACATTCCAATACTGTGAGCAAAAGATGGAATGATGCAAAGAGTTAAATGGATATCTAAACAACTCCACAGCAGGGTCCTTCTCAGGCAGATGTGTTTCAGGAAATGTACTTTCCTACCTGTTCTCCAAATGTATTCTGTTATCTTGCAATCCCAAAAAGTAAAACAACTATACTTTTCAGAACAGTACAGCATATTCCTGCAAGACGTTTCCTGCAGTAACACAAATATCACTGACACTCAATAAATGTAGCATCTAAGTGTATCATATTTACATATTTCATTTTACTTGGAGCTGTAATACTTTGGTGTCTGTAAATTATTTAGCAACAACAAGCACAGTCTGGGGAGTTTTACTGAATTTTTCCCTGCCTTCACTGACTGACACTGTCCTAATACAGAGAAGAATTTTAAAGGAAGAAAATCAAGTTATGTGTGCATTTGTAAAAAAGCACCATGAAAGCAAGCCAAGTAAGAAGTGAGCAAGGCTATGGAATACCCTACCATGAAAATAGTTAGGGTAAAAATAGCAGCTGATTTGAACCTCAAGCTCAATACATTTATAGCCAAGACTGTATAATATATCTGCCTGCTGTATAAGAATACTATACTTGATGGCCCAGGAAATACTTTCCACCATAGATTGCTGTCATTTTTTTTTTTTTATAAGATAACAACCAATATTGGTGCACTGAAACCAAGCTGAGTTTCACAAAGTTAAAGTAATGTTATTCCACTGAAAGAGCATTATCAGTGATGAATGACAACAAAATGGTCTTTGTTTAGTGGTTAACTGAAAGGTAAAAATCACTGTAAAGCCACTATAGATTATTTCGTCTCTACCATTCACACCAGTCAGTGATATTCTGACAGTATCTTACCATGGTTTCATAAATATATTCCTTCTAATGACAAACCTGTGGTTAGAAGAACATATGTTTGCAGCCAGGATGATGAAGGACAAAAAAACATGGTCAGTTACTAAATATTTTCCCTCAACAAGAGTTAGAAAGGGATGGAGGAAAAAATTTGCAGCTAGCTGTTATGGAGGCTCTCAAGTAAAGAAACAACCACCAAAAATTAAAATTTGTCAACACAATTAACTAGCACACCACAACTATTCAATTACAGGTTCGAATGTCCGTGAGACGAGAACAGAATAACTTCCTAGGGTTTAACAGCAACCCAAAACGCTCTATCACTCACCTAAAAAGCGAGGGCTCTCAACCTTGAGGACCTTCTCAGGGCAACGTCTTGAACAAAGTTACCTCAAGGACTTTCCTTGGGCGGTATCCCAACCCAAGGGGAGAGTCCTCTACCACAGCGTGCTGATCCAGGGGACGAGCTGAAAATGGCTCCCCCAGGGGACTCCGTTTATACCCAGGCCGAATCTGACCTGTAGTCAATAGCGGCTCCTATTGGGCCCAAGGCCACAACTAGCATGAAGCCCTGAGAACAAAGGTGATCAGTAGCTGCTACACTTCAGCGGCCAAGAAGCCCTATTTTTGTTGGGCAGGTGCACCATCGGGGTGTTTCCATCAAGAAGTATGGGGCCAACAGAAAGTACAATGTTCAGTTTGCATCTCTTCTGCATGTGCAAAAGCTTTCAGAATCATTGAGAGGTATCCAGTGTCTACATTAAAATATAATTCAAACAAAGCACTCTATGAATATAAAAAATAGGTATACATGGCAAGGTTAGGTTA
The DNA here is from genome assembly GCF_031877795.1 of Strix aluco. Classification (NCBI taxonomy): domain Eukaryota; kingdom Metazoa; phylum Chordata; class Aves; order Strigiformes; family Strigidae; genus Strix; species Strix aluco. Next base: position 6,137,342 of record NC_133970.1, read on the forward strand.
GCATCCTGTTAAAAAAAACCCCTATAAATGGGTTTTTTTTTCAACATATACAACCTTTCTCCTCACTGTGGTGGTGGAGAATCCACAAAGAAAGATACACCACTTTATTTAAGTGCTCATGTGGACACTTCTACATGTTGTTAAGTCCCACCTTTCTGTTAAGCTCTGTGATTTCTCCGATTCACTCATGCAGTGAGGTTTTTTCTTAAATGTAACAGGAACATCCGAAGCAATGTGAACAGGCACAGAGAAGGTGCTAGCAGGGAATTCTCTGCCTGCCTTTCCCCAGTGCTCTGCAAGCTCTCCAGGACAACAGCAAATCTGGGGCTCTGTGCTTTCTTTCGTTCTGAACAATTGTTAGTGTTTTCTGCACAAAAGCGATTCTGCGAAGCAATGTGAACCCTTCTGCTTCCCAGGCACAGAGAAGGTGCTAGCAGGGAATTCTCTGCCTACCTTTCCCCTGTGATCTGCAAGCTCTCCAAGACAACAGCAAATCTGGGGCTCTGTGCTTTCTTTCGTTCTGAACAAGTGTAACTGTTTTCTGCACAAAAGCGGCTCTGCGAAGCAATGGGAACAGGGACAGAGAAGGTGCTAGCAGGGAATTCTCTGCCTGCCTTTCCCCAGTGCTCTGCAAGCTCTCCAGGACAACAGCAAATCTGGGGCTCTGTGCTTTCTTTGGTTCTGAACAAGTGTTACTGTTTTCTGCACAAAAGCGATTCTGCGAAGCAATGTGAACAGGCACAGAGAAGGTGCTAACAGGGAATTCTCTGCCTGCCTTTCCCCAGTGCTCTGCAAGCTCTCCAGGACAAGAGCAAATCTGGGGCTCTGTGCTGTCTTTCGTTCTGAACAAGTGCTTGTATTTTCTGCACAAAAGAGAGTCTGCGAAGCAATCTGAACAGGCACAGAGAAGGTGCTAGCAGGGAATTCTCTGCCTGCTTTTGCCCAGTGCTCTGGAAGCTCTGCAGGACAACATAAAATCTGGTGCTCATGCTTTCTTTCGTGCTGAACAAGTGCTAGTGTTTTCTGCAGAAAAGCGATTCTGCGAAGCAATGTGAACAGACACAGAGAAGGTGCTAGCAGGGAATGCTCTGCCTGCTTTTGCCCACTGCTCTGCAATCTCTCTAGGACATCAGCAAATCTGGGGCTGTGTACTTTCTTTGGTTCTTAACAAGTGTTAATATTTTCTGCACAAAAGCGATTCTGCGAAGCAATGTGAACAGGAACAGAGAAGGTGCTAGCAGGGAATTCTCTGCCTGCCTTTCCCCAGTGCTCTGCAAGCTCTCCAGGACAACATAAAATCTGGGGCTCTGTGCTTTCTTTCGTTCTGAACAAGTGCTAGTGTTTTCTGCACAAAAGCGATTCTGCGAAGCAATGTGAACAGGCACAGAGAAGGTGCTAGCAGGGAATGCTCTGCCTGCCTTGCCCCAGTGCTCTGCAAGCTCTCCAGGACAACAGCAAATCTGGGGCTGTGTGCTTTCTTTCGTTCTGAACAAGTTTTACTGTTTTCTGCACAAAAGCGATTCTGTGAAGCAATGTGAACACTTCTGCTTCCCAGGCACAGAGAAGGTGCTAGCAGGGAATTCTCTGCCTGCTTTTGCCCAGTGCTCTGCAAGCTCTTTAGGACAACAGCAAATCTGGGGCTGTGTGCTTTCTTTCATTGTGAAGAAGTGTTACTGTTTTCTGCACAAATATTCATCAACAGAAGGCAAAACTCTGTGTTCACACTCAGAGACAATAGTTCCACATTCATCAGTCCTAGAGCTGCTCCCTGCCAAATCACCTGACAAAACCAACTCTTCCTAAACTAGGTGTGAACAGGCATATTTCTATCAAGTTACCAGACTCTATGATTCTGGGTTTCTGGCAGCTTTCTGTTTTCTGATAGCTGAATGCCAACTGCTGGAGGACAGATACTTCACCTAACATGAATTTATAGTGAGATGGACAGAGAATAAAAGTTCTTGCATTAGATCTGCCAGGACAAAATTACCTCCTCATCTTTTCTTTTAACATGTTTGAGCTTGTGGAGTGAGTTTGTTCAATGGGTGGGGGCATGTAGCTATAATGTTTTTGTCTGGCCCTCAGCATCTAGTAAGGGATTTAACAACTAACAAAATCACGTTTCCAGGGTTCTGGATTGTCCTGGTTTAGGCAGGATAGGGTTAAGTTTCCCCAGCATTGGGGGCGGGGAGCTCTAGCCGGGTTATTCAGATACCATGCGGACGTCACATCCTGGCGCGTCACATCCTGGCGCGGGAGCACGGGGCGCGTGGTTTTATACATCTGCTCCTCTCACTCCTATATTGGTAGATATACTTTGCTCTGTTCATTGTTATCACTGTTATTTTTGTTGTTGCTGTTTGTTGTGTTGCTGTTGCTCTGTTGTATTAAACCTTTCCTTATCTCAGTTTCGGGGCTTTGTATTTCACTCCCTTTGTGGGGGAGGGGCAGTGGCTGCGTGGTCTCAGACCCCGTCAGGGATTAAACCGTCACATGGATAAAGGTTTAGTATAAACATTTTGGATTAAGAACCACACTCCCTTGCAGCTGTGTAGTATTCCGATTAAGGACAGGGCTCATCTTTTTACTATTGAGCAAATGCTTTCTTGCTTCATATCTGTTTTTAATGTTTGCCAGATGATAAGGAGAGTTTATTATGAAAGTCAATTAATTGCTTTTGCCATCTTTTTGCACAGCATCACAGCTACAGCTGCCAGTATTGGGGCTCCAGGCATTCCTCAAGCTGGACTTGTCACCATGGTCATTGTGCTTACATCAGTAGGTTTGCCTACTGATGAGATCACTCTTATCATTGCAGTGGACTGGTTCTTGTAAGTATTTTTATGGAGTCACTAAGGTCTTAGACCATATTTAGAAGTGCAATAGCCAGGGACATTTTGGCAATACTGTGATCAGTGGTGTATTTCTTTTACTGTGGAAGGCAGTTGGAAAGAAGTGTTAAAAAGAATCACAATTTCTTGCAATTAATGTATTTTCTTAGAGCAGAGAGTGAGGGGTGTTACTTAATGATGGTTCCTCTTGCATGCAAAAGGGTTACTTAGAAACCTGGATCCTTAGAGTACTAAGAAAACTTTCAGACACACTGTAATTCAATCAGCAAAGATTTGCTTTAGTCTTCTATTTTTCATAGGCTGTCAATGAAAACCTTTCCATCAATCAGGCTCAGAGCTGGTTCAACCCAACCTAATTCATTGCAGCCCTGCTGACTATCTAATCCATGAAAGGCTCATATGTCTACGCCATGGACACAGAATTGAAAATCAGTTGTGTAACTCTCTTATCCAGCCACCACAATGTATTGCCCTTCAGTTTTTCCATTCCTCTGTCTGTAAAAGACTGACACGTGTAGGTATATGGGGAAATCCCTTAGGTCCGGGAACTAAATCAAAGGCAGAAGGTTTCCTCCAACCTCTATTTTGTCTAACCCTTATTAGTTATAGTTTCCAGAGACTTTTACCATTCAGTCTTCTCAAACAATACCTGCAAGAAGTTGTCTATGTCATTATCAGAACGTAATGTCTTCAACTGATTATTGGAACAGGTTTCCCAGAGAGGTTGTAGGTGCCCCATCCCTGGAAACATTCAAGATCAGGTTGGATGGGTGTCGGGGGGTCACCGTTAGCCGGGGTCCTTATTTCTCCGTGCGGGAACAGGAACGACAGAACACCAATATTATGATCAGATCGTCCTCACTTTATTTCCCAAGCCTCGTTACATTTATACTCTACTAAGTTCCGTACATGCACTCATCTATCTTCTAATAGGCTACAGGTTATCTACACGCGCTGTTCACGCGCCTCTACAAGCATTTGCATTTGTTAATTGCAATTAGCACGTAAAGCCAAAACTTGCCAAAACTCCCTTGTCTCATACCCTGTTTTGCTCAGACTTGTGTGCTTTTGCTGACCACAGATGTTTCTCACTTATCTGCTATCTTGTGTGTTTTTGCCAGCCTTATTTTGCTGGCCTTGTCTTCGTCCTTGCATTCTTCTGCCTGCACTAACTTCCCTCCAGCGCGGCCCAGACTCCTACAGACAGGGCTCTGAGCAACCTGATCTAGTTGAAGACGTCCCTGCCCATGGCAGGGGGATTGGACTAGATGACCTTTAAAGGTCCCTTCCAACCCAAACCATTCTATGATTCTATGATTTTCTAACCACATGCCCACAACCTTATGTAGGTGGATGCTTATTGAATAACAGTGCCAGTCACTTCTCATCAAGCTGCCTCCTACATCTTCTGGGCAGAGCCCTCTAAGATGGCTGAATTTTTGTAGTTTACTTTGAATCATTTTAGCATAATTCCACCCTAAATTACTGACTGTAGTTTAGGGTCAGGAGGGAAATTACTCTAAGAAGGTAGAGTCTCATTGGCTTACATGTTCAGAGGATATAAACCCAAACCACCAGAGTATAGAAATGCCTCCAAGACGCATCTGCCATATGTTCCCTTTGTTGTCCTCATCACACAGCTGTTTCTTTCTGTGAAGATACCAAGAGTATTAACGCATTTTATGGCTCCAAATACTAGTATATTTGTTAATTTCTGTAGAAGGAATCATAGCATTAACAGTTCAGATAAATGAATATACATAAAATTGCTGAATCATCTAGTAGCTATTTAAATGCAATTTTAACAGCTGGTCTGCATGCTTTCCTGAACAAGTGATCAAGTCAAGGCTAACTTACTATTTCTCCTTAGGGATCGTCTCCGTACCACTACCAATGTCTTGGGAGACTCCATTGGAGCAGGAATTGTTGAACATTTATCACAGCATGAACTGAAGAATAGGGATGCTGAGATGGGTAATTCTGTGATAGAGGAGAATGAAATGAAGAAACCATACCAGCTGATCTCACAAGAAAATGAGAGTGAGAAACCATTAGATAGTGAAAAGAAGATGTAGGGTAAAGAAGGCATGAGTCCAACACTACAAGTGTGGAAAACACATACTTTTTCCAGACATTTATATCTTGAATTCACCAAATTCCTTAATCCTTGTTTTCTTCCTTTAGGCTATCACTGGAAAGAATTAATGAAAATATATTCCAAATTAGCAGTGATCAAGGTATATGTTGGCTTCCCACTTAAAAAAAAAAAACCAACAGGCAACAACACTGGTCCTGCTAGAGAGATTGTCAATTAAAAGAAAAAAATCAGTGTATATGCTACTCAGTCCTGTAAATGTGATATTATTCTTTTTCTTTCTTTTTTTTTTATGAACTGGAAAGTAAAAACAGATAACAGAGCCTGAAAATGGTTTTATTTTTTTAAATACCTTTTGCAAAATTCATAACATCTATAAACACACAATCAATACTTCTAACTTGATAACTGCAACCAGCAGTTTTTGCTTTTTATCTGATGTTTTTTTCTCTAGTGTTATATCCTTGTTCAAATACTAGCAGGACAGTAAAAAGAAGGACATTAATTGAAAGGATAAAAGAGGAGAAGATGTATAAATAAAAAAATACCCCCAATTAGCACTTTTATCAGCTGAGTTGAAATATTTCTGAGAAAGTGACTTTATCTGGACACAGGTTTTTGCATTATCCTCAGCTGTTCATGACAAAAAATTAGCCTAGTCAGCTCTCACTGCCTTGCAAACATTTACATATGTATCTATGTACCTCCACTCTGTATTTGCCCCCTTAATTTCAACATCACAACCTAGTTAAACAATCTATGTGTGTTTTTGTAGGAGCAAGGCCCTAGGCTGTATTGACTCTGGGACAGAAAATGTGTCTTCATGTCTCTTTGAAAAAAAAGATAGCATGCTCTGGGTATGCCAGTTATCTACTTAATAAGCAAAAATAAGAATAGAAGGCAGTGCCAGCCCTCTGCAGAAAGTGCAGAAGGGTGAGATGCTCAGATCCTAAAGGGACTGGATTGTAAATCTGAATCCCTGAGACCAACAGGAGGTTTTCTGATTGGAAACCTCCCAAATGCTTGGTCATTCCACTGATAAATTATAAAGCTATTAGCTGGATTTACATTTTTCCATCTGGAGAAGAAGGTTCCTTATCTCAATGTGAAATTTTGAAATCCTTGTGTGTTTATCAGTGGCATCTCAAAAAGAAAAAATAGCCCTTTAGGAAGTAAAACTAATGGGTGCTTTTTTACATTTTACTAGGAAAAATATATAAATTGCAAAATAGTAAATACTATAATAAATGTTGACATTTTAATTAGAAAGGATTTTAAAGCGCAATATTGTAGGTTTCTTTCAGGGAATAGAGAATCAAAGAATGAAAAAAGGGAGATAATGCACTTGTAATCCTGTGGCTTTATATGTTCATTTTAACGTTACTCCCTGATGAAGCCCTTTTTTACAAGTACACATTATGTTTTTTTTCCTTTTTGCCTTGTGTTATTATAGAGGTTAAACTGGAAAGATTTATAATGCAGTTACAGTTGGGGGAATGAAGAAATATTAATCAAAAGGCACAATAGTGTTGAATGATCTTTTTTATTTGAATGTTCGGTTCTCTTCTTTCTCCCTCCCCCCGCCAAAGAATTCTGATAGAAATGAAGGATTCCCTTTCAATGTCCCAGTTGCCACTCAAAAAAACATTCAATACGATGCTCTTGTCCCTAAAAGAATATAAATATGGTGTACAAGTAACTGTAGTGAAAACATCAGCATGCTGGTTGAAAGCAAACCTTTTCCCATGTTTAGAGCAATGAAGCAAGACTGTTTTATTTAGGACTGAAAAATCCTGCCCATCTTCTTCAGTTGAGTAACCCAGACAATACGAGCAGGAACTCTCCAGTGAATTAAGTGAGCAGGATTTAATACAGAGTATTGAGCAGTCAAACCTGCAAAGCTCTAAATGAATCTCTGACTGAAAGAAAACAAGTATGGGGTGGGGTTTTTTACTAACAGAATGCAAATCTAGGATACAGACAGATATTTTCTGATATGTAATTAGAGATATTTTTTATAGATACTGTATTCAGAATGTGTGTATAAATGTTAACTGTAGAATTTATGACATAATGATGAAATTTTTGTTAAGATTTTCTTTAGAAATACATTGCAAAGACAATGTAAATGGCTGCCTTTCTATGACATCAGCTGAGAAAAATCAACTGTGTCACAAAGAGTGTGATTTTTTTTTTTTTTATACTAACTTTGTTTCTTATGGAAATCAGGTATTATAGAAAGATTCCCTTCCCGATCCCTCATTGGTTTTGCATTGGTATGCACCCAGAGTGGATTGAGAAACATTACTTTGTAGATGAATTTTCAATAAAAATAGTTTTACATTACTGTTTTTCTGTCATTTAGGATTTCTGTCAAAGGCTCTGTAACAGAAGCTTCACACAACCTCAGAGCAAACAAATTCATAATATGGGCTTTCAGGAAGTCCAGGCCATTTTATACAGCAGTGCTTTGATATAGCAGGGCTTCCTCACTTCAAACACCTGCTTATGGTTTCATTATCAAAAATAAATAAATAAGTGATACTGCACAGACAAAAGAAGGCAAGGAAGGAGGGAGAGAGGACCATTAAAAATTAAAAGAACCAACATTATTCCAATTTAAGTTCATTCAAATTCAAGTATATAAATTCATATTGATATCAGCAAAATATTAAAAAATTAAGCACTTATATTTTCTTTCATTCAGCTACTGCAAAGCTGCCAGTTCATTATGGATGTGTGTGGGGACGAGATCCCGTGCAGGCCACAGGAGACAACACCACAGACAATCAATATGACTGGAAGTCAAGCTCAAACTTTATTAGCAAGCAAGCCCCTATATACTCTTGTGCCTTCTAAAAATAGCAGCAAGCCCTTATATACTCTTGTGCCTTCTAAAAATAGCAGCAAGCCCTTATATACTCTTGTGCCTTCTAAGAATACCAGCAAGCCCTTATATATTGTTGTGCATTCTAAAAGTAGCTCCCCTCGGTACTTTCCACAAACATTGCTACCCGCACACAGCCAGTAGATAAGTTCCTGCTTTTGCAATTCCAAAATGTCCCTTCTTTATCAGTTTCTTCCTTAACGAGCACATTCTTTTCTTCTGGCCTTCTGGTAACTATTTCTTGTTTTCAGATGTCATTCATCTTCTGCCCGAGTGCTGGTTGTACTTTTCCATTGTCAGTGTGGGCAGAAAGTTCAGTAAGCCAGCATGCACACCCACAGATGTGTAATTAGATAGTCCAAAACTCAGAAAGGTCGTTGTGCCATGGGAAGCAAAATATGTCAATTGACTGGGGTATTACAATGTTGTAACATTACAGTCATCTAGACAATCCACTGTTTTTCTCACAGAAGTGGTTTGTGACGGTGTCAGGGTTCAGTCAACAACAACTTCAGCTAGCAGAGTTATCATCTAGTGGATGTCTTGTCAGAAGGACTGGGAAGGTATAAAAGAAAGAAATGAGCTGAATCACTTGCATCTGGAAAGCTGTGTTGGTTGGAGCAAATGGAGTGTCCTCATGTGAGTGAGTGGCAGGGGTTTTTGGTAACAGGGCAGGGGGATAAAGTGGTGGCCCCCTGCGAGAAGCTTCTTGAAGCTCCCCCGGCTCCAAGTCGGACCCACCTTTGCACCAAGGCCGGGCCAATTAGCTGCGCCTCAGCGATAATGTATTTAAGAAGGGGAACCAGGGAGTTGTGGGAGTTGAGAGGAGAAGTTGCGAGGAGAACGTGTGTGTGAACACCGAGGTCAGTGGAAGAACGGAGGAGGAAGGAGGGGAGGTGTGCCGGAAAAGAGACTCCCCTGTATCCCATTGTAAGACAGCCCCCCATGGAGGTCTACTGTGGAGCAGATACCGATTTGCGGCCTGTGGGGGGCACCACGATGTGCCAGGTGACTGCACCCGAAGAAAGCCAGGACCCTGTGGGAGGAAGCCCCCGCTGTTGTAGTTCAGCGCTGGGAGGACTGCAACACGCAGGGGTGACCCACACGCCCTTGGGAGTGACTCATGTTGGAGTTGGTTTGTGGAGGACTGTCTCCTGTGAGAGGGGGACCGAGCTGGAACAGGGGAGGAATGCCAGAAGTTCCCCCCACCGAGGTGGAAGAAGCGGCAGGACTGACTGCACCCCCCATTCCCTGCCCCCTGCGCTGCTGGAGGGGAGTAGGTAGAGATATTGGGAGCAAAGCTGAGCCTGGGAAGAAGGGAGGGATGGGGGAAGGTGTTTTCAAGATGTGGTAATGCTTCTCACGGTCCTACTCTGTCTGTTATGTGGTGGTGGTGTTAATGTCTATATTAAATTTATGTTCTTTTTTTTCTTCCCCTAATGAGTCTGTCTTTTGCCTGTGCCTTAAATGATCAGATCATCCCTCCTTGTCCTTATCTCAAGTTCCTGGGTCTTTTGCTTCCCTCCTTCTCAGCACTGGGGAGGGAAGGGGGGAGCGAACAGCTGCGTGGTGCTCAGTTGCCCTCTGAGCTCAAACCACAACATGGAGGCAGCAGGGAGAAGTCCTGCCTTCCTGAATATACACCAACACACCACTGCACATGACCTCTTTTAATTTGTCTGCGGTATTTTGAGTGAAAACAATATATAAGTTCAACCATTTTTGTAAAAAAAAATTTCAGAGAAGACATGGTGTTATAAAGAACATGAGCATAATTTTTCTCATTTTTTTTCTAATTATCTACTCATTCATTCACTCAGTCTTTGTGTTCTAGAATTACTGTCATGATGGGAAGAGCTAAAGAAAGAGAGTTAGTGTATTACTTGGAGGTTTTACTGGCACAGTGGCCTCACTCACTCTTCTGTGCCCCCATGCAGAATAAAGATCTCTGGTATTCCATAATTTTTCAGCAGTGTTTTCATTTGGAAGTTGGGGTACACAACAGCCTTGCAATTCTTAGGCAAGAATTTATGCCTCTATAACAGTGTGTGGCCAATATAAAGCAAAGTGATCATGCATGTGGAAAATCAACAACTGGCACAGGAAAGTACATCTGTCTTCCTTTCTGAAGGACTGGATTTGCACAAGTGACATTTGTATTCCAGTGCAGGCACAACTGATGATAAATTTAGGGTATTTTTTTTTCAGCTGACACTAACACGTGCTTGGTTTAATAAAGTTACAATGGAAATGGTACAGAAGAGTATATCTTGCTTCTAGTGTGATCAACTGTGCTAATTGTGCTAGTTGTGATCAACAGTGTGTGATTAACTTGCTTCTAGCGTGATCAACTATTTCCCAGAACAGGATAAAAAATCCAAGATGAACTGATAGATCACTCTCTGTCTGGGTTTCGGTGTCATCTTTTTAAGAGGTTGGCTTACACTGTAAGTACGGAGTAATAAAGAGGGAGATGGAGAAAGACTTCTACAGCTCCATGCCAAACTGAAAACCCAGACTTGCAACATCACTGAGGCAGTAAGATTCCTGTAATCAGATTATATAATCCTGCATGGTGAGCCCTTTCCTTTCCCCTCTTCTCCCACCTGGCTCCTTAGATGTCGCTAAGATACCCAGAGGTATCTAAAATTCCAAAATTTTAGTACAGGAGCATTTTCATCTCTTACCAAAGTTTTTCTTTGGCATACCTCATTACATAACTAAGGCTGCACAAAAAAATTGATTTCACTTCAGTGAGAGAACTGAAAAACTGGGGAGAATAATTCTTCCAGGGCATCATGAAACATTTCTTTTTATTGCTTAAAAAAAATGAAGAGTCTCTTTCTTTCAGGTATAATGAAATGTTTTGTACTCCACTTCTTGAAACATCCTATCTCATTTCTGGATCGCTTTTACTCTATTTTAAATTAAAACAAAATCAGCTGTAAAGTGAACTGTAACTCTGAAATAAAACATTGTACCATTTTTCTAGGAAAATGTCAAAATGAAATATTTCAACTTTTCTATAATATCTCCTCACTTTAAAGCCAATCATATTTACAGAATTTGGCACAGCTTCACAAGTACTTGCCTCAAAACTGCATTTTTCAGCAATATATTTTTATATTAAAGCTTTTTCTTTTCTCTTTACAACTTCCTTTCTCTAGTCATTGCACATTTTTCTGCTTTTCCTGATTGCTCAGATTTTTTCTTCATTGTCACATTGGCTTTTTAATAGCTTTTTAAAACTCCTTAAAATTATAAAAAATAACTCTTTCTTGATATTTTTCCAATATTATTATTATTACTCTTGCTCCTAAACTTGTGTTCATTTCCTGCATCATTTTCTTTTTCAATGCCTCAACCAGATTCCCATTTTCTGCAGTACCATATTTCTCTCTCCATCTATCCCACTTTCTCTCTTAGCTCTAACCTTCTTTTTTACAGTTTCTCCTCCAAGAATTCTACTTCAGCAGGTCTTCATAAACCCAGATTCAGCTCTTAATAGTACCATTGGTCTCCTTCATAACCCTAGACAAGACTCTCAGCCTTTCTGTGTTTTGGTTCCTCATCAGTAAAATGGGGACAATAGCATTGCTCTAGCACCAGGGCTGTTCCCAGAGAAATCAAGACTGTGGAGAGTCTGTACAATGGAGATGACACACATACCTGGATCATGTCTTGTGCACTATCCAAACCTTGAGGATTTGCCCCTAGTGCATAGGACCTTTGTACTACTATCTCCTGTGCTCTAGATACTTAAGGTGTATATGAGAATTTATACTACCTTCACTTCAAAATGAAACTTAAATTAATTTGTTCATCATAATTGTACATAAAAACAGGCCAGATCCTGTGGTGCTTGCTGGCTCCTTTCACTGGCAAAACTCCTATGAATAGCAATAGGGAGGATAAAATAAAGATCTGACTTGATTTTCATGCACAGGGATAAACTACAGTGCAAATACATTCAGAATAAAATTAGTACTGATGACAGATGGTGACTGTCATTTGGTCTGAGCAGGTGCTACATAAATCTCCCTTCACAGATGTGTTGGTTCACCTTGTTCACAACCTGCAGTTCCCCTCCTATTCGAATCCCGCTCCTCTCCCAGGCAGCAACTCCTGGTCGTGCCAAATTGCCTAGTGGTTTTGTGATATGCACAAATGGAGACTGGGATGAGACCACCCAACTTGCTTTCATTTACAGGCTAAGCCAGGATGTAAGGCCGAGTCTCCAGAAGAAAAAGACTACAATACTAACCCACTGTGCCACTTAGCCCCCACAGTGCAAAAGAGTTATTCAGATGCTGCCAATGCTTCATTTTTAGATGTACTGTGGCTCTGTAACAATCAGCCTCCTAAAAACTGCAAAATGTTTCCCAGCAATGACAGCCAAAATTTTTTTCTCATTGGATTATGGCTGCCATCGTGTGGCAAATGTTTTTTACAAGTAACATTTTCCCTCCAATTAAAAAAATTAAGTTAAATCCTCTGAAGAACAGTTTAGCACAACACTTAACATCTTCTTCAGCTGCAGAACATTACTGTTATTATAATCCAATTTATTCACATAAAGAACATACTCATTCATCTTGTCCTTTGTTCAGCACAGCCTTAAAGAGGTTCAGCTGTGAACACCTTAATTGTTCTTATATTGATTCTTTTGTGTATGTGTGTGTGTTCATATGTCTCTGCTTTATTTGAGCATCTCTCAGGTGAAATGAACATGTCTTTGGGAAAATGTGTGCCACAGTTCCTGAACCATTCTTTTAGATATTGGGGGAATGGTGGTATATGGGATAATTTGCTAACACTAATTGCTAATGCAGTGGAGTTTCACACAATTATTATCTCTTCCACTCTCATTGTTTTGATTTGAAGGGGCTTTCTTTTGATAATCTGATGTCCCCCCAGGTACTATAAAAATGCTAGATTTCCACACTTTTGGAATCTATACCTGCCAAACCTTGTCCCTATTGATGCATATAGACAGTACATAAACATAATGCATTTTGAAGGCCAAATGTTAGTCTTTCTACAGGAACCCTTGATTAACACCTAACTGAAAAGTATCATCTAGGGTGTCAGCTGTGGCCAAAGAGCATCTGATGAAGAGAAGAACATACAAAACCGTGGGGATTCGGAAGGAGTCCCTGCGAGAAAATGGACGTGTGAACAACCCTGCATATGAGCAAGACTGGTAAAGCCTCAGCGTCAGCAAGGATGTGACGAAATGACCCGGAAAGAATGAGGAAGAACCCAGGAAGTTAAACAACTCCAGGGTGTGGGTTTGGGCGGAGAAGGAAGTTTGTACAATGTCGATGTGGCAGCTTCCATCCAATCAGAAGAAAGCTTAAGGCGCATGTGCAAAGCTAACTGTGCAATCAGAAAGAATTATACCATGTGATTATATCATGTGATTCTCAGCTGCATTATAAAAGGCTTGCTCCACCATAATAAAATTGGCATTGCTTAATCACGCTGGTAGTCTGCACTGCTCATATCTCCCGCACAAAACTTTTAAGTTTCCTTGCTTCCTAAGACAGAGTCTGACCCAGGCCAGTTCCCAGACTTAACTGCTCTAACCTGCCAACAAGTTACAGAGCCCCTCAGAGTACAGACAAAGGATAAACACTGCACCTTTCTTACATGTGTTCCCTCCTGGTGGGCTAATGATCTGTCTCAAAAATCTCTGAACTACATTAGAATTCAGATAAGATCTTCCAGGACCATATCCACCAGCTATGTGGCTGCTCTCTGCTGGCATGAAGCAAAGGCTATGTGGCATCTTGTGGGAGTGTCAGCTCTGCACAGCTGTGGGAGATTCAATATGTTAAGAGTCAAATCATGTGTTACTGGTAAATGATTAACAGGCAAGTTGGCATTGGCCTGTCAGCCCTGCACAGCTGTGGGAGATTCAATACTTAAGAGCCAAATCAACATCATCTGGTCAGCTCAGCTAGGGACCTCTGTTTGGGGAGCTTGGTGAAGGTGGAAAGCTCTGGTTGAGAGAACTCTGCTTGGTGAGCCAGGTAGGAGTTCTGTCCTGTGCTGGCTTGGAGAAGTGTCAGCTCTACTCTGTGCCAGCCCGGAGAAGCAGCAAGGTTTGGAGGAGAAACAGGCCTTTGAAGAGAGATACCAGGCTGTGCTGGTGTGGTGAAGAAAATGGCAGCACTGAGACTGCCTGTGTGGTATGGAACTGTTTGTGGGATAAGAGTGTTGATGACCGTCTCGCTGCTGATTTGCTTATCATGAAGTAAGAGCTAAGGTAGCGACAGCACAAGTATGTACCATTTTAATAATAAAGGATTTTCCTTCTGCACTTCAATGGAGAGTCTGTGCCTCAGTTGCCACAGCATCTGGCCAGGGCCTGAGCTTTTCCTTTACAAACCAGCACTGCTGACAATATTCATAGTACTAAATACTGTGTTGCAAACTCCTAGAGTCAGAATCAGGAGAATTTTGGTTACACTGTCTTAAAATACATTTCTAGCCCTCATAGCTCTCTAAAAACCTGATGTGACATAAAGGACCAGAAAGCAAAGAGAAAGAGCTCTAAATTATTAAGTCAGTCTTAAGAGACCAACTCATGATTTTTGAACAGTTGTGATCTGTAAAATTGAATTCTACTAAAATAACAACCCTCAAAAGCTACTCTGGCAAAAATTGACCTTTCTGTCAATTAATGTCTTTATCAAACTGCACTAGGATTTTCACAATTTAGCAACAACTGAAACACCATGAAACTCCACCACTATCAAAAAGCGCATCATCTGCTAAAAATATAGAGTATTATAAAATGGTGAAAATAATTCCAGGAGCGTGGGTAGGACTTTGTTTACTGCCAACCCAAAGTGACTCTTCTGTTTCAGAGCCCTAACCAATACTCTGCAGAGTCAAGCTTTGTTTGTTCCTTCTTTCCTTTTGATTCATGACTTTTCAGAGTATGCTTTGGTCTGGTGGGTAAACCATGCTCCAGAAATATGCTCAGCTCTGGACACAAGAGTACTGGAAAGAATAAAATGGTGCTAGGGGGGATACTGGAAACTACAGAGCAGCAATTCTAACTTCCTGCCATGGTAAGATAATAGCATGTGATGGTTCAGCCCCTGCCGGGGTCTGAGACCACGCGGCTGCTGCCCCTCCCTCACAAAGGGAGTGAAATACAAAGCCCCGGGGCTGAGATAAGGAAAGGTTTAATACAACAGAGCAACAGCAACACAACAAACAGTAACAATAAAAATAACAGTGATAACAATGAACAGAGCAAAGTATATACCGATACAGCAAAGAGAGAACTGGCTGCGCCAACCCACGCGATCACCGATTCTTCCTGCGCTCGCGCCAGGATGTGACGTCAGCATGATATATGAATAACCGGGCTAGAGCTTCCCCCCCACTGCTGGGGAAACTTAACCCTATCCTGGCTAAACCAGGACATAATCTACCCCTTTATTCTATACCATGTGCATCACATCCAGCTGCTATTTAGCACTTAGCATTGACAAAGAAAAATTAACAAAAGCACGGTATAACTCACGGTGTTTTTTCACCCACAATCAAGTCCCCTTGTGGCACGCATCAGACCTCTCCATCCTTCTGCATCACCCACCAGGTGCACCCAGGTCCTTGAGCAAAAACAATCCCATGGATGGGTTTGCCTTTGCCCGGCGCAGGACTAACCCAAACCATTTTTCCCAGCAGGTCCCTCATGCGCACCACAGGGACTTTATCCCCGTCTACAACACATGGAAGTTTTGACTGAGCCGGGCCAGCTTGATTGGCAGATCCTCTTGTGTTGACTAACCAAGTGGCCTTTGTCAGATGTGTGTCCCAGTGTTTGAAGGTTCCACCCCCCATTGCTCTCAATGTAGTTTTTAACAGTCCATTGTAGCGCTCGATCTTCCCAGAGGCTGGTGCGTGGTAGGGGATGTGGTAGACCCACTCGATGCCGTGTTCTTCTACCCAGGCATCTATGAGGTTGTTTCGGAAGTGAGTCCCATTGTCCGACTCAATCCTCTCTGGGGTGCCGTGTCACCACAGCACTCGGTCTTCAAAGCCCAGGATGGTATTCCAGGCAGTGGCGTGGGATACTGGATAAGTTTCGAGCCATCCAGTGGTCGCTTCCACCATTGTGAGCACGTGGCGCTTGCCTTGGCGGGTCTGTGGCAGTGTGATGTAGTCGATCTGCCAGGCCTCTCCATATTTATATTTCAGCCATCGATCTCCATTCCGCTGGGGCTTCACCCGTTTGGCTTGTTTGATTGCAGCACATATCTCACATCCATGGATGATCTCTGCAATGGTGTCAATGGTGAGGTCCACCCCTCGATCTCGAGCCCACCTGTATGTTGCATCTCTGCCTTGGTGGCCCGAGGTCTCATGGGCCCACTGGGCTATGAACAGTTCACCTTTACGCTGCCAGTCCAAGTCCACCTGAGCCACCTCGATCTTAGCAGCTTGGTCCGCCTGCTGGTTATGCTGATGTTCATCAGTGGCCCGACTCTTGGGTATATGGGCGTCCACATGGCGCACCTTCACAACGAGGTTCTCCACCCGGGCTGCAATGTCCTGCCATACTTCAGCGGCCCAGATGGGTCTGCCCTTGCGTTGCCAGTTGCTCTGTTTCCATTGCTGCAACCACATCCACAGGGAACGTGCCACCACCCATGAGTCAGTGTAGATATAGAGCCTCGGCCGCTTTTCTCGCTCAGCAATCTCCAAAGCCAATTGGATGGCTTTCACCTCTGCGAACTGGCTCGATTCACCTTGTCCCTCAACAGCTTCAGTGGTTTCTCGTGTGGGATGCCACACTGCAGCCTTCCATCGTCGATGTTTTCCCACAATGCGGCAAGACCCATCAGTGAACAGGGCATATCGTTTCTCCTCCTCTGGCAGCTCGTTATATGGTGGGGCCTCCTCAGCACGTTTCACCTCTTGTTCTGGTGACATCCCAGCATCTTTGCTCTCTGGCGAGTTTATGATCATTTCTACTAATCCTGGGGGGTCGCGGTTCCCTATTCGAGCCCGTTGTGTTATCAACGCAACCCATTTACTCCACGTGGCATCTGTTGCATGATGTGTGGAGGGAGCCTTTCCTTTGAACATCCATCCCAGCACCGGCAGTCGGGGTGCCAGGAGGAGCTGTGTCTCAGTGCCGACCACTTCTGAGGCAGCTCGAATTCCTTCGTACGCTGCCAGTATCTCCTTCTCAGTCAGGGTATAGTTAGCTTCAGAGCCTTTGTATCCCCGGCTCCAAAAGCCTAGAGGTCGGCCTCGGGATTCCCCAGGTGCTCTCTGCCAAAGGCTCCAGGAAGGGCCATTCTCCCTGGCTGCGGTGTAGAGCACGTTCTTAATTTCCTGCCCTGTCCGGACTGGCCCGAGAGCCACTGCCTGGGTAATCTCCTGCTTAATTTGTTCAAAGGCTTGTTGTTGCTCTGGGCCCCATTTAAAATCGTTCTTCTTGTGGGTTACGTGGTAGAGAGGGCTCACAATCAGGCTGTAGTTTGGGATTTGCATCCTCCAGAACCCCAGAGCGCCCAGGAAAGACTGAGTCTCCTTTTTGGTGGTTGGTGGGGCCATGGCTGTTATCTTGTTTATCACCTCCACTGGGATGTGGCGACGCCCATCTCGCCATTTTATTCCTAGGAACTGAATCTCCCTTCCAGGCCCCTTAACCTTCTGTTGCTTGATGGCAAAACCAGCCTTCAGGAGGATTTCAATTATCTTCTTTCCTTTCTCAAAGACTTCCTCAGCTGTGTCCCCCCATACAATGATATCATCAATGAACTGCAGATGTTCTGGAGCCCCACCTTTCTCCAGTGCAGTATGGACCAGTCTATGGCAAATGGTGGAGCTGTGTTTCCACCCCTGGGGCAATCGATTCCAGGTGTACTGGATACCCCTCCAAGTGAATGCAAACTGTGGCCTGCACTCTGGTGCTATTGGGATGGAGAAGAACGCGTTAGCGATGTCAATTGTGGCGTACCACTTGGCTGCCTTCGACTCCAGCTCATACTGGCACTCTAGCATGTCCGGCACTGCAGCACTCATCGCTGGCGTAACTTCATTCAGGCCACGGTAGTCCACGGTTAGTCTCCATTCACCATTAGGTTTTCTCACTGGCCATATAGGGCTGTTGAAAGGTGAGTGAGTCTTGCTGATCACCTTCTGGCTTTCTAGTCGACGGATCAGCTGATGGATGGGGACCAGGGAATCTTGGTTAGTGCGGTACTGCCGCCGGTGCACCGTCTTGGTAGCAATTGGCACTCGCTGCTCTTCGACCTTAAGCAACCCCACCACCGAGGGGTCCTCTGAGAGGCCGGGTAAGGTGGACAATTGCTCAACCTCCTCCAGGGCAGCTATACCAAAGGCCCACCGATACCCTTTTGGGTCTTTAAAGTACCCTCTCCTGAGGTAATCTATACCTAGGATGCACGGGGCATCTGGGCCAGTCACAATGGGGTGCTTATGCCAGTCCTTCCCAGTTAAGCTTATTTCAGCTTCTAATAGGGTCAGCTGTTGGGATCCCCCTGTCACTCCGGAGATGCAGATGGATTCGACCCCACTGTGGCTTGATGGCATCAGGGTGCACTGTGCGCCAGTGTCTACCAAGGCCTTATATTCTTGTGGGTCTGATGTGCCAGGCCATCGGATCCACACCTTCCAGTAAATCCGATTATCCCTTTCCTCCCCCTGGCTGGAGGCAGGGCCCCTCTAATCCTGCTCACCATCACTCACTTGATCTAAGAGTGACTCCTGCAAGAATGACTTCCTGGTCCCTTCAAGAGGGTCAAGCATAATGTTGGCCATTCTATTCTGTCTGGGGGATTTCCGACTAGACACTGGAGCTGCATCTCTCTTTGAAGACTCCCCTTTCATGGTGGTCTTCCCTTTCAGCTGCTGTACTCGTGCAGCTAGGGCGGGAGTGGGCTGTCCATGCCACCTTCTCATGTTTTCCCCATGGTCGCGGAGGAAGAACCACAGGGTGCCCCGTGGTGCGTGTCTTCCACTGCCCTTCTCTTGGGTGGGGAAGCGCCTGCTTCTAATAGCTGAGACATTGGCCCGTGCAGGTGGAACATAGGACATGTCCTGTTCCACTTTCTGGAGCCTCTGAGACAGTTCCTCTACAGCTGAAACCAAAGCATGTTGGGAGGAAGGGAGACTTCCCTCATATTGCCGGAGCTGGATAATCACTTCGTCCACTGTTTGAGTCTGGGTGTCTCGCCACCAGGATGCTACTGCTAATGCTTTGGAATGTCCCTCTGGTCCACTTTGCAGGAACTTCCGCCACATCAGCTGTGTGCAAGGGACCTGATCTGGATCCATTGGTGACCCCTCATCATTCAGATCACCATAGATCATGTCAAACACAGCCATTTCCCTGAGGTTTTGAATGCCTTTCTCCATGTCGGTCCACTTGCCTAACCGACATAGAGCATCATCCTTGTAGGGGTACCTCTCCCTCACAGCGAGCAGGAGTCGCCTCCAAAGGCTGAGGGTTTGATCCTGTTTCCCTATTGCCTTGTCAATAGCAGCCTGCTTGGCTAAAGGTCCCAGCTGCTTGGCCTCTCTCCCCTCCAATTCAAAACCAGCAGCTCCACTATCCCAGCATTGGAGCAGCCAGGTGCAAATTTGCTCGCCTGGAAGGCGGCTGAAATCCTTCCGCATATCTCGCAACTCACTCAGGGATAGAGATCGGATGGTTACCTCTGGCTCTTCCTCCTGCTCTCGTGATGGGCCTGGTTCATTGTCACCCTGTACATTGCGAGGGGATTTTTTGGTATATTTAGTTTTCCGTATCGGGGCGACTGATATTGGTACTGCTTGTCCCTCTGGCTCAGCTGTTGTGCTGGTGGAGGCGACTGGTACTGGCACTGCCTGTCCCCCTGGCCCAGCTGCTGCACCAGTAAGTTCACTTTCAGACCCTGCAGCCCTTTCTCCCCCTTGAGGGCAGTGATCAGTGTTAAGGGCGATGCGGTAAGCATGAGCAAGCCCCCAGCACATCGCAGCGAGCTGCATCTCCCGGGGTTTGTCGGATTGGCAGCACACCTTTTCCAAACACTCCACCAGTTTATCAGGACTCTGCACTTGTTCGGCAGTAAAATCCCAGAATGTTGGGGGTGACCACTGACTCAGGTACTTGCCCATCTTCTCCCACGCACCTTGCCATTTATAACTATCTGCCCTCAGGGCAGGTTTCCGGGTGGTGCTATTGTTGGGGAAATACCGCATGGCCCAAAACAAGATCTGGCAGACATTTAGAAAGCATTGTGCTGCGAACACAGTCGCCTGGATGCTCCAGGGATAGCTGAAACTCTCAAAAACCGAGAGAATCTCTTCCCCTGGCTCACCCACAGAGGGGGTGAGACCCCAAACAAAAGACCAGGCAGCAAACAGGTAGCAGTTCACCTCCACAAGCAGCGATATGAGCCCATTATAAGCAGACAGTAACCAGTACAGCAAAACAAGACCCTTGGCACATTTTCCACCGCCAACAAACACCAGCACTGGGAACACACAGGGGATATAAGGATTAATCCAGCCCCACCACGCAAGCAAATTGGCCAGCATTGCAAACGTTTCTTATCAAACAAATGCAAGTAAAAACAGAAAAATTACACCTAACAGATTGCTCTAACACACCTTCTCCTTTTGTCCTTATCTCAGTCTTCTCCAGCCCCACGTTGGAGTGCCAAAGTTGTGATGGTTTAATCCCTGCCGGGGTCTGAGACCACGCGGTCACTGCCCCTCCCCCACAAAGGGAGTGAAATACAAAGCCCCGGGGCTGAGATAAGGACAGGTTTAATACAACAGAGCAACAGCAACACAACAAACAATAACAATAAGAATAACAGTGATAGCAATGAACAGAGCAAAGTATATACCGATACAGCAAAGAGAGAACCGGCTGCGCCAACCCACGCGATCACCGATTCTTCCTGCGCTCGCGCCAGGATGTGACGTCAGCATGATATATGAATAACCGGGCTAGAGCTTCCCCCCCACTGCTGGGGAAACTTAACCCTATCCTGGCTAAACCAGGACATAGCATAAACCCACTGAGCACATGGATAAACACATGTAAGGAACTGAAGGAAGTAATGCCTCAAACATGCATCAATATGGAAAGCCTCAAGAACAAATTGTGGCCTTTGTGGTTAGTCTAATGAATTAATTATCTGCCTAGGGAAGTGCAGGGTATATCGAAGGGTGCATGGCTCCGCTCCCTTGCAGTTGTATAGCCAAATTCCTTAGATAAGCCTCGAAGGAAGGAGACATAGACTGAGTAAAACCATATGATCGGGTTAATGCCTACACATTAATTTACCGCTATAGCCTCAAAGAAGAGCTAAAAGATTGATGAGAGATAAATAACCAGCACCAGATGGACCTAAGCAAAATCTGAGGAAAAACTAAAGGGGTGGGGGGGTGAGCACAACCACTGAACCCATGCTCCACTTTTTTCCTTGTCTCTCATGGAAATGAGTTTGTGGAATACCTGCCTCTCCTCGTCTAGTATGCTCATCAGCTGATAAGATGAACTTAAAAGGCCACTGAAAACTTTGCTGCATGTGCTTTTCTTTCTTGGCTCTTCTGGCTCTTCTGGGCTATTTCTACCCCAATAAAACATTTTAACTGGTCGTCTGGTGTCGTTTCACCTTAATTTAACCCGAGGGGATCACAGAATCTTTATGACTCTCTGGGCTCCCAGTTCAGGTCGTAACAACACAGTGTGTTGCAAAGGATCTGACATGGTTTCTGCAAAGGGAAATCCTGCCTTATGGACCTGCTGGACTTCTATAACTGCACTAGTAAGCAAACCAGTGGATTTTCAAAAAAGCCATTGACAATGTCCTACACCAAAGGTTAATACAGAAAATAACCATGGACTGGAGGATAGGTTCTTTTATGAATTTTAAGCTTGTTAAAAGATAAGAAACAAATTGTAAGGCTTAACTGATGTTTTTCAGGATGAAGAAGCATCTGCAGTGACCCCCCCCCCCCCCCAGAAACTGGTGCTGGGACCAGTTTTATTCAACACCTTTATCAATCACCTGGAGAAGGGAGTTCACAGTGAACTCTCTTAAGTGTGCAGATGACATTATGCTCTTTCAGGTAGTTAAATTCCTTGCCAATGGCGCCAAATTCCAGAAGGAGCTCACAAAACTGAATGGGCAAAAAAAGTCTGCTAGGTAAGCTTCACTTTAGATAAATATAATGTAGTGCACCTATGGAAAAATAATCTAAACCATGTCTATGTGGTGCTGAACTCAAAACTGGAAGTTATGAGCCAAGAAAAAGGTTGTCGGTTGTCTCTGACAGTTTCCTGAAATCGTTGGCTCAATGCACAGGCCAAAAAAGGCAGCAAGATGCTGGGTGTCATCAGCAAAGATATTCAGAACAAGGAGAACATAATTTTGCTGCTATGTTAAGGTCTTGGCGCAGCCACACCTCAAGTCCTGTAGGAGGTTGTACAGGAATTAGAGAGGTGCAGAGAAATGAGCAAGGAAATAAAACAGCTGCCTTATGAGGAGATACAAAAAGGTGGGGACGCCTTACTTGGAGAGGTTGTATGATGAAGAATTACAAAATCAAGAAGGCAGTGGATAAGGTAAATGTAGAACTGCTATTCACCATATCCAACACCACTAGACACAGGGGGAACTTGATGACACTACTGAGAGTAGTTTAAAATAGAGTTTAAACTAGTTAAAAGAGAGTACAGATTTACAAAGTGAGTAGTGAACTTTGGAACTTCGCTGTCACATGATATGCAGGCAGACAGTATCAACAGGTTCATATACAGGATTATATACATTCATGAACAGACTTAAGAGCAGACAGCAAAAGGAACAAGGAAGGACAAACCCTCCAGCATCCTTATTGCAACTTTGGAAGTTAAGGAAGTCACCCACAGAAGTGGCCAGTTTACATGCTTTCACTAAATACTGTAGGGCAGTGAGAGAATACTGGGCTTAACTGAACATTGGTCTGACGTAGTAGGACATTTCTAAAGTGTTTACTTTTTTCCACCAGTCACACAACAGCAGGTATTTGGGCAACACAACATGTCCCATTCTGTTGTCTGCTGATGAGCATCCTATGGCACCAGTAATTCCTTCTGTGACTTTCCACTTCACTGACTCATGCCTTGAAGTCCTGCACCTTTCATAAAGTAGTCACTGTAGAGCTGGAAATTGATGGTTAACATCTTTCAGGAAGAGCTATTTTCTGCTTTCACACTTGTAATGCTGTGTGTGCTCATGTGTATGATATGTTATCTTCCTTTGCAGCATGTTACAAAGTTCCCTTGTTAAACCTTTTACAAAATTGACATGGCTTCCTGTGGTGGTTTGACCTTGGCTAAATGCCAGGTACCCACCAAGTCGCTCTATCACTTCCCCCACTTCCCCCTTTTTTCTCAACAGGACAAAGAGGGGAAAGAAAATAAGATAGGAAAAAAACCCCAACCCTTGTGGGTAAAACAAAAGCAGTTTTAATATAAGCAAAGCGATGTGGCAACTGAGGCACGGACTCCCAAAGAAATCCAGAGAGAAAGAGAGAGTTTATTGTTACAACAGTACATACTTATGCTCTCGGATGCTGTCGTTAAAGCTCTTACTTCATAGTTAACAAATCAGCAATTAGACAGCTATCAACCTTTTCTCCTATCAGCATAAGGCCACTCTTAACACGCGCTGTGCAGACCAATCACCCTCTCGTTCATGCGCTGTTCTCGCGGTAGCATCTTCTCGCAGTTCAGTACTTTTCCACAGTTTAGTGTTGCAGCTGTCCGTTGTTTTTCCCTGCCACCTTGGCATAGCTCAACAGCCTCTTATCTTTCTTCCAAGGCCTGTTTTTCATCAAAGCCTAGCACTTTCTCACAGGCTGTGCAAGGCTGGCAGGCCAATGCTTCCCACAAAGTGAAGTAAAGGTCCGTGTGTGAAAGCAAAAAAAAGAAAACAGATTTATTCTCTACTTCCCATGAACAGGCGATGTCGGGCCTTCTCAAGAAGCAGGGCTCCGATACGCGCAGTGGTTGCCTCGGAGGACCAAGGGTGACCCCACCCCCTTCCTCCTTTTTCCCAGCTTTATACTCGAGCAGACGTCATATGGTATGGAATATCCATTTGGTCAGTTTGGGTCAGCTGTCCTGGTTGTGTCCCCTCCCAAGGTCTTGCCCACTGTCCCAATCCAATGTTGGGGGAGGTTTCGATACAATCCCAAGAGCAAGATTAAGACACAAACGAGGTCAAATGCCGTATACCCAAAACAGGTTTTTATTCTTAAAGAAGTGAAGAGGGGTAGCGATAGGACAGAATGGAAGGAAAAGACAGAAATAAAGCAAGGATGCGGGATAGGGCTGCAAGAATAATCACCACCACGGATCCAGCGGCGTCCCGCTGGTCCTCAGTCTTCAGTTCTTCGGTGGTGGGTGCACACGGATCTGGCTTCGATGGTAGATGCACACTGAGCAAAATTTTCTGCTGCCTTTTTAAGTTCATTGTATCTGCTGATTAGCATATCTGCTCACCTTTAGTTTTTTGTTTCTCTGGTCCAACAGGTTTTGTTGCATCTGGCTTCAGGGCAGGAACGTTTGCCTCCTGTCAGTTCATTAGCCATGCATGTATGGGGTCTGGCCTACACAACAGAGCCACAAATGGCTACAGGATGGGGCCAACTCAGCGCACTCTGCCCCTTTGAGGCTTGTCTAAAGAGTCCGGACAATGCAACCGCAAAGAAGTGGGGGGGGTGCATCCTTCAATACACTCCCGCTTTTCTGGGCGACATCCCCCAGACCAATTCACAGGCCACAGCAGCTTCTCTTGGAGGTTTACACAGACACAAGCAAGCTTTGAGGCAGTCATAGGACATTTCAGTCTCTCACACCCACCCCGTGGCTCAAAGATTGCTTTAGGACCTGTAAGGGAAAGAATGTTGTTTTCGCCTGTCCAGCCTGTCCAGGTCTCTCTGCAGAGCCTCCCTACCCTCGAGCAGATCAACACTCCCACCCAACTCGGTGTCGTCTGCAAACTTACTGCGGGTGCACTCGATCCCCTCGTCTAGATCATCAATAAAGATGTTAAACAGGAGTGGCCCCAAAACCGAGCCCTGGGGGACACCACTCGTGACCGGCCACCAACTGGATTTAACTCCGTTCACCACAACTCTTTGGGCCCGGCCAGCCAGCCAGTTTTTTACCCAGGAAAGCGTGCGATCATCCAAGCCTCGAGCAGCCAGTTTTGCCAGGAGAATGCTGTGGGAAACAGTGTCAAAGGCCTTGCTAAAGTCAAGGTAGACAACATCCACAGCCTTTCCCTCATCCAATAAGCAGGTCGCCCTGTCGTAGAAGGAGATCAGGTTTGTTCAGGCAGGACCTGCCTTTCATAAACCCATGCTGACTGGACCTGATCATCTGGTTGTCCAGATTTAAGAAGGGGAACTTGAGAAGAGGGTGATTGTGAGGGAGACACCTATGCAAACACCGAGGTCAGTGGAAGAAAGGAGGAGGAGGAGAAGGAGAGGTGTGCCCAAGCAGAGACTCCCCTGCAGCCCGTGTCGAGAGGGCAGGCTGTGCCCCTGCAGGCCATGGAGCAGATGCCCACCTGCAGCCCGTGGAGGACCCCATGCCAGGGCAGGTGGCTATTCCTGAAGAAGGCCGGGACTCTGAGAGAAGCCCGCGCTGATGCAGTGTGTCACTGGGAGGATTGCAACGCGCGGGAGGGACCCACACTGGAGCAGTTCATGAAGAGCTGCAGCCCTGTGGGAAGGATTCACATCAGAGGAAGTTCGTGGAGGACTGTCTCCCATGAGAGGGACCCCATGCTGGAGCAGGGGAAATGTGTGAGGAGTCCTCCCCTGAGGAGGTGATGAACTGACCCCAACTCCCTTCCCCTGTGCCGCTCAGGAGGAGGAGGGAGAGAAATCGGGAGCAAAGCTGAGCCTGAGAAGAAGGGACGGGTGGGGGGAAGGTGTTTTTAAGATGTGGTTGTATTTCTCACTGTCCTACTCTGATTGGAAAATTAAGTGTTGGTGGTGTTTAAATTAAACTGATGTTCTTTTTTTTCCCCAATGAGTCTGTCTTTTGCCCATAACCATAATGGGTGAGTCAGCCCTCCCCTGTTCTTATCTTGATTCCTGAGCCTTTTGTTGTATTTTCTCTTCTCATCCCTGAGGGGGAAGGAGTGACCAGTTGCCTGGTGCTCAGCTTCCCTCTGCTGGACTCAAACCACAACACCGTGTTTGTTTAATGTATGTATTCCCAAATCAAAATTATTTTAAAGGCAGCAAAATGTATGCAGTAGTCTTATTTCTAAACTGCCTTTGGTTAGTACTCCCAGGAATTTCCTGCTATATTAATACAAAGGCAGTTTTAGTCTTTTTTTAATTTAGTCCTAGTGGATAGTAAAAATGGAGCATTTACTAGAGCCATTTTGAGGGAGCAGCTTATATTTCTGTGTAAATAATGCTTAACACTTAAGCCTCATCTTTTATAGACTTTTTTTGAATAAATGGATTTTGAGTTATGCCGAGTTACAGTTGTCCTGGTTTTGGCCAGGATAGAGTTAACTTTCCGTGGGCTGAGAGGGAGCACAGCTGGAGGGCTGGGTCCTGATTTGTTTTGTTTTCGGTTTCCGGATCGGCTGGGGACGGGCTCTGTACCGGTCGCCGTTCGGTGAGCCACTACTGCATTTTACCCGTTTTGGACTACTATCATTACTGTTGTTCTTTTGCTAAGTAAATTTTTGTTATTTAACCTACAAATTTCTTCTTTTTTTTCTGTCCCTCCCCTATTTCACCGGGGGGGGGGGAAGGAGTAAACAACTGGCCACGTGGCGATTTGCTACCGGCTGAGTTCAAACCACAACAACAGTAAATGGTGAAAACTAAGCACACACTTTACAATTGTCAAGCTGATTTCCATTTATGATCTTCTATCCATGCCAATAGAAAGTACGTAGATGTGTCAAATTTCAAGCAAGAAAATGCGTTTCTTCAATTTACAGAATTGAACAAGGTTCAAAAGTGTTATAGATTAAAAGTAATTTAGTGGGAAATAACCACTTCTCAATTTTTAGTGATTAATAATAAATTTAGTGGCAAGCGGCGAGTGAGCAAAACAGCGCTGGGTGTGCCGGGAGTCTCTGCTCTACCAGGACACACACCTGACCCGGCAGAACCGAGTCCCTTTATAGTGTAGGCTTCATCCATATTCATGATGGGCGTACCCTGAGGGGTCTGCAAAGTTGTAAACAAGTTTTCCCGGGCTTTTCTCAGGTTTTCGCGGGCTTTTCTCAGGTTTCGGCGGGCTTGTCTCAGGTTTCCTTCCGTCACAGAAGGGGGGATGACTCAGCACAAGTGTTTTTGTAGTGGCTTGAAGATGGGGGCCATTTTAGCTCCCTTCTAACAACTGATTTTAACAATAGAAACTATATACATATATCTTATTTCTTATTTACATAAGAGAATTACAAAACTGTTCGGCCACAACATCCTGACTACAACTTCTTTTTCCCCTTGAGATTTGAATAACAAATACCATATATGTTTTATTACAATTCCCCCCTTTTCTTTTAACTAATTTTGTTTTTCAAATCTCCTTAACACATCACAGACTTGTTAAATATACATGGTCCGAAAGTTAACCCAACTAATAATAACACTAGGGGTTTCATAAAATGGAGGTTTAACATCAAAATTGCGATTCCTCCCATAGCCCAAATGACCACTATAGTGAGGAGAGTTGGTGGGTTCATCTTCCAATTACTAGCTAATTGTACAAACGTGTCCCCTTTCTGTCTTGCGACAGGATTTGCATGCTCAGATCTTTTCCTTCCCCATGCTTTCCAGTTCTCCTTGCCACAACAATCACCTGAACTGGTTGCTTCGAGGCCTTTCTTATTTTCCCCTCTCCATACGTCTCTGCCTCCTCCGCCTACTCCATTCATTCCTTAGAGCAGCGGGGCTTTCCATCTTCTCGGCAGCAGTCGTATTCTGTGGGGTTAGGGTCTTGTTATCGACACCTAAACGCCTCCCAGTTCCAGGCTTTCACTTGTGGGATCGTACAGGGCACTTGGAGTATTTGGAATTTGCAAAGAGTTTGTACTATATTCACGTTATGGGGCTTAGGTTCATTGGTATGCACACAATTTTTCCTGTTGATGACTGGTTAATTTTCTTTCTCTTTTATAGCACTGGTCACAGTATTCCTTTGGGGAATAGCCGTGGACGCAGTGCGCCCACCAACTTTCCTCACAAGTAGTGCATTTAAAACACACAAAAGGATAACAAACACAGTTAGGGGTTTTACAAAATTCATTTAGTCCTTCTTCCTTCGCAACACTAGTTTCAGATCTCCTGATGTTTCAGCTACTTCCCAGTGATCAGGCGTTAAGGGTCCTTTCACTCTGGTAGCATGAGTCCATCCCTTTTCAGCAGTCCGGACAGCAGTCTCTGTTGTGAGTATAACAAGAAACGGTCCCTCCCAACGAGGGGTAAGAGAGGATTCTTTCCAAGTTTTTATTAACACCTTGTCTCCAGGTCTTATGGAGTGCATACAAATTTCTAATGGAGGTCTCTGTACTACCATCCCTTTTTTGCGTAGTTCTTTTCTCCTATTCATGAGGTTTATTAAGTATGGTTGCAAATTGTCTTTTTCCAATACTGGGTGATCAGTGGGAAATTCCATATCATAGGGCATACCATATAGCATTTCGAACGGGGATATTCCAGTATCAGTTCGGGGCTGGGTCCGGATATTCAGAAGTGCTAGGGGTAAACACTTAACCCAAGACATCTTTGTTTCTAACATTAATTTGGTAAGCTGTTTCTTGATTTCTCCATTCATTCTTTCTACTTTTCCTGAGCTTTGTGGATGCCAGGGAGTGTGGAATTCCCACTTGGTCCCCAGGGAAGTCAATGTCTCTTTGATTACTTTAGACACAAAGTGGGGACCCCTGTCCGAATCGCTTACTTCTATATTTCCATACCTAGGGATGATGTTTTCCAAGAGTATTTTTATCACAGTATTTGCTGTAGCTCGAGCAGTGGGAAAGGCCTCCACATAATGAGTGAGATGATCTACCAATACTAGGAGGTATTTGTACCGTCCTACTTTTGGTAGTTCTGTAAAATCGATTTGAATTCTTCCAAATGGTCTGTATGCCAAATCCCGTCCCCCTTGAATCTTTTCTCTTAATTGGTACTTATTAATTTTCTGGCAAGTTAAACAGCTTTTTATTATTCCCTTAGCAACATTATAAATTCCTATGCACATGTATTTAATAGCAAACTGATCTACTAACGTTTGTACTCCCCAGTGAGTTTTAGTATGGAAATCCTTCATAACTCTCCAAGCCATTGCCTTCGGGAGAACCTTCCTCCCATCAGGTAATTCCCATTCCCCTTGTTTTTCATTAATTCCCGTTTGTTTCAATTTTTCTTTCTCTTGGTTAGTAAACGTGAATCCTAATTTGGTGGGGTCTGTTCTTTCGTTTGTGTTTGATTCTGTTACCATCAATGCTAGTAGTGCAGCCCGTTTTGCCTCTTGATCAGCTAGAATATTTCCCCTGATCTGTAGTGAGGTTCCCTGTTGGTGTCCTCTTATATGCACTACTGCTATTTTCTTAGGACCTCTTAATGCTTGGAGAGTCTGGATAATTAGAGACTCATGTATTAGTCCTTTTCCTTGTGAATTAATGAGTCCCCTTTCTTCCCAAATTTTTCCAAAAGTGTGAATTACTCCAAAGGCGTACTTAGAGTCTGTATAAATGGTTCCCTCTTTTTCCTTTAAAATCTGTAACGCTCTTAGTACTGCATATAGTTCACAAGCTTGAGCCGACCAGCTAGGACTCAGTGGTCCTGATTCTACTACCTCTAGGGTGGGGTTCCACTAATAATTGCATAACCTGATTTTCTTTTTCCTTCTACCACTCTAGAGGATCCATCCACAAACAGCTTTTCCCCTTCTTCTAATTCTGTTTCTTCTAAGTCTGGCCTGATTTTTGCCTGTTCTTCAATGGTATGGAGGCAATTATGGTTTAAACTTTCGCTTGGCTCCCCATATAGGAATTGTGCTGGGTTTTGAAGACTAGTTACTTCAATCTCTAACTTTGGTGAGTGTATTAATATTCCTTCATATTTGAGGAGCCTGGCGTCTGTTATCCATTTGTCCGCTTTTTGTTGAAGCACTCCCCTAATGTTATGAGGAGTCAACACCTTCAGATTCCCCCCAAATATAATTTTATTAGCCTCTTCTACTAACAAGGCCACTGCCACTATCGCCTGGAGGCATGTTGGCCATCCCCTACTTACGGGGTCTAACAATTTAGATATGTATCCCACAGGCTTCCTTTTCCCAGCCCATTCTTGGGTTAATACCCCAAATGCCGTGCCATCTTCAGTATTGGCAAATAAATAAAAGGGCCTTCTTATATCTGGTAAACTCAATACTGGAGTGTTGACTAAGTCAGTTTTTAATTTTTCTAGTTTTTCCTCATCGTCTGGGATCCATTTAAGCAACCCATCTTTTGTTAATTTCTGGTATAAAAATTTAACTTTTGTACTATAATTTTCAATCCATTGTCTACAGTACCCCAGTAGTCCAAGGAGCTGCCTAACCTGTCGTTTGTTTTTGGGAGCCTGGAGAGAAAGAATTCCATTTACCCTCTCTGGGTCTAATTTCTTGCTCCCTTTACTAATCCAGTGACCTAAATACTTCACCTCTTCTTCTACAAATTGCAATTTAGATTTGGATACTTTTAATCCTTGGAGGCTTAAGAAATTTAACAACTTAATGCTTTCCTTTTGTACCATCTCTGGGTTGCCTCCTGCTAACAGAAGGTCATCTACATATTGTACTAAAGTAACACCTTCCCCCAAGTTATAATCTTTTAAGATGTGTTCGAGGGCTTCTCCAAAGAGGTTAGGGGACTCAGTAAAACCCTGAGGCAAAACTGTCCACCTCAGCTGTTGTTTCCTAAAGGTATCTGGGTCTTCCCATTCAAAAGCAAAATAATTTCTACACTCCTCTTTTAGAGGACATGCCCAAAAAGCATCTTTCAAGTCTATTACGCTACACCACTGATTTTCAGGATTCAATTGACTAAGTAAAGTATGGGGGTTCGCCACTACAGGAAATCTGGTTACAGTTCTTTTGTTGATTTCTCTTAAGTCATGCACTAATCTATAACTCCCATCTGCCTTCTTAACGGGCAATATTGGAGTATTAAAAGGTGACATACAAGGTTCTAATAGCCCCTGATTAAGGAGTCTCTCTATTTCAGGCTTTAAGCCTCTCCTGCCTTCTTGCGGTAAGGGATACTGTTTGATTCTAGTCGGGATCTCTGGGTTCCTAATGGTGACTTTGAAGGGGGTGATATCCAATCTGCCCACTGTCTCTGGGGTATACCATACTTCTGGGTTAATCTTTTCTTCATCCGCCACTGTGAGGGGGCATAATCTGACTTTGAGTTCTCTTTCTTCTACTTCCAGATTAATTCCCAATTCTATAATCAGATCCCGTCCAAGTAAATTATAATCTGCTTCTGGTAATTAATAAAAATGTTCCAATCACATATTTGCATTTTGATTCAACAATCACATCATGAAGAACCGGGGCCTCAAACGGTTCACCTTTAGCCCCTATTACACTGATTTTTTTCTGATGATACTTTACAGCCTGGAGGCAGAGCCTGAATGGTAGATCTTTCGGCTCCTGAGTCCACAAGGAACTCTACCTCTTGTCGCTGAGGACCCACTTTAAGTTTTATCAAGGGCTCTTTGTTCTTTGGGTTCCCAGCACATAGAGTTCCTGACCCCACTAATCTTCAGAAAACATTTTCTCATCTTGGATTCTCCTCCAACAAACCTTCTTCACATGCCCCTTCCTTTTGCAATAAAAACATTCCACTTCCTTCATATTAAAGCAGGCAGAACCATTCAATGAATGAAAATCTCTGATCCCAAAGAAACCATAGTCTCCAGGTAATCATCACATAAAACATCCATGTTCTGCACAGCTTTATTACATGCAGGTACTGGGGAATGCACAGAACAGTTTTCAGGCTAAAATAATGTAGTTTGCTGCATGTTTGAGTTGTTACACACTCTGCGTTGCCTCCTCTCAACCTGAAACTCCTACTCCTGGGTCTAGACATTTAGAGCAAGGGCAGTTTAAATCTACCGAGACTGTTGCCCATGTACTTCCAGATGCAATCAAATAAAGCATCTGGGCAGCTATACCACACACGCAGTGCGCGGTGTTTACATAGCACATCACAAATTACAAAACTGGTAAGCTCTAGGCCATGGCCTGTGAGGAGAAAGTCTGCAAAGGGCACAGCAGCATCCTCCTCCTTTGGAAAAGACACAACATTTATGAGCTGTCTAGTCAGTGTGCTACAATTATGTCAGTTCCCCATCTTTTGGCTAAGAAGTACAAACCAGATTAGCAGCTCCAAAAGAGTGTGGTCTGGGGGCAAATTAGCTTGAACTTGGCTCCCCAGCCCATATACCTGCCTGTATGCTAGAACCCTGATTCTTTTTTTTTTTTTTTTTTTTTTTTTCTTCCAACTCCTGCCAATGATGTAAGAGAGCTGCCTGCTTGAAGAACAGGCAGCCAGATTAAGCTGCAGATCTGCTCACTTTTTTCCCTCTTGGACTATTGCTTTCACTCTGATAATGTTTTACTCCGATTTTCTTATTTAAATTGATTCATCACTGTTAAGAAAAAAAAAGCTGCTGAAGCTAGCCAAGGGCTTGTATCTATCACAGTATCTTTTGATCCTTGTCTACAGTCCTTAAAATACCAAGAGGATAGAAAGTTCTAAGCTGTCACCTTCTGATCACCAAGTCAAGCAGGCAAAGGTATACTGAATAATAAACGAGTTATGAAGAGGTGAAACAACATTTAAATAGATCATTATCTGGGTATCCAAACTGGTAACGAGAACAATACCACCACTTCAAGTCGGAATCCACCTAAACTTTCTGAGCTTCTCTCAGCAATTCCTCTCCCTTGCCAATCTTCTATCTTTTCTAGCTTCTTCCTAATATTTGCCCAAGACTTAGCCACAAACTGAGTCTTTAATAATGTCTGCCCCACAGGGGTGGCAGGATCTATTCCCGAGTACAACTGTTATTAATATTCTGCCCTTGGGGAACTGACTCTCTTAATTCCTTGAATTATGATAATTCTTAAATTTGCCATGTGGGTTTGGTGGCCTGGGTCTTGATTATTCCAGTTGGGTTTTACCAACAGCCACTTCTGATCTGCTGTGGGACCCACTTGATGTTGCTGGTCCCAAAGTCTTATACCTGCCCTCCTGATCATATCTCGTTCCTCCATAGTAAATAGAATTCCTAGGATAGATTGTAATTTATCCCAGGTATATAAATCTGGGCCAAGAAACTGGTCCACCTGTTTGGCTACGCCAAGCGGGTCCTCTAATAAGTTCCCCATTTCTTTTTTTAAAAATCTCTCACATCTCCAGTGTTGAGGGGAACAGCGACATACCCCGTTCCCGGTTCCCCTTGTGCCCCCACTCCTGGCACAAGCATTTCTCTAAGGGGGTATAATCTCCCTTCCTTAACTTTGCTTCGGGTAACCCGCTGAGGGGGTCCGGGCGATTCAGGGTCAGAATCATTGGTTACAAGTATGAGCGGGTTAAAAAGGGGGGGGGGGGTGTGTGTGCTCAGCACAGAGCCCCCTCGAGACAGTTTACTGCATCCTGTCTCTGAGCAGAAGCCTAAACGCTAATTTGGGGCCGCTCGGTGCCCCCTGCTCCAGCCCCAACCCCCACCCCGGGGCAGCTACGTGCTCGGGACAAGCCCTCCCGGCTGGGGAGTGGGCAGCTCTGCCCCCCCCCTCCCCCACGCTGGGCCAGGCTCCGTGACACTGCTCCAGGGCTCGGCTTGGGCACGCTGCTCGGGTCGGGCGGTGGCGCCCCGGGAACAAGCCCTGTCCCAGCTGGAGCCAGCAGCGGGAGGAGTTCAGCTGCCTCCTCCCATGGATCCAGAGGGCTTGCTTTCCCTCTGTCCCATCTTCCAGAGTGCCACTCACTCGCACTCTGGGATTATCAACCTCCTAGTGGGATATCCGGCAATTCTTCCTTGCCCCCACCCATGGATCCAGAGGGCTTGCTTTCCCTCTGTCCCATCTTCCAGAGTGCCTTCTTTCACACACACACACACGCTCCCCTTATTCGTGACTCGCTCCTTCGCAGGCTACGAGAACTGCACTACTAAAGGGTCCGCACTCGGGTGATCTCTTCGAGACCTCTCACTCATTCGCACTCTGGGATTACCAACCCCAACCGAACGGATAACTGCACTAACGCAAATACTTACTCCTCCCCGGAGTCTTCGATCGGTCTTCGTGCACAAAATTTAAGGGGTTCTGCAGATTCTTTTGCTCACTCCCGAGTCCGGATTAAAAGGGGTTCGGATATCCAGCGTTTTGGCCACGAGATCCTCAGACTGGGGCTATCCGAAGATAGGGCGCCTCCCCTATCTGGGGTTTCGCACCAAAAGATCTGGATCCGAGTCACGGCACCAAATTTGTTATAGATTAAAAGTAATTTAGTGGGAAATAACCACTTCTCAATTTTTAGTGATTAATAATAAATTTAGTGGCAAGCGGCGAGTGAGCAAAACAGCGCTGGGTGTGCCGGGAGTCTCTGCTCTACCAGGACACACACCTGACCCGGCAGAACCGAGTCCCTTTATAGTGTAGGCTTCATCCATATTCATGATGGGCGTACCCTGAGGGGTCTGCAAAGTTGTAAACAAGTTTTCCCGGGCTTTTCTCAGGTTTTCGCGGGCTTTTCTCAGGTTTCGGCGGGCTTGTCTCAGGTTTCCTTCCGTCACAGAAGGGGGGATGACTCAGCACAAGTGTTTTTGTAGTGGCTTGAAGATGGGGGCCATTTTAGCTCCCTTCTAACAACTGATTTTAACAATAGAAACTATATACATATATCTTATTTCTTATTTACATAAGAGAATTACAAAACTGTTCGGCCACAACATCCTGACTACAACTTCTTTTCCCCCTTGAGATTTGAATAACAAATACCATATATGTTTTATTACAAAAAGGTAGATAAAAATATAACTACTGCTAAGAGAAAGGACATGGGAGGACAACTACAGAATATGGGTAACAGTAACACTTTGTTATCCTGATTCTCCTCTTATCCTTCTGGTTTTCTTTGCCTCTTTTCCTGATTTTAACTGTTTTCCTCTTCACTTGTACAGTTCACTGGACCTATTATTTTCCTCTTTTGTTCAAAAATGCCTTATAAAATCTACCATCAAAATAAACTTATTTTGTATGGCTTTTAAAAAGTTATGCACTGTAGTTTCATTATGTTGATTAAAAGTACAGTGTCAGTACAATTTCAAGTCTGTTGGCTTGACATAATAAATGGAATAATCCAGCTCTTACTAAAATTTCTCTGGAATAACTTCCATTTGTTCTTTCCCTATTTTCCATAGTGTCTTCCCTATTCCATACCCTCTATTTCTTGTTGTGTCAATGATCTAATTTAAAACTCCTTGGTAATGTTATAAATTGAGACCACAATGGACTATAATTCACTCTTTATTAATTATAGCAAGTAGAATATGAGCAAAGACAGCGCTGGACGGCAGGGGAGTCTGCGCTCCGCCAACTGCCGTGCTGAGTAGTTCAAATAGTCCCCTTTTTATACATCTTTACTTCCGTGCTCATGAGGTAGTGGAGGTACTCCGCGCATGCTTCAGTTGTTGTTAGGGGGGTCGTTTCCTGCCTCCTGGTATTTGTTGAGGCTGAAGTAAGAAGTCTTCCCTCTTTGTCTCATAGTTGATCTTTCACTCATATATCCTTATATGGGCTGTCTTGTCCTGTTTCTTGTCGCTTCCTGGAAATCTGGTGGTTATCTTGCATGAGCAGTATCTGGTTCAGTTTGTGTGAGCGATTACAGTTATCTTATCTCACACAGGCGGCGTCCAGTGGTTGTTTGCATGAGTGGTTTCTGTCGTCTAATTTTACATTGAGCTTAACATAAATCTTAATAAACAATACCTTAGTCCACAGTTTCTCACAATCCCCCCTTTTTCTTTTTATCTTATTGTTTATTAGGTGCTACTTTCATCTTCATTCTTGTAAACAATTTCTTTTTCACAATTTCGACATTTATTATAGCACTCACAATAATGATTTTCGCGTGGCATAATACATTCACAATAATTTTCATCTTCATTATTAGATACACTTTCATATTCTACTCTCGAGGTTAAAATAAGCAATTTAGCTGTGTCAAACCGTTCTTTAATAAAATGAAAAATATAGCGTAATATACAAGGCCCAAATATAAGTCCCAGGATCAACATAATAAGCGGTCCTGCTAAAGCCGACAACAAAGTGGTTAGCCAAGGTGAAACATTAAACCAGTTTTCATACCATGACCTGCCCGCTTCACGATCCTTTCTACGTTGGTCTAACCTTTTCCGAAGTTCGGACATGGTGTCTTGGACGACTCCCGTATGGTCAGCAAAAGAACAACATTCTTCACTGAGAGCTACACATAACCCTCCTTCCTTCAAAAATAATAGGTCTAATCCTCTTCTATTTTGTAGTACTACTTCTGATAAAGACTTTACTGAAGTGGCTAAATTTTGGATAGATTGTTCTATTTTCGCTAAATCCTCATCTACAGCCATTTGCAAACCTTGTAATTCCTGCCCTTGTACTAGAGAGGCTATACCTGTGCCTGCTCCAACTCCACCCGCTATCAGTAGTGTAGCTAGGGTTACCGCTGTAATTGGTTCTCGTTTTTGTCTATTCCGGTCTCCCTCAAAGTGATGCAATATTTCTTCTGAGGTGTGATAGATTAGACGAGGAACAATAATTACCTGCACGCAAAACTGAGATTGATCAAACACATTTAGAGATAGACAAGGCGTTATTCCGATGTCTGAACAAACCCATTTAGCTCCTGGTGTCGGGATAGCCCATTTGTCCTTTTGATTTTTGTGTTTCTCTATATTGGTATTAGTGACTGTTCGGTTGCATAAAGGCTGATACTTTTCGGGCACTGTACCTATACATTTTCCTTGACCCGTTACTAATTGAATAGTAATTCCTTGCGTATGATTCCTCCGGCCATCCCATGGACATTCTCGTGGGTTTGAACCGTTAGACCATCGAATCCTTCCTGGTTTTCCAATTGCCTCAAAATATGGTGGTCTAATATTATAACATAACCAGCATTCTTCAGTTAAATTTGGTTTGCTTTCATTAAGGGTACGATAAGAGGCTTGCATTAGATTCCATAAAGGGTCTTTGGATTCTAACAACTTTAAATCCCTGGATAAGGAGAATTCAGTCATGGTACCATTAGCTGTTTTCAAGAAGGAGTCTGGGGAAGGGGTTGCGATGTTCACGGGGACAACCTTTTTTTTTAGAGAAAGTGGGTGGATTCAGGACCGGATTTGGTCCTACTGGTAAAGGATCGTGGGGTATCCTTTCTTTTATTATTTTGAAAAAGCTTCCTCTATCTGCTCCAGGTTCCCAATATCTAATTCCCCAGGTACGGCCAATTAACCATGTGTCATCTTCTGGTTGTTTAACTTCAATTTCTATTCTGTCGCATTCTGATGGAGATGATTTCACCCCCCTTACAGATCCCCAGACCCCGGAGCCGTCAGATCCATGTTGTGGTGGAATGCAACCTGGAGGTCCCCAAGTGATACTTATATATTTGTCTCCTTTTGTTGGCCAGTCTGAGGCTATTGTCTCGCAACCCCAATAACCGCAATAAAAATGGCCTGGATAGTTGCAATAACTCTTTCCAGGATTGGAAGCTGGACACACATAGAAGGCTTTGGAGTTGGCTTCCGTCGCCTCCCAGCCTCTCTGGATATCGACCGGAATCATTGAGACTAATTGGACAGTAAAATTCCAATTTCCCGGAGAGGTCTGATTTTGTATTAGTCTAGATTCCTGTAAGTTATATAGTTTCCAGAGCATTGGTTCATGGGGGTTTCCATTTGCTTGGGTTATTATCAATAACAAAACTAGCGGTACACCAGAAAAAAAGGTGTCTGTCAATTTTGCCAATTTAAGTATATTTTTATCATCCCTGGGGAAGTTTGGCCATTGTTGCTTTTGTGTCCCATTGTTCTGATTCTTTTCTCCACAGTTTGTTCCTCCTCTGCCTCGCCCGTCGACTCGGTTGCTTCGAGCCACGGGGTGTACCATCTTCTCGGCAGCAAGGGAATTCTTCAGGAGAACAGCTGTTTTGGGCTTTCTGCCTGTTTATATAGGCTTCCCACTTTACAGCTTTAACTAATGGGATGAGGCAAGGCACAGTTGGTACTTCCCTTCTTACACTTTATAGCCAAGATTTCAGTTACAAAGGGGATTGGTTCGTTGGAATAGTAACAATAATATTGAGGGTTTATTCCTTTGGTAAAAATTTCCCACCACTCATGGGATTCTTAAATAATTTCTTGTTTAGACTCTAATTGCTTTGATTTCCACTCAGTGAGAGTTCTTTGGATTTTCCAACACTGTGTGCAAACCCCTATTGAAGGGTATCCACATTCACAGTGAGTCCACCATTTATCCTGGCATACCATACACTTGGAACAAGCAAACGGATAACAATTGCGGTTCAAATTATTATACTTAATTCGTATATCTAGAGTGTTTATATCAACATATTTTCTATATTCAATATTGTGTGGTTGCATGAGTTTAACAATTTCCTTTAGTACATTTTGTATGCTTCCATATATAATATACGAAGAGAGAAATAATTATTGCGAATATAAACAACAATACACACTTTATACCAAAAGGTAATGCGACAAAATGATCAAGCAAAGTTTTTATCATTACTTTATCTTTTCAGGGTTATCTTGGTGTCACCTGGAGTACTGATTACTTTCCAGTGGGGTCTTGTCACTGGGCCTTTAACGCGACTGGCATGAGTCCATCCACGCTCAGCAGTCCGGACAGCTGTTTCTGTTGTAAGCAAAACAAGATAAGGTCCCTCCCAATTGGGTTTTAGGGTTTCTTCTTTCCATGTTTTAACTAATATCCAGTCCCCCGGTTTGAAAGTGTGAATTTTTAAGTCCAATGGAGGTCGTTGCACAATCAGCCCATGTTCCCAAAGTTTGTTACGATGCTCTGCTAATTGTGAAACATATTCATTAATTACACGATCTCGAATTAAAACATTTGTTTGTGGACTTTCAATTCTATAGGACATTCCATATACCATCTCAAACGCTGATATTCCTATATCTGCTCGGGGTCTGGTTCTGAGTATTAATAGTGCCATGGGTAGGCACTTGATCCATGATAGTTTGGTTTCTATCATTAATTTAGTCAAAATAGTTTTGATTTCTCCATTCATCCTTTCAACTTTTCCCGAACTTTGTGGATGCCATGGCGTATGGTATTCCCACTTAATTCCCAGGTTTTCTGCTAGATCTCTAACAATTTTTGACACAAAATGTGTTCCTCTGTCTGAGTCGATTACATCAGGTACTCCATATCTAGGTATAATGTGTTCAAGTAATACCTTAGTAACCTGGTTAGCAGTTGCCTTGGAGGTAGGAAAAGCCTCAACATAATGTGTTAAATGATCCACCGTTACTAATAAATATTTGTAACGCCCTACTCTGGGTAGTTCAGTAAAATCCACTTGTATGTGTGAGAAAGGTCTGTATGCTGGGGAACGTCCTCCAAGAGGTTTTTGTCTCGTGTTGTTTCGATTAACCTTTTGACAGGTCTCGCAGGCTGCTGTGACTGTCTTTGCTATATTATATACGCCTATACAGGCAAACTGTTGATTGAAATGATCAACTAACGCCT
The DNA here is from genome assembly GCF_031877795.1 of Strix aluco. NCBI lineage: Eukaryota > Metazoa > Chordata > Aves > Strigiformes > Strigidae > Strix > Strix aluco. The sequence continues at coordinate 6,177,046 of NC_133970.1, forward strand.
GGGTTCCCCAGTGGGTTTTACTGTGTATTTTTGAAAATATTTCGAGTGCTATGCCCTTCGGCAAGACTTCTCTCCCATCTGGTAATACGTACTTACTATCCCGTTCCTTAGCTCCCATTTGTTCTAGTTTTTCCTTTTCTGCAGACTCAAAACTCAAATTTTTACTAACAGGTACTGGTTGTATAGTCAAAATCGTATTATAATTGCCTGCCACTCGTTTTGCTTCTATATCAGCTGCGTTATTTCCCCTGACTTGATAATTTGTACCTCGCTGGTGTCCCTTTATATGTACAACTGCTATTTTATTCGGCACTTTCAATGCCCCCAGAACTCGCCGAATTAATTCCGGGTGTATCAATTCTTTTCCTTGTGAGTTAATAAATCCTCTTTCCTCCCATATTTTTCCAAAGGTATGTACCACTCCAAACGCATAGCGTGAGTCTGTATATATAGTTCCATCCTTTCCCTTCAGTGACACTAATGCTTTCCACAATGCATACAGCTCACAGGCTTGAGCTGACCAGCTGGCGCTCAGGGGGCCTGATTCTATTGTCTTAAATTCTCCTTTTTCCAACTTAACGATGGCATATCCGGACAATCGTTTACCTTCCACTATTCGTGATGACCCATCTATAAATAATACTTCCCCACATTGTAGTTCTTCTTCTTCTAAGTCTGGCCTAATGCGTGTCTGTTGTTCAATTGTTTGAAAACAATTGTGTAATAGTTCATTACCTTCTCCTGGGTACAAAAATTCAGCGGGGTTAACTGCTCCAATAGTTTTTAAAGAAAGTTTAGGGGATTCTATGAGTATTCCTTCATACTTCAATAGTCGGTTATCTGTAAGCCATTTTTCCGCTTTTTGTTGTAACACTCCCCTGATGTTATGAGGTGCATATAAGACAACTTCTCCATTAAAGGTAATGCGATTCGTTTCCTCAAGTAATAAGGCAGCAGCGACAATGATTTGTAAACAACTTGGCCAACCCCTGCTCACAGGATCCAACAGCTTCGATAAGTATGCCACCGGCTTCTTTTGTCCGGCCCATTCCTGAGTTAATACTCCGAATGCCGTTCCTTCATGTATGTTAACGAATAAATGGAATGGCCGCTTTAAATCTGGGAGGCTTAAAACCGGTGCTTGACTTAGCTCCCTTTTGAGATTAGCAAACTGCTCTTGATCCCGAGGGGTCCACTTGAGTATTTTGTCTTTAGACAATTGTTCGTATAAAAATTTAACTTTAAAGCTGTAGTTCTCTATCCATTGTCTACAATACCCAAATAGCCCTAATGCCTGCCAAATTTGCCTCTTAGTGACAGGCATAGGTAATTCTAGAATTCCTTTAATGCGCTCTGGGTCCAATATTTTTTTGCCATTAAACAAATAATGTCCCAAATATTTCACTTTTTCCTCCACAAATTGTAACTTTTCTTGTGATACCCGTAGTCCCTTTTGTGCAAGAAAGTTTAGGAGTCGAATGCTTTCTTTTCTTACATCCTCCTTATTGTTCCCTGCTATGAGCAGATCATCTACATACTGTAACAGCACGTTTCCCGTTTGTACCTGGTATTCTTTTAAGAGTTCTTCCAGGGCCTGTCCAAACAGATTAGGGGACTCAGTGAACCCTTGGGGGAGCACGGTCCATCTCAATTGCTGCCTTCGGCCTGTCTCTATGTCTTCCCATTCAAAGGCAAAATAATCACGGCATTCTTCTGCCAATGGACAGGCCCAAAAAGCATCTTTTAAATCAGCCACACTATACCAGGAGTTATGGGGTCCTAGCTTGCTTAACAGTGTGTATGGATTTGCTACTACAGGGAACCGGGTGATAGTTCTTTTGTTTATTTCCCTTAAGTCATGTACAAGCCGATATTTTCCATTTGGCTTCCTTACAGGCAAAATAGGAGTGTTAAAGGGTGACATACAAGGTTCTAAGATTCCTTGTGTTAACAATCGATCAATTTCTGGTTTTAATCCCCTCCGTCCTTCTAAGGATATAGGATATTGCTTTACCCTTACAGGTATGTGGGGTTCGGAAATTTGAATTTTAATCGGTGGGATTTCTAATTTACTTATTGTATCCGGAGAGTACCAGACATCGGGGTTGATTTGTTTTTGATCATCCATGGTCAAGGGATAAGCAGACACCGTTAGCTCTTGATTTTCTACTTTGATTTCTAATTGTAGTTCAACAATTAAATCCCGTCCCAACAGATTAAATTCTGCTTCAGGGACGAGCAAGAGTTCACCCATTCCAAATTTATTTTCAGTTTCGAATATCACATTTTTGATTTTGCTTACTTTAAAGGGTTCTCCTTTTGCCCCTATTACTTGTACTTTTTCAGGGGAAGCTTTACATCCCTCAGGTATTTGCCTAATAGTCGATTTCTCAGCCCCTGTGTCTACTAAAAAGGTGAACTCTTGTTTATGGGGACCTATTTTTAACTTTATCAAGGGCTCATGATGACTCCGGTCCCCTAAAATATAGAGCCCCTGACTCTCCTATTCTGCTTTCAATATTTCCTCATCTCTGATCCTTTCTCTGCAATTCTTCTTTATGTGTCCCTTCTTTCCACAGTAAAAACAACATCTCTGTTCCTTCTTTACTACTGCGTTCCCTTGTTTTATTCCAGCAGATCTGTGTTCACCAGTCCGCCCGTTGCGATCCTCTCTGACAGCTGCTACCATCATTTTTACTTGTCGCTTGCTGCTCTCTTCTTCCCGCCTTACGTAGACTTTCTGAGCTTCCCTCAATAATTCATCCAACCCTCTATTTTGCCAGTCTTCTAGCTTTTCAATCTTTTTTTCTGATATCTTCCCATGATTTTGCTACAAACTGAGTTTTTAGGAGCGCTTGCCCTAAAGGGTCGTCTGGATTTACCCCAGAGTACAGTTGAAGGACTTTCCTCAGTCGTTCCAGCCACTCAGTAGGGCTCTCATCTTTCTTTTGCATTTCATTAAATGCTTTATTGATATTCTGGCCACGGGGTACTGCTTCTCTAATCCCCTGAATTACTATAGTTCTCAGATCTTGCATATGAGTTCTATGCACCGGATCCTGATTATCCCAGTTAGGTCTTTGGAGTGGCCATTTGATATCTGCTTGGGGTCCCTGGGCATGCTGAACATCCCACAGTCTCATTCCTGCTCGTCTAATCATATCTCTTTCCTCGGTAGTAAATAATTGACCAAGGATAGATTGCATCTCATCCCAAGTATGAAGGTTTGGTCCCAAAAATTGATCTAATCTTTCTGCCACTCCAAGTGGGTCCTCAATCAAGTTTCCCATCTCGGTTCTTTTAAAATCTCGTAGGTCAGCCGAGTTTAGGGGTACAGAAATATATCCAATCATAGGCTGAGGTCCCCCCATGGGCATTTCCCTTAGAGGATACATCTGAGCTGCCCCTTTTTGACTTCTAGTCATGCGTCTAGGAGGAGGGGAAGACCCTTGTTCCGACTCCGGTGGGGGAGTGGGAGCTCTGGGGACCTCGGGAGGGGCTACGGGAGCAGGAGGAGGAATGTAAGGAGGGGGGGTTAGAAGGGTTTCGTCTAACTCTTCCTGCTTTTTCTTTTGTTTAGTTTTTACTTCATTCAGTGGGTAAAGTTTAGCTCCCGGTCTTTTTATCCATACTTCCGCATACTGACTCTCCTCCGGGTTAAGGGGTTTTTTATTATTGACCCAGAGGTTTAATTGCTGTCTTACCCAATCTTCTTCTGACCCATAGACTGGCCAAAAGGTATTTTTAGAAATCTTCTTCCCTCCCCATATCTTAGTACAGTATTCTATCATTTTCTGCTTATCTTTCCCTAGGGTTCCAGGGAAATACCTCCAATTGTCTAAGACATATGCCAAAGGGGTATTCTTAGGTACAGTGTGTACCCTTCCCATGGGAGTCGAAGGCTTGCTGCCCTTCGCCCCCATCTTCTGGAATATCCACAAACATACACTCACTCACTCCCCTTGTTCCTGGCCCAATCCCTCGCGGGAGATGGGAAACGCAGTACTTAAGAGTCCACACTCGCTTGGTTCAGTATATCGAACCTCTCATTCGTTATATTCCAGGAAACCCAGTCCCGCCCGAACGGCAAACCTGCGAGCAAATTCGCAATATACTTACGCGTCCTGCGTCTTCGTCCGGACTCCCGTGCACAGAATTTTTATGGGATTTTACCGGTTTTCTCCTTTGCTCACTATTCTAGAATTTAGGTTCGTCGGTAAGGTTGAGGTAGGCTGTCAGTCGCGGGGCCGCGGATTGCCGCGGGGCGCCTCCCCGGAGGACAGAAGCCCACCGTTCCTTATCCGAGTCACGGCACCAGGAATTGTTATAAATTGAGACCACAATGGACTATAATTCACTCTTTATTAATTATAGCAAGTAGAATATGAGCAAAGACAGCGCTGGACGGCAGGGGAGTCTGCGCTCCGCCAACTGCCGTGCTGAGTAGTTCAAATAGTCCCCTTTTTATACATCTTTACTTCCGTGCTCATGAGGTAGTGGAGGTACTCCGCGCATGCTTCAGTTGTTGTTAGGGGGGGTCGTTTCCTGCCTCCTGGTATTTGTTGAGGCTGAAGTAAGAAGTCTTCCCTCTTTGTCTCATAGTTGATCTTTCACTCATATATCCTTATATGGGCTGTCTTGTCCTGTTTCTTGTCGCTTCCTGGAAATCTGGTGGTTATCTTGCATGAGCAGTATCTGGTTCAGTTTGTGTGAGCGATTACAGTTATCTTATCTCACACAGGCAGCGTCCAGTGGTTGTTTGCATGAGTGGTTTCTGTCGTCTAATTTTACATTGAGCTTAACATAAATCTTAATAAACAATACCTTAGTCCACAGTTTCTCACAGTAAGGAGCCAAGTTGTTTTCTAATATACATTGTAGACATCATAGCATATTCTCTGAAGAACACATTTAAAAAAATTAGTGTATGAGGAAGAAATCTTTTGACTCCTTACTATTATTTTTATTTATCACTTGCATTGCCTTATTTCTCCAAAGCTCTAGGCTGAACTGGGCTGTATTATGCTGAGAAACAAATATATGACAAAATATGCTAAATCCCAAAGATGCTGATTTGTGATCTGAAACTGAATGAAATACAAAATCTGAATGGAATGCACAGTAAATGAAAGGAATTGAGAGGAGAGACAGAGGATATACAGAACTAATGTGACAGCATGGATTACTTTACACAGTTGCTGGTTCCAGAACGTGATTTTTTTTTCACAAGACATGAAAAAAAAGTCAATTAATATCTCTCAGCTGCTATTTATCCTGATTTAAAAGTCAATGCTACAGTACAAAGTATCAGAATGCCTGCATTTATATCTTACTTTTTTAGCAGCCTTATTAAAATTCAGAAGATCTAATTTCTTTATTTACCTCTCTTTAATATTGGATTTCTTTCTATAGTTTTTCAAATGCATTTTATCTTGAGTCACCTAAAGAGATAAATATTTTATAAAACTATTTTTTCTTTGATAGCATAAAATCTCTGGAAAAATTTATATGCCTTTTTTTTTCAAGAAATTATGTGAGAAATTTAAGCCAGATGAATGAAAGGTTCAGGAATTCATAAACAACTGAACATGTTGTCTTCAGCTACACCTTCATTTTGGCCAAATTGAAGGCATTCTAGCGCAGATGAAAACTCATTCTAGCTTTACAATAGCTAAGGTGCTAGTAAGAATCGAACAGCGTTAAACATTTACTCAGCATGGCATCTTGCTTATGATTTTGTACTGCTTTGCAGTTACCATAGTGACTACAGTGCATGCCTATTGAAAAGTGGAAAGGACTGACAAGCCCTAATATTAGGTACTTTGCTACTGAAATGTCTTTTTAGTCCTCTTTGATGCTCATACAAACACAAATTGTTTCTTGACAGACTTTAAGATGACCACTGTTTCTGTTGTAACGTATCTTTTGATTGCATGATTGCCATATTCTACTAGCATTCAGGGAAATTTCTTGTAAAATCTCTTAGGAACCACATAAACATCCTAAATATCTCATGCTATTACTGTACTGCATTCCACCCAGGATAGCCTTGAAATCTGCTTTGTAAGAAGTGGTATTACATAAATAAATTTAAATTTAATTTCTAGAGAGAGTTTTGAGAAGCTCACCAGTGCCTACATTTTCACAAGCTGTATGAAGAGTGCAGTGAATGTATGTTTCTCTGAATTGTTTTATGACCACTCAGAAATGTTACTTTTCAGCACCACTTCTGTGTATATATGCACAGCTACTGTCTCTAGAATGCACAATTGTGATTCACAAAGTAGCCAACTGTATTGTTACTCTATGCCACATATGGCAGTTCAACAACCACTGCTTTTTAATTTCAGTAACACCAGAGTGTACGATAAGAAATTAAGATTGTGATAATAAATTAACATAATTTTATTTTGAAAGTAACTGCTAAACTAGAATACTGTTTATATTACACAATCTGACTTTTATTACTGGCTACTTAATAGTAGAATTAAAGTTCTTTGTATATCTATACTTTTTCTCCTTTTGGAAAAGGATCATCTCCTTTGAATTTTTAGCTGTTACTCTGGACCTTACGGTGTCTGCTTAAATTTTTTCCCCAAAATTATAAATATTTCTTAACTTCAAATAGAATTAAGGTTTTGCTTAGCAATGTTTTCAAGATATTACTTAGGAAGGTTTTGTCACTTGATGAGAAACAGCAGTTGTGCTGGGCAGGTTCATTAGGAGAGCACTGGGACAGAGGCAGCCTCTGAGTTCAGCATAAATAGAATTAATTTCTCCCTAGCTGTCCCTAAACTGTCTTGATTTTCTTGTATATATCTTAACCTTTTGTCTCATTACATTTATCTCTTTATGTTTTACCATATTTTCTCACCTAGGACTCACCTCCCACAGCTGTTTCTCCTATAGTGATGAATCTTTGCTTTATTCTCATGCAAATTCTAACACGGATGCCTTAGGCACTGTCGAAGTGTTCATTGTCAGTGTGTAATGGAGCCAAACACCCTTCTCTGGCCTCGGTCTTCAGTGGATCTGACAGTAGCAGAAAATAAGTCTCTTCAATAGACAAGAGACTGTCTTTTTTGTGGGTGTTATCCAAGGTTCTGTCTACCTGTGTGTCACAGACTTGTACCTCTTTGGAGTCATTTTAACTTATTGTTCAGACCAGCAGTGTGTTGAGATAGGAGAATCTGCTACATCTGCACAGCTTTTCACTGTTCAGATATTTTACATTGTGGAGTTGTTTTTTTCATTTTTGTTTGTTTTATTTGGTTTTGCCTTCTGTATTATGAAGGAGCACCTGAAGGCTTTATTTAACTCTGCTTTTTCAGGGACATAGGGGCATTGGTATTGCTTTCATCTCTCCTGACGTCTTCCTGTACTTTTAACTAAGTTGTTTTTTTTTAATAAGGATGTTGGAAAGTTTGGGGATCCTATATATGGTGCATGCTGTTATTGTAGAACAGAAGTTGTATGGGCCTATCTACATTTTACATCTGTTGTGAGATTGCCTGCAATTACAGAGGACTGGGTTCCATGACACAGCCAGTCCTGCACTCCCTTCAGTGGACAGGCAGCCAGAAACCAGAATTGGATCCATCTCTGTCTCCCTTGAATGTCCCAGTGGACAACTGTGGCATATAATTTTGACAGTGTAAAGAGGATTTCAGCTAAAAATTTGGTGCCATGACAGCTTCCTAACTATGCAGAAATTGCTTTTTATAGTACTTGCTCCACAACCTCTCTCCACTGAGCCCATCAATTAAAACAGTATTTTATATTATAAATCTCTGTGCCTGGTCAGATCATGGACCAGATCCTCCTGGAAACTATGCTAGGGCACATGGAAAATAAGGAGGTGATTGGTCATAGCCAATATGGCTTCACTAAGGGCAAATCATGCCTGACAAATTTGGTGGCCTTCTACGATGAGGTTACAGCACTGGTAAATAAGGGAAGAGCGACTTACGTCATCTACCTGGACTTGTGCAAAGCTTTTGACACTGTTCTGCACGACATCCTTGTCTCTAAATTGGAGGGACATGGATTTGACGGGTGAAACACTCAGTGGATAAGGAATTGGCTGGATGATCGCACTCAGAGAGTTGCAGTCAATGGCTCGATGTCCAAGAGGAGGGCAGTGACAAGTGGCATTCCTCAGGGGTCAGTGTTGGGATCAGTGCTGTTTAACATCTTTGTTGGAGACATGGACAGTGGGATGGAGTGCACCCTCAGCAAATTTGCCGATGACACCAAACTGTGTGGTGCGGACAACATGCTGTAGGGAAGGGATGCCATGCAGAGGGACCTGGACAGGCTTGAGAGGTGGGCCCATGCAAACCTCATGAAGTTCAACAAGGCCAAGTGCAAGGTCCTGCACATGGGTCGGGGCAATCCCATGCACAAATGCAGGCTGGGCAATGAGTGGATTGAGAGCAGCCCTGGGGAGAAGGACTTGGGGGTATTAGTGGATGGAAAACTGACTATTAGCCAGCAATGTGTGCTCGCAGCCCAGAAAGCCAACTGTATCCTGGGCTGCAGCAAGAGAAGTGTGGCCAGCAGGTCGAGGGAGAGGATTCTCCCCCTCTGCTCCACTCTTGTGAGACCTCACCTGGAGTACTGTGTCCAGCTCTGGGGTCCCCAACATAAGAAGGACATGGACCAGCTCAAGCAGGTCCAGAGGTGGCCATGAAGATGATCAGGGGGCTGGAGCACCTCCCTTATGAGGACAGGCTGAGAGAGCTGGGGTTGTTCAGCCCAGAGAAGAGAAGGCTCCAGGGAGACCTTCTAGTGGCCTTCCATTACTTAAAGGGGGCCTACAGGAAAGCTGGGGAGGGACTCTTTATCAGGGAGTGTAGTGATAGGACGAGGGGTAACAGTTTTAAACTGAAAGAGGGTAGATTTAGGTTAGATATTAAGAAGAAATTCTTTACTGTGGGGGTGATGAGATACTGGAACAGGTTGCCTAGAGAAGTTGTGGCATCCCTCTCCCTGGAAGTGTTCAAGGCCAGGTTGGATGGGGCTTTGAGCAACCTGGTCTAGTGGAAGGTGTCCCTGCCCATGGCAGGGGCATTGGAACTAGATGATCTTTAAGGTCCCTTCCAACCCAAACCATTTTATTTCTCTGTGAACGGCTTCTCAGGATCTCTGCTCAGCAGCTCTGTGTGTCTCGATCTTTCCTTCACTACAAGTTTAGAATCCACAGGAGATTCTTTGGCATTTAGGAGTTCTGTCAGAGTAGTCTGGACTCTTGTGGCATTTTTGGAAAATGGGAAGTAGGTAGCAGAGAATGAAGACAGTCTGCTGAAGGAAGGGTATCTGAAAGGAAGGCATTTTGAGGACAGGATGATGAAGCTAAGTAGCATGGGAGAGAGGGCAGTGCCTGATATTTTGCTAGTAATTTGTCTAACACTTCAAAGTTTGTAAGACTTCCTGCAGATTTTCCATGAGCCACCAGGACTCCTAGACTACCTTAAATTGCTCCTGGTCATCGTGACACTCTCAATTCACCACTGGTCAGCTTCCCAAATTTGCTTCATATAATTTTTCTCATCTATTGGCTCTTGCAAGATCCATTGCAAAAAACTAATTTAATATTTCTAGGTGTGCCAGCAGAATCTGAAACACTTCATTGTAACTCACTTACTGACCGTACTTTTCTCAAAGTTTCTCAAAGGGCTTGAAAGCAGTTTAAATTTCACTAAAAATATCAACAACGATGATAAGGATGTTGTGTAGACAGACCCTAACTATGCAAAATGTGATGTCAGAAGGGCCTTTCTTGAGGTTTTTGGAAAATAGGGAATAGTGTGTAAGCAATTCTCAACATGAGTTCTAACTTCTGGCATTTTTATTATAAGGGAAAGAATGTTGTTTTCGCATAATAAGCCTGATGGGAAGGGCAGGAGCGATTCACCAAAGCAATCAACAAGAGCAATTCACAACCATTGAAATCCCTGGCCTAGGGCTAGAAGGCAAGTGGTCTTTTTGTCAACCGTGATGACCCAGTACTTGGAACTGGCTTTAGATGGATGCAGATACCAAAAGACTTGGGGAACCTGAATTTCGAACTTTTCCCTCTTAGTACGCTTGCGTGATGAGCTCATGCATATTAACTTCTCCGCCCTGGAGAAAGCCAAGGTTCATTCCCATGAACATGCGACGTATGAACACATACATGAAGGGGCGTATCGGTAGGCGGTTCGGGAAGTCTGTACACCCTGTAGTACTCAGCCAATGAGGAATCAGGGGAGGGAACTCGCGGTCGGGAGAAAGGGATATAAACCATTGCACGATGGCTGTTAGGTGCGTCCACCTGATGGGGCGCCCGGTCTTGCAAGAACGTAATAAAGAGTGCTTCACACCGCATCCTGTCTGAGCCGTTGATAATTGGCAGCTGAGCGTTTCTCACAATTTGGGGGCTCGTCCGGGAGCGAAGTCGTCGCCTGGGAGTCTCCGCCACTGAGGGCGAGGAGGTGCCCTGTTGATTTCAACGGTCTCGCGAATCATCGACGGTGACTCCACGGGGACCGACTGAGATCCTGAGACTGATAATATAGACGGGCCTTGTGAACCACTGGGGGCAAAAGGATAAAAAAAAAAAAAAAAAAGACAGGAACCCTGGAAAGCGCTGTTAGACCAGGGAACTCTGTGCAGAAAATTGGACTGTTAAGTACTGCCTTGGTGGTCTGGGAGATTCTGGTGGGTGGGAGCGAGTGAGCCGTACGTCAGTATGGGCTGAGGGCGGAGTCCACAGTGGCAGTTCTGCTGTACCGCGAGGAAAACGACCAGAAGTCTCGGGGAAAAAAAATGGGGAACAAAAAGACTAAGCTTAGCGGGAATTCAGGGAAGGTCCCTGAAAACATTCCCCCGGACAGTCCGTTGGGGAGAATGTTGATACGATGGAGGAACGTTCCGAATACAAAAAGGAAGGACAAAAAGAAAATGATACATTATTGTGTTTTTGTGTGGACAAAGGAGCCCATTTTGGGACGTAAGGCTTTTTGGCCAAAATAATGGGTCAACTGAGAACTGGTTATGTCAAGACTTAAACTTCTATGTGAATTCAAAGACCCCTTTTTCACAAGAGGAGTCTGACTATGCCTCCTGCTGGGTCCAACAAAGGACTGAACACCTTTTTACCTTAAAGGTGGAACAGGAGGAACGGGAAGAAACTGGGGATGAAAAGCCTCCAGAACCTCAATCATGGGACCCCCTTAAGTATTTACCCCCTCCTTATAATCCTCCTCCCCCTTCCCATAACCCTGGTAATCAAATTCTCCCTTCCCCTGCGCCTGTAACAGAGCATCAGGGTCAACAAGATGGGGCAATGAGCGCCCCCTCCCCTCCAAAAACGCACTGTAGATTAAAAAGAGAATTAGAACAGTGCATGTGATAGACAGTAAACTGTTTATTCATCAAATCCCGTCAAAGATACTGGAAGCTTGTGTTATGTTATTCTATAAACTATGTAAACCTAGCCTAGGATTAATCTTAACTATTACATTGTGTAACGACTAACAGACTATACTAACAGACTATAAGTGCTTATCTAAGTTAAAATGCTGAAGCAAGGACTTACACTGTGTAAGAGACTAAAAGGAGGGAAAAGGTAGGGGGGGTTGAGAAGGGCAAAGGGGAAGTGTCTGTACTCTTTGAGGTATAAACAAAAGCTTTGTGAGACTACCCTCAGGAAAGCAAGAAATACGAGAAATTCGTGACGCGAGGAAGACGTGGAGCCTTCATCCCCACGACCACCGGAAGGCAGAAAACGACCCCCTAGCAACAAGGCGCGCAGACGCAGAATACACCCTTTGACGAAACACAGATACCGGGAGACGGAGGATATAAAAAGAAAGACTTTTGGGAGGTGTGCGCGCGCCATTTGCGGAGTTGAACTCCCCGGCCACCCAGTGCTGTTTTGCTTGTTGCCGCTTGCTAAATAAACAACTGGGATTTTTATTGGCCCTGTCTCACATCAGTTTGAGAATTTACTTATAACAGTGCAGGAGGGATTTGGGGAATTTTCCTATGAGAACAGGGGACCAGGATTTAAGAACAATAGACTCCATGTTGGGCTCAAGGCCGGGGAAGAAGGAAGCAGGGGGTGGAAGGTCAGATCGTGGGGCGGGGTAGGAGACTGTCATGGCATAGATCATCTCACTATCGCCCAGGATCGTCTAGCGGATGCTATCGTTGTGGGAGACTGGGGCATTTTGAGAGAGAATGCCCAGAGTTAAAGAAGGAAGAAAAAGTAATTCCAATCATGAACTTTGAAGACATAGAATAGAGGAGTCAGGGGCTCTTTAGCTATAGATCCCACCAAGAGCCCTTGATAAATTGGAGGGTGGGACCCCGGGAGGAGGAAGTGATATTCTTAGTTGATACCGGGGCAAGCAGGACTTCTTTAAATTATATTCCCTTGGGGTTGGAGCCATCAGACCAATGGGCGTCAGTGGCCAGCATAAAAGGGGAAAGGTTTACGGTTTCTGTATTTAAACCTACCAGTTTGAGATTTAAAAATAGGACAGTTGTGGGACAACTGTTATATGTCCCAAAGGCAGGCAGTAATCTGCTGGGCCGGGATTTGGTGATATGATTAGGATTACAAATCCACACTTATAAGGAATGTATGACTATTACTATGAATACTCTGACAGAGAAAGATGAAGCAGATATATGCCAACATGGAAGTCTCGGACCCAACTTAGACGACCAATGTGATCAAGTTGATGCCACTTTATTAAAGGCTACACAGCAATTTATACTCTATCACAAGCTTCACACGCCGCTATCTTATTGCTAATAGGCTAAAGCTACTTGTTCACGCGCCCTTCTGCCCTCTATGATTGGTCCCGGTGTGGTGTCCACGCGCTGCTCTCCCCCCAGGTAGACCCCCTGTTTTCGACATTCCAACATCTTTATCTCTTGGGAAGGAATGTAGTTTCTCAGGCCGTCTCGGCCTTGTTTGTGTCCTTGAACACAGCTGCAGCTTGCTGTTACAGTGAGGCCCCTTGGCCTGGATCACTCATAATATGTCCATTATTTTCCAGCCATTCCACAAATCCCCCTTTTTGTTTTTGAGCGGTCCAGACTTCTCCTTTCTTAAACATTTGTTCAACCAGACTATTCAACATCCGTCGCAAACACTGAAACAGACAGGGAAGAAGCAACATCAAAATCAGTAAACCTACTAGCACTATCAATACTCCTTTGACCAAGGTCTGCAACCAGCCCCCCATCCCAAGTCTAGTGAGCCAATCGGAAAAGGGGTCATGTCCTTCAGTAATATGTTTCATATTCTCACGCAGTTTTGCTAATCGTTGGTGTATGCTCTGTGAATGGTCAGACAAATTAAAGCAACACATCCCTTCAAAATCTTTACATCCGTGTCCATGTGCTAATAATAAAAAAATCTATAGCAGCTCGATTTTGTAAGGTAGCATGTCTAACACTATCAACATCAGTGAGTAATGCGCTTATCATTTGCGAAGTCAAATTAGATTGTTTCTCACCCCAACAAGCCAATCGCTGTATATTTTTTGCATTTATGGCAGCCATTCCTCCTGGGAGGAAAAAGGATGTGACTATAATTGTGACTAGCGATGGTAGCTGCACTTCATCATTGCATGTTTCATCAAAGTTTCGAATAGATCTGCGTGATCTTCGCCCCTGACTCTGACTGGGATTTAGCAAATCTCTCATGTGGGGAGCAAACAATGTTAGTCGTCCAAGATAGCAAGGACCACCGACAGGTCGTATAGGAATACCAGGCCATGCTCTATCCCCACAAATCAGAAACACTCCAGGTGGAAGTTTAAAGCCCCCTGTGGTTTCTACGGAGAATCCTCCTGTTTTCAAATTATTCCAAGAATGCCCTGTTACATTTTGATAACCTACAAACAAATCTTGGCGACCATTCTGAGCTAACCAAATATGCCATGGGTCTCCGAACCAAACCACTCCTGTGCCATTCACTGGCTGCAGCTGAGGAACCACATTATGGCAGTTCGGCATCCCGGTAACATCAACATACTTAACAGGTGTAACACTGGCCAACAAATCCAATTCTTGCAAGGGTAAAGAAGTTAATTGATTTAGATTCTCAATGACTGTCTTTTGCCAAGCTGCATTACGCATGGAAGGCCAATTTAAAATGAAACAACTATCATCATCTGGTCTGCCCATCAGGTTCACTCTCTGTTGTTTCCAATATCCTTCAAAATCAGTTTCATTTTCCCACAACGGAATGCCAATTCAACAGGTTCTAAAAGGATCATCTGCTTGTTGCAGACTCAAACAGAAATCCTTTATCCCAGATGTGTTTGCCCAGGTTACCCAAATGTTTGCTCTGGGTTTGAAATGCTAAGGCTTGGACAACAGGCCCAAGCTTGAGTTGACCTATAGATGAATCCTGTATATTTTATAACTGATAACCATTGTGCTAGTAGGTATTGTACTAAGTTATAACAACCCACTTATGCTGGTGTAAAAAGTGCTAAAGTATTGAAATACTGCAGCCTGAACAACAGGCCCCAAGCTGAAGCTGCTAACTTAGCATGTAGTCATTAGTAAAATATGTAAACTCGCTAGTGAAAGACAAAATATAATCAGTAGTGAGGAGAGAATGTATCCAACTTTCCTTTCGCAGCCTTGTTCAAGGCTGAGAACCCAAGTATTTGGCCTTGTTAGAAACTCCCTTGGTTCCCCCCCCCCCGAGCCCTGGCCAGGCTTTGGGTGGAATCCAACAGGAGAATGAAACCAGAAATTTTCCGCTCAAAACAAAGGTGCCAGCTATTCTGGCTTGTCGATCTCTGGTATATAAGGCTGGACCCGTTTGCAGCGACTTTGGAAGCCTCACCTATGGGTGGACGCACTGCGTAGGATTTCCCACTTGCCGGGACAGGCTCTCCAAATCCTCGCTGTAACCGGGGCTGCCCAGCGACTGCGGGTCTGGATGATGATGATAATATATGCAAGTGGTGATGTATTTCTCTTAATTACTATTCTCTCTCTCTCTCTCGTGTAGTAATGATTTGATGCATTACTCTGTTTGTTGCTTTAAGTGCACTATTCTGCTTCTTCTTACTGCATGTTCTCTGTATTACACTGTTACATTACTTGGTTATCACTAGTAAAGTACGCCTACTCTTTTCACTCTGGTGTCCGAGTTTAATTGGTATCCTTAATCAGCAAAACATAAATTGGTGTCAGAAGTGGGATCTGACAAAAAAAAATGCCATTATTTAAGTTCAAACGAAATTTGTCAAGTCCACCAGATACTCCCGGTTTGAAAAATCCTCCCTGTAGTTCCTGGGCCCAGCAGTGGGCTCAGGTCGGAGGACCGTGTGAACAATGGCAGAGCTGGCTGCAAGAAGCCCAACCATTAGATGTTCTAAATTATATGAAAAGGATACCTATTGGAAAAGGAAAAGAGATTACAAATTCAAGTAAACGAGGATGGATTTTGTTAACTGCATAGAGAAAACAACACCAGAGTAAAGAGAGGCTGTTGTTAGAGCGCTCCCAGATGGAGCAACAGATATGTGACTTACGGAGTCAAATAGTGATGTTGTAATGCTGGAATAAGTTGCTTGCTGATAAGTTGGATACTTATCAGACAGTGGCAGAGAAAGTCACAGTGCAAGTAGCACAATATAAGTATAGGAAAAGGAGAGGGCTGGATTTGTTGTGAACTTTGACCATTGGCACCGATATTGACTCTGAGACTTGGAACTTGTATATTGTACGTATGGTGTTAAATTTAGTTTTGTCGTTTGTCATAATTGTCCTAGTGGTACTTGTGGTTATAAGTGTAATTGTGTTGTTTGTGTAAATGGTGTGAGGGAGCTCCTTGTGTGGTAATATAAGATCGATCTGTTTAATGTAAGAGTGTGTGTGAGTGTGTGAGATGCGGCACTACTGTAAAAATGTTATCATGACTCTTTTGATTACTGAGATAGGAAATCCCCTTTTTGATGCGATAGAAAAATATAGCAGCAGGGTGACCTTGGGGAGTGGGACCCCCGAAGGAGTGCAGGGAATCAAGATACTCGAGACAGCCCTAAAGACAGTGAAAATAAGATTTCTCGTAAGGAAATGTTTATGGCTTTGATAAAGGACGGCATGTCTCGTGAAAAAAAAAAAAAAAATTGACAGTGTTCCAACTAACGGGCTGTGGTGAATATATACACAGAGAGGGCTGAATAAACCTAGCAAGAGAGTGCAGAGTTCTAAAACTAAGGATCCAGGGACAACTCAGCCTACAGCACCCCTTCTCGAACCTCAATGGGACCCTGCATCTGCCCACGGAAGGCCCCCTTTCCCCCCCCCCGTAAGTGGATCACTGCTTCCGGGGGTGAAAGACGATTAGACACCATTTTCTGAGTTGTACCCTTTGCACGAGGCAAAGGAAGTGAATCAATGTTATGATCAGTACAAATGAATTAATGGCCAAGCTCCAGGGCAGTGGGTGCAGAAGGACCGATGACCCCATGTGGAGCTTAAAATTTTTTTTTTAGAACAAGCAGTCCCCACAAACTGTAAATACCCTGACTGACACTGGAGCGGAGGCCTTCTTAATATATTGGAATCCCAAGAAATTTAAAGGACAACCTGTAATTATTACAGGTTTAGGAGGAAAATAAATTAAAGCTGTACAAACACAAATAGAAATGAAAATAACAAACCTCCCAAAATGATTATATTCAGTCATGATTGTCCCCATTCATGGATATATAAAAGGTATAGAGATTCTAAAAAGACTAACTTTAAATCTTTCTGATGGTCAGTATCAATTTGGAGTTAAACCCTGTATTAGTGCCAGACCTGTTACTGTCGGTAAAGTAAAAATGCCTCCTGTGCAGATCCCGGCTGCAACTAAGTTAGTCATAATGAAGCAGTATAGAATTCCAGGAGGACATGAAGAGATATCACAGACAATTAGAGATTTATTAGATGTAGGAGCTTTAAAACTGACCATAACAGTGTGGAACAATCCGATATGGCCTGTCAAGAAAAACAATGGATCCTGAAGAATGACGGTGGATTTTAGAGAACTAAACAAACATACTCCACCGCTTGCAGCAGCTGTGCCAGACACTGTCACTTTAATAGAAGAAGTTCAGAAACATCCAGGAACTGGGTACGCTGTAATAGATTTGGCTAATTCATGTTTTACCATCCCAATTGCAGAAGAGCACTGGGATCAATTTGCCTTCATATGGCAGGGCCCGCAATATACTTTCACTAGATTACCACAGGGGTGGTTGCATAGCCCCACTATCTGTCATAGAATTATAGCTGAACACTTAGATGAAATACAGCTGCCTCCTCACACACAGTTAAGTCAATATATAGATGATATTTTGATTCAAGGAAATGATGATGAGGAGGTACAACATGTTCTTGAATTAGTGGTAGATCACATGAAACAGAAGGGTTGGGAAATTAACTCTGCAGAAATCCAAGGACCATCTCAGATGGTGAAGTTTCTAGGAATTCAGTGGCATTGTGGGCATTGAGAAATACTGCCTAAAGCCCAACAAAAATAATTAAAAAAATTTTTAGATTTTGCTGTACCACAAAATAAAAAAGAAGCTCAAAAATTTATTGGACTATTCGGCTTCTGGAGGCAACATATTCCCCATTTGGGATAAATTTTAACCCCTTGGTACAAGGTGACAAGGAAAAAATATGAATTTGAATGGGGAAATGAACACCAAGATGCTTTTGAATTAGCTAAAGAAACCATTCAAAAGGCTTTTGATTTATGGCCTCTGCAGTAGGGAGAAGTGGAGTTAAATGTGTCAGTAAATAGATGCCCAAAGATCACAGCATTTGTCCAAAGCCTCCAACAATCATACCAGCCCCACATGGCCCTGACCACCCCAGAAATCCATCTCCTTTGCCAGGACAACCTGTCTTAGTCGAACTCCCCAAGGTGGGAGCAGTACCATTGGTATTGGATACCCCAATAAACAAGTATACCTGGAAAGCCAAAGATGCTCATGGAAAGGAGCACAAAATTAATACAAGGTGGATTATCCCATCTTTCTAATTATAACCCACTTCCAGTTCTCAAAATGAACCGAGAAGCTTTTCTTTCCTTTTTCTTGCAGGTAAAACCCCCCGGACACAGATATCCTGAGTCACGATGGGGGATCCTTATGTGAATTTAAATTTTTGTATAGTGTTGATGTTGTCTTATTAATGTTTTTAGGATGTATTATCTATCATTGCAAAATTGCTTTGAGTGACCGTTCTCTCTCCCTTGATTCAGGGGGAAGCTCCAGCTTCCTAAATGTTAACCAAGAATGGGAGGAAAGCAAATTTGTGGTTTTAGGTCATTCTGTTGCCAGTATTATGAGCAAACAATAGATACCAAATCAGGGGAAGGTCCCTTTGCTAATGGGGCCTGGGCTTTAAAAGGTCATTACTGAGCCCATGAAGGCGAGATGGAGGTACCAAGGCCTAAACTATACATGCGCTCTGGGCTGGGGCGTGGAAATCCATTTTCCTGCTGCGTAGGCAGACCCCAGCTCCAGCGAGCCAGACCATCTTCAGCTCCACAATTGACAGCAACAACCAGAATTTATCCCCTTTTGATACTTAATTTTGTGGAGGTTGCTCTGTTAGCTCTTGCTATATTTTCTCTTGTGGTATGTAAGTGTTCATCTTGTCAGTGTCCATGTAAACTGTCTTGTAATTGTGCTTATTCATGCAGACAACCACCTTCTCCCCCCAATTCCCAAGGACCGGGAGCACATCCTTAGGCCCAGCCTCAGACACATTTTGGTTAAATATGTTTAGTTAAAATATTAATTGACACGGTTGTTGTTACTGTTACCTTTATTATATGTTTGGTTAAAATGTTGCTAACCATTGTTACTGTTAATATTGGTTTATTTGTTATTTGTAGTGTTATTGCTCATTTACCTTTGTTTAAATCTGGGATTGACATTTCTAGGCCCAGATGACGCATGTGCTTTGGGATAAGGGGGCGTGGAAACCAATTTTCCTGCTGCGTATGCTGACCCCAACTTCGGCAGACCAGGGCAGCAGACCGCGTGGATTGCCAGGGCCACAAACACTCAGTGGTACATTGCCAGAACCGCAGAAAAATAATGGATCACATGTTAGTGGTGATTCCAATTTACTATATAGTCTTATAAAATGTTTTGGTTTTGTGGAGTTAGTTAATTTTGAGCATGACATATTTGTTAGGGATGTTGTTAGATGTATGCTTGTTAACTGAAGATATTCATATTTGTTAAAGATATTATTAGTTACATGTTTATTAACAGAAAATTTATATATCCGTCAGAAATGTTATTAGTTATCGTGTGCGTGCTATTTCTATCCTTTCTCTTTATATATCTATCCTTCGTGCCACCACGAGGACAGCGATGTCGAGCCACGGGATGGTGTAAAAGACTGTGTTAGACTGTGCTTGTCTTGACATTGCTGCTGCTCCACTACCACTACCTGGCCTCAACATCCTCTCACCATGGAGGAGTACGCTCTGAAGGAGATGAACTGTCCCTGAAGAAACCACCATATTTGCCTGAAGCCAGAACAATGACACCCTTGGCAGTGCCTGTCAAACTACGCTTGCACGCGAGCCAAGTGAAGACCACCGTGAACACCTGGGCCTGTGAACATGGAAGAACACGGGGTGGCACGTACAATGACCTCCGTGGAAATGGGCACACTCTTTAGAGGAATTGTGGGGACTGGGACAATAAAAGGACTGCGTACTCCTCTCTCAGGACTCAGAGCTGAAATTTCGGGATTTCGACATCATCTCTCTCTTGGCAGAGCTTGGAGCTTGGAGCAACCTTATCACCTGCACCGAGACTGAGATAACGGGATGTCACTGGATTCGTGGTGATGGTAACTGATCTTGCTGCATCTCCTCCGTTTGCTCGCTTAGGTATTCTGACTTTTTCTTCTTCTCTCTGTCCTATCGCTATTATTGCTTGTTATGGGAAATAGAGTTACAAGGTTGTATGGCATCTAACCTCGTTTGTGTCTTAAGTTCACTCCTAGGATCATTTAAGAAACCTCCCTGATAGTGGATCGGGACATGAGACATCATCAACTGATGGATGAAAACTAATGTCACTAATCATAGAAATGGTTTGAGAGCTATGATTCACCTATAGGTCAAAGGACCGAATGAAGTGCTAAGGCTTGGACAACAGGCCCAAGCTTGAGTTGACCTATAGATGAATCCTGTATATTTTATAACTGATAACCATTGTGCTAATAGGTATTGTACTAAGTTATAACAACCCACTTATGCTGGTGTAAAAAGTGCTAAAGTATTGAAATACTGCAGCCTGAACAACAGGCCCCAAGCTGAAGCTGCTAACTTAGCATGTAGTCATTAGTAAAATATGTAAACTCGCTAGTGAAAGACAAAATATAATCAGTAGTGAGGAGAGAATGTATCCAACTTTCCTTTCGCAGCCTTGTTCAAGGCTGAGAACCCAAGTATTTGGCCTTGTTAGAAACTCCCTTGGTTCCCCCCCCCCCGAGCCCTGGCCAGGCTTTGGGTGGAATCCAACAGGAGAATGAAACCAGAAATTTTCCGCTCAAAACAAAGGTGCCAGCTATTCTGGCTTGTCGATCTCTGGTATATAAGGCTGGACCCGTTTGCAGCGACTTTGGAAGCCTCACCTATGGGTGGACGCACCGCGTAGGATTTCCCACTTGCCGGGACAGGCTCTCCAAATCCTCGCTGTAACCGGGGCTGCCCAGCGACTGCGGGTCTGGATGATGATGATTATATATGCAAGTGGTGATGTATTTCTCTTAATTACTATTCTCTCTCTCTCTCATGTAGTAATGATTTGATGCATTACTCTGTTTGTTGCTTTAAGTGCACTATTCTGCTTCTTCTTACTGCATGTTCTCTGTATTACACTGTTACATTATTTGGTTATCACTAGTAAAGTACGCCTGCTCTTTTCACTCTGGTGTCCGAGTTTAATTGGTATCCTTAATCAGCAAAACAGGGTTCGATGTCCAAAATCCCTTCACTGCCTAATATGAGCCAAGTCAAAACAAACGTGATCCACGTTTGACATATAGCCATCACTTCACCTCCCTTTCTCAGGTGTCCTGGTACACCTGCCAGCTTCGAGAACAGTTCTTTCCCCACACCACAACTCTTATCTACTATCTTATTGTTCTAATTAACACACTGCAAAGCCAAGCATCTACAAAGCTTCAAACTCAACTTCTGCTAAAACCCTTTATCCAAGGTTTTCAATTAAGCCTATAACTTTAACAAACTACTGCTGCTTTCTAAAAACTAAGCCTGCCTTTCTGTAATTAAAAGCAGATTGCTGATATGTTGGCTTGTTGGCAAAGTCAGACAACCAACTTGCTTCAGTATAAACTTAATCAAACCAAACCCTCTAAAAGCTATGTCGTGTCCCTCTGTCTGATCTGTGATAAGCAGTTGTATTCAAACAGCCATGCAAAACGACTGCAAGCCCAGTAAAAGACAAAAGGCTTCTCTGTTTGCTGGATGTAGTGCTGTCAGCAACGAGGTCAGAACCAGGTTCAGTCGATGTTGGCGTCTCTGAAGTGCCTCAAAACACAGGGTGCTTCGTCCAGTTCGCAGAGGCCTACGTAGATGAATTGTTACCTGTAAAGACACAAGCATAAACCCCTGCCTAGGACCTGTGAGTGAGCCTAGTGCTCTGCGTCGTTCTTCCTGACTTCCCCTTTCCAGGGCCGCACCCATTGACTCAGTACCCATCTGATGCCGGTATCTGTAACAACACAAGCATATCCCCGACCGGTCATTCTTAGTTCTGCAGGTCCTCTCCATTCTCCTGTAACGACATCCCTGTATTGAACAAAAACATTATTGTCACATTGGTTTATACCAGATTTCAAACCCAAACTATGTATTATTACTGGTGGTTCCTCCCTATCACCTGTGAGCCATAAGTAATTTAACACATACACCGCTTTTGCAAGTCGCTCTGCAGCAGCCAAGACCTCTCCCCCTTTTTGTTTTTGCCAAAGCGCTTTCAAGGTTTGATGCGCTCTTTCCACGATGGCTTGTCCCGTGGGGGAATGCGGTATTCCTGTGATGTGACGTATACCCCAGAGTTGGCAAAAATGAGTAAATTTCCGAGAGGTGTAGGCCAGACCATTATCAGTTTTGATCTCTGCAGGCACACCCAGTGCCATAATTGCAGCATGCATATGTTTAATGACATGCTGTGCTGTTTCTCCTGTTTGTGCTGTTGCCCAGAGTGCTAGAGAAAAGGTATCAATAGAGACATGCACATACTTAAGCCTGCCAAATTCTGGGATATGGGTCACATCCATTTGCCAGAGTTGTAGAGGTTGGAGTCCTCGGGGGTTCACTCCCAAACCGAGGCCGACTCCTACCTTCTGGCAATCGGGACAGGATTGCACAATTCCTCTAGCATCAGCCACAGGAATGTGAAATTGTCTGGCTAACATTTTTGCTGACTGGTGGAAAAACTGGTGTGACAGCCTGGCCTGTTCAAAGGTGTTAACGGCAGGGCCCGTCCAGGCTGGAGCGACAAGCTGATCGGCTCGAGCGTTTCCCAGCGCAAGGCCTCCACACTGCTGATGACTGCGAATGTGCATAATGAAATATTCATTCTGACGTTGGTTCAAAAGTGTTAGCAATTGTAACAACAAAGTATGTAATACAGGATTTCGCACCGGTTTCACCATGCTGTTTTCCAGACGTTGTACTGTACCTGCAACATACAATGAGTCTGATACTATATTGAGAGGTTCTTGAGACCAGCGTTGAAATGTCCAGATAACAGCTCGAAGTTCTAAAGTCTGTAAAGAGTCACCAGGTACTCCAGGGAGTATTTGATGTTCCCAGGTGTCCCCTTCCTTCCAGGTGACTGCAGCCCTTCGAGATTTCCGTCCAGCATCAGTGAAGACAGTTATCCCTTCTACTGGAACCTCTGATCGCAGGGGTAAATGTACAAACCGCTGATGGCATAATAGTGACAAAAGCTTATCCGATGGATAACTATTGGTGACAGTACCTAAGAAATCAGCAATTGCTATTTGAAAGACAGTTGAAGCAGATAATAACCAATCTAAATAGAACTGAGATACAGGTATGTAGATGACTTCTGGTTCAATGCCTGAGATGTCTAAAATTCACTGCCTCCCTTTTATGACAAGCTGTGAAAGTAATTCAGGACGTGTAACAACTGTGTTTCTGGGCTGGAAAGGGAGAAAAATCCATTCCAAAATTCGTAAATTTGGTTTTGTTTCACTCAACTGAATAATAAGCCCCAATGGGTGTTCACGTTCACCCCCAGAGTTAACTAACATAAAAGAAAGAGCTTTATCATCCAGTCGCCTGTGAGTATGAGTTGTCATGATTTTATTGCTAATTACTTGTAAGGCTTGCTGTTGATCCTCATCCAGTTGACGGCGCTCCTGAGCTTGTACAGACGTGCCCAGGAGTGGCATCAAAGGTTTCAGATCATCGTTCGTAATTCCACAGATATTACGAACCCACTGGATATCCCCAATTAATCTCTGTACATCAGACAATGTTTCCATTTTTGTGTTGATTTTAATCTTTTGAGGACGAATCATTGCATTTGTAATAATCCAGCCCAGATACAGCCATGGTCCCTGTTTCTGAATTTTCTCTGGTGCTATCTCTAATCCCCTCTCCCTGAGACTGCATGTTAGCTGACCCAATATTGTCTCGCAGTCCAGTTGTTTTCCTGTCACTAAGATCTCATCCATGTAATGATAAATGAGTAAATGAGGATACTGTTTCCGAATGGGTTCCAGAGCCCATGCGACGAAAGACTGACAAATCGTGGGTGAATTTTTCATCCCTTGTGGTAGCACCACCCAGTGATACCTCTTTGCTGGTTCGGCCTTATTAATCAATGGCACTGTAAAGGCAATCTTTTCAGCATCCTCTGGATGTAAGGGGTTTGTAAAGAAGCAGTCTTTTAGATCGATAACCACCAGATCCCAGCCTTCAGGTAACATTACTGGGGAAGGCAAACCAGGTTGTAAGGTGCCCATGTCACAGATAACAGCATTAATTGCTCTCAAATCATGTAACAGACGCCATTTCCCAGACTTTTTCTGAATTGTAAAAATGGGAGTGTTCCACGGGCTAGTTGAAGGCAGGATATGTCTGGCATCTAGCTGTTCCTGTACCAAATCATTGATAATTTGCAGCCGGTCCAGTTTCAGCGGCCACTGGTCGATCCATATGGGATCATCAGTTTTCCAGGTTAATTTTAGGATTGGCTGCTCTACGGTGGCCGCGCCTAAAAAGGCAAAGTAATCAATCGAGCTCCCATTTGACTGAGCAGATCTCTCCCCACCAGTGCCACAGGTGAGTGCATCACATAGGGATGCGTGGTTACTACCTTGCCATCCGGAAACATAAATGCTATTGTATCTCTGCTGATGGATGTGACTTGAGTTCCTCCAACCCCTAGAACTCCTGTATTCGCTGGCACTAAAGGCCACTGTCTAGGCCACAGATAAAGGGGTCCAGTATCAATGAGCATTCGTAATTTACTCATCTGTCCATTAAGGTGTCTCATTTCCATCTGCTCCTCTGGCTTCCCCCGACTAATGTCCATGGCTAACAAAACATCTGGTTGTCCGGTGGACCCAAAGCCTTTTTCACCTCTCTTCCTTTGTTCTGCATTAGGCACTTTTGATTCAAATGGAATTAGCTGAGCAATTTTCGATCCCTCCATGATAGTCAAGGGGGGAGTAAGTGTATATACCATGATTTTAATTGTTCCCTCAAAGTCAGCATCAATAAGGCCTGGGATGACAAAAATACCTTTTGTAGATGCCGAAGAACGTCCAATTAATAAGGCACTTAAACCATGTCCCAGAGGCCCCACCAGATTAGAATCAACCAGATGTATTGTAGTGTCTGTGAGTGTAACAGCTACTGCTGTTGCCAAGTCCACTCCTGCGCTTCCGGAGGTGGCAGCGGAGCAGCGGTCCAAGCACCCTGGACTTGTGTCGTCGCGCGAGGGCGGGGCGCACTCTGCCTCCCGTTTCCCCTCTTACGAGACACACGAGCACGACATTCTGATTTAAAATGACCCAGTTGCCCACAGTTAAAGCACTTCTTATCTCGCTTGCCTTTGACGTGTTTGCCTCTGACAATTGGTGTTACTGCAGCGCCTACCACAGCAGCCATAAAGGCAGCTTTCTCCTGATCAAGCATTCGCTCTGCTGCCTCCAGCAGCTGACCTGCAGTAGATTGTCGTGGGAGAAGGCTTAAGGCTTTCTTAGTTTTGTCGTTAGCATTGTCATAAGCAAGCATATCAAGGAATTTAACTTTCATTTCATCACTTAAATCAGGATTGCTGTTAATAGCGGCATGTAATCTGTCGATGAATTTAGGATAGGGCTCCGTGGGCCCCTGTCTCACTCCTGTAAATGCTGGCGCCGCTTTTTCATCATGTATGGCTAGAATGGTTTTTAGAGCCAATTCCTGGGTTAACCGTAACACCTCTGGTTGAAATCCCACTTGCCAGTCTGGGCTAGCAAAAGGGCCTGCGCCCATCAGCATCTGAGCTTGCACCCCATACAGAGGATCTCCTTGCTGACGGGGTGTGGCTGCCGCAGCCTCGCAGGCCACTTGCCAACGTTGGAAAAATTGCAATTGTTGGGAAGCTGTTAGTAAGGTTTGTATAATCATGCGTATGTCATACGGAGTTAATAAATGTGCTGTAAAGATATGCTGAATTACTGAATTAGTATATGGTGATTTTAACTCATATTGTGTTACTGCTAATTTGGCCTCCTTAATCATTTTCCAGTCTCAGGCCTCCCACTCCTTGCCTTGTGGGGTTACTGTTACCGGGAACGTCATTGGCCCAAGTTCGTTAAACTGCCCCTCAATTATCGCATCCCGAATAACTCCCTGCCATCGGCTTCCTGGATTACCATTACCACTTGCGCGTCCCAGTGCCCCCACTCCCATTTGAATCGACGATGGCAGCGACCCGAGAGCCACCGTTTCCCTCTGACCACCCACCCACACACACACACACACACACACCCCCGTGTCGCGGAAGAAGGGGTTAAAAGGAAGAGGGGGAGGCGGCGGTGCCGTAGGGGTGGGCTGAGCCGCTTGCTGCATTCGGATTTCAAGTTGCTCTAATTTTCTCGTTAGTTCTTGCAAGTGCTGATCTTGTAAACCATAACGAGATTGTTCCTGCACCGACCGGGGTGTCGGAGGCGAGGACGGGGGCAGGGCTGGGTCGGCGCCGTCCTCTAAGGAGGAAGCAGCGGCGGCTGCGGCGGCGGCGGGGTCGGGCGGGGGGCGGCGGGAGCGGGGCGGGGCCGTGCGCTCCGGTGATTGATCTTTTGGGTTTGAGGGAGGGGAGTCGAGCTGTAGTAAACCTGTTGATTTTTGCTCTTGACTTCCCTGCCGCACGGGAGCTGCGCGTGCAGCGTCCCCGTCCCTCCTTTTAGGAGCCGCCTTGGGGAACAGGGATCCCGCGAACGTCCCAGCAGTGGCGGAATCCTGAGCTACAGTGTTATTGATTAATTGTAATTTAGTGGGAAATAACCACTTCTCAATTTTTAGTGATCAATAAAAATTTATTAGCAAGCGGCGAGTGAGCAAAACAGCGCTGGGTGTGCCGGGAGTCTCTGCTCTACCAAGACACACACCTTACAGGACAGAACTGAGTCCCTTTCTAGTGTAGGCTTCATCCATATTCATGATGGGCGTACCCTGAGGGGTCTGCAAAGGTGTAAACAAGTTTTCCGGGGTTTTCTCCTGTTTTCGCGGGCTTTTCTCCTGTTTTCGCGGGCTTTTCTCAGGTTTCCGTCACAGAAGGGGGGATGACTCAGCACAGGGGTTTTTGTAGTGGCTTGAAGATGGGGGCCATTTTAGCTCCCTTCTAACAACTGATTTTAACAATAGAAACTATAGACATATATCTTATTTCTTATTTACATAAGAGAATTACAAAACTGTTCGGCCACAACATCCTGACTACAACTTCTTTTTCCCCTTGAGATTTGAATAACAAATACCATATATGTTTTATTACAATTCCCCCCTTTTCTTTTAACTAATTTTGTTTTTCAAATCTCCTTAACACATCACAGACTTGTTAAATATACATGGTCCGAAAGTTAACCCAACTAATAATAACACTAGGGGTTTCATAAAATGGAGGTTTAACATCAAAATTGCGATTCCTCCCATAGCCCAAATGACCACTATAGTGAGGAGAGTTGGTGGGTTCATCTTCCAATTACTAGCTAATTGTACAAACGTGTCCCCTTTCTGTCTTGCGACAGGATTTGCATGCTCAGATCTTTTCCTTCCCCATGCTTTCCAGTTCTCCTTGCCACAACAATCACCTGAACTGGTTGCTTCGAGGCCTTTCTTATTTTCCCCTCTCCATACGTCTCTGCCTCCTCCGCCTACTCCATTCATTCCTTAGAGCAGCGGGGCTTTCCATCTTCTCGGCAGCAGTCGTATTCTGTGGGGTTAGGGTCTTGTTATCGACACCTTAACGCCTCCCAGTTCCAGGCTTTCACTTGTGGGATCGTACAGGGCACTTGGAGTATTTGGAATTTGCAAAGAGTTTGTACTATATTCACGTTATGGGGCTTAGGTTCATTGGTATGCACACAATTTTTCCTGTTGATGACTGGTTAATTTTCTTTCTCTTTTATAGCACTGGTCACAGTATTCCTTTGGGGAATAGCCGTGGACGCAGTGCGCCCACCAACTTTCCTCACAAGTAGTGCATTTAAAACACACAAAAGGATAACAAACACAGTTAGGGGTTTTACAAAATTCATTTAGTCCTTCTTCCTTCGCAACACTAGTTTCAGATCTCCTGATGTTTCAGCTACTTCCCAGTGATCAGGCGTTAAGGGTCCTTTCACTCTGGTAGCATGAGTCCATCCCTTTTCAGCAGTCCGGACAGCAGTCTCTGTTGTGAGTATAACAAGAAACGGTCCCTCCCAACGAGGGGTAAGAGAGGATTCTTTCCAAGTTTTTATTAACACCTTGTCTCCAGGTCTTATGGAGTGCATACAAATTTCTAATGGAGGTCTCTGTACTACCATCCCTTTTTTGCGTAGTTCTTTCCTCCTATTCATGAGGTTTATTAAGTATGGTTGCAAATTGTCTTTTTCCAATACTGGGTGATCAGTGGGAAATTCCATATCATAGGGCATACCATATAGCATTTCGAACGGGGATATTCCAGTATCAGTTCGGGGCTGGGTCCGGATATTCAGAAGTGCTAGGGGTAAACACTTAACCCAAGACATCTTTGTTTCTAACATTAATTTGGTAAGCTGTTTCTTGATTTCTCCATTCATTCTTTCTACTTTTCCTGAGCTTTGTGGATGCCAGGGAGTGTGGAATTCCCACTTGGTCCCCAGGGAAGTCAATGTCTCTTTGATTACTTTAGACACAAAGTGGGGACCCCTGTCCGAATCGCTTACTTCTATATTTCCATACCTAGGGATGATGTTTTCCAAGAGTATTTTTATCACAGTATTTGCTGTAGCTCGAGCAGTGGGAAAGGCCTCCACATAATGAGTGAGATGATCTACCAATACTAGGAGGTATTTGTACCGTCCTACTTTTGGTAGTTCTGTAAAATCGATTTGAATTCTTCCAAATGGTCTGTATGCCAAATCCCGTCCCCCTTGAATCTTTTCTCTTAATTGGTACTTATTAATTTTCTGGCAAGTTAAACAGCTTTTTATTATTCCCTTAGCAACATTATAAATTCCTATGCACATGTATTTAATAGCAAACTGATCTACTAACGTTTGTACTCCCCAGTGAGTTTTAGTATGGAAATCCTTCATAACTCTCCAAGCCATTGCCTTCGGGAGAACCTTCCTCCCATCAGGTAATTCCCATTCCCCTTGTTTTTCATTAATTCCCGTTTGTTTCAATTTTTCTTTCTCTTGGTTAGTAAACGTGAATCCTAATTTGGTGGGGTCTGTTCTTTCGTTTGTGTTTGATTCTGTTACCATCAATGCTAGTAGTGCAGCCCGTTTTGCCTCTTGATCAGCTAGAATATTTCCCCTGATCTGTAGTGAGGTTCCCTGTTGGTGTCCTCTTATATGCACTACTGCTATTTTCTTAGGACCTCCTTAATGCTTGGAGAGTCTGGATAATTAGAGACTCATGTATTAGCCCTTTTCCTTGTGAATTAATGAGTCCCCTTTCTTCCCAAATTTTTCCAAAAGTGTGAATTACTCCAAAGGCGTACTTAGAGTCTGTATAAATGGTTCCCTCTTTTTCCTTTAAAATCTGTAACGCTCTTAGTACTGCATATAGTTCACAAGCTTGAGCCGACCAGCTAGGACTCAGTGGTCCTGATTCTACTACCTCTAGGGTGGGGTTCCACTAATAATTGCATAACCTGATTTTCTTTTTCCTTCTACCACTCTAGAGGATCCATCCACAAACAGCTTTTCCCCTTCTTCTAATTCTGTTTCTTCTAAGTCTGGCCTGATTTTTGCCTGTTCTTCAATGGTATGGAGGCAATTATGGTTTAAACTTTCGCTTGGCTCCCCATATAGGAATATATGTGCTGGGTTTTGAAGACTAGTTACTTCAATCTCTAACTTTGGTGAGTGTATTAATATTCCTTCATATTTGAGGAGCCTGGCGTCTGTTATCCATTTGTCCGCTTTTTGTTGAAGCACTCCCCTAATGTTATGAGGAGTCAACACCTTCAGATTCCCCCCAAATGTAATTTTATTAGCCTCTTCTACTAACAAGGCCACTGCCACTATCGCCTGGAGGCATGTTGGCCATCCCCTACTTACGGGGTCTAACAATTTAGATATGTATCCCACAGGCTTCCTTTTCCCAGCCCATTCTTGGGTTAATACCCCAAATGCCGTGCCATCTTCAGTATTGGCAAATAAATAAAAGGGCCTTCTTATATCTGGTAAACTCAATACTGGAGCGTTGACTAAGTCAGTTTTTAATTTTTCTAATTTTTCCTCATCGTCTGGGATCCATTTAAGCAACCCGTCTTTTGTTAATTTCTGGTATAAAAATTTAACTTTTGTACTATAATTTTCAATCCATTGTCTACAGTACCCCAGTAGTCCAAGGAGCTGCCTAACCTGTCGTTTGTTTTTGGGAGCCTGGAGAGAAAGAATTCCATTTACCCTCTCTGGGTCTAATTTCTTGCTCCCTTTACTAATCCAGTGACCTAAATACTTCACCTCTTCTTCTACAAATTGCAATTTAGATTTGGATACTTTTAATCCTTGGAGGCTTAAGAAATTTAACAACTTAATGCTTTCCTTTTGTACCATCTCTGGGTTGCCTCCTGCTAACAGAAGGTCATCTACATATTGTACTAAAGTAACACCTTCCCCCAAGTTATAATCTTTTAAGATGTGTTCGAGGGCTTCTCCAAAGAGGTTAGGGGACTCAGTAAAACCCTGAGGCAAAACTGTCCACCTC
This sequence comes from Strix aluco, assembly GCF_031877795.1. Classification (NCBI taxonomy): domain Eukaryota; kingdom Metazoa; phylum Chordata; class Aves; order Strigiformes; family Strigidae; genus Strix; species Strix aluco. The sequence goes on from NC_133970.1 coordinate 6,207,551, forward strand.
AGCTGTTGTTTCCTAAAGGTATCTGGGTCTTCCCATTCAAAAGCAAAATAATTTCTACACTCCTCTTTTAGAGGACATGCCCAAAAAGCATCTTTCAAGTCTATTACGCTACACCACTGATTTTCAGGATTCAATTGACTAAGTAAAGTATGGGGGTTCGCCACTACAGGAAATCTGGTTACAGTTCTTTTGTTGATTTCTCTTAAGTCATGCACTAATCTATAACTCCCATCTGCCTTCTTAACGGGCAATATTGGAGTATTAAAAGGTGACATACAAGGTTCTAATAGCCCCTGATTAAGGAGTCTCTCTATTTCAGGCTTTAAGCCTCTCCTGCCTTCTTGCGGTAAGGGATACTGTTTGATTCTAGTCGGGATCTCTGGGTTCCTAATGGTGACTTTGAAGGGGGTGATATCCAATCTGCCCACTGTCTCTGGGGTATACCATACTTCTGGGTTAATCTTTTCTTCATCCGCCACTGTGAGGGGGCATAATCTGACTTTGAGTTCTCTTTCTTCTACTTCCAGATTAATTCCCAATTCTATAATCAGATCCCGTCCAAGTAAATTATAATCTGCTTCTGGTAATTAATAAAAATGTTCCAATCACATATTTGCATTTTGATTCAACAATCACATCATGAAGAACCGGGGCCTCAAACGGTTCACCTTTAGCCCCTATTACACTGATTTTTTTCTGATGATACTTTACAGCCTGGAGGCAGAGCCTGAATGGTAGATCTTTCGGCTCCTGAGTCCACAAGGAACTCTACCTCTTGTCGCTGAGGACCCACTTTAAGTTTTATCAAGGGCTCTTTGTTCTTTGAGTTCCCAGCACATAGAGTTGCTGACCCCACTAATCTTCAGAAAACATTTTCTCATCTTGGATTCTCCTCCAGCAAACCTTCTTCACATGCCCCTTCCTTTTGCAATAAAAACATTCCACTTCCTTCATATTAAAGCAGGCAGAACCATTCAATGAATGAAAATCTCTGATCCCAAAGAAACCATAGTCTCCAGGTAATCATCACATAAAACATCCATGTTCTGCACAGCTTTATTACATGCAGGTACTGGGGAATGCACAGAACAGTTTTCAGGCTAAAATAATGCAGTTTGCTGCATGTTTGAGTTGTTACACACTCTGCATTGCCTCCTCTCAACCTGAAACTCCTACTCCTGGGTCTAGACATTTAGAGCAAGGGCAGTTTAAATCTACCGAGACTGTTGCCCATGTACTTCCAGATGCAATCAAATAAAGCATCTGGGCAGCTATTCCACACACGCAGTGCGCGGTGTTTACATAGCACATCACAAATTACAAAACTGGTAAGCTCTAGGCCACGGCCTGTTGAGGAGAAAGTCTGCAAAGGGCACAGCAGCATCCTCCTTCTTTAGAAAAGACACAACATTTATGAGCTGTCTAGTCAGTGTGCTACAATTATGTCAGTTCCCCGTCTTTTGGCTAAGAAGTACAAACCAGATTAGCAGCTCCAAAAGAATGTGGTCTGGGGGCAAATTAGCTTGAATTTGGCTCCCCAGCCCATATACCTGCCTGTATGCTAGAACCCTGATTCTTTTTTTTTTTGTTTGTTTTTTTTGTTTTTTTTTTTCCAATTCCTGCCAATGATGTAAGAGAGCTGCCTGCTTGAAGAACAGGCAGCCAGATTAAGCTGCAGATCTGCTCACTTTTTTCCCTCTTGGACTATTGCTTTCACTCTGATAATGTTTTACTCCGATTTTCTTATTTAAATTGATTCATCACTGTTAAGAAAAAAAAAGCTGCTGAAGCTAGCCAAGGGCTTGTATCTATCACAGTATCTTTTGATCCTTGTCTACAGTCCTTAAAATACCAAGAGGATAGAAAGTTCTAAGCTGTCACCTTCTGATCACCAAGTCAAGCAGGCAAAGGTATACTGAATAATAAACGAGTTATGAAGAGGTGAAACAACATTTAAATAGATCATTATCTGGGTATCCAAACTGATAACGAGAACAATACCACCACTTCAAGTCGGAATCCACCTAAACTTTCTGAGCTTCTCTCAGCAATTCCTCTCCCTTGCCAATCTTCTATCTTTTCTAGCTTCTTCCTAATATTTGCCCAAGACTTAGCCACAAACTGAGTCTTTAATAATGCCTGCCCCACAGGGGTGGCAGGATCTATTCCTGAGTACAACTGTTATTAATATTCTGCCCTTGGGGAACTGACTCTCTTAATTCCTTGAATTACGATAATTCTTAAATTTGCCATGTGGGTTTGGTGGCCTGGGTCTTGATTATTCCAGTTGGATTTTACCAACAGCCACTTCTGATCTGCTGTGGGACCCACTTGATGTTTCTGGTCCCAAAGTCTTATACCTGCCCTCCTGATCATATCTTGTTCCTCCATAGTAAATAGAATTCCTAGGATAGATTGTAATTTATCCCAGGTATATAAATTTGGGCCAAGAAACTGGTCCACCTGTTTGGCTACGCCAAGCGGGTCCTCTAATAAGTTCCCCATTTCTTTTTTAAAATCTCTCACATCTCCAGTGTTGAGGGGAACAGTGACATACCCCGCTCCCGGTTCCCCTTGTGCCCCCACTCCTGGCACAAGCATTTCTCTAAGGGGGTATAATCTCCCTTCCTTAACTTTGCTTCGGGTAACCCGCTGAGGGGGTCCGGGAGATTCAGGGTCAGAATCATTGGTTACAAGTATGAGCGGGTTAGAAGGGGGGGGTGGGGGGGTGTGTGTGTGCTCAGCACAGAGCCCCCTCGAGACAGTTTACTGCAGCCTGTCTCTGAGCAGAAGCCTAAACGCTAATTTGGGGCCGCTCGGTGCCCCCTGCTCCAGCCCCAACCCCCACCCCGGGGCAGCTGGGTGCTCGGGACAGGCCCTCCCGGCTGGGGAGTGGGCAGCTCTGCCCCCCCACTCCCCCACGCTGGGCCAGGCTCCGCGACACTGCTCCAGGGCTCGGCTTGGGCACGCTGCTCGGGTCGGGCGGTGGCGCCCCGGGAACAAGCCCTGTCCCAGCTGGAGCCAGCAGCGGGAGGAGTTCAGCTGCCCCCTCCCATGGATCCAGAGGGCTTGCTTTCCCTCTGTCCCATCTTCCAGAGTGCCACTCACTCGCACTCTGGGATTATCAACCTCCTAGTGGGATATCTGGCAATTCTTCCTTGCCCCCACCCATGGATCCAGAGGGCTTGCTTTCCCTCTGTCCCATCTTCCAGAGTGCCTTCTTTCACACACACACACGCTCCCCTTATTCGTGACTCGCTCCCTCGCGGGCTACGAGAACTGCACTACTAAAGGGTCCGCACTCGGGTGATCTCTTCGAGACCTCTCACTCACTCGCACTCTGGGATTACCAACCCCAACCAAACGGCTAACCGCACAAACGCAAATACTTACTCCTCCCCGGAGTCTTCGATCGGTCTTTGTGCACAAAATTTAAGGGGTTCTGCAGATTCTTTTGCTCACTCCTGAGTCCAAATTAAAAGGGGTTCGGATATCCAGCGTTTTGGCCACGAGATCCTCAGACTGGGGCTATCCGAAGATAGGGCGCCTCCCCTATCTGGGGTTTCGCACCAAAAGATCTGGATCCGAGTCACGGCACCAAATTTGTTATAGATTAAAAGTAATTTAGTGGGAAATAACCACTTCTCAATTTTTAGTGATCAATAATAAATTTATTAGCAAGCGGCGAGTGAGCAAAACAGCGCTGGGTGTGCCGGCAGTCTCTGCTCTACCAAGACACACACCTTACAGGACAGAACTGAGTCCCTTTCTAGTGTAGGCTTCATCCATATTCATGATGGGCATACCCTGAGGGGTCTGCAAAGGTGTAAACAAGTTTCCCGGGCTTTTCTCCTGTTTTCGCGGGCTTTTCTCAGGTTTCCGTCACAGAAGGGGGGATGACTCAGCACAAGTGTTTTTGTAGTAGCTTGAAGATGGGGGCCATTTTAGCTCCCTTCTAACAACTGATTTTAACAATAGAAACTATATACATATATCCTATTTCTTATTTACATAAGAGAATTACAAAACTGTTTGGTCACAACATCCTGACTACAACTTCTTTTTCCCCTTGAGATTTGAATAACAAATACCATATATGTTTTATTACAACAAATACCATATATGTTTTATTACAATTTGACACGCGGAGTCACGACTTTACAACCAGTAAGGTTATAAAGAAGGTATGTTTATTCAGCGCTGGGTGCACGGGGGATCGCTCCTCCACAAACATGCACATTTTGGAGCGAAAAGCAGCTCCTTTCTATAGCGTAAGTGTTTACATATTCATGATAATCCCGAGAATAGGGAGAGATATTACAATTAGTTTTGAGAAATCATTATCATAAATCCCGCCCCAAGTCCCTCCCCGTTGCGCCTGCGCAATGTCTCCTGATGGTCTTGGGCAGGGGTCTTCAGGATGAAGATTGAAGATTCCTCTTCTTCCTCTTGTGACTTTTCACCCAATTAGGTCTCTTCAGCATGTCAATTTAGCATTCTTTGAATTCCCCTTCCTTATCTTGGGACTCAGTAGTTGCAGCTCCTCCCTTATCTCAAGAGCCCATCCTGCTGAGAGCCCACCCTGCTGAGAGGCCTGCATCTATTTTGTTAAGGTTTCTTACTTCAATTCCCCCCTTTCTTTTCCTAGTAGTAAATTCTTTTATTTCTTTCGTTAGTTAAAATTCACTCATAATCCTTATACTAACTACTGAAATTATTCCTAACTCTAATACTTATCTTATAGTTTAAATCTAGTTTTCAGGGCGTTATTGTTTTTTGGTATCGGAGTACAGTGAAGAGCCTCGTATATAGCCTGTATGCGTCTGGTAAGTCTCCAATTCCAGACATATATGGCTATAGTGAGAATTAGTAGGATCGCTACTGCTATTAGCAATGCTATAATTGGGTGGAGAGCTATAGTAAGTATTCCAGTAGCTGTAGGTGACCACCCAAGGAGAGTATCCCACCAGTGGTGATCAGTGGTTTTCTGTACTTGTGTTAGAATCTCATGAATTTGTTCTGTATCATGTTTTACTACAACTAACATTTCTTTTCCTTTCCTTTTTACATCTTCTAGGATGGAGATTAAGTCTTTATGTTGCAACATTTCTTTAATCCTATCCAAATTCATTCCTATAGAGACAGGATCTATTTTTCTAATCAAGGTATAATCTGATTTTATTACCTGAGAGGTTAGTACTGGGATAGTATAGGTAAAATCACACCCTTCAATTTTTGTGAAATTACATACACAATGATTGGAATAGTTTCCTATCTTTACCTTAAAATAGCCATCTATGAGCACACTTGTGCAAAGGGTACAAAGACATATGCACCCTTCTCCTATATATATCATGACTGTATCATTGTTTATGGATGACTGTATTTCAAAATGACACTCTTTCTGATGTGTGTCTAAGCACATGTCTTCGGCCTGTATGCCGTTCCCTTCACAAACGTATCCCTGCTGGCCCATATTAATGCATAGTTCTGTGTTGACGGTTTGCCATTTATCCCCTTGCTTCCATGCCCATTTCCCATGCTCTACTGGACTGATTATCATTCCCCCATGGTTTAGTCCTATAGAGGTAACAGGGTATATGCTATGCTGGGCAGCTTCTACAACTGTTAATACAAAGGCAATTATTTTGTCATCCTGTCTTTCATATGTAAAATTCACCAGTTTCCACCAGGACTGCAACTCCCTCTCTTGAGGTTTTGCCTTATCCCAAATTATCTTTCTAATCTCTGTTGGGAGGATTCCTTCTTCGCCTTCTCTTAAGATATCGGAAATGCATCCACATTTGCATCCACATTTGTGCCTGGATGCAACTAAGGGCCCAGGATATGTCTTTTGGTATCATTTCCAATCCTTCTACTATCATCAAATGGTCCTTAATATTGTTTTTTTCCCAATCAGGGAGTAGTTTAGACGTCAGCCATTCGTGATTTCCTAAGGCTAACAAAGATGATATCAAAGGTGGTTTTAGTTTGACCAGCTCTCCGGTTGCGGATGCTAGCTTGTTCATTATTACTTCTGAGTCTATGCTGTTTAGTACTCCTAGTCCTGTTCCTAGGACCCCTGTCACATCCCTTTTTGACCTCATAGTGCGAGATTTTAACCACTCTCTCCATCCCTCCTGTGTTGCTTTTATAAATGGGAGGCATTTTTGGTGGACACCTGACATATCTAGTTGTAAATGTAATTCTATTTGCTTCAATGACCATTTAGGATTGTACAATACAATCTGCTGTCCTGTTTTCCGAATTATGTGTGGGCCTGTTTCATAAATATGGTATCCAGGGTATGGGGGAGCTATTGGCTTTACCATTGTTGTTATTGTTGGTTTAACCGTCGTCGTTGTTGGCTTTATTGGCCTTGTTCCATTTTTAATTCTAAAAATTATGTTTTCATCCGGACGTTTCCATATACAGCTGACTTCTACTGTCTCGGTTAATGAAAAACTCAGCCAAGTTGGTTCAGCTTGGACTTGGATCCGAAATTTAAATTTTAACCCATTTCCCTGTCGTTTCCATAGGCATTCCACCATAACATTTTGTTCTAAAATGTGGTCGTGCCAACACTCAGGCTTACTACCATCACAGTCTATAACGCTTTTACCCTGTGAGGTTGAAATTGATATCTGGGTGGACCCACTATACTTGGTTCCATCCACCATTTGAGATCCTATGCTAATTTCTTCCCCGGATATCTCCCATATCTGAGGGATTCCTTCACCTTCATTCCAAATTCCCTCTTTATATACATAACCACCAGAACCCTCTTTGTACATGACCACAGTAGCTAAAGTTAGCCCTCGTATTTCTGATTTTTTCCCTATTGTCTCTGTGTACGCCAAATGAGCTTGTGACCATGGCCACTTGTCATTGCCAACACCCGGGGTGCTACAGCATCCCACTTCACAGCATTTCCATAGATCAAACAATCGTTTAGAAAACCTTGCGATTTGTTTCCGACTAGGGGGTGGAGTTACAACACTTATAATACTTGCCGGTTCAAAACCGTTCCTTGCACAACCTATTAACATTCCTCCTTTTTTTGCCATGATCTCATACTTTCCTGTTTCCTCATCCCAGACCCATGAGTCATTCAGATATGGAGTTGCTTGTATTGCTACTACCGCTAGATGTTGGTTTTGCTTATTTGGCCAAAACATATGCAGTGGTGACAAAAAAGAGCTGCTTCCCACTGCCATATCCTGACTCAATATTATGACCGAGATAAGAATAATTTCCCTGGTTGAACTTGCGTGATTCTCCATTGGGACTTAGGTGCCTTCTTCACTCGTGAGTGATGAATCCAGGTGTTCTGTTCCTTGATTTTGATAGCCGTGTAAGAGGTCAGCAGTACTTGAAACAGTCCTTCCCACTGTGGTTCCAGGGTCTTATCTGCAAAAGACTTTACATATACAAAATCACCAGGCGATATCTTATGTACAGGTCCATCAAGTCCCCTGCCTCTAGTACTGTATACATGTTTCTCAATCTTTCTGAGTTGTTTGCTCAACTCTATGAGGTAAACACTCATTATTTCCTCCCCTACTTGTGATGATATCCCCATCTTTACAGAATACGGTCTTCCATATAGAATTTCAAAAGAACTTATCCCCTCCTTGGCTCTGGGCCTTGTCCTGATTCGTAAGAGTGCCAGAGGCAAAGACTGTGGCCAAGCCAAATTTGCTTCTTGTCCCAATTTCACAATCTGTTGTTTAATCAAGTGATTCATTTTCTCTATCTGGCCACTCGATTGCGGTCAATAAGGTGTATGCAGCTGCCAATCAATTCCTAACAGCAAACTCACTTGTTGAACTATTTTTGATATAAAGTGTGATCCCCTGTCTGAGGACATTGCTGATGGTACACCAAACCTTGGAATGATCTCTTGTAGCAAGACTTTGGTGACCTCTCGGGCTTTTGCCATTCTACAAGGAAATGCTTCTGGCCATCCTGAAAAAGTATCCGTTAATACCAACAAATACCGGTACCCCCCTTTCCTTGGGAGTTCCAAGAAATCGATTTGCCACTGTTGCCCAGGCAGGTAACCTCTGCCTATCTGTCCTATTTTGAATTTTGGGCCTCCTTTGGGGTTAGTCTGAAGGCAAAGATCACACTGTTGAGTTACTTGCCTCACTGTCGTATACAGATTTCTTGCAACAATCTTCCCAATTAAGTATTTATATAATGCTTCCGTCCCCCAATGACCCTTTCTATGTTCTTCCCGAACTACCGCCCATATCATGTGTGAGGGGACTATGATTTTCTTCTGTGAGGTAACAGCCCATCCATCCTGATTATATTTTCCATCTAAATCCTCTATAAGTTTAAGGTCTTCCTTATTGTAGCGGGGTTTTTCCCCTAGTGTGACCTTACCATCTGGGATTAGTGCTCCCTCGGTTACCTGTTCCATCCGTGCCACTCGTTTTGCCTCTCTGTCCGCGAGCTCATTGCCTCTTTCTATGTCCGATTGTACTTTCTGGTGCGCCTTTATATGCATAATAGCCACCCTTTCTGGTAATTGAACGGCTTCTAAGAGTTTCAGAATCTCTGTGGCATGTTTGATGGCTTTTCCTTGAGAGTTCAAAAGTCCTCTTTCCTTCCAGACGGCCCCATGAGCATGCACCACTCCAAATGCATATTTCGAATCAGTCCATATGTTGATTTTTAGCCCTTTAGCCCTCTCAAGGGCCTTCGTTAAGGCAATTATTTTGGCTTTCTGGGCTGAAGTTGAAGCAGGTAGTGGCCCGGAATCCAGGACTTCACTGGTTGTTGTGACTGCATACCCTGAGTGTCGGGTACCGCTTACCATATAACTGCTTCCATCGGTAAACCAATCATTGGCTTCCTCCAACGGAGTGTCTTTCAGATCTGGTCGGCTGGAGTACACAGCTTCAATAGTTTCTAGGCAGTCATGTTCCAAAAGTTCCCCGTTCCTGACATCTAGGAAAGAAGATCCGGGAGTCCAAGTGCAGGTGCTGACATCAGGGCCTTTTTCAAGTCCCTATAGGCCCTGTCTGTGTCTGGGGTCCATTCCAATCTGTTTCCGCTTGTGCCTGCGGTCCAGGCGATACATCCTTCTCTGGTTTCCGTAGCAACAAGCAGGTCATCCACATATTGGAGAATCTTGCCTTTGTCAGGTGGCTGGTCCCAACTTTCAAGATCTTTAGATAATTGATTGCCAAATATCGTGGGACTGTTCTTAAATCCTTGAAGCAGCACCGTCCAAGTTAGTTGAGTTTTGCGGCCTGTTTTGTGATTTTCCCATTCAAAAGCAAATAATTTCTGGCTAGACTCGTGGAGAGGGAGGCAAAAGAAGGCATCTTTTAAATCTAGAACAGTAAACCAGGCTAGTTCCTGGGTCAAGGTGGTGAGCAAGGTACAAGGGTTAGCCACTACAGGATATAGATCTTCGGTTATTTTATTAATTGCCCTTAGATCCTGCACCACCCGGTAGGACCCATCTGGTTTCTTTACTGGAAGGATAGGGGTATTGAAATCGGATTTGCATTCCCTCAGCAATCCCCGATCTAAAAATCTCTCAATGGTGGGCTGAATGCCTTCCCAATCCTCCCGTTTTAGAGGATATTGTTTTATCCTTACTGGTTTTTGCCCTTCTTTTAATTTTACTATAACTGGCATAGCATTTTTAGCCTGCCCTGATATATCCGTTGCCCATACTCCGGGGTATACCTGGTCCATAATTTCTTTACTAATTACTTCTTCTTTTATTGGAAGATTTGTTAAAAGTAAGCTTATCATTTGTATATATTGTTGATTATTTACCTTCAGAGTAACTTCCCCTTTTTTGAATGTAATTATAGCTTTCAATTGTTCCAAAAGATCTCTTCCCAAAAGAGCTTTGGGTGAATTTGGTAGATACAAGAATTTATGTATACCCATTTGCTTTCCCAATTTATATTTTAATGGCTTACAAAAATAAGCTTTTTCAGTTCGTCCAGTAGCTCCTTTTACCATCACATATTCTTCTCCTAGGGGCATCCGAGCTTGATTAAGTACTGAATAAGTTGCTCCGGTATCTACTAAAAATTCTATTTCTTTTTGTTCTTTCCCTAGCTTTATTGTAACCAGTGGATCCTCTAGGGTGGACTCCTCCGGTCCCTGTCAATCTGTATCTATTGATGCAAGTACTTTCCCTTTCCGCTTTTGTTTCGGACAGGCAGCCTTCCAGTGTCCTCTTTCTTTACAAAATGCACACTGGTCTTTATCCAGAAACCCTTTCTTAAATTTTCTCCCCTGTAGTTCATCTATTACTGCCACCACTCTTCGTTGCCCCTTCCTATATTCATCCTCCCTGTTGCTAAACACCCTCCATGCTTCATCTAGCAATACTTGTAGGTTTCTGCTTTCTGTGGTGCATAGTTTCTGCAACTTACGCCTGATATCCCCTGTGGATTGCCCCAAAAATAATGATACCAGCTGTTGTATTCCTGCTTCGGATCCTGGGTCTAGTGGCGTATTTCGGCGCATCACTTCCCTTAGCCGATCCAGGAATTCAGAAGGTGATTCCGAAGGACCCTGCTTAATTGCATATAATGCTGACCAATTTATATTTTTGGGCATGGCCCTTTCCAATCCCTTTAAGATTAAATCCTGGTATCCTTTTAACCTGTCCATTTGAGCAGAACTGTTTGGATTCCACCTTGGGTCCTGAAGGGGAAAGAAATCCTTAACCTCGTTCCCCGTGGTTCTGCAATAGTCTGAGGCCAAATCACCTGCTGCTTTCAGAACCAATTGTTTCTCAGTCTCTGTTAAGTAATCCAATAGTAACTGTATATCATTCCAATCAGGATTATGTTGTTTCAGTATAAACTGAAATTGTCTGGCCACGCTTATTGGGTCACTCCGGAACTCCTTTACGGCTCTTTCCCAATTTTCTAAGTCTGTGCTGGAAAAGTGTATTTTTATTAGCATGGCTCCCCCATCTGGACCGACTGCCTCCCTGAGGGGTGCCTGAAGAATTGTTTGAGCAGGTTTTCCCCGTGTGCGGGAAGACACCGGGCTACCTGGGGGAGAGGGGGCAGGAGTAGGGTCTGAATCTGAGTCTTGTTCTTGTTTTTGTGGCTGTGGAGGAGACTGTTTTCGTGGGGGAGGCTCAAATAAGTCTGTCAGGTCAGGGTCTGATCCTTGGTGCACCTTTCCAATTTTTGTACATTTCTGGCCAACACTACATGCTGAGCAACATTCTCTCAGTTTTCCTTTTAATCCTTTATTGTTCTCTCGCTCCAAAGTGAGCACCAAGGGATCTTGTGGTATGATTAGACCACAATCTTTTTGCCAATCAGGATGATTATGGATAGTGAAAAACATGTCTGCATATGATACTTCATCCCACTTCCCCTCCCTTTTTAAGAACAACATTAACTGTAGGAGGGTATTATAGTCCAAAATTCCATTTAGTGGCCATTGTGCCTCATTTTCCAGTTTACAAAGTGGCCACCACTGATTGCAATATTTTATAAGAGTCTTTTTATTTTCTGTGCCCCCAGACCTAATGATATCTTTCCAATGCATTAGTATACATCCTAAGGGGCTTCTCTTTAGGACTTCTTTACTGTGGGTATTTCCCATCCTGCTCCCACCCCAATCCCAAAGAGTTTGTTTCAGATTAAAGTGGAAACAAACGGGGGATACTCCTATATTTTTTCTTTAAGCTTGAAATTTCCCAATTTTATCCCAAAGCACAACCTATCTCAACTGTGACAACCATAATATTGGTACAGGCAATTACTACAACTGAAACAAGCCAAACCCCAGTGGCTTTTACACTATGCACAGAATCAATGTGTTAACACAGAATATGGCAACAAAAGCAACAAAGGATTACAACAATTATTATTCCAGCTACTATCCCACCAACGGTCCTCAGGGACATACAACCCATCATACCAGCCTCATACACTCTTAATATGTTAACTTGGATATCCCCCTACAACCACTTTGCTCGCCCGTGAAGTGCTAAGGCTTGGACAATAGGCCCAAGCCAGAGTTGACCTATAGATGACTCCTGTATATTTTATAACTGATAACCATTGTGCTAGTAGGTATTATACTACGTTATAGCAAACCAACTATTCTGATGTAAAAGGTGGGAGTATTGAAGCCTGAGCAACAGGCCCTGAACTGAAACTGCTAACCCAGTATGTAGTCATTAGTGAAATATGCATAGAAGATGTAGCTTAAACATCATAAAACATGTCTATCTTGAATGTATCCTTATATTTCTTTATGTGTGAGCAAGATAACAAGGCCACAGAAACAGTTGTCTGGCCTTGTGACCTTGCTCATAAATCAACTAGATAAGCAGGGAAATTCCCTTAGCTTCTCCCTTAAGCCCTGGCCAGGCTCTGGGGGGAACCTAATGTGAGATGAAAACCAGATATTTCCGCTTAAAACAAAGGTGCCAGCTATTCTGGCTTACTGATTTTTGGGTATATAAGGCTGGACCCGCTCACAGCGACTTTGGATGCCTCACCTATGGGTGGACGCACCGCGTAGGATTTCCCACTTGCTGGGACAGGCTCTCCAAATCCTCGCTGTAACCGGGGCTGCCCAGCGACTGGGGGTCTGGATGATGGTAACGTATGCAAGTGGTGATGGATCTTTCTTAATCACTATTCTCTCTCTCTCAGGTAGTAATGATTTGATGCATTTCCCTGTATTTTCCTATTTGTTTAAGTGCACTATTCTGTCTTTTCTTACTGTATGTTTTCTGTATTATTCTGTTATATTATTTAGTCATTTCTAGTAAAATACGCCTGCTCTTTTCACTCTGGTGTCTGAGTTTAATTGATATCCCTGATCAGCAAAACATAAATTGGTGTCAGAAGTGGGATCCGACAAAAATGCCATTATTTGAAGTAACCATTGGATGTTTTAAATTGTATGAAAAGGTACCTATTGAAAAAGGAAAAGAAACTACAAATTCAAGTAAACGAGGGTGGATTTTGTTAACTGCATGTAGAAAACAACCCCAGAGTAAAGACAGGCTGTTGTTAGAGCGCTCCCAGATGGAGCGACAGATATGTGATTTGCAGAGTCAAATAGTGATGTTGCAATGCCAGAATAAGTTGCGTGCTGATAAGCTGGACACTTATCAGACAGTGGTGGAGAAATCTGCGGTGTGAGTAGCACAATATAAGTATAGGAAAACGAGAAACTGTAAGAAAGTGCATGCAGTGATTGCAGAAGTGGGTGTGCAGTGGGATCCTGGTAGAGATCCTAATAGTGGGCAAGCTGTGAGGAAGGATATGATAGAGGATTATACACGGTATGAACTAAATGATATAATTGAAAGATTTAAGCAGAGACCGGGGGAATCCTTGCTCTCTTGGATGGTGCGTTTGCAGGATCAGGGAGTGGCAGGGGTAACCCTAGACGCAGGAGATTCTAAAAGGTTTTTGATTTTAAGTTCAGATTCTTTTGTGCAGGATGCATTTCAAAACAACACTCAGGATATTAATTTGTTAACACTGGCTGCTCTGGGATGTAATGCCAAATATCCTACAGAGAATGATTGGCTGGCATCTGACCGTCAGTGGTATACTTTGCGAGATTGTATACAGGGAATGAAAGAGGAAGGGATGAAAGCAGCTATTTTTGTAGGAGACGCTGACTTTATGATGTGGCATCCTTTGTCGGTCACTATGAGAAACAGAGTGATTAAAACCGTTCCACTGGCATATAAAAATGTAATTATGCCCCTTTGCATTAATGAAATGGGGGATCCCCTCGATGAAGTAACAGAAAAAGTGCAACAGTTACGTGACCTTGAAGAGTGGGGCCCCCGAGGGAGTGCAGGGAATCGAGATACTCGAGACAGCCCTAAAGGCAGTGAAAACAGGATTTCTCGTAAGGAAATGTTTACGGCTTTGTTAAAAGACAGCATGTCTCATGAAAAAATTTATGGTGTTCCAACTAACGAGCCGTGGCGAATATATACACAGAGAGGGCTGAATAAACCTAGCAAGAGAGTGCAGAGTGCTAAAACTAAGGATCCAGGGACAACTCAGCCTACGGCACCCCTTCTCGAACCTCAACGGGACCCTCCATCTGCCCATGGAAGGCCCCCCGTGAGTGGATCACTGGTTCCGGGGGTGAAAGACGATTGGGCAGCATTTTCTGACTTGTACCCTTTGCAGGAGGCAAGTGAGGTGAATCAATATTATAATCAGCACATATGAATTAATGGCCAAGCTCCAGGGCAGTGGGTGCAGAAGGACCGATGGCCCCATGTAGAACTTAAAGTTTTTTGGTTTTTGTTTTGTTTTGTTTTGTTTTGTTTTTTGTTTTTGTTTTTTGTTTTTGTTTTGTTGTTGTTTGTTTGTTTTTTATTTAGAACAACCAGTCCCCACAAACTGTAAATACCCTAATTGAGGCTGGAGCAGAGGCCTCCTTAATATATGGGAATCCCAGGAAGTTTAACGGACAACCTGTAATTATTATAGGTTTGGGAGGAAAATAAATTAAAACTGTACAAACACAAATGGAAATGAAAATAGGAAACCTCCCAAAATGATTATATTCAGTCATGATTGTCCCCATTCCTGGATATAAAATCGGTATAGACATTCTAAAAAGACTAACTTTAAATCTTTCTGATGGTCAGTATCAATTTGGAGTTAGACCCTGTATTAGTACCAGACCTGTTACGGTCAGCAAAGTAAAAAATGCCTCCTGAGTAGATCCTGGCTGCAACTAAGTTAGTTACAATGAGGCAATATAGAATTCTGGGAGGACATGAAGAGATATCGCAGACAATTAGAGATTTATCAGATGTAGAAGTTTTGAGGTGGCAGTCCGATGTGGCCTGTCAAGAAAAGTGATGGATCCTAGAGAATGATGGTGGATTTTAGAGAAGTAAACAAACATACTGCACCGCTTGCAGCAGCTGTGTCAGACACTGTCACTTTAATAGAAGAAGTTCAGAAACATCCAGGAACTTGGTACGCTGTAATAGATTTAACTAGTGCAGTTTTTACTATCCCAATTGTAGAAAAGCATTTGCTTTCACAAGGATGGTTGCAAAGCCCCACTATCTGTTATAGAATTGTAGCTGAACACTTAGATAAAATACAGCTGCCTCCTCACACACAATTAAGCCACTATATAGATGATATTTTGATTCAAGGAAATGATGAGGAGGAAATACAACAAGTTCTTGAATTAGTGGTAGATCATATGAAACAGAAGGGTTGGGAAATTAACTCTGCAAAAATCCAAGGACCGTCTGAGACAGTGAAGTTTCTGGGAATTCAGTGGCATTGCGGGCATCAAGCCAGCCCCACATGGCCCTGACCACCCCAGAAATCCATCTTATTTTCCAGGACAACCTGTCTTAGTCGAACTCCCCAAGGTGGGAGCAGTACCATTGGTATTGGATACCCCAATAAACAAGTACACCTGGAAAGCCAAAGATGCTCATGGAAAGGAGCACAAAATTAATACAAGGTGGATTATCCCATCTTTCTAATTATAACCCACTTCCAGTTCTCAAAATGAACCGAGAAGCTTTTCTTTCCTTTTTCTTGCAGGTAAAACCCCCGGAGAAAGATATCCTGAGTCACGACGGGGGATCCTTATGTGAATTTAAATTTTTGTACAGTGTTGATGTTCATTGTCTTATTAATATTTCTAGGATGTATTGTCTATCATTGCAAAAATTGCTTTGTGTAACTGTTCCCCTCTCCCTTGGTTCTGGGGGAAGCTCTGGCCTTCTAAGTGTTAACCAAGAATGGGAGGAAAACGAATTTGTGGGTTTAAGTCATTCTGTTGCCAGTATTATGAGCAAACAACAGACACCAAATCAGGGGAAGGTCCCTTTGCTAATGGGGCCTGGGCTTTAAAAGGTCATTACTGGGCCCATGAAGGCGAGGTGGAGGTATCAAGGCCTAAACCACACATGCACTCTGGGCTGGGGCATGGAAATCCATTTTCCTGCTGTAAAGGCAGACCCCAGCTCCAGCGAGCCAGACCATCTTCAGCTCCACAATTGACAGCAACAGCCAGAATATTTTCCCTTGTGATATGTATGTGTTAGTCTTATAAGTGTCCATGTAAAACATCCTGTAATTGTACTTGTTCATGCAGACAACCACCTTCTCCCCCCAATCCCCAAGAACCGGGAGTATATCCATTAAACCCAGCGTGGGACACATTTTAGTTAAATATGTTTGGTTAAAATATTGTTAATTGACATTGTTATTGTTACTGTTACCTTTATTATATGTTTGGTTAGGATGTTGTTAACCATTGTCAGTGTTAATATTGTTTTATTTGTTATTTGTAGTGTTATTGCTCATTTACCTTTGTTTAAATCTGGGATAGAAGTTTCTAGGCCCAGATGACACATGCTTAGGATAAAGGGGCGTGGAAAGCGATTTTCCTGCTGCATATGCTGACCCCAACTTCGGCAGACCAGGGCAACAGACCGCGTGGATTGCCAGGGCCGCCAACACTCAGTGGTATATTGCCAGAACCGCGGAAAAATAATGGATAATATGTTAGTAATAATTTCAATTCACTTTATAGCCTTAGCCTTGATAATCATTTTCTTATTTGTTCTTATAATACATCTTTTTTTTTGTCCCTGCAAATGTCAATCATGTAAACTGCCGTTGTGTTCTTCTACTGATTCCTTGCAACCTTAAAATCGGTTTGTAGAATGTTTTGGTTTTGTAGAGTTAGTTAATTTGAAGCATGACATGTTTGTTACAGATGTTGTTAGCTATATGCTTGTTAACTGAAGATATTCGTATTTGTTAAATATATTGTTAGTTACATGTTTATTAATGGAAAATTTATATATCTGTTAAAGATGTTATTAGTTATATGTTAGCCAGAAATATCGTTAGTTGTCATGTTGCACGCTATTTCTGTCCTTTCTTTCTCTCTCTCTTTATATCTCTATCCTTCGCACCACCACGAGGACAGCAATGTCAAGCCATGGGGCAGTGTGAGAGACTGTATTGCCTCGACATTGCTGCCGCACCACTACCACTACCTGGCCTCAACATCCTGTCGCCATGAAGGAGTACGCTCTGAAGGAGATGAATTGTCCCCGAAGAAACTACCATATCTGCCTGAAGCCAGAACAACAACATCCTTGGCAGTGCCTGCCAAGCTGCGCTTGCGCACGAGCCAGGTGGAGAAGAAATCAGGGTGAGGAAGGCGTGCGGAAGCTGAAGACGCCACAGGCCGACACCCCTCCTCCAGCACGACCACTGAGAACACCTGGACATGCGCACCTGGAGGAACACAGAGCGGCACGTATGACAATGAGCTCCGTGGAAATGGGGGGACTCTTTGGAGAAATTGTGGGGACTTGGACAATAAAAAGACTGCGTACTCCTCTCTCAGGGGTCAGAGCTGGGATTTCAGGAGAGACCGAGCCAACAGGACGTCACTGGATTCGTGCTGGTGGTAACTGATTTTGCTGCATCTCTTCTGTTTGCTTGCTTAGGTATTCGGACTTTTTCTTTCTTCTTCCCTCTGTCCTATCGCTATTATTGCTTGTTACAGGAAATAGAGTTTACAAGGCTGTATGGCATCTAACCTCGTTTGTGTCTTAAGATCACTACTGAGATCGTTTAAGAACCCTCCCTGATATTGGATCGGGACACGCCTGACAAAACATCATCAACTGATGAACGAAAACTAATGTCACTAACCATAGAGATGGTTTGAGAGCCATGATTCACCTATAGGTCAAAGGACCGAATGAAGTGCTAAGGCTTGGACAATAGGCCCAAGCCAGAGTTGACCTATAGATGAATCCTGTATATTTTATAACTGATAACCATTGTGCTAGTAGGTATTATACTAAGTTATAGCAAACCACCTAGTCTGATGTAAAAGGTGGGAATACTGAAGCCTGAGCAACAGGCCCTGAACTGAAACTGCTAACTCTGTATGTAGTCATTAGTGAAATATGCATAGAAGACATAGCTTAAACATCATAAAACATGTCTATCTTGAATGTATTCGTATATTTCTTTATGTGTGAGCAAGATAACAGGGCCACAGAAACAGTTGTCTGGCCTTGTGACCTTGCTCATAAATTAACTAGATAAGCAGGGAAATTCCCTTAGCTTCTCCCTTAAGCCCTGACCAGGCTCTGGGGGGGAACCTAACGTGAGATAAAACCAGATATTTCCGCTTAAAACAAAGGTGCCAGCTATTCTGGCTTGCTGATTTTTAGGTATATAAGGCTGGACCCGCTCACAGCGACTTTGGAAGCCTCACCTATGTGATAGACAGTAAACTGTTTGTTCATCAAATTCCATTGAAGATACTGGGAGCTCGTGACATGTTATTCCATAAACTATGTTGGTCTAAGCTTAATCTTAACTATTACACTGTGTAACGACTAACTGACTGTAAGTGCTTATCTAAGTTGAAATGCTGAAGCAAGGACTCCTACTAGGCAAAAGACTGAAAAGAGGGAGAAAGGGAAGAAGGACAAAGGGGAGAAAGACAAAGGGGAGAAGAAGAAGAAAAAAAGGGGGTAGTGTCTATATTCTGTAAGATATAAACAAAGACTTTGTGAGCCACTCTCAGGAAAGTAGGAAATACGAGAAGCTGGTGACGTGAGGAAGACCCGGATGGAGCGACCCCCTAGCTGCAAAGTGCGCAGACGCAGGATACACCTCTCAGAGAGACCCGATAACGGAAGGCGGAGGATATAAAAAAGACGGACCCTCGGGAAGTGGGTGCGCGCCGTTGGTGGAGCAGGGACTCCCCGGCCGCCCAGCGCTGTTTTGCTTATTGCCGCTTGCTAAAATAAATAATTGAAATTTAATTTGTCCTAACTTGCATCATTTTGGCAAGATAGTCTATAACAAAATTGGTGCTGTGACTCGGATAGAGGCAATCTGGTGGGAAGCCCCATACGGGGAGGCGCGCCCCGCTGAGTTCAGCGGCCCCGGCTGAGTGCTATCACATCACGCCCTCTACCGACGAACTCCAAAACTCAGCAACAAGCAAAAAAAAAAAAAAAATACCGGTAACCCCGTAATCTTTGTGCACGAAGCCCCGGACGAAGACGCAGGGTTGCGTGAGTATAGGCCGGTTACCGTTCGGTTGGGGTTGGGTTTCCCGGAGCGTGGTGTGTGAGACGCCCAGCAGGGTGAAGCGAGTGCGGACCCCTCGGTAGTGCAGTTCCCATATCCCGCGAGGGACTGGGTCACGAAAAGGGGGAAGCGAATTGTGTGAGTGTGTGAAGGCGCTCCGGAAGATGGGACAGAAGAAAAGCAAGCCTTCTGATCCCATGGGTGATTTGGGACCCGAGGTGAGGTACCCCCAAATACCACCAGATAGCCCTTTAGGCTTGATGTTAAACCATTGGGAAGATTACCCCTCTAGGCGGGGTAAGGACAAAGCAGAAATGATTTATTATTGTATGGAAGTTTGGGGAGGGAAACAAATCAGAGGCGATCATCTCTATTGGCCTGTTTTTGGGTCCTTTGAAGAATGGGTCTGCCAAGCCCTAAACATTTATGTCAACTCAAGGGAACCCTTTAATTTAGAGGAGAGTGAATATGCACAGGTATGGATAGCATCAGATACCCGAATAAATCTATATCCTCTAAAAGAAAAAGTTAAGAAAAAGAAGGTACGTGATGAGGACGAACCTCCCACCTCTCCTCCTCCTTACATACCTCCACCCCCACCTCCGGCGCCTTCACCTCCTCCGACTGCGCCGGAGGACCCAGAGAATTCAGACTCCCCACCTGAATCCCCGAAAGAACCGAGACGAATAACCCGTAGTCAAACTAGAATGGGGTGGGGTGATAGTGGCTTGTACCCCCTAAGGGAGGTTGCGATGGGAGGACCCCAGCCTGGCATGGGATATGTGACTGTCCCTCTTAATTCAGGGGACGTCAGAGAATTTAAAAAAGAGATGGGGAATCTATTGGAGGATCCCTTAGGTGTGGCGGAGCGGGTGGATCAGTTTTTAGGACCAAACATCTATACCTGGGATGAAATACAAGCCATAATGGCTATACTATTCACTGTTGAAGAAAGGGATATGATCAGGAGGGCAGGAATGAGAATTTGGGATCAACAGCATCAGCAAGGTCCGGCAGCAGATGTAAAATGGCCTCTAAATCGACCTAATTGGAATAATCAAAATGAAATCGATAGAGGTCATATGCAAGACCTGAGGACGATTGTAATCCAGGGTATAAGGGAATCAGTCCCTAGAGGACAAAATATAAACAAAACCTTTAGTGAACATCAGAAAAAGGATGAAACTCCTACTGAGTGGTTAGAGAGACTGAGGAAAAATCTTCAGCTTTACTCAGGACTAGACCCTAATACCCCAGTGGGACAGGCATTGTTAAAGACACAATTTGTGGCAAAAGCATGGATAGATATTAGAAAGAAGCTAGAAAAAATAGAAGATTGGCAGGATCGGGGGTTGGATGAATTACTGAGAGAAGCACAGAAAGTCTATGTCCGAAGGGAGGACGAGACTCAAAAGAAACATACCAGAATGATGGTAGCTGCGATAAGGGAAGGACAGAGAGTGAACAGTGCTGGGAGAAAACAAGAAGGTCAAAGAACAGGCTATAGATCAAAGGAACCGGAGAGAGAGAGAGAAAAAGGGAGTATTGTCTGCTTTTATTGCGGAAGAAAAGGTCACACAAAGAAGAGCTGCAGAAGGAGAATGATGGATGAGAGAATGTTTAAAGAAGATTAGGGGTGTCAGGGGCTCTATTTGCTGGGGACCCGAGAACGAACTGAGCCCTTGATAAAGTTAAAAGTAGGTCCTCAGCAACAGGAGGTAGAATTTTTAGTAGATTCAGGAGCGGAGAGATCTACTGTTCAATCATTGCCCCAAGGATGTAAGATTTCATCAGAAAAAGTACAAGTAGTTGGGGCGAAAGGAGAACCATTCGGAGTACCGGTAATTAAAGATGTACTCCTTGAAACAGATTCTAAAGTGGGGGTGGAATCCTTATTGTTAGTACCTGAGGCAGATTATAACCTACTGGGGAGAGATCTAATGATTGAATTAGGAATTAGTTTGGAAGTAACAGAACACAAACTTGAAATCAAACTATGCCCCCTACGGGTTGAAGATGAGACTAAAATCAACCCTGAAGTGTGGTACACTCCGGATACGGTGGGAAAACTGAATGTTGAACCTTTTATGGTAACCATCCGGGATCCTGAAGTACCGGTGAGGATTAAGCAATATCCCATACCTCTGGAGGGAAGGCAAGGATTAAAACCAGAAATTCAGAGATTAATAAAGCAGGGATTATTGGAACCCTGCATGTCCCCTTTTAATACTCCCATTTTACCTGTCAAGAAGGCGGATGGGGGGTACAGATTAGTCCATGACCTAAGGGAAATTAACAAAAGGACTGTAACTAGATTCCCTGTAGTAGCTAACCCACACACTCTCTTAAGTCAATTAGGCCCGAACGACCGGTGGTACAGTGTAATAGACTTGAAGGACGCTTTCTAGGCATGTCCCTTAAAAGAGGAGTGTAGAAACTATTTTGCTTTTGAGTGGGAGGACCCAGACACCCACAGGAAAACTCAACTCCGGTGGACAGTCCTACCCCAAGGTTTCACTGAATCCCCAAACCTGTTTGGGCAAACTTTAGAACAAATTTTGCAGGATTACCATACCCTTACCCTAGTCCAGTATGTAGATGATCTTTTAATAGCAGGGGAGGATGAGGAAAGGGTTCGGGAAGAAAGCATCAAGTTGTTAAATTTCCTGAGCTTAAAGGGACTGAAAGTGTCAAAATCCAAATTGCAATTTGTTGAAAAGGAAGTTAAATACCTAGGGCATCGATTAAGTCAAGGAACTAAGAAATTGGATCCAGAAAGGGTGAAAGGGATACTTTCCCTACCAAGTCCAAAAACTAAAAAACAAGTCCGGCAGCTATTAGGGCTATTTGGATATTGTAAGCAGTGGATCGAAGGGTATAGTGGAAAAGTAAAGTTTTTATACACCAAAATAACTAAAAATGGATTATTAAAATGGACTCAGGAAGATGATCAACGGTTAAAAGAACTAAAAACTGAATTAGTAAATGCTCCTGTTCTGAGCTTGCCCGACCTGAAAAGACCATTTTTCTTATTTGTCAACACAGAGGAAGGAACTGCATTTGGAGTATTAGCCCAGGAATGGGCAGGAAAAAAGAAACCAGTAGCATATATCTCAAAATTACTGGACCCCGTAAGTCGGGGATGGCCTACGTGCCTACAAGTTGTGGTGGCAGCTGCTTTGTTAGTTGAGGAAGCGCATAAAATAACTTTTGGTAGTGAATTAAGGGTACTATCACCCCATAATATTAGAGGTGTGTTACAGCAAAAAGCAGAAAAATGGATAACCGATGCTAGACTAGTAAAATATGAGGCAATCCTCATTACGTCCCCCCACCTGACCCTTGAAACAACATCGTTACAAAATCCAGCCCAATTTTTGTATGGAGAACCTAGTCAAGATCTTTTTCATGATTGCCTCCGTAACATCGAGGAGCAGACTAAGATAAGACCAGATTTGGAAGAGGAGGAATTAGGGAAAGGAGAAAAATTATTTGTAGATGGATCCTCTCGAGTGGTAGAAGGAAAAAGAAAATCAGGGTATGCCATAATTGATGGAAAAACTTTTAAGGTGATAGAATCAGGACCCTTGAGTCCCAGTTGGTCAGCACAGGCATGTGAATTATATGCAGTATTAAAGGCTTTACAATTACTAAATGGAAAAGTGGGAACTATATACACTGATTCTAGATATGCCTTCGGAATAGTACATACCTTTGAGAAAATATGGGAAAAAAGAGGTTTAATCAATTCTCGGGGGAAGAGCCTAGTACATCAGGAGTTAATATCACAAATTTTGCAAGCTATACGAGGGCCCAGCGAAATTGCGGTAGTACACGTAAAAGGACACCAGAAGGGGCTAAATCCTTTAGTACGGGGGAATAACCTTGCTGATCAAGAGACAAAGAGAGCAGCGCTATCAGCACTGGACTTGGATGATCCGATAGAGGACAGAAAGCGGTGTGTTAATTGTGGAAATAATTACCTCCCCTGTTATGGTTGCTGGAAAGAATACGGAGTAGACGGTATAGAATGTGTATGTGAAAGACCAGGGTTTAAATGGTGCTTTTTCCATGGAAAATCCTATGAACTTTTAAGTTTTACTGTTCAAGAACAAACAAAATTAAATCAAATGGGGATTAAACAGAAAACTAATGGAAAATGGGAACTCCCGAACGGCCGAGAAGTTCTCCCAAAACCCATAGCTACCAAGATAATGCAGCAATTCCATAAAAACACTCATTGGGGAACTCAGGCATTAGTGGATCAATTTGCAACTAAATACATGTGCATTGGGATATATGATATAGCCAAACGAGTGATAGGAGAATGTCTCGTTTGTCAAAAAGTAAATAAACATCAAATAAGAAAACGAGTATATGGGGGGCGAGAATTGGCTCATAGACCTTTTGCAAGAATACAAATAGACTTTACTGAATTACCAAAGGTGGGGAGGTATAAATACCTATTAGTAATTATAGATCATTTAACTCAATTCGTAGAAGCCTTTCCCACAGCCCAAGCCACAGCTCACACAGTAACAAGGATATTACTTGAAGAAATTATACCTCGGTATGGAGCAATAGAAGCAATAGACTCAGATAGAGGTCCACACTTTGTATCCAGAGTAGCCAAAGAGACTTTGGCTACCCTGGGTACACAGTGGCAATACCATACTCCGTGGCACCCGCAGAGCTCAGGGAAAGTTGAACGTATGAACGGAGAAATAAAAAAACAACTTACCAAACTAATGTTAGAAACTAAAATGTCATGGGTAAAGTGTCTCCCTTTAGCCTTGTTAAATATCAGAACTCAACCCCGAACTGATGTAAGCATTTCTCCCTTTGAAATGCTATATGGGATGCCCTATGATTTAGAAATGCCACCGAATCACCCCCAACTTGAAGAATTAAAGATAAAGTCCTACCTGATACAGCTAATGGCAAGGAGAAAACAACTACAGGCTCGGGGGATGGTAGTACAAAGGCCTCCATTGGATGTGGCCATGCATCAAATCCAACCAGGAGATAAAGTACTAATCAAATCATGGAAAGAATCTTCTTTGACCCCCCGTTGGGAAGGACCCTATGTTGCTCTTATCACTACAGAAACTGCTGTTCGGACTGCTGAGAAGGGGTGGACACACGCAAGCCGAGTAAAGGGACCTATACAGGATCCGGCCTGGAAAGTGACCAGCCCTCCTGGGGATCTACGAGTCACCCTTCGGAAAACCTGAAAGAACTCTCTACACATTGTGAGATAAGAACCTACGAAGGACTCGATGAGTGAGACCCTAATATTTTTGTCCAATTGAAACTTATATTTGTTTTCCTTTTATATGCATAAAGTGTAAAGTGTAATGTATGTAAAGAAGGCTGGGGGATTCATAATGCACATGGAATAAATCTTCGGTCTAGTTGTAATCAGTGTTATTAACGAGAACAGAGATTAACTAATCAGGCCCTAAAACTGGAGATTCTAAAACTTAGTAGAAAATATTTACTAAAGAGAGTGCACTCACTCTAATTGACCTACTCAATAGCACTCTCAGATCCTAAGGGTGATCTGTAGAAAGCACATCCTCTAAGTCCCCTGTCGTGAACCCGAGGTCAAAGATAAAAACTGGGAGACCTATGTGTCCCGGAGTAGAGGCAAACGTACCCCTGAAGAATACGGCTGCTGCCGAGAAGATGGAACACCCTGCTGCTCTAAGCAACAGAGTAGGCAGAGGAGGCAGAGACGTATCAAAGTGGGGAAAACTTTACTGCCCTACTCTGAAGAAAAAAGGACCTCTGAGGGAGAAGGACCAGACGAGAGTGTCAGACACCCCGATACAAAAGAGACTAAGAAAAAATATGCAAATCTATAGAATCCCGTCAGCCTTCTATTGGAGCTATTGGATAGTCTGGCTAGGTGTATTAGCTACAATGAATACACTACCAGGATGGGCTAGAACGACTAACCAATCCCACCAACCTTTTGAACATACCCTAACTAATCAAATTATATGGCCTTGGACAGATGCTTATTATGGACATACAGGAAGTATGGATGCAGATTTGTATGGGACAGAGTTAGCAACTGCCATACTAAGCAATAACCTAACACTCCAAACATATAAATGGGAGAATTCATCCCATACCTGAACAGCTAAAAAAGGAGATGAGATACAGATAGGCTGCAGAGTATTCAATGTAAATGTGATAATAAGTCGGCACCCTTTAATTCAAACCGTCCGTCAGCCCCCTTTTACTCAAATCGTTATCAAAGACAAAACGAAATCTAAAATAACTCAAACCCGTTGTGAGTCGGAAGCCTGTTGGTATGCATTTACTGCAACCCAACCGGTGTCCATAGTTTGTTTGGGAGGGACCAGGTCAGGAGATCAAGCTATATCTTTCCGATTTCCATTGAATATACAGGAGGAAACTACAACAACCACAACCCACGCTCCCAAAGAGACTACTCAGACTACTCATACTGTTCCAACACAACCAACAGTCGTGCTTAGCCCAAGAATTTTTAAAATTGGACCATATGCAATTAGAAATACAGGTAAACAACAAATGCTGTTTAACCCGGCGTGGTCTCTCAAACAAGTTGAATTGTTAATGCAAAATAATGTTTCAAATATTCAGCCAGCATGTTCACCTTTCCTAAAAACTTCTTACGAGGGATGAACAACCTGGCTGCAAAAACAAACTCCTCACACAAAAAGAACGCAGAGAGACTTAACCGGTGCTTTGGGAACAGGATTGGGAGTTTTAAATAATATTGATTCGGAGGTGATAATGAACAAATTGGCTACCTCAATTAGTGATTTAACTAATATACAAAGGCCTTTGCGATCTTCCTTATTGACTTTGGGGGCTAACCAATGGCTGTTGTCGAATATATTACCAAAAGGAAAAAAGATAAATATAAAGAATCATGAATTGATTACAGACGCACTCAGTGTACTCCAAAATAACCTCTCTTTAACTCTCAGCTGCATCCAGACTCAAATATGGATGCAGTCGATAGCTGCCTCAATTATAAGAGAAGGTGAAGAAGGTATTCTTCCTACTGAAATTCGAAGAATAATTTGGGACAGTGCTACTAATTTTGAAAAGAAACTCCAATCCTGGTGGAACCTGGTAAACTTTACCTATGACCCCATCACAAACACAGCTACTACCTTTATACTCACTATTTACAATGCCACCATATACCAAATTTATCCTATCATTGCATTAGGGCTGAATCACAACGGAACCATACTCTATCCTTCTGAGCATAGAGTATGGGCCCGAAAGGTAAACGAAAAATGGCAAACTGTCAATCTAGAGTCCTGCATTGTACGGGAACAACAAGGATTCATTTGTGAAGACAATGCAATTGAGACACAAGATATTTGTTTAGATACCGAACAAAATATTTGTCACTTTGAGGTCCATCCCAATGAAAATCCTAAAACAGTACTTATATATATTGGCGAAGGTTGTGTATGTTTGAGGACGGTTTGTGAATTCTTAACCGTAGACAAGATCATAATAGAGACAAAAAATTATTCAAATCTCTGTGTTTGCAACTTCACAAAGGTAATCGGATGTGACTTTTCCTATTTAGCCCCGATCACGTCTTACCAACTCCTGCAATCCAATTATACATTAATACATAATCTACAACCTACACCCATTGGAATGAACCTCACTTTGGTTAAGCAGTTACTTCAACACAAAGACTTAGTTAGAATTTTAGAGAAAGTTAGAGAAAACGGACAGAAAACTCTAATAACTGTTCATCACAATGTGGAAGAAATACACCGAGTCTTGGAAAGAGCAAAAAAGAATGCAGAACATAACTGGTGAGACACCCTTTTTGGATGGTCACCTACTGCTACAGACATCTTGAACAAGTTGTGTCACCCCATTGTGGTTCTCTTGATATTAATCTTAATCAGTTTGACTTTGTCAATAATATTATATGTCATAACTTGGAGAATGATGCAACGGGTAACATATCTGATATCTGTCACCCGTCCAATACTCATTAAAGCCAAAAACAATCAATTAGATGATGACTTTAAATTGAAAAAAACTCTCCTGTTAAGTCAACAAGAATTGCAACGATTTGATGAACAAAATGATAAAAAGAAAAAGGGGGGATTGTGATAGACAGTAAACTGTTTGTTCATCAAATTCCATTGAAGATACTGGGAGCTCGTGACATGTTATTCCATAAACTATGTTGGCCTAAGCTTAATCTTAACTATTACACTGTGTAACGACTAACTGACTGTAAGTGCTTATCTAAGTTGAAATGCTGAAGCAAGGACTCCTACTAGGCAAAAGACTGAAAAGAGGGAGAAAGGGAAGAAGGACAAAGGGGAGAAAGACAAAGGGGAGAAGAAGAAGAAAAAAAGGGGGTAGTGTCTATATTCTGTAAGATATAAACAAAGACTTTGTGAGCCACTCTCAGGAAAGTAGAAAATACGAGAAGCTGGTGACGTGAGGAAGACCCGGATGGAGCGACCCCCTAGCTGCAAAGTACGCAGACGCAGGATACACCTCTCAGAGAGACCCGATAACGGAAGGCGGAGGATATAAAAAAGACGGACCCTCGGGAAGTGGGTGCGCGCCGTTGGTGGAGCAGGGACTCCCCGGCCGCCCAGCGCTGTTTTGCTTATTACCACTTGCTAAAATAAATAATTGAAATGTAATTTGTCCTAACTTGCATCATTTTGGCAAGATAGTCTATAACAACCTATGGGTGGACGCACCACGTAGGATTTCCCACTTGCCGGGACAGGCTCTGCAAATCCTCGCTGTAACCGGGGCTGCCCAGCTACTGCGGGTCTGGATGATGGTAACGTATGCAAGTGGTGATGGATCTTTCTTAATCACTATTCTCTCTCTCTCTCGTAGTAATGATTTGATGCATTTCCCTGTATTTTCCTATTTGTTTAAGCGCGCTACTCTGTCTTTTCTTACTGTATGTTTTCTATATTATTCTGTTATATTATTTAGTTATTTCTAGTAAAATACGCCTGCTCTTTTCACTCTGGTGTCTGAGTTTAATTGCTATCCCTAATCAGCAAAACAGCCCGGCAGCTGAATTTGCTTCGTTCGTCTCCGGCCGCTCTCCTCGCGGAGAACATGGAACCTCGGATCAGAACTCCGCACTTGCTTCGCAGCTGTGCTGTGTCTCACTCACACTCTGCAAGCACTCAGTCACACAGTTACTTAAAGGGCCCGTCTTGCTTTTTACTCACACTCATGCTACAAAGTGTACCAATTAAGATAAGAGCCAAATTCGTGTACCACATAAATCATAAACCATTAATCGTTTACCACAGGTATAAAGCCAGTTAACTTAAATGTAACACATATAATTTCAATATTTCGATTTCCCATGGGTTACAACAGATGACATGAACGATAGCTATCCCGTTTAACACCTTAAACAGAGCTCTTTCCAAGGCGCCTTAACCAAACTGGGTACCCCTCCAGGCTGTGCGCCAGACGTCTCTGCGTGCCTTACCAGCCACCCATGGGATCACGTGTTTTGCTGATCAGGGATATCAATTAAACTCAGACACCAGAGTGAAAAGAGCAGGCGTATTTACTAGAAATAACTAAATAATATAACAGAATAATATAGAAAACATACAGTAAGAAAAGACAAAGTAGCGCGCTTAAACAAATAGGAAAATACAGGGTAATGCATCAAATCATTACTACGAGAGAGAGAGAATAGTGATTAAGAAAAATACATCACCACTTGCATACTTTACCATCATCCAGATCCGCAGTCGCTGGGGAGCCCCGGTTACAGCGAGGATTTGCAGAGCCTGTCCCGGCAAGTGGGAAGTCCTACGTGGTGCGTCCACCCGTAGGTGAGGCTTCCAAAGTTGCTGTGAGCGGGCCCAGCCTTATATACCTGAAATCAGTAAGCCAGAATAGCTGGCACCTTTTGTTTTAAGCGGAAATATCTGAAGTCAGTCTCACGTTAGATTTTCCCAGAGCCTGGCCGGGGCTCAGGGAAAAAACTAAGGGAGTTTTCCCAGTTTATCTAGGTGATTTATGAGCAAGGTCACACACCAGGTCACAGGGCTAGACAACTGTCTCTGTGGCCCTGTTATTGTGGCCTTGTTACCTTGTTTACACACACAAAGAAGGATACATGTTTTATGACGTTTAAGTTACATTTTCTATACATATCTCACTAATGACTACATACGGAGTTAGAAATTTTGGTTCAAGACTTATTGTTCAGGTTTCAATATTCCCACCTGTTACATCCGGACAGGTGGTTTGTTATAATTTTAGTACAATACCTATTGATACAATGCTTGTCAATTATAAAACATACAGGATTCATCTATAGGTCAACTCTGGCTTGGGCTTATTGTCCAAGCCTTAGCACTTCACCACGCTGTGCGCCAGATGTCTCTGTGCGCCTTGCCAGTCGCCCGTGGGACCGCGCTACTATGCTGTGCGCCAGACGTCTCTGCGCGCCTTACCAGCCTCCTGTTACCCCGTAAACATACCTTTGTCCGTAGTTTAGATGGCTCTTGTCTGCCCCCACAGTGAACGGCTGAGAGTGGAGTTCCTCCCAGAATTCCCAGGCCACAGCTAGGACATCTGTTCCTCAGTCGTTCCGGCAGCCGAGCAGAGAGAGTCCCATCTGGGTCGCCAAAATGACGTGCGGAGTAACGACTTTACAACCAGTAAGGTTATAAAGAAGGTATGTTTATTCAGTGCTGGGTGCACGGGGGATCGCTCCTCCACAAACGTGCACATTTTGGAGCGAAAAGCAGCTCCTTTCTATAGCGTAAAGGGTTTACATATTCATGATAATCCCGAGAATAGGGAGAGATATTACAATTAGTTTTGAGAAATCATTATCATAAATCCCGCCCCAAGTCCCTCCCCGTTGCGCCTGCGCAGTGGCTCCTGGTGGTCTTGGGCAGGGGTCTTCAGGATGAAGATTGAAGATGCCTCCTCTTCCTCTTGTGACTTTTCACCCAATTAGGTCTCTTCAGCATGTCAATTTAGCATTCTTTGAATTCCCCTTCCTTATCTTGGGACTCAGTAGTTGCAGCTCCTCCCTTATCTCAAGAGCCCATCCTGCTGAGAGCCCACCCTGCTGAGAGGCCTGCATCTATTTTGTTAAGGTTCCTTACTTCAGTACTAGACACATTGTCCTGGTTTCAGTGAGTGGTGGGGATTTCTGGTAGCAGGGAAGGGGGCTATAGTGATGACCCCCGGTGAGAAGCTTCTCAAAGCTCCCCCAGCTCCAAGTTGGATCCACCTTCGCATCAAGGCCGGGACAATTAGCTGCACCTCTGCAATAACATATTTAAGAAGGGGAACCTGGGAGGAGGAGTTGGAGTTGTGAGGACAAGTTGCAAGGAGAACGTCTGTATGAACACTGAGGTCAGTGGAAGAAAGGAGGAGGAAGAGGGGGAAGTGCGCCAGAGCAGAGACTCCCCTGTATCCTGTGGTGAGATGGCAGGGCCGCGCTCCCCCCCCTGCCACCCATGGAGGTCACTGATGGAGCAGATACCGATTTGGGGCCTGTGGGGGGCCCCACACAGGGACAGGCGACTGCACCCGAAGAAGGCCGGGACCCTGTGGGAAGAAGGCCCCGCTGTTGTAGTTCGGCACTGGGAGGACTGCAACACGTGGAGGTGACCCACATGCCCATGGGAGTGACTCATGTCGGAGTTGGGTTGTGGAAGACTGTCTCCTGTGAGAGGGGGACCGCGCTGGAACAGGGGAGGAATGCCAGAAGTCCCTTCCCTCCAAGGTCAAAGAAATGGCAGAACTGACTGCACCCCCCATTCCCTGCCCCCTGTGCTGCTGGGGGGGAGTAGGTAGAGATATTGGGAGCAAAGCTGAGCCTGGGAAGAAGGGAGGGATGGGGGAAGGTGTTTTCAAGATGTGGTAATGCTTCTCACGGTCCTACTCTGTTAAGTGTTGTTAGTGTCTGCATTAAATTTATGTTCTTTTTTTTCTTCCCCTAACAAGTCTGTCTTATGCCTGTCACAGTAATGGATGGATCATCCCTCCCTGTCCTTATCTTGATTCCTGAGCCTTTTGCTTTATTTTCTCCTTCTCAACGCTGGGGGTAGAAGGAGGGAGTGAGCAGCTGCGTGGTACTCGGGTTCCCTCTGAATTCAAACCATGACACACACAAAAAATAGTTTGGTACGAAATAAAATTAAGAGCAGTGTTACTTCCATGCAGTCACAGTAATGGTTTTGCTAAAGTGTTTTCTAGTTGAAATGTGTTTCAAATAATGATGTATAACATAGAGAAAAATAATCTTACAGTATATTGCAAATTTGATTGTGATTAATGTAGGTTTGTGTTTGGATTGAGAACCACAGAATCTTGATCTTAGGTATCTAACTCAAGAAAGAAAGTAAACATCTGAATTAACTTATTTATTATTTATTTACTTAAAAAAGCAAGAAAAATTGTTGACCGCTTGTATTGCAATGTCTGTCTCATTCTTATTTTTCATGGTGCAGTTTTTAAATACTTTCACCATTTTGCCTGGAGATTGGAACTGACCTCTTAACTGACCTTTGGCCTTTAGTGATCTGCTTGTTTGATGTTTCTTTTTGGAGTATGGCATGCTTTCTGTGAAATCTCCCAGTTAAGGACTTCATTCTACCCTCTGTTCAAATGAATAGTAATGTTCCAGTTGCCTTAATGGGACAGGGGTCAGGCCCCAAATGAGGTGATCCAAAACTATGTCATCATTCAATGCTTTAATTAATAATGGAGTCTATGAGAAATGAGATAATCCTGTGAGATAGTTATTCAGTGAGACGAAATGAGAATAGACAATAAGCAGTCATACAGCTTATCTTAACTTCAGCAGTGATACTTTTATTATTAGCTCTCAGTGAGCAACAGACATTACACGGTGCTTAGAAAAACAGAATATTGAGTGCTTTTTGGCAACATGTTCTTATTAAAAATGTTCTTTCTGGATTTTTTCCTCTCTTCTTCTTTTCCTGACATCCATTTCTTTTATTGATTTTCATAGCTTTGATAGTAAAATAAGGAAACTAAACTATATAAAGAGTACTATCATTTATATTACAATAAACACATATTTTAGATATCCCTGGATAACAATAAATAAGTCACAGTTCATAGTACAGTCTCATCCTGCAATACATAAAATTACAATGCACCTACTGGAATTTCCTTTTACATACACAATAGATTTAACAGATTTAGTATACAATATTTAAGACTAGGACAAATTTAAAATGTTACTGGTTAAGTCTAATTTTCAGTAGTATTATTAGTTTCTAGGAAGAGCAACTTAAAACATAAAGGTTACTAGAAGCATTGCAGACTTTAGATTGGAT
This sequence comes from Strix aluco, assembly GCF_031877795.1. Taxonomy (NCBI): domain Eukaryota; kingdom Metazoa; phylum Chordata; class Aves; order Strigiformes; family Strigidae; genus Strix; species Strix aluco. The sequence continues at coordinate 6,240,030 of NC_133970.1, forward strand.
CAGCCAACACTAAGAATATACAAAAGCACTGGTATACTTTGTAGAGTAACAGAGTAGTAGCCATTGGTGTTACCACCAATTTTACATTGACAAAATAATTTCTATGCACTTCATGTTTTTTTTCTGTAAAAATAGACAAGAAATGACCTAAGGCCTTGACGAGCCTGTCTGTCTTGTCACATTAGCTCAGCGCTCTTAATTTGTGCTTTGGGTTTCAGTTTCAGCTCTTCTTTGACAATGCACCGGGTGGCTTGCAAAGCAGGGAACTGTGAGCGTAGGGTAAAGACTGGCTTTAACTTGAACCTTGTCCTCCCAGGCACTGTGGATTCAGCCAGCTGAAATCATCTGTCATGGTAAAATCAAGCCCTGTTTGGTTGTGGCTAACAAAATCAGTCAGCAAATGTACTTTGCATGTTGGCAAAGTATCTGAGTGCCTTTGTAAAATAAGTAATGGTTTTAGAGTGGAAGCTGCTGTTCAAACATAAAGTGTTGTTATTTTCAGCTGACTAGAGCTATCAAAGAAAACCCCAGGGAAGCCAGTTGTAGCAAATGCAAGAAGTGGAAATGAAGCAACAAATTGTACAACTGTTTCATGTCCCAGATGGTAATAAATCTAGTATGAGAGTGTCACTGTACTGGGTCTGGCTGAGCCGGAATTAGTTTTCCCCTGTAGCAGCCCTCATGGTGCTGTGTTTTATGTTGGGAGCTGGCAGGGTGTTGATAGCACACTGGTGGTGTGGCTACTGCTGAGTAGTGCTTACACAGCACCAAGGCTCTTTCTGACATTTCCCCTCCACAGTGGGACGGGGTGGGCAAGATCATGGGAGGGGACACAACCAGGACAGCTGACCCGAACTGACCAAAGGGATATTCCAGACCATATGACGTCTGCTCAGTATAAAGCTGGGAGAAAGGAGGAAGGGTGGGGTCATCCTTGGTCCTCCAAGGCAACCACTATGCGTATTGGAGCCCTGCTTCCTGAGAAGGCCCGACATCGCCTGTTCATGGGAAGTAGAGAATAAATCTGTTTTCCTTTTTTTTACTTCCGCGCGTGGACCTTTGCTTCGCTTTGCTTATATTAAAACTGCTTTTGTTTTACCCACAAGGGTTGGGGTTTGGGTTGGGTTTTTTTTTTTTCCTATCTTATTTTCTTTCCCCTCTTTGCCCTGTTGAGAAAAAAAGGGGGAAGGGGGGGAAGTGATAGAGCGACTTGGTGGGTACCTGGCATTTAGCCAAGGTCAAACCACCACAGTCACCAAACAGGGTAAAAGAACTTAGTGACAGCAATGTGATGTAGATAAGCAGACACTCCTTTATTAACGGCCGGGTGCGTAGGGGAGTTGTCTCACCAAGAATGCACACCTAACCCATGTAGTGTGCTGATTATATAGGATACAGTAATACATAATAAACAAGTTCTCATACATAAACATGATAATTCCTGTAACTCATTTTCTTATTCCCACCTCTTTCCAGTTATGCACACTTGAGTCCTGAAATGAGTCGGGGGCTGCTTTTATGACCACCACAGACTACTGACTCAAAAGAAAGACCCCTTCAATGTCCTTATCTCAAGGTCTTTGGCTCACATTACAATTTTAACATTCTTCGAGGCCCTTTCACAATGTATCTTTTAGAACACCTGGTCTACAGGGCAATAAATCATCCTTACTGAACAATCTAACAATAGTACCTGGTCATGAATCTTATTCTTTGAATAGACATCTGGTTAATGATTATTACCAGCCTACATGGCCTTAGCCTGGGACTTTACAAAGGACTTTGTACAGCATGACTGGTTGTATGGTTACTCTAAATCATTCCTTATTTAAATCCAAATCACCAAAAATCATTAAAATCAGCTCAAATTAATAACAAATCAGTAACAAGGGTGAATGGATCCCAGTTGAAATGAGGTTTTTAACATTCAAAATAACCTGGTCTTCACATTAATAAATCAGCACCATAAATTTATACTTGCTGAATCTTTGAAGTTTTGGAGTTTTAGGGAGAAGCTCAGTGAAATATTGTTGAAACCACAATGGTGAAATTGGAATGAAGTTCTTGTGAAAGAATATGTTTATTCATAGTAGACGGTATGTCGGTATGTCCCCAGTCTTCAGTTAAGTTGGACAAAATAAAAATATCTACGGTTCCCTTGCAAGCTTCAATCTATCATAGAACTGTTAATTACCATTATACCTTGTTGTACCAATGAAGTAACTGAGTCTCTAAGTGGTCGAATTTAATCCATACAAGTTAGCAAATAGTTGGCAGAGCTAAAACACAGCCTTAGGCTCCTGAATATTTTCACATGACCATGCCATGTTTTTTTTTTCCTGAGATACTTGGTTGACTCTTGCCTTTTTTGAGCATGCTAAAATGAGAAACTGTGGTTTGGTGTTTGTTTCTTTTCAAACCTGTTTATCACAGTGGGATTTGACAAATACCTCAGTTTTGGCCAGCCAAATGTGAAAAATATACTTTATTTTTTATTAACATCTAATACAATGAAAGTTAACACATTGCTTTATTGAAGACAGTGGGAAGAGATAGTGTGCTTTAATTTATATACTTGTGTGTGCTCTGCACACATCAAAAAAGTCATAGGCTATGTTCTGTTAGCAAATATGAAGAGCTGCAGGAAATGATCTGTAGATCCATAGTTGCTATTGAGAACCTGGCATTTGCACTGTATGCACTGTAGGAGGGTTACTTTGAATCAGTTCTAACCTCTTTTTGTGGCCCAAACAACTGTTGGTTATTGGACTATATGATCTGGTTTTGTTTCCTCCTAAAAGAATCCAGTTCACACCTTCTAAGACCACTCCATGATATGAATCAAAGCATGTTGCTGTTGGTCACTTTTAGTAAAAAATTTCCTCTAGTGATTACTCTGAACCTGAGTTTATATTTGATACATTGCAATTCATTGGTCAAATTCAATTATCAATAAAAATTATGTTGTGAAATGTTCTGTTAATGGTAAAGAATAAATTATTATTATAATAAAATGCTACTATTCCATCAGAAAAACATTTCAAATGCAAAGTGTTTTGCCTGAGATTAAGCAGAATGATTGGTAGTAATGACCAGTCTAATCAGCAGGAGTCAGATTTTCAGTGATCTGTTTCTACATTTCTATTTATTGTCCCATTACAGTCTTAACATCGCTCACTCAAGCCAGCCAACAAATCCTCTTGGTCATTTACATTTTGAGGTCTTGTTCCATGAGAATAACTGATTTTATGCTTTGGATCTCTGTCAGTTTTCAGTTGGACATTGTGCAACAAAAATGCAGCATTCCTTTCTTCTCTGTGAAAATTCCCAGCAGAGAAACATGAACCTCTAGTATCTCCATTCAGCATCACAGGCTGTCTGGACCTTAACACATACTGTATGTCTGACTGCAGCTGAATAGACAACCTTGTTTCTTTTCAACACAGGGAGTCAGATCACCCACTCACTCCTGAGAGAAGGGGGAAGGGAAATGAAGTTATACCAGCAGAGGATGTGGCTCATGAGCTTTTCCCCTGAATGTCTTATCAAGAATGTGAATGTCTGTATGTACAATGGAGCAATTCTCACCAAAGAATAGACAAAGTTGTCTAGGAAGGATGGGAGATAGGATGGAATTGTGTCATTGCAAGAAACCTGATGGCATCGCATCATTAGCTGATGATAGTGTTTCAGATCCAAACCACTGTATAGTATGGCTTCATTGGCTTTCCCACAGCTAGTGGCAACCACTTAAATGGGCTCAGAGGGACAGACAGGTTCATTTGAAAAGTTAATATAGCATTGTGGCTAGTTACAAAAGAGCATGGCATTGGAGCCAGAAACTTGCTACCCCTTTCTCTGAGGTCCTTCTCTGTTTCCTCTTCCTGATTTTTTTCTTAAACCTTTTCTCTGATCAGCTGTAAACTTCAGTAGCTTGTGACTTGATTGAGCTACTGAAAGTCCCCTGGGGAAGCTCTAGCTGGAAGTATATGCTGTCATGGGTGCTCTACTACCTCTGATCCCTGATGGTCATGGTAGCAACAAAAAGATGATCCCACATTGGTCCTCTTTTGGGATAATAGCACCGTTGGTGGGTGTCCCACTGGCTGAACTGTTTTCTGTCTTTATTCCCTACCAGACTGGTTGTTGAAGCAGCCCATTTCTTGGATCCTGTGATGCTCTTTATACTGGATGTTCTTTACACAGGGTGCAGGCTTATTGCTAGTACATATGCTAGCCTGTACAATGGATGTGGTCTCAGATTCCTTTTTCATTGCTTTATTTTCTTGATATGATCTCCTTAAAGAAAAGGCAGATAGGTGAGAAACAAGACTAAAGAGAAATGCTCATTTCTAAATTCGAATCTGATATTATCTGCATGAAACACATTTCATATAAAACATTGCTTTTCATTTGACACCTTTGTCCATAGTTATTTTTGTAATGGTTTATCAGCTGTTTAATACATCCTACTGTGTTGTTAGAATAGCAAGCAAGATAAATACAAAGAAAACCACTCATTTGTATGAAGTTCAGTTAAGGAAACTCATTTATTTGGAGCAGTAAGCTAATGTGACTTTAAATACACATTTACTACTATAGCATCGTAATTACTGCAATCAAGACACATAAAAATGTTTTACAATAATAACTATTATTTAAAAGCACACAGCTCAAAGTTGCTGTTATAATAATGACTATAATAGCAACTGTTTAGCATTTGGACAATTTTTTTTGGCAGGAGGGCTTTGCATTGCTTATTGTAAGAAAGAAACAGGCTCTGAGAAAACATGCAGTTTTTCAGCAAGGAAAAAAGCAGCATCAGGTTTGGAAAACAGAATGGCAGAAAATTTTCTTTGCTTCTGTCTTTCCAGTCCCCATAGGTGTACTGGGTCTGGCTGAGATGGAGTTAATTTTTCCCCATAGCAGCCCTCATAGTGCCGTGCTTAGTATTGGTAGCTAGAAAGGTGTTGATAACAAACCAGTGTTTTGGCTACTGCTGAGCAGTGCTGGCACAGCATCAAGGCTGTGTCTCCAACATTGCCCCCCACACCAGTAAGCTGGGGGTGGGCAAGATCTTAGGAGACGACACAGCCAGGATAGCTGACCCAAACTGACCAAAGGGATATTCCATACCACATGACATCTGCTCAGCAATAAAAGCTAAGCAAAAGGAGGAGGAAGAGGGGGAATTTGTTATTTGTTTGTCTTCCAGAGCAACCATTATGCATACTGAAGCTCTGCTTCCTGGAAAGTGGCTAAACGTTGCCTGCTGATGGGAAGTAGAGAATAAAATCTATTTTCCTTTGCTTTTGCTTTATTAAACTGTCCTTATCTTGACCCACGAGTGATACATTATATTTTCTCTCCTCTGTACAGTTGAGGAGGGGGAGTGATAGAGTGGCTTGAACCCCCTCATATGCTGCTAGTATCTCTTTTTCAGTTGGCATGTAGTGGGCTTCTGATCCTTGGTACTCCCGTCTCCAAAATGGTCAACCTTGGGTGATGAAAACCTGATGTTTTCTGCCAGAGGCTCCAGGTGAGACCATGTTCCCCAGCTGCAGTATAGAGTACATTCTGCACAGCTGGTCCTGTCCGGACAGGCTCAAGAGCTACCGCATGAGCTATTTCCTGTTTGATGTGCTCAAAGGCTTGTTGTTGCTCAAGACCCCACTCAAAATAGTTCTTCTTTCGGGTTACTCGATAGAGAGGGCTCACAAGCTGACTGTAACCTGGAATATGCATCCTCCAAAATCCCACAAGTCCTAAGAAAGCTTGTATTTCCTTCTTGTTGGTCGGTGGAGACATAGTTGCTATCTTGTTGACAACATCCATAGGCACATGGCGGCGTCCATCTTGCCATTTTATTCCCAAGAACTGAATCTCCTGTGCAGGTCCCTTGACCTTGCTTTTCTTTATGGCAAACCCAGCTTTCAAAAGAATCTGAATTACTCTTTTTTCCCTTCTCAAACACTTCTGCCTTGTTGCCTCATACAATGATGTCATCGATGTACTGTAGATGTTCAGGGGCATCACCCTTTTCCAGTGCAGTTTGAATTAGTCAATTGACAAATGGTGGGGGCTGTGCTTTCACCCCTGGGGCAGTCGATTCCAGGTGTATTGGACACCCTTCCACGTGAAAGCAAACTGGCCTGCACTCTGCTGTCAAAGGAATTGAGACAAATGCATTGGCAATGTCAATTGTAGCATACCACTTGGCTGCCTTTGACTCCAGTTCATATCGGATCTCTAACATGTCTGGTACAGCAGCACTCAGTGGTGCTGTCACTTTGTTCAGGCCACAGTAGTCTACTGGTAACCACCCTCCATCAGACTTTTGCACTGGCCATATGGGACTATTAAAAGGTGAGTAAGTCTTTCTGATCACTCCTTGGCTCTCCAGCTGATGAATCAGCTCATGGATGGAGCCAGTGAGTCTCAGTTTGGGTGATATTGCTGCCGGTGCACTGTCCTGGTAGCAATTGGCACCTGCTGTTCTTCAACTCGCAGCAATCCCACAGTGAAGGGATCTTCCGAGAGGCCAGGCAGGGTAGATAGCTGTTTGATCTTCTCTGTGTTCACAGTGCTACACCAAAAGTCCGTCGGTACCTGTCTCATCCCATGCAGTGGGTTACGAGGGGGGTGAATCTTTTGAATTCCCTGAGAGCCTGCCTGCTGGTGGAAAAGCCAGTCTCTGCTCAGCAGAGCCGCAGGGCGGGCCGAGTCACCACAATGACGCTGAGGAACAATTGTGCTGGTGACCTTATTAACTGACCACTTTAGTGAATAAATGGAGACAATTTGGCAACAATCAACTGATAACTGTCCGGAGAATGAATAAAGGCACTTTGGCGACGAGATTATTTTCCTAATAACCCGTCAATGATCAACCCATCTCAATTCAGTTCCTACAAAGCTTATACACATGAATATATATGTAAGAGAGAGACAGAGCAGAAAGAGGAAAGAGAAAAGAGAGGAGGAGGGGATAGGAAAAGGGGAATCACCACCCTTAGATCCCACATTGTCACAGAGTAGCCAGCTTGGTCCGTGGGTGGTGGGTCGACAAAGTCACACGTGGGGTGTTGCCTTTATATAGTCTTTTTACGCATGGGCAGTAGGATGTTCCAGAAGGTTCTCATTTTCTCTGGCTTGTACCTGCATAGTTAGGCAAGTTCTGTCTCTGGGCAACAACAGGAGGGAGAGGGAGAGAAGTGTCCCACCGCCCCACCTCCACAGAGCTTGCTCCGCTTCTCCCCCACAGGGCATCCCACTTGAGTTGTTTGAGACATCCTCTTTACGAACAGTTTGTGACAGTACCCCTTTGGGTCCTTGAAGTACCCTCTCCTGAGCTAGTCTATGCCAAGGATACAAGGGGCCTCTGGGCCAGTCACAATGGAGTGCTTTTCCCACTTGTCCTCTGTTAAGCTCACCTCAGTCTCCCATATAGACAATTCTTGGCATCCCCCTGTCACTCGAGATCCAGATGGATTCTGTGCCCCTATACCCTGATGGCACCAGAATACACTGTGCACCAGTCTATACCAAAGCCTTATAATTCTGTGGGTCTGATGTGCCAGGCCATCAAATCCACACAGTCCAGTGTACCCAGTTATCCCTTTCCTCCCCCTGGACAAAGGCAGGGACCCTCTATTCCTGTTCCTGGTCAGAGTATTCACTATCTGACCCTTGCAGTGCCAGACCAGAAGTCCCCTCACCAGGATCGAGGGAGGTGATCTCAGTTCTTCTATGTCTGGGGGATCACTGATTGCCTTCTTGGGTCTCTACAGCAACTATGCTGACAGCCTTCTTGGGTGACCCCTTCTTAACAGCTGTCTTCCCTCTCACTTTGCGTACATGGGCTTCCAGCTTAAAGGTGGGTTCACCATCCCACTTCCTCATGTCCTCCCACCGGTCACACAGGAAGAAACAAAGTGCACCACATAGAATGCGCCTGGGGCTCCCTTTCCCTCTGACCAGGACAGGAGAGGACTGATTTATTGGGGCACCCCTGACAGCCAAGGCGCTTGCCCATAGGGATGAGGAGGTACAGAGATTTTCATCAAAGTTTTGGAGCCAAGAAGACACTCTATCCACAGTTGGTGTGTCCATATCTGGGTAATGCATCACTGCCAAGCTGTTAGAATATGACACTGCAGCACTTTGAATCACCTTCCTCCACATGGCCCGTGTGCACAGGACATCCTCTGGATCTTTGGAGACCTCATCATCATCTAGATCACTGTAGATGATTTCCAGCCCCACTAATTCTCTTAGGTATTGGATGCCTTCATCTGTGGTAGTCCACTTTCCCGGGGAGTTCACAAGATCTTCCTTGAATGGATATCTTGCCCTTACACTTGAGAGGAGCCACCTCCAGAGACTGCAAATTGCTGCCTTTTTTCCAATTCCTTTCTCAATTCCCTGGTTTCTAGCAAGGGATCCCAGCTGTTGGGCTTCTTTACCTTCCAATTGTTGACTGTAAGCCCCATTATCCCAGCATGGGAGCAGCCAGGCAGCAGTTGGCTCACCTGGCTGGTGGCTGTAATCTTTCCACATGTCTCAAAGTTCTGATGAAGTCAGGGACTGGGTAGTTTCCCTTTCCTGTCTGAATTCTCTCATTCCTTCCTCCAATTTCTGTGTCGAAGGACCGGCTTCTTGATCAAACCTTTCCACTTCTTCCTTCTCCCTTATTAATCAGTGATATGGACCCGTTGTTCTCCTTGTCCACTGTTTCTTTTTTACTACTGGAGCAATTACTGTAGTTGTTGTTTGGGTCCCTACCTCAACCACAGTCCTCTGAGAGTACTGAACTGTGGCTTGATAGGCACAGGCCAGGCCCCAGTACAATGCTAGAACTCTTGATTTTCATTGGAGTAGGCAAGGCACCCTTCTATCAGGTGGCATATCAGTTTGCCAGGGTTGCTTGCTATGACGGTCTGATGAAACCACAGTTAATGTCTCAACCATCTGGTAAAGAACTTCGGCAAAGGAAACTGTTTCTATGGAAATGTCGGGGCTGTGCAGGTAATGGCAGGGAGGCAGGCAAGAGGAGGGGGTCCTGCAGAGGTGGGACCACACTTTTTGGAGGCTGAACTTCTCTATCTTGAGTGACTCTGCGAAGAGCCAATAGAGAAGCCGTTTTCACGAAAGGTCAAACAATGGACACACCTTCAGGGAGGGCGGAGTAACTCCCCAACAACCCCCGAGCCCACCGACTCATTTCCAGAAGAATCTGAAGGTACAAACTGTGCATGTACCAAAAGCAAGGAGAATTCTAGAAGCATAAACTGTGCATGATGCCTAATTAGCCTAATGAGTCCAAGTGCCCACCCGGAGGAGGGGCAAGGAATTATAAAAGGACACAAGTCAAAGCCCTGGGTGGCTGTGCCCCACTGGAACTGGACCCCTGGGCTGGCTGGACCAACAATGGAACCAGGACTGGTGAAATCTTCCTTTTTGTCTTTCTCTCTTCTCGTCTTTCCCCTTTTCTCTCCCAGTCTTATTATGTATGCCCACATATAAGGCAAGGCTTGTTTGGGCATGTTTAAGGTTTGTCAGGGCATGTTTAAAGATTAGCAGGGTATGTTATAAGATCTGCCACTAGTCGATGTAAGTTTAATGCCTGTTGCAGAGGATGCAAAGATTACTGACAAAGTTTCATGCCAATTATCTGTTGTGAGCAAATAAAAATTGAGTTGTGTGAATTGAAGAATCCTTGGTGTTGTTTCACCTTAATCCTGACCTGGGAATCGTCGAATCTGAGTCATCGTCCTGAGAAATTGGGACTTGACACTTGCCTGTTCAAGTGCTAAATCCCAGATTATGAGAGGTGATAACTGCCCTAGGAATCTGCCCAAATCCTTCCACACACCCTGCCACCCAGAGACTAGGTGCTTCAGGGCACATTTCAGTATTGCCTCACCCCAAAGTTGTCTTCTCTTACATCAGGACAAGAATGGATTCCACAAACCCTATAATATGCCAACAGTGTTAATTAGTAGTATTAAACAGCTCACATAAGGGTGAACAAGGACCTACATAAAACCATCTCCATCAATCCCAGGCAGGGAGAGGGAGATGTATTCCCTCATCTTCTCCACAAGATAGCTCCCTCAGCACAGCAAGGCCATCAGTGCCAGGGCAAACCACATAGCCACTCTTTGCATTAACATGTTCCCAAGCTCAGCAAAATAAAGAGATAAGCAGTGCAACCAGCAAACTCTGTGACCCATACAGGAGTGAAACAAAGAAATTGACTCAACAGTAAAGTTTTTTTTACTGTTAGGCAGGTATTCTTTATTAGCAGCGCTGGGGTCACCCTGGGGATTCTCCACCATAAGGGCTCTGAGATGAGGAGCTAGGAAATTAAAATAGGATATAGAAATTAAGCACTCAAGAAATGAAGGTATAACTTAGTTTAGAGATAAAGATGGAAGACTTAGAGATCAGGCTAGGGGCTAGAGGCCCATTAGTTAAAAGATAACTAAGATTGAATAGGATAATAGATCATAGTCGATGGGCCAGAGAGCAGAACAATATGGAAACCTTGATTAATGGAAGCTGTGAGGGAACGCTTCCTGATGGAATAGGAAGACAGCCCTAAAAACTGGTCAAAACCAACCCTATGGTCCGGCCCGAGTCCAGGAGGCTACAGAGACTGCGCAAGGAACGGAGGTAAAAAGTTCAACAGTGAGGAAGAGGAGCTATTTCATCTCTGCGACCCCAGCCCATGACCACCGGGACACACTGCGCAGACGTGACTAGGAGGAGACCGGGGCGGAACATATGAAAAAGACTTTCAGGTTCATTATAATACGAAGCGGGGATAGGTCATGCATATGTATAGGCGTATTATGAATATGTGATGCTTTGTAGCATAAAGCCAAGACAAGGTGCCACGAGAGGTGCGCACGTTTGTGGTGGAGCGATCCCCCGTGCATCTCAGTGCTGAATAAACACACCTACTTTATAACCTTATAGGTTGTGGAGTCGTGTTTCCGCAAGTAAGCTCCCAAGAACTAGCAAGGGACATAAGTTTACATACACACAAATTATACATATTCATTAGATTTCCTGGAAAGGGGTGTCTTATGATAATGAGTTCCCAGAATTCATTTACATAGTGAAAGGGCTCAAACCAATGAATTTCTGATTAAGACTAGACTGTGATGCATGAAAGTTTTGCTTGTGTTTGTTTTCCAAGGACTCCTCAACTGTTTCCCTAGGCATCTTTGTCTGTCTAGACAAAAGTAAAACGCTCCCTATATAATTCACTGATAGCAGACTCAAAGCCTTCAATGGTCGCTTGGGCAAACTAAGATAAGGGGGACTCAAACAAAAGGACACAGAAATCCTGTCTAGGGAGGATGAGCTCGCCAATTTAGGAAGAAGACACCTGGACTTTACTTCACAGCGCATGCTCTGGAAGGAGCAGACACCGTGAAGAAGACCACGTACTTCTTCCCTCGACCACCAAAGACCCTCACTGTATTTTTACTACGCATGCTCGGACTATGTAAATGAATTGCATTGGCCAGAATTAGGCCAAAATATGGGGAAATAAGAGACAATACATTTGAAGTGCTGCTTTATACAAATCTTTCACATGGCTCCAAAAATGCCTGTATTTCTTCCAGTTATGTCTACCACCTAGTGTTAACTTCACAATAGTGATGTATTGGGTGCTTTACTTAACTGCTCTGTGAATGGGTCCCATTCACCATAAGTCCCAGCTCACTCCATATGCAGGCAAAACACCCATTGTCCAATGAGCAGTAATTCAGAAGTGCTGAATAGGAACCCAGTCAGCTGTGCTTTGATATTAATTTCCTGATGAATCATTGATTCTGTAAAATCACTATCAAATTCTTTGTACAATTATCCAGCAATTTTGGTTTAGCCTAAACATTAAAAACACATCATCTATGAGAATGGGGCATCTTGAGAAAAGTATCCCTAAAGCAGTATTTTCTCTGAGATCTGAATACTTTGTGAAAAGTATTTGCTACTCTTGACTTCCTGCTAAGCCCTGGAATTTGAAAGCATTTAATTATTTGATCAGGTTTCTGATAAGTTATTGAAGACAGAATTCCATTGATACAGTGACTCAAAACAGGAGAATAAAATAAGAGATGAATGAAATGATGTGATCACATTTGACTGCTTTTGTCATGCTGTATTCAAACAGCTTAAAACAAGTTATGTGAACTTTGTATACTTGTAGCCCATACAAATGTTTCTTGTCAAGTACAAGGACCACTAATCACTGGCTCTATTGTGTAAGCCTGATACTTTGTGGATCTATTGTGTAAACTTGATACAATGCAGGCCTTGCTAGCAACTTTTCCATTGAAGAGGAGCTAAGAGACTAATAAGAGGGAAACATCCTGCCCCAGAAGGCACCAGAGGCAGTGTCCTGGTTTAGCCAGGATAGGGTTAAGTTTTCCCAGCAGTGGGGGGGAAGCTCTAGCCCGGTTATTCATATATCATGCTGACGTCACATCCTGGCACGAGCGCGGGAAGAATCGGTGATCGCGTGGGTTGGCGCAGCCGGTTCTCTCTTTGCTGTATCGGTATATACTTTGCTCTGTTCATTGTTATTACTGTTATTCTTATTGGTATTGTTTGTTGTGTTGCTGTTGCTCTGTTGTATTAAACCTTTCCTTATCTCAGTCTCGGGGCTTTGTATTTCACTCCCTTTGTGAGGGAGGGGCAGCGGCCGCATGGTCTCAGACCCCGGCAGGGGCTAAACCATCACAGGCAAGATGATTGCCCAAGAAGCATGAAGTCAGCAAAAATCCGTGGAAACTGGGGGAGAAGTAAAGGCGGCATGGGGAGACCATGACCACTGACTCAATTCAAGACTGAAAAAACTTGCCCCCCCACACCTGTAAGGAGCATGCATGCTAATTTACACAGCAAGTGAGGCTAATTTAAATATAACTAACCAATAGCAAGTGGAATGGTAATTATGGACAAATGAATGTAAACTTAGATAGGTTTTTACTAATCATGTAACAAGATAAATAGGCTGTAGTTCCTTTGTGTAGGGTGCTAGCTTTGTGGAATTACCCCTAGCACCCATCTTTGCGCAATTATGGAATAAATGGATATCTCGGCTCTGTGTGTATGATTGGCTTTTTGCACACTAGGTAATGAACCCTGTTTGAGGGACAACATAATCACAAGCTATGAAAGCCTAGAAGGATTCACTAACAAATGAAACTCAGAATTCCTGTTTGCACACAAAATGTAGTTAGAACAGTTGAAATCTTGTTTGAACTGTAGGAAAAATATTTTCCTGTGATGGACTTATGTGAAGAGCATGAAAATAAAATATGCTTTGCCTCAGATTAAAGTTTTTTATTCTGTATTTTATTAGTGATATGTGAACAACTCCATTGCTTTTTTTCCTCTGATACCTACAGGTTCTTTAAATGTAGTGCAAAAGAAGTGTAAAAATGCTACTAATTTCACTTCTCACTAACCCCACTGATGTGAATGCTTGTGTAGGTTGTGTATATTTAACATATATTCTCTACACATTTTGATAAAATGCTGGGTTTTGCACATTTACAATGTACTATAAAATTATACTCTAAATAGATATGAACCATAACCCTTAATATATTTTATATGCATTACCAGAAGCTGTAGGAATCATCTAGAACAATGAGTCCCATCTTCCACAGATAACTTACTGTTCTGTAAGATGTGGGAGCAATGATCCAAAAAGTATAACTCTCTGCATACCACAGAATTTCCCTTGGATTACATTAAAAATGTAGATCTTTAGTACAAGAGCCTCAAAACCTCAAAAATGACAGCATAGTGTAGGAGACATGAAGCACATTGTATGTGTATCAGATGAATATATTAGTGGGGAATTTATTAAATATAAATCTTTAGATAATCCTGGAAATGCATTTCATCCAGTATTCTGGGATGGAGATTAGCTAGGTATCAGATTTCCATCGCCAGTAATCAATCAGAATTTTGCTTTCACTGGGATTCTGGTTCTTTCCTTTTTGCCATTAGGTATCCTATCATCCTCTCGTATAAGATCATTTTTAGACATAGTATTCATATAGAATATTCCAACACTTTTCCTCCTTCAAGAGAAAGCTCTCTGCTGATGGATTTTTTCCCTGTAAGTTTTTTACTTTTAATAATTTATTGAGGTGCTGTTTTTTCTTTTTTGAGGTAACCTTTTCCTACCAGATTTTTCCTGTTGCTTATAATGTTGGCTATTGTGGTTGATATAGGGTAATCACAGGCGTTCTTCCCATCCCAAATATTGGGTTCCTCAAGATTGTAAACATCACAAACTAATCTCCATAAAAGCCCAAATTTCCATACAATCTTGAAAGGTAAATATAAATTCAAAGTTATTATTTTTTCTGTGTTAGGCTGTTTTCTGAACTGTTTTCCTCACATTGATGAATGTAAAAGAATCTATCACATTTCTTTTCATAAGTGTGTTCTAACCTTTAATTTTTTTTTTATTGTGATTATGTAGATTACAATGAGAATGCTGTTTGAAAAGGCTTACAAAAGATCTTTTAGTTTCCTCTTTTTTTTTTTTCTTAAATTTTTTACTAAACTGCTTTTCAGAGGAAGGTTTCAGCTCTGAACTTCTAAGCACTATTAGAACAATTTACACTGCCCTGGAGAAGGGACATACTCAATTCCCTCCTTGGGGCATTAGTACATGATAATAGCCTCTCCCAATCTCAAGATCTCAGACTTATTCTCTCCATTCTTGTACTTTTAACACAGTACAATACAACACAATTTTCAGAGTCCTCATAGGTCACTTCCAGCTGAGCTCTCACCCAGGATGCATAGCAATCTTCAAGTAGCAAGATAATTTCTATTACAATCTGTCTCTCCTTTTTCTTTTTTTTCTTCTTTTAAGTTTCACACTTCAGTTCTTATTCAGCAGAACATCTCTATAAAGACAACTGTTTTCAGAGCATGTTATATTTGTTTGGTTTCCTTGACATGCTCTCTGAAAATAAACATACACACATATATAAAACTTGTGTGTAAAAGTATGAATGTGTATAATATACACGTAGAATAGAAACCCAGCAGTCATTTTGAAAATATCATTTGTAAGAGACTACAAATGTTATTATATATTATGGCACATAAGAGTATAGCAAAATGAACATATATTTTCAGTTATTTTTTCATATTTTATTTTTATTTGATAAGACATTGTGGTGGTTTGACCTTGGCTAAATGCCAGGTACCCACCAAGTCGCTCTATCACTTCCCCCCCCTTCCCCCTTTTTTCTCAACAGGGCAAAGAGGGGAAAGAAAATAAGATAGGAAAAAAATCCCCCCGACCCTTGTGGGTAAAACAAAAGCAGTTTTAATATAAGCAAAGCGAAGCAAAGGTCCGCGTGCGGAAGCAAAAAAAAGAAAACAGATTTATTCTCTACTTCCCATGAACAGGCGATGTCGGGCCTTCTCAGGAAGCAGGGCTCCGATACGCGTAGTGGTTGCCTCGGAGGACCAAGGGTGACCCCACCCCCTTCCTCCTTTCTCCCAGCTTTATACTGAGCAGACGTCATATGGTCTGGAATATCCCTTTGGTCAGTTCGGGTCAGCTGTCCTGGTTGTGTCCCCTCCCAAGATCTTGCCCACCCCGTCCCACTGTGGGGGGGGAAATGTCAGAAAGAGCCTTGGTGTTGTGTAAGCACTACTCAGCAGTAGCCACACCACCAGTGTGCTATCAACACCCTGCCAGCTCCCAACATAAAACACAGCACCATGAGGGCTGCTATAGGGTAAAACCAATTCTGGCTCAGCCAGACCCAGTACAGACATTATAACCAATATTGATGTCTAGGAAATTTTCTACTCTGATCATTCTGAACTTGTAAATAGAACAATGACAGGGTCTCGTGGATGGAAATATTAGCACAGTAATGATTTAGCAGCAAATCAAGATATATTAATAACTAGCAGCATTTAATCATTAACGAATTTAAGGATTTACAAAATAATTCCGTAAAATACATTATGATCAAAATAACAACTTAACTACATATTCAAAAATAACAAGATTCACACTAACTTACTATGAAGTATCCTAAGTCTATCTATCTATATATGTGTATATTCATAAACACAAGATATACAAACACACAGACAGACAAAAGTATTTGGATCCAGTGAAATATGTATGCACCCATGTTATCCGAAAAGCGGATTCATGCCCTGCATGCAATAAACCAATCTTCACACACTCAGGAGAGATACTGTATTTATTGAGGCCTGGGTGCTTGGTGGACTGTTCCACAAATCAAGCACCCCAACAGCAGGTTTTCATGCTCCTTTTATACACAAAAATCAGAGGTTAGTACTTTTCCATAGCATGCCTATTAGATACTGATTGGTTACTGATTAACATATGTCCTGGTTTTGGTCAGGATAGAGTTAATTTTCCTTGGGCTGAGAGAGAGCACAGCTAGAGAGCCGTGTCCCAATCAATCATTGGAGTATTCCATATCATGTGACATCATGCTCAGTATATAGGCGGACACGTGCTCACTCATGCCCCGTTTCGGTTTCCGGGTCGTCACGATGGGATTTTCTGATGTGGTCGGGATCGCTGCTGGGGACAAGCTCCATACCAGTCACCGCTCGGTGAGCCACTGCTGCATTTTACCCGTTTTGGACTTACTATTGCTACTGTTGTTTTTGTTATTATTACTAAATTATTTTTTATTCAACCTACAAATTTCTTATTTTGTCCCTCCCCTATTTCACCAGGGAGGGGGTGGGGGGAAGTAAACAACCGGCCACGTGGCAATTGGCTACCGACCGAGTTCAAACCACAACAACATAATAGAGCTTACATCATGCTTCTACTACTATGCATGCTCAGGGGAAGGGTCTTAACCTGGGCAGGGGTGTCTTTGACCAGTGGGTGTGTTTTTTAGTATTATAATTAAGGCAGTTGGAAGAAGGGGCTAGTGACTCACAATGATTACAAAGATGCTGTGAGGCTATGCAGGGTGGAAATCAGGAGGTTTAAAGCCCAGCTGGAAATTAATCTGGCTTCAGCAATCAAGGACAAAAAGAAATGTTTCTATAAAGTATGTCAGTAGCAAAAGAAAGACCAGGGAGAGCCTCCATCCCCTCCTAGACGCAGGAGGAAACATGGTAACAAGTGATGAGAAAAAGGCTGAGGTGCTTAATGCCTTCTTTGCCTCGGTCTTTAATAACACGACTAGCTGTATTGAAGGAATCCAGCCTCCTCAGCTAGAAGACAGAGACTGAAAGAATGACCCCACCACAATCCAGGAGGAGACAGTCAATGACCTACTGCATCACACAGACACACACAAGTCTATGGGACCGGGTGGGATACACCCGAGGGTGCTGAAGGAGCTGGCTGGGGTGCTCGCCAAGCCGCTTTCCATCATTTACCAGCAGTCCTGGCTGACTGGGGAGGTCCCGACAGATTGGAAACTGGCCAATGTGACACCCATCTATAAGAAGGGTCGGAAGGATGATCCGGGAAATTACAGGCCTGTCAGCTTGACTTCGGTGCCCAGGAACCTGATGGCGCAGCTCAGCCTGAGTACCATCATACAACACATGCGGGACAACCAGATGATCAGGCCCAGTCAGCGTGGGTTTATGAAAGGCAGGTCCTGCCTGAACAAACCTGATCTCCTTCTATGACAGGGCGACCTGCTTATTGGATGAGGGAAAGGCTGTGGATGTTGTCTACCTTGACTTTAGCAAGGCCTTTGACACTGTTTCCCACAGCATTCTCCTGGCAAAACTGGCTGCTCGAGGCTTGGATGATCGCACGCTTTCCTGGGTAAAAAACTGGCTGGATGGTCGGGCCCAAAGAGTTGTGGTGAATGGAGTTAAATCCAGTTGGTGGCCGGTCACGAGTGGTGTCCCCCAGGGCTCGGTTTTGGGGCCACTCCTGTTTAACATCTTTATTGATGATCTAGATGAGGGGATCGAATTCACCCTCAGTAAGTTTGCAGATGACACCAAGTTGGGTGGGAGTGTTGATCTGCTCGAGGGTAGGGAGGCTCTGTAGAGAGACCTGGACAAGCTGGAGTGATGGGCTAAGGCCAACTGGAGGAGTTTCAATAAGGTCAAATGCCGGGTGCTGCACTTTGGCCACAACAACCCCCAGCAGCGCTACAGGCTTGGGGAGGAGTGGCTGGAAAGCTGCCAGTCAGAGAGGGACCTGGGGGTGTTGATTGACAGCCGGCTGAACATGAGCCAGCAGTGTGCCCAGGTGGCCAAGAAGGCCAATGGTATCCTGACTTGCATCAGAAATAGCGTGGCCATCAGGGCCAGGGAAGTGATCTTACCCCTGTACTTGGCACTGGTGAGGCCACACCTCTATGACTGTGTTCAGTTTTGAGCCCTTCACTACAAAAAGGACATTGAATTACTCGAGCGTGTCCAAAGAAGGGCAATGAAGCTGGTGAAGGGTCTGGAGCAGCTGAGGGAAATGGGGTTGTTTAGTCTGGAGAAGAGGAGGCTGAGGGGAGACCTCATCGCCCTCTACAACTACCTGAAAGGAGGGTGCAGAGAGGGTGGATGAGTATCTTTAACCAAGTAATAAGTGATAGGACAAGAGGGAATGGCCTCAAGGTGCACCAGGGAAGGTTTAGACTGGATATTAAGAAGTATTTCTTTACAGAACAGGTTGTTAGACGTTGGAATGGGCTGCCCAGGGCAGTGGAGGAGTCCTCATCCCTGAAGGTGTTTAAGAGTAGGGTTGACATAGTGCTTAAGGATATGGTGTAGTTGGGAACTGTCAGTGCTAGGTTAACAGTTGGACTAGATGATCTTCGAGGTCTTTTCTAACCTAGATGATTCTGTGAGTCTGTGATTCTGTAGTTCACTTTAGGACACCCAAAAGTTAGCTTCATTGCCAAGTTAAGTAAGCTAATAGTCACTTCGCCAGGTTGTCAAGTAGCTCATCCTCTATGCAGTCCCAGACATTGTCTTCATGGTCCAGGACATTCTACCTATTTTCTATGGTTTGGAGACTGAAGCTCGTTCTTCTTGCTTGACCAAGCTTCAAGACCTCACAATTATTCCCAGATGGTAACTATAGCTACTTAGCATAATAATTAACCAAGGCTACTAGCAAATGTGAAGTATACTATATCACTCACACTCGTGAAAATAACTGTGTATACCCAAACACATCGGTAGGTAGAGAGGCAGGTGATAGAGAAGCTAGCCTACAGTTAAAATTTCCCTCTTCTCGCGTTTAGAGTAAATACAGTGCATCAGCATTCCTCAACGGGCGATAATTGAGACTCGAGGGGGGTTGACTTTGCCCTGTCCCTTCTTTGGCTTTGACAGCCGATCGTACCTCGAGAAGTTGATACCTGAGAGGCATCCCAACTCAGAAGACTTGCTGGTCACAGGCCTGCTGCGTTCCAGAAGAGCTCAAAGCGTGTCACTTAGGGTAGCTTTTTATAGGGTCCAAGATAATTGACTTTCATCAGGTACTTTTCCACTCTGGCCCAACTCAAGTGATGAAATATTCTGGTGTTTTCCACCAGTTGCACAGGCCCAGAACTTGCTGGATGTTATCACCCTCCCTCGGCCATGTCCCAAGTACAGATGTAGCAGACTGTCAGGAGGTGATGGACTGTTATTACCACTCCCAAGTGATACGGAGGGCAGGAGCCAGGCACGTTAAGGGGGTGCCTTAATACTCTGGTCCACTGCCATTTGTAATCCATACCACCCTAGGCTGGTATGTGACCCAGGAGGGGGCTTGGAATCACACCAAGCACTGAGCGGCCCAGCAAGAAGCTGGAGGCGGGGGTCAGGGAACTGTACCACCACACAGGGTCAGTTACTGTTTTAAGACTGTTGCAGTCAAAAGAAGGAACCAGGAGGTAAGGGAGTGAGTTACTCCAACTTTGCATAAACAATGCATGCCTTGCTAACGACTATACCTTTGAAGAGGAGATAAAAATCCCATAAGAGGGAAACATCCTGCCCCAGAAAGCGCCAAAGGCTGGATGATCATCTGACAAGCACGAAGTCAGTGAAAATCTGTGGTAACTGGGGGAAAGGTAAAGGCGGTGAGGGGAGACCATAACCACAGACTCAATTCAAGACCAAAAAGACTTACCCACCCCCGCCACCTATAAAGAGCATGTGTGCAAATTTACATAGCAAGTGAGGCTAATTTAAATATAACTAAGCAATAAGGGACAAAGCGATAAGAAACTAACCAATGGTCATTGCAGTACATGTGTATTCATGTAGTTTGAAGTGTATAAATACACTGAAGTTCTTTTGTGCAGTGTGCTAGCTTTGTGGAATTACCACCTAGCACCCATTTTTGTGCAAATATGGAATAAACTGATATCTCGGCTCTGTGTGTAAAATTGTCTTTATGCACACCAGGTAATGAATCCTGTTTGAGGGACAACAATATTTTACTAAGTTATTTCTAAATTTTAAAAAATTAAATTGCCATTTATGACACTTCGGAATCTTTCATTCTTAGCAAAACAGCATATACCCTTCACATCTATCCATAGTAAAGCTGTCTATCACTATCAAGTATAGTGATAACAGGGCTGAGAGTGTGTGGATCAGGTTAAGGGCCAATAAAGCAGATCTTGCTGTGGGAGTCTGCTATAGACCCCCCAACCAAAGCAGTGAGGTGGATGAAGCTTTCTATAAACAGTTGGGAGAAATCTCACGGTCACTTGCCGCTGTTCTTGTGGGGGACTTTAACCTCCCGGGTATCTGCTGGGATCACAACACAGCGGAGAAGGAACAATCCAGGAGGTTCCTGGAATGTATGGAGGATAACTTCCTCATAGAGCTGGTGAGTGAACCGACCAGGGAAGGTGCCCTCCTGGACCTGCTTCTAGTGAACAGGGAAGAGCTTGTGGGGGAAGTAAAGGTTGGAGGCTGTCTAGGGTGCAGTGATCAGGAGATGATTGAGTTTTTGATCCTTGGAGAAACAAAGAGAGGGGTTAGTAAAACTGCCACCTCAGACTTCCGGAGGGCTAACTTAGACCTGTTCAAGAGACTGGTTAACAAAATCCCTTGGGAGGCTGCCTTGAAGGATATGGGAGTCCAGGAAGGCTGGACATACTTCAAGAGCAAAGTCATAAAGGCACAGGAGCAGGCTGTTCCTGTCTGCCAAAAAACAAGCAGATGGGGAAGGAGACTGGCCTGGCTAAACAGGGACCTTTGGCTGGATCTCAAGAACAAAAGGAGAATCTATCGCCTTTGGAAGAGGGGCCAGGCCTCTCATGAAGACTATAAAGTCGTAGTGAAATCATGCAGGGAGAACATTAGGAGAGCCAAAGCGCAGCTAGAGCTCAACTTGGCTGCAGCTGTTAAGGATAACAAAAAATCTTTCTATAAATTCGTTAACAGCAAAAGGAGGATTCGAGAAAATCTCCCTCCCCTACTGGATGCAGAGGGAAACATGGTAACTAAGGATGAGGAAAAGGTTGAGGTGCTCAACGCCTACTTTGCCTCAGTCTTTAGCAGTGGAACTGGCTGTTCCCTGGACACCCAGCCTCATGAGCTGGGAGATGGGGAGGGGAAGCAGACTGAGGTCAGCACAGTTGAAGAGGAGGTGGTCAAAGACCTGCTACACCACTTGGATGCACACAAGTCTGTGGGACCGGATGGGTTACACCCAAGGGTGCTGAGGGAGTTGACAGATGTGCTTGCCAAGCTGCTGTCCATGATTTACCTGAAGTCATGGCTAACTGGGAAGGTCCCATTGGACTGGAGGGTGGCAACTGTGACACCCATCTACAAGAAAGGCAGGAAGGAGGATCCAGGAAACTATAGACCTGTCAGTCTGACCTCGGTGCCAGGGAATGTCATGGAGCAGGTCATATCGAGTGCCATTACAAGTCATATAATGGACAACCAGGGGATCAGGCCTAGTCAGCATGGGTTTATGAAAGACAGGTCCTGCTTGACAAACCTGATCTCCTTCTACGACAGGGCTACCCGCTTATTGGATGAGGGAAAGGCTGTGGATGTTGTCTACCTTGACTTCAGTAAGGCCTTTGACACTGTTTCCCACAGCATTCTCTTGGCAAAACTGGCTGCTCTTGGCTTGGATGGGCACACGCTTTGCTGAGTAAAAAACTGGCTGGATGGCCGGGCCCAAAGAGTTGTGGTGAACGGAGTTAAATCCGGTTGGCGGCCGGTCACGAGTGGTGTCCCCCAGGGCTTGCTTTTGGGGCCACTCCTGTTTAATATCTTTATTGATGATCTAGATGAGGGGATCGAATTCACCGTCAGTAAGTTTGCAGACGACACCAAGTTGGGTGGGCGTGTTGATCTGCTCGAGGGTAGGGAGGCTCTGCAGAGGGATTTGGACAGGCTGGAGTGATGGGCTAAGGCCAACTGGAGGAGTTTCAATAAGGCCAAATGCAGAGTGCTGCACTTTGGCCACAACAACCCCCAGCAGCGCTACAGGCTTGGGGAGGAGTGGCTGGAGAGCTGCCAGTCAGAGAGGGACCTGGGGGTGTTGATTGACAGCCAGCTGAACATGAAACAGCAGTGTGCCCAGGTGGCCAAGAAGGCCAATGGTATCCTGGCTTGCATCAGAAATAGCGTGGCCAGCAGGGACAGGGAAGGGATCTTACCCCTGTACTTGGCACTGGTGAGGCCGCACCTCAATGACTGTGTTCAGTTTTGGGCCCTTCAATACAAAAAGGACATTGAATCACAGTGAGGTGTCTATAAAACAGTCAGGTACATTTTGACATAGTAGATCATTCATGAAGACAGAGTAACATTCAGTAGGTTTTAGATCTCACAATATATGTAAGTAAATATTATTGCCACAAAAGGAGCCCAACATGGGAAAACAGGTTTTTTTTTGGTTGATGTTTTGTGAAATAGAACTCTGAAAGTGCTATTAAAATCACAGTGAACTGTGTGTTTCTTGATGTTTTGTTTTTTCATATTTGAACCTTAAACCTGCAGCAGGCTGAAGCAGTTTGAGTTTAATAAAATAATGACTTTTAGAGTAACTACCAAAAAACACAACTGGTATAAAATTTCTGCATAAACTGATTAAAATCAAATAGCAAGATGACATCTCAACTTACTGTGGAATATTGGCAATGATATTCTATATATGATGTAACTTTTGTTCTTTACATGGAAAATGTTGTATGAACCAGCCACACAGGTGTAATTCTGTCTGAATAATCATGCTCAGTCTGAAAATTCAAACTAGGTTATCCATATATGCCACTATTTTGACAAGTTTCTGAACAAGAAGGCATAAGATATATAACCAGGGGGCTAACTATTGAAAATATTTAAACTATTCAAATGTATATTATTCAACCCTTATATGGTATGAACTTTTCCTTTTTAAATGTAAAATGAGAGAAATTATTCTAGTGACTTCTACCAGATGCTAAATTAACTATGAGAGTTAGAATGTTTTGAGGTAATTTTTAATCATCATTAAAGTAGCAGAAACTGTCTGTCCTTCCTAGATGACTCAACATCTTCCTCCACTGTAATGTTAAGATCTGTTTTGCTGATCGAGGATGCCAGTTAAAGTCAGACACCAGAGTAAAAAGAGTAGGCTTATTTTACTGTTAATAATTGTACTGGGTCTGGCTGAGCCAGAATTGGTTTTCCCCTGTAGCAGCCCTCATGGTGCTGTGTTTTATGTTGGGAGCTGGCAGGGTGTTGATAGCACACTGGTGGTGTGGCTACTGCTGAGTAGTGCTTACACAGCACCAAGGCTCTTTCCGACATTTTTCCCCCCCCACAGTGGGACGGGGTGGGCAAGATCTTGGGAGGGGACACAACCAGGACAGCTGACCCGAACTGACCAAAGGGATATTCCAGACCATATGACATCTGCTCAGTATAAAGCTGGGAGAAAGGAGGAAGGGGGTGGGGTCATCCTTGGTCCTCCGAGGCAACCACTACGCGTATTGGAGCCCTGCTTCCTGAGAAGGCCCGACATCACCTGTTAATGGGAAGTAGAGAATAAATCTGTTTTCTTTTTTTTGCTTCCGCACGCGGACCTTTGCTTCGCTTTGCTTATATTAAAACTGCTTTTGTTTTACCCACAAGGGTTGTTTTTTTTTTCCTATCTTATTTTCTTTCCCCTCTTTGCCCTGTTGAGAAAAAAAGGGGAAGGGGGGGGAAGTGGTAGAGCGACTTGGTGGGTACCTGGCATTTAGCCAAGGTCAAACTACCACAATAATTAAAGGATATAACCAAGTAATACAGAAAATAAGCAATAAGAAAAATACAGAATAGTACACTTTTTTATTATTACATACACTTAATTATAGAAAATAAGAATAAGCAAGGTAATGCACCTAATCATTACTACACAATGGGGAGAATAGTGATTAAGATACATCACCACTTGCATACGTTACCAACATCCAGATCCACAGTCGCTTGGGAGCCCCGGTTGCAGCGAGGATTTGGAGTACCTTTCCCTGCAAGTGGGAAGTCCTACACGATGCGTCCAGCCGTAGGTGAGGCATCCAATTTCACGGGAAGAGTGTCCAGCCTTATATACCTGTCCTGGTTTTCACCAGGATAGAGTTAACTTTCCTTGGGCTGAGAGGGAGCACAGCTAGAGGTACAGGCCCAGATTGGTCGTTGGAGTATTCCATATTATGTGATGTCATGCTCAGTATATAAGGAGACGTGTGCTCTCTCATTTCATTTCACTTTCCAGGTTGGTCGGCGGTGGGATTTCTGGTGCAGTCAGGATCACTTCTGGGAGCGGGATGCGTACTGGTCGCCGGTCGGTGAGCAACTGCTGTATATGACCCGTTTGGACTTACTGTTGTTACTGGTTTTTTGTTACTATTACTAAATATTTTTTATGCAACCTACGAATTTTTTTGTTGTTGTTGTCCCTCCCCTATTTCACTGGGGCAGGGGGTGGGGGGTAGTAAACAACTGGCCACGTGGTGATTGGCTAGAGGCCAAGTTCAAAATACGACAGTCCTTTGGCACCCACCTTGGGGCCTGAGATTTGAGATAATGACAGATTGGGTCATAATATTTATTGCTTGGGTCCTTAAGGTTTTATCACCTCACTTGCAATATGTATTTCCCATGCGGTTCCTCACCGTCCGTGAGAGCTGGATTAAGATCTTGATTTTGCTGTACTATATAATGCTGATCTATGACAGGATGTAGTCATCGATCCTGGGGCTATTTACAATAATGTTTGAGAAATTCAGGAATTTCAAATATCCCTGGAATGTTGACATTAACATGGTCCTCTTACTGCAAGGAGCTAGTGTGTTCCTGCATGTGGTTCAGGCTTTGTTCAGGGTTAAGCAACTATTTAAGAGTATCACCTGGAGATCTACCCCAAGGTTGGAGAATTATGAGTGGCTGGGGGTGTGGAGTAGCATGGGCAAGTACCTAGAACAGTGGGCACCTCCGGTGTATTGGAACTTCACCCCCAAACAGGTGCAGAATCCTGAAGAACTAGTAAAATATTTGGAAAAAGTATGCTGTCACCTGGGTAATTCCAGAGAGGCACAGCTCACTGCAACATTCTGGGGCCTAGCCCATGCCTACCGAGTACTGTTAAATATTGTTCAGCACCCTCAAGAGGAAGAGAAGGGCTCTGGATCTGGTAACAAAGTAACAGAAACTGCAGCCACTGCAAGCCTGAGGACAGGCGCTGCAGCTGAACCAGAGGACCAACTCATGACGGTGTCATTTGCTCCCATACATAAGAAGAAATACACAAGAAAATCCCCTCGTGGTGTACAGGGTGATGATGAACCAGGCCCATCACAAGAACAGGAGGAGGAGGCGGAGCAAGATCCCTATCCCTGAGCTAGTTGTGAGACATGTGAAAAGATTTCAGCTGCCATCCAGGTGAGCAACTCGTTACCTGGCTGCTCCGGTGCTGGGATAGCGGGGCCAGTAGCATGGAATTAGAGGGTAGGGAGACCAGGCAGCTGGGATCCCTGTCTAGGGAAGGGGGAATTGACAAAGGTATTGGAAAGAAGACACAAAATCTCAGTCTCTGGAGGCAACTCCTGTCAAGTGTGAGGGAGAGGTATCCCTTCAAGGAAGATTTTGTATGTCATCCCAGTAAGTGGACCACTATGGAGAGAGGTATCCAATACTTGAGGGAGCCAGCCGTGTGGGAGGCAGTTTACTATGACCCAGATAATGCACAGCTACCCACAGATCCAGATGAAGTCCAATCCACCCGGCCCATGTGGAGGACTTCTGTACGGAGCACACCCTCATCATAAGCCAGTGCATTAGCACTAATGGAATGGAAAGACGAAGAGGGACCAACAGTGAATGAACTGGCTCGCCGACTACGACAATATGAAGAAAGTCTCTCTTCTCCCATCATCACAGCTGTGGAGAAATTATCTCAAGATGTCCAGCAACTTAAGGAGAACATGTCCTACTCCCCACCTGCACAGACCAGAATCTTGGCTATTAGGAGCAATCGTTTCTCTACTTGAGAGAACCGGTACACACCACGGAGGAAACTGTGGCATCACCTGCGTGACTATGGAGAAGACATGAAGAAATGGGATGGAAAACCTACCTACCTTCTAGAAAAGCGGGTATGTGAGCTGGAAGGAAGAACAAGTACAGAACATAGTCCTTTCGGGAGAAATGCTGCTCCGGTTTCCAGTAATCAAATGCCCAAATGGAGCAGAAAGGTCGACTTTGCTCATGATCCTATGAGAAGAACTTCTGACTTGTATTCACAAGAAGTGAGTGATCAAGATGAGGCTGAAACCCGTGCACACCACACTAACCCATTTGTCATTAGCGAGTATTGTGACCAACATTAGAGGGGCCCTGCCTCCAGCCAGGCGGAGGAGAGGGAAAAGCGAGTTTACTGGACTGTGTGGATTCAATGCCCTGGCACATCTGACCCCAACAGTATAAGGCTCTAGTGGACACTGGCGCGCAATGCACCCTAATGCCATCAAATTTTAAAGGAGCAGAACCCGTTTGTATTTCAGGAGTGATGGGGGGGTCTCAACAGCTGACTGCATTGGAGGCCTAGGTGAGCCTAAGTGGAAAAGAGTGGGAAAAGCACCCCATTGTGACTGGCCCAGATGCTCCATGTATTCTTGGCATAGATTATCTCAGGAGAGGGTTTTTTAAGGACCCAAAAGGGTATTGGTGGGCTTTTGGTATAGCTGCCTTGGAAACAGAAGAAATTAAACAGCTGTCTGTATTACCTGGTCTCTCAGAGGATCCTTCTGTTGTGGGATTGCTGAGGGTTGAAGAACAACAGGTGCCAATTGCCACTACAACAGTGCACCGACGGCAATACGGCACCAATCGAGACGCTGTAATCCCTATCCATAAACTACTTCGTCAGCTAGAGAGCCAAGGAGTCATCAGCAAGACGCGCTCCCCTTTTAACAGCCCCATATGGCCAGTGTGAAAGTCTAATGGAGAGTGGAGATTGACAGTGGACTATCATGGCCTGAATGAAGTCACGCCACTGCTGAGTGCTGCCATGCCAGACATGTTGGAACTGCAATATGAGCTAGAGTTAAAGGCGGCCAAGTGGTATGCCACGATTGATATTGCCAGCGCATTTTTCTCCATCCCTCTGTCAGCAGAATGCAGACCACAGTTTGCTTTTACCTGGAGGGGTGTCCAATACACCTGGAATCGACTGCGCCAGGGGTGGAAACACAGCCCCACAATTTGCCATGGACTGATCCAGACTGCACTGGAACAGGGTGAAGCCCCAGAACATTTACAGTACATCAATGACATCATTATATGGGGTAATACAGCAGAAGAAGCTTTTGGGAAAGGGGAGAAAATATTCCAAATCCTTCTGAGAGCCGGGTTGGCCATAAAGCGTAGTAAAGTCAAGGGACCTGCAGAAGAGATTCAGTTTTTAGGAGTAAAATGGCAAGATGGACGTCGTCAGATTCCAATGGAGGTGATTAATAAAATAACAGCTATGTCCCCACCAACTAACAGAAAGGAAACACAAGCTTTCTTGGGTGTTGTGGGTTTCTGGAGACTGCACATTCCAAATTACAGTCAGATGGTCAGCCCTCTCTATCTAGTGACTCGGAAAAGGAATGACTTTGTATGGGGCCCAAAGCAGCGACAGGCTTTTGAGCAAATTATGTAGGTAATAGTTCATGCAGTAGCCCTCGGGCCAGTTCGGACAGGGCAAGATGTTAAAAATGTGCTCTATACTTCAGCCGGGAAGAATGGCCCTACCTGGAGTCTCTGGCAGAGAGCACCAGGGGAGACTCGGGGTCGACCACTGGGGTTTTGGAGTCGGGGATACAGAGGATCAGAAGACCGCTATACTCCAACCAAAAAGGAGATATTGTCAGCAGACGAAGGGGTACGAGCTGCTTCAGAAGTGATTGGTACTGAAGCACAGCTCCTCCTGGCACCCTGACTGCCAGTGCTGGGCTGGATGTTCAAAGGGAGGGTCACCTCTACACACCATGCAACTGATGCCACATGGAGTAAATGGGTCACACTGATCACACAACGGGCTGGAATAGGGAGCCCCAGCTGTCCGGGAATATTGGAAGTGATTGCAAATTGGCCAGAAGGCAAAGATTTTGGAATGGCGCCAGAGGAAGAGGTAGCACGTGCTGAAGAGGCCCTACCATATACTGAGCTACCGGATAACGAGAAGCAATATGCCCTGTTTACCGACGGGCCCTGTCGCATTGTGGGAAAACATTGAAGGTGGAAAGCAGCTGTATGGAGCCCCACACAACGGGTTTCTGAAGCTGCTGAAGGAGAAGGTGAATCGAGTCAGTTTGCAGAAGTGAAAGCCATCCAGCTGGCCTTGGATATTGCTGAGTGAGAAAAGTGGCCAGTGCTCTACCTCTATACTGACTCATGGATGGTGGCAAACGCGCTGTGGGGGGTGGTTACAGCAGTGGAAATGGAGCAACTGTCAGCGTAGAGGCAAACCCGTCTGGGCTGCTGAATTATGGCAAGATGTTGCTGCTCGAGTAGAGAATCCGGTTGTGAAAATACACCATGTAGACGCTCATGTACCCCAGAGCCGGACTACTGAAGAACATCAGAACAACCAACAGGCGGATCAGGCTGCCAAGATTAAGGTGTCTCAAGTAGATCTGGACTGGCAACATAAGGGTGAACAATTTATGGCTCGCTGGGCCCATGACTCCTCAGGCCATCAGAGAAGGGATGCAACATATAGATGGGCTCGTGACCGAGGGGTGGATTTAACCATGGATGTTATTGCACAGGTAATCCATGAATGTGAGACATGTACTATGATCAAGCAAGCCAAACGGTTAAAGCCCATTTGGCATGGAGGACGATGATCAAAATATAAATATGGGGAGGCCTGGCAGATTGATTATATCACGCTCCCACAAACTCGGCATGGCAAACACTATGTGCTTACAATGGTGGAAGCAGCCACTGGTTGGTTAGAAACTCATGCCGTGTCCCATGCCAGTGCCCAGAACACCATTTTAGGCCTTGAGGAGAAAATCTTATGGCGGCATGGCACGCCAGAAAGAATTGAGTCAGATAATGGGACACATTTCCGAAACAACCTCATAGACGCCTGGCCCAAAGAACATGGCATTGAGTGGATATGTCACATTCCCTATCATGCACCAGCCTCTGGGAAAATTGAGCGATACAATGGTTTCCTAAAAACTACACTGAGAGCAATGGGGGGGTGGAACTTTCAAACACTGGGACGTGCATTTAGCAAAAGCCACCTGGTTAGTCAATACCAGAAGATCTGCCAAGCAAGCTGGCCCTGCTCAATCAAACCTCCTACATACCATGGATGGGGATAAGGCCCCCATAGTGCGCATTAGGAATATGCTGGGGAAGACCGTCTGGGTTACTCCTGCATTGGGTAAAGGTAAACCCATGCGTGGGATGACTTTTGCCCAAGGACCTGAGTGCACTAGGTGGGTAATGCAGAAGGATGGAGAGGTCCGATGTGTGCCTCAGGGAGATTTGTTTTTAGGTGAGAATAGCCAATGAACCGGACTGTCAAATAACCCTGTTATTGCAATTAGTGCCTTGCAACATCCCCGTGCCACATCCAAAGCCTCCTGCTCCACCGACTGAGCCAACTCCGCCTCATTCCTCAGATTTATTGACTGTCATAACAGATGGAACCCGAAGTTATGGACTAAATGAACTCAGCAAACATTGTGGAAGGATGGCCCATAGACTAAGGGAATGATATCTGTGAGACCTGGGAAAAAAAGGGGGTGGTGATTCCTTAAGATGTATTTGGAAACCTGAGCATGACGTCAATGGTATGGAATAAGGGGTGGAGACTGTCCTGGTTTTGACCAGGATGGAGTTAATTTTCATTGGAGTATTTCATACCATGTGATGTCATGCCCAGGGATTTATGTGGGCGGGCTCTCTCCCTCACTCTCTCGCACGCGCACCGTCTGCTCGTCAGGCAGTATTGTTGCTGGGGGGGGGGGCGGTAGTCGCGCTTGGTAAGCCACTGCTTCATTTTACCCGTTTTCTTTTTAAACTTACTATTGTTACTGTTGTTCTCTTGTTATATTTAGTAAATTCTTGCTTTTTATTCAACCCACGAATTGTCTTCTTTTGTTCCTCCCCTATCTTACCAGAGGGGGGAGGGGGAGGTGAACAGTCAGCCACATGGCGTCTGGCTGCCGGCTGAGTTCAAACCTCCACACCCTCTGGGACAGGTGCATGCCATCTGATGCCAAAAGGTCTGGCGTCCTGTATACTAACCCATGACTGAAAATTCCAAAGCCCTGCCAGTAACACCAGTCACCAGCCATAATTTCATCTGTTGAGTTCTCCTGTAATCTTCCTCATCCATCCCTGCAACTGAAGGAATGGAGGAGATCACAATTTGTGCCCCTGACCCCTTAACCAGTTTCCTCAAGGCCCTGAAATCTCTCATCATTGATTTTTGACTTCTGGTAATATCATCGCTACCCACCTGAAAAACCAAGAGAGGGTAGTAGTCCTTAGGTCTCACTAGAGTGGGAAGCTTTACCATGAGATCCTTTACCCGGGCCCCAGGGAGGCAGCAGACTTCCCTATGAAGTGGGTCCGGTCTGCATATTGTGCCTTCGACACCCCTCAGAATGGAGTCACCCACTACAGTGATCCTTCTGGGGTTCTTCTTAGAATTGGTTTTAATACCTGGTCTAGGGCGACCTGGCCTTGGTGGACCTTCATCTTCCTCCTTATTTGACTAATTTTCTTCATCCTTCTCTGCTTCATTTACAAGTTCCAGGTCCCCATATCTGTTGTGAAGAGACACCATGGAAGGTGTCTCTCTCATCTTTCCTGCCTCCCTGAGCAGAGACCTGTTTTCAATTTCCCCCATCTCTTAGGTACCCTCCTTCTGTGTGGTAGCAAGAGGGTGAGGGATCGCCTGCCTCTTTTGGAGCCTCCATTTGCTCCTGTTGCTTCAGGGGTGATAAGGTGCTACTCCACCAATCAATTTCCCTTTCACACTCCCTAACACTTCTTAATCTTTCAACCTCTTCTTTGAGCTCAGCCATCAGGCTGAGCCAGTCATCCAGCCGATCACAGCGCACACAGGTGTTGTCACTGCTGCCCTCCGGCAGGACTGACAGGCTCAGGCACTCCCTGCAGCCTGGGACCTGGACCACTGCATGTTTGCGTGGCAGCTCTGTCTGCATTTGCATGGCAGCTCTGTCTGCATCGCCACATTCTTTCTGGTGGTGGTTTTGACCCGAGTGGAGACCATAGCTCAGTCTACTCATGGAGGACGATGAGATGACAACTAGCTAAGATAAGCTCTAGAGCCAGGAGAGGTACTATGCCCTGTCCGCACGCCTTACCTGCACGCCCTGCCTGCGTGAACTGCCACAAAAACTGACGCGCCACACCCTTCTGACGTGCCACGTCCTGTTTGTCCGTCCTGTTCACCGCGCTCCTGATTCTGATATGTCTGATATGACTGATTCTTTGTGTCTCAAGTAGGAAGCCAAGCCCCTCCAGTCCACTGTGTGTCGTTATTGGCTACTGGTACATCAGGATCCCACCGCTGCCACCGTGTCTTCTACTTTCTGTTGTAGTTGTTTTAGACTTCTCCAAGTGATAGCTGCAGTCACCGAGTTCCTAGGGGAATGTAGCCTGCGCGTCGATTCCTGCATCGTCAGTTGAGAGATCTGGGGTGTCTGGTTGGAGGGTTGAACCTTCCAGCTCATGATATGGCTTGACTTTTCTTGCCGATATCCACCGAGGACCTGTGGGTGATAAAACACAAGCATACCCCCTCCCCCACACCAGCAGATCTACTGACCCTCTCCAGGTTGGGTCTCCTTCAGGATCCTTATACAAGACCCGTGGTTTAACTACAAGATCCATTGTGGTGCTAAAATGACGTTCCGCTGCTGTCAGGGCAAAACGATTTCTGTTTAAAAAATTAAAAGTATATAAAGCCATTGCCAGCTGATTATATGGTGTGCCCGGAGAATTCCCCCTTCTTTGTTTTAAAATCAGGGCTTTTAGTGTAGCATGTGCACATTTGACTACTGCCTGTCCTGTGGGGCTATGCGGAATACTTGTCTTATGCCGAATCTGTGTGGAACCCTCTTGATAACATGCACAAGTCTGCCACCCTCTGTCTCTAAAATCCACTGTCTTTCTCCAGGATCCGTCACTTTTCTTGACAGGCCATATCGGATTGTTCCAAACTGTGGTGGTTGGCTTCAAAATTCCTACATCTAATAAATCTTTAATTGTCTGTGATATCTCTTCATGTCCTCCCTGAATTCTATACTGCTTCATTGTGACTAAATTAGCTGCAGCTGGCATCTGCACAGGAGGCATTTTTACTCTACCGACCGTAACAGGTCTGGCACTAATACAGGGTTTAACTCCAAATTGATACTGACCATCAGAAAGATTTAAAGTTAGATTTTTAGAATCTCTATACCTTTTATATATCCATGAATGGGGACAATCATGACTGAATACAATCGTCTTGGGAGGTTTCCTATTTCCATTTCTATTTGTGTTTGTACAGCTTCAATTTGTTTTCCTCCCAAACCTGTGATAATTACAGGTTGT
Organism: Strix aluco; assembly: GCF_031877795.1. NCBI lineage: Eukaryota > Metazoa > Chordata > Aves > Strigiformes > Strigidae > Strix > Strix aluco. Next base: position 6,273,126 of record NC_133970.1, read on the forward strand.
CCTTTAAATTTCCTGGGATTCCCATATATTAAGGAAACCTCCGCTCCAAAATCAATCAGGGCATCCACAGTTTGTGGGGACCATAATATTGATTCCCCTCCCTTGCCTCCTGCAAAGGGTACAAGTCAGAAAACAGTGCCCAATCCTCTTTCACCCCTAGAACCGTTGATCCACTCACAGGGGCCCTCCGTGAGCAGAGGGAGAGTCCTGTTGAGGTTTGAGAAGGGGCACCGTAGGCTGAGCTGTCCCCAGATCCTTAGTTTTAGAACTCTGCACTCTCTTGCTAGGTTTATTCAGCCCTCTCCATGTATATATTTGCCACAGCTCGTCAGTTGGAACACCGTCAATTTTTTTCACAAGATATGCCATCTTTTAACTAAGCCGTAAACATTTCCTTACAAGAACTCCTGTTTTAACTGTCTTTAGGGCTGTGTTGAGTATCTCAATTCCCTGCACTCCCTCGGGGGTCCCACTCTCCAAGGTCACACAGCTGCTGTATTTTTTCTATCACATTACAAAGGGGATTTTCTGTCTTATTAATCAAAAGAGTCATGATTACATTTTCAGATGCCGGTGGGGCAGCCTTAATCAGTTTATTTCTCATGGTGACAGACAAAGGATGCCGCATCATAGTGTCAGCATCTTCTATAGAAACTGCTGCTTTCATCCTTTTTTTCAGTATTACAAAAATAGGTGTGTTCCGTGGGCTGTTAGAGGGTTCAATGTGTCCTGCTTCTAGCTGTTCTTTAGTACAAGGCAGATGTATTATCTGTGGGCCAAGCCCTGTCAATGCTTGACATTGCTCGCATCCCTTCTTTACCAGGGCAGCACCCTGACCCACAACAGGTATATCCTGCATGGGGTGCAATAATGGCTCTAACAGGTCTTTTTGTGGACTGTACTTGAGAAAGCCAACCTTCTAGTTGTGCATTCAGCTGTGTGCTGAGGCTGTGTCCCAGCTGCCGGTGTGGCTGGCTCCCGGCAGAGCCCCCGGTTGGATATCTTGGTGCTGGAGCCGCCTCTGGTGTTCGGGGGAGGCAGTGGGGGACGGGAGCGCGCGGAGGCGGCGGGCGGGTGGCGCGGGCCGGGGGCACGGTGCTGGGCTCGGCTGCAGGCAGTTGCCCCGTGCGGGAGGGGGTCGAAGAGGGGGGGGGCGCGGGGGCAAAGCCCGAGGCCGCCGCCACCAACTCCGTGCTGGCAGGTGGGGGGGCACGAATGCTGAGTACAGAGATCTACGTACTCGCTTTCCCAGATAGAATGCTGTGCCGGCGGTAATACCGTTTTTACAAGTGCCAGCCAATCCCATGGGACCAACTGATCCCCATGAGCGATTGCCTCCAGTATACCTGTTGTAAATGAGATTTGAAGCCCGTCCTCATTGATGCTTTTCTGTAGTTCTTTAAAAAACGGGTATGGCAGGGACTCATGCTGCGGCTGCTGGTTGGGTCTTAAGATTACCGGAAACGCCACAGGGTCCCCATTATTTAGTGCCTCCCTAAAACATGTTTCTATCCTAGACCCTCCTCCCTGAATCTCTACCAGGAATGCCTTCAGTGGGGGAGGTGGAAAATCCGGAGGTACAGATCCTAGTTCCTCATCTTTACCCTTTTCACCCCTGCTTGTTTCTCCCGGGGGAGCACCGGGAGTTGCTTCTTTCTCCTCTCGGGACGGGGTACCGACAGGTTCTGCTATTTCTCCTGCCAGCGGTTGTAAAGCCATGTAAATCAATCGCCATGTAAGCAAGACAGAGGTTGGAACTACAATCCCCAGTTCTTTTTTAAACTCCTGTCCGACCTTCCACCATAATGCTAAAACAAAACTTCCATTTATCGGGAACCATGTACAATACTTAAAGATACAGCGCAGTAACTCATGCAGTTAATTGTCTGTTACTGAACATTGGGCAGCCTTCAATAGCTGCTTTAAAACTTGCATATACAGCTTTTGTTCCTTAGAAAACCCTGACCCAATGATTTAAGAGAAAGAGAAAAAAGAGAAAGAAAACCCCTTATGATTTAAGAGAAAGAGAAGAAGAGCCGTAAGCCATCAGCTTCCCACAGCCAGGCGCTGCTGTCTGGTATTCACCAGATAATTTAAGAAAACCCCTTCTGCTCTTACGTATGCCGGCAGCTTTCCCAAAGCCGGGAACTACTGTCTGTTACTTACCAGATAAATGAATACTGTAGTCTGGACGCCACTTTCCTCCTTCGCATACGAGCACATCACTGTCTTCTTCAATTTCCCGTACAGCTCACACGGGGCACCACTTGCCGGTCTCGGATCAGCCGGGATCAAGGCAACGTGCTGAATCATCACAAACTCACTCAGGTTTGTTGAAGGGGGAGCACTGCCAAGAGCAAATGCCACCACACCGTATGCAAGCTCCCAGTTTATTACCACTTGTTTACATAAGTTCGTTCTTACTTCTACATCGTACTGACCTTCAGGTTTTGTCTGTTTACTGCTCACAGGCTCACCACGCTCTGCAGTGGTGTTTCTTTCTGCTGTTTCTCATGCTTGCAACATGGTGTACCGTAGTGTTGCCTCAGTTATCCACAATCATTCTTCTAACCTCAAGGTCAGTTTACATTTTGCTAACTACCAATTCTTAATTCCCACAACCTCAAGTTTATATCTAACTTGGAGGGACGATAATCTGATAACAAATTGGAGGGACAGATCGACGGGGTTGTGCTCCTCACCCCCCCCCCCCCCCACCCCCGAGAAGGGATGCCTTTTGGTAAGATTTGGGCCCTCGGCTACGCCGAGTGATTACCCAGGAATTAAGTGCGTGTGATTGCAATCGTTTTTTGTGTGCAGTGCCATATAGCCAACCTGCAGTTTGTGCATTTATCGTAGGCAATTCCAAAGAATCTGTAGATGTTCCATAAGAATAAACTGTACTATTTGTGAACCTGACTGCTTCTCTTGAATGCCACTGGACCTACAGCACATGGGCTGTTTGTGCATCTGGTGTCAGGCCTATAGTTATGGCCATAATTGGCATAGCTATTAAGAGATAAGGCCAGCCAGCCCTAGCTGTCGGGGTCACCAGCGGCCAGGGTCCTTAGTTCTCTGTGCGGGAACAGGAACGACGCAACACCAATATGATGATCAGATCGTCCAATTTTTATTTCTCAATCCTGGTTACATTTATATTCTACTAAGTTCCGTACACGCGCTCATCTATCTTCTAATAGGCTACAGGTTATCTGCACGTGCTGTTCATGCGCGTCTACAAGCATTTGCATTGGTTAATTGCAGTTAGTACGTAAAGCCCAAAACTTGCCAAAAACTCCCTTATCTCATACCCTGTTTTGCTCAGACTTGTGTGCTTTTGCTGACCACAGATGTTTCTCACTTATCTGCTATCTTGTGTGTTTTTGCCAGCCTTATTTTGCTGGCCTTGTCTTCGTCCTTGCATTCTTCTGCCTGCACTAACTTCCCTCCAGCGTGGCCCAGACTCCTACATCTCCCCCTTTTTTTTTTTTTTTGCTCAACCAAACTTTGCAGCATCTGCTGCAAACATTGGAACAAGCAAGGAAGAATCAACATCAAAAGCAGCAATACTATCAATACCATCAATGCTCCTTTGACCAATGTTTGTAACCAACCTCTCAGTTCGAGACCAACGAGCCAATCTGAAAAAGGACCGTGTCCCTCTGTAATATGCTTAATGTTATCTTGCATTTCCGCTAATCATTGGTGTATGCTCTGTGAATGGTCAGACAAATTAAAGCAACGCATTCCTTCAAAATCTTCACATCTATGCCTATGTGCCAATAATAAAAATCTACAGCAGCGTGATTTTGCAAAGCAGCATGCCTAACACTATCAACATCAGTAAGCAGCGCACTCAGCATTTGTGAAGTTAGATTAAATTGCTTTTCACTCCAACATGCTAATCTACGTATATATTTTGCATTTCTGGCAGCCATTCCTTGCGGAAAGAAGAAAGAAGTAGCTATAACAGTGGCTAATGAAGGTAGCCGCACCTTGTCGTTGCAGGTGTCGTCAAAGGTTCGAACAGATCTGCGTGATCTTATCCTTGTGCACCTGCCAACTTCGAGGAACGTTTATTCCAACACCACAGCTCCTATCTACTACCTTATTATTTTGCCTAATACATTGCAAAGCTAAGTGTTTACAAAACTCAAAACTAATTTCTGCTAAAACTCTTTGCCCAAGATCTTCAATTAGGCTTAAAGCCCTAGAAAACTGCTGTTGTTGTCTAAAACTCTAATCTGTCCTTCTGTACCAACAGCTAATCGCTGATATACTGACCTACCTATAAAATCAGACAACCAATCTGCTTCGGTAAAAGATAATCCGGTCAGCACACAAGTGACATTTATACACACTTTCCCGATCATGCGCACGTGTGATTCTCCAAGTTCCCCTGTCACACCATGCACAATGTATAAAAACCCAAGGTCGACAGTTTAGACCATGTTCCGTACTAGCTGTGTCATGTTCTTCAAGCTGTTTTATGGTGAGCGGCTGTGTTCGAATAGCCGCATAAAATGACTGCAGATTCGGTAAAAGACACAGAACTTCACTGTTCGCTGGATGTAGTGCCGTTAACAACGGCGTCAGGACCAAGTTCAATCGATGTTGGTGTCTCTGGAGTGCCTCGGGATGCAGGGTTGGTGTCGTCATTCTTTGCGATCCATGGTTTCACCCACTTTGCGGGGACCCATTTAGGTGGATCACTACCTGTAGAAACACAAGCATAACCTCTTCCCCAAGTTAACAACTGCATAGGTCCCTCCCATTGCCCAGATTGAGGGGAATACAATTGCACTTGAATTTTTTGAAAGGAATAATCATGCTTGTTTGTTTGCATATGTATTCGCGCAGGCGGTTCATCTTGCCCTCCGCGTATATTAAGCCAATTTAAAACAAATAATGTTTTTGCCAATATCTCATGAGGGGAACCCCCTGTCTCCCCCTGTTTTTTCAAAATAACAAGGTGATGTTTCAATATACGATGGGCGCGCTCAACGATTGCTTGCCCAGTAGAGTTGTGTGGTACTCCGTGGAGAAGCTGAATTCCCCAATGTTGTAAAAAGGCAGTGGTGGAGGCTGCCCGATATGCGGGACCATTATCAGTTTTAATTTTCTTTGGACACCCCATAACCGCAATCGCTCGCGTCCAATGTTGACAAGCTGCTGCTGCCGAGGCAGAAGCATGAGCAGAGGCCCATATAAATGAGGAACAGGTATCCACTGACACATGTAAGTAGCGAAGACGCCCAAAAGGCGGAAACACAGTGATATCAGTTTGCCAAACTTCCCGTGGCTGTAAGCCACGAGGATTCGCACCACCGTCCTGTAGCGGTGTGAGAGTGGCACAGTCTGGGCAAGCAGCCACTATCGCCCGTGCTTGGGTCTTAGGGATGTTAAATTGCTTACGTAATGCAGTTGCAGACTGGTGAAAGAAGGCATGAGTTTTATAGGCTTCTTGAACAATGTTATGCGTGTCTGCTAAAGCGGCAACCAACTGATCAGCTCGAGCGTTGCCTTCTACAAGACCTCCAGGGAGCCTAGTATGGCTCTTTATATGCGTGATAAAAACCCGATGTGTGCGATGATTAACAGTATTTCATAAGTCGACAAAAGCCTGAAAAAGGGTGGGATTGTTTACATGTCCTAACAAGGGCCTTTCGATTCGTTGTACTACACCTGCCACATATAAAGAATCAGTCACAATGTTTAAATCTTGAATGTTCCAGCGGTTAAGCACAGCAATCACTGCTTTAAGCTCCAAAATCTGTACAGATGTATCGCAAACAAAGCGTTCTGATTGCCATATTCCATTCTCCTTCCAAACAAATCCTGCCGTTTTGGTCTTGCTGCTGGCATCTGTAAATACTGTTAAAGCCTGTAAAGGTTGTCGACTAATGACAGGAACAGCAGTCATTGTTAAAGCAGTTTTAAATAGTGGATGCTTTGGATAATGGCTGTCAATTTGATAGGATTTGTTCATCACAGCCAGCGAGAAGGACATAGATGATTCACACATAGCCTGAATTAGGTCCAGTGCATACGGCACAACTACTCGATCCGGTTCCTTTCCAGCAATAGATATTGCTCGCTGAACACCTTTTCGAATAATACTTGCTATCGCATCCACACGAGATGTTATTGTTCTATGTCCTCTGACCGATAAAAATAACCATTCAATAATTCTGAGGGGATTAGACTGTTGTTCACACCATTGTCCTAAAAAAGCTGATACTTCTGACTCTGTATTATATACAAACAATTGTAATGCTTGAACAGGGTCAATACGAGCTGCAGAATTAACACTCAATTTCAGGGAAATATTATCCAGGGCGTGTTTAGCTGACGCTGTTAGAGACCTAGGTTCTTGAGGATTACAATTTCCTTGCAACAACTTAAATAAAGGCTGTAAATCTGTGTTAGTAATGCCACAAATACTGCGGATCCACTGAATATCTCCCACCAATTTCTGTAGATCATTTAATGTTTCCACTTTCTGTGTTATTGATAGCTTCTGTGGCCTAACAGTAGATTCAGTTAAAGTCATCCCTAGGTATTTCCATGGCTCAGTCCGTTGTACCTTTTCAGGGGCCACAACGAGTCCCATTATATTTAGAGCTTCTATCAGTTCTTGAATCAATTCTTCAGAAATGGGTGGTTTTTGGCAAAGCAACAAATCATCCATATAGTGATACAAAATACAGTCGATATGATGTTCTCGAAAGGGTCGTAGAGCTAAATCCACATACCATTGACATATTGTGGGAGAATTTTTCATGCCCTGTGGTAACACTACCCAATGATATCTCTCAGAAGGTTTTGCTCTATTTGTAGAAGGGACAGAGAAGGCAAATTTTTCATAATCATCCGGATGCAAAGGTATTGAAAAAAACAATCTTTCAAATCAATAACCACAATGTCCCAGCCCTGAGGGAGCATGGATGGATTGGGTAATCCTGGCTGAAGTGCTCCCATGTCCTGCAGAACTGCATTAACTGCTCGCAGATCTTGTAACAGTCTCCATTTTCCAGACTTCTTTTTGATGGTAAACACAGGTGTATTCCACGGACTGGTAGAAGGGACAAGGTGTCCAGCATTTAATTGTTCTTGCACGAGATCCCTTAAATGAGCGAGCTTCTCAGTTGGTAGCGGCCATTGCTCCACCCATACAGGAGTATTAGTTAACCAGTTCAGTTTTAAAACAGGACGGGGGTCGCTCGCTACAATGGCCGCCTCTAAAAAGGTGTTTGTAATACACATCCCCACTGAGACAAGACATCTCGCCCTAATAACCAGAGTGTCGTATGCAGTACATATGGTTTCACTTGTGCTCTGAGACCTTCTTTGTCATCTATAATGGTAACAAAATGTGCACTTTGCTGTGTAGGGGATGCTCCTCCAATTCCTACAACCATGTTGGATGCCATAATCAAAGGCCAAGAAGGTGGCCATGCAGCATATGGTATAATGGTGACATCAGCTCCAGTGTCAAGCATGACTTGTTCAGAGCGGATCTTAACTCCATCATTCCCAAGTATTGTGACTGTTCTCATAGGCTTATTGTTGGTGATCAGTTGTGAAAAGGCAACAGTCACTGGTCCAGTAGACCCAAATCCTTGATTGCCTCTTTCACGATCTTGACTCTTAATAACATGTGCTCGAAATCGAATTAATTGAGCAATACGATCACCTTTATGCAATGTGGCTGGAGGGTTTAGAATTCTCACCATTATCCCAATTTGTCCAGTATAATCAGAATCAATTAATCCAGGAATAATCATAATTCCTTGCTTCGATGCCGAGGATCGTCCTATCAATAATGCACTCAGTCCATGTCCTAACGGTCCTGTAACTGCGGAAGGAACTACATGCACTGAATCATCTACTATTGTGATGTCGACTCCCACGGCCAAATCGAGGCCTGCACTTCCTCGGGTGGCTGCTGAAAGCTCGTCAAGGCAGCCGCCACTTGGGGGAATTTGAGTGTCTTGGCGCCCCCCAGAAAGGCGCTCTGCGAGGAGTTTCCCGGCAAGGGGCTCCCGTCTTTCTTGAATTTTGATCGACACTCGCTGGCCTTATGCCCAAATTTATCACATCGGTTACAGGTACCGGCAAATGGCTCTGTTATGGTAGCTTTCTTTGCCTGAGGACATTGTCGCTTAAAATGATCAGGTTTACCACATAAAAAACATCCTTCCTTTTTCCTAGCATTTTTAAGTCCAGGATCTCCTTTTCCCTGACTTGTAACAGGTCTTAAAGCTGCAGCAAGGACTCTTGCGTGGATAGTAGCCTTTTCTTGCTCTTCCAATAATGATGGCAATCGTGAACATGCCTCAACCATATGTGTCAGGGTAGCACCTCGTGGGAGACTGGCAATCACTTGTTGGCATCTTTGATTTGCATTTTGATATGCCAAGTCTTTCCCCACTGCTGTTTTAGCATCAGGTGTAAGATTAGGTGCAGTATCCAGTGCCTCTTTCAGTCGATCAATAAATTGCATATATGGCTCATCTGAATTTTGCTTCACTTGATGATAAGGCAGTCTCGGTTTTCCAATTTGAGGCAGCTCTTGGAGCACCTCTAAGGCCAGTGCCTGAGAGTGTTGTGTTATACAAGGGTGCAAGGCTGCCTGTGCTGCTCCATTAGAATACTGTCCTGTCCCCATAAGTTGATCAAGTGTAGCAAATCTTAAAGGATCATGTCCGTTCAACTGATGGAGGTGGTTTACCATTGAAATCTCACATTTTTCATGCCATCTATCTTTAAACATCATAAAAGCAGTAGGGGGAAGAGTAATCTCCAAAAGTGCTCTGATATCAGTCGGCACTAAATCTTGATTGCGAAAAAAAGATTGTATCACGGTCATAACTTGTTTATTATCATACCCAAAGTCCATGACTGTTCTTTGTAACTGAGTCACAGTCTTCCAGTCAAATGGATGCTACACCCGCTGGTTCCCTTGCACGACAACTGGCATTGCCATGACACTAGGTGGCAGCATCTGCCCTTCTATAACTGCATGTTCAATCACCCCCTTCCATCTCTGCCCGACAGTATAATTAGGGTCCTGCGGGGGGGCGGATCAGGCACGAGAGGACTGGATGCCGAAGAAGCGGCATTGTTTTCATGTCCTTTTCTTTCATCTTTACCCTGCAGCCATCCAGCAACCCGTTTTAATGGAGTCGTTGAACTAACTTCCCCTTCTCCCTTCTCTACCTGTTTATATTTTGCGTATGCTCGCCGTTCCTTTGATGTAAGCCCATTTCCATATTTACCTCTCAGATAATTATCCGCCTCTTCTGGAGTCATCTCTCTGTCCTCTAACAACTGCATTACCCAAGCTCTGGCTCTTTTTTCCTTCTCTCTCAATTTCTCCTCAGTAATCTGAGTCTCTTGTGGGGGTCCCTCAGAATTATTTTGCCCACCGGGCGCACCCCTAGCTTCTGGCCCACAGACGCTCTCTTCGACCACTTTCAAACCATCCCTTATGGCTTGATGAGCCTTTTTATACGCCTCACGAATAGCCTGTTTGGCTGACGCACGATCTAGCTGTTGCATTTCATCCAAAAGGTCAGACATTGCTTTCTCTTGTTCTTTTAACAGACTAGCAAGCTGTTCAGAATGAGGTTTAGGATAGACTGCTCGAGACGACTCATCATCCACATCCATAGGGAGCGGCACTTTAACTGGGTCTATGGAATTCGACAAAGTATCAGGAGGAGATGAACCAGGCAAAGGTGGGGCAGAGGGCATTGTTGGCCGCACCCAGGGTTCGATCTCAATCCTAGGACCTGCCCAAAATTCCCTTTCTGACACAGGACACACAACTTTACAGGACGCAGGCACACCATCAAATAACAAGTTCTTTTCCTCCTTCTCTTTCTCCTCCTTGTCACTCTCCTTCCACTCAGCGGCAGCAATTGCGCGAGCAGCGGCAGCAGCAACACAAGCCCGACCTTTCATTGCTTCCACTATCAATCGAACACTTCGATAAGTAGATGCTAATTTTCTCGCTTCCTTTTTCCCTTCTTGAATCGATTCCTACAAATCGGTCCAAATAGATTTCCGAACTTCTTCATCATACAACTGATCAGTATTAGTGATTAATGTCCTACGTCTACACCAGAGAAGCAGCGTGGCTAAATCCCCTTCCTTGAGATCCACCTCTGTCTCCTCTGCGAGCTGCATCAAACTTCGAACGGCAGCCTTTTCTGTCGCTGATGCAGCGAGCCCCATGCTGTCGGTATCTAGGCCCCTACTTTCCCGGCTTAGCGCGGATCCGCTCCTGCCTCTCTCGGGCAGCCCGGCTTACCTCCGATAACGCCGGCCGACAGCCCCCGCCTTCCTCCGGCTTCTGTTCAGGCGATTCTATCAGAATCAGCGACGATTCTATCACGTCGTAAATCACATCGATAGTAAATCACATCGGCTCCAAACGGACAGTTCACCTGATCACGTCGGTAGCAGATCACGTCGGTAGCAGATCACGTCGGGGTCACCAAAATGCCAGGGTCCTTACTTCTCCATGCGGGAACAGGAACGACACAACACCAATATGATGATCAGATCGTCCAATTTTTATTTCTCAATCCTGGTTACATTTATATTCTACTAAGTTCCGTACACGCGCTCATCTATCTTCTAATAGGCTACAGGTTATCTGCACGTGCTGTTCATGCGCGTCTACAAGCATTTGCATTGGTTAATTGCAGTTAGTACGTAAAGCCCAAAACTTGCCAAAAACTCCCTTATCTCATACCCTGTTTTGCTCAGACTTGTGTGCTTTTGCTGACCACAGATGTTTCTCACTTATCTGCTATCTTGTGTGTTTTTGCCAGCCTTATTTTGCTGGCCTTGTCTTCGTCCTTGCATTCTTCTGCCTGCACTAACTTCCCTCCAGCGTGGCCCAGACTCCTACAGGTTGGTCCTCTGGTTCAGCTGCAGCACCTTTCCTCGGGGTTGTAGTGGCGGCAGTTTCTGTTACTTTGCTACCAGGTCCAGAGCCCTTCTCTTCCTCTTCAGTGTGCTGAACAGTGTTTAATAGCACTCGGTAGGTGTGGGCTAGGCCCCAGAATGTTGCAGTGAGCTGTGCCTCTCTGGAGTTACCCGGGTGACAACATACTTTTTCCAAATATTTTACTAGTTCTTCAGGATTCTGCACCTGTTCAGGAGTGAAGTTCCAATACACCGGAGGTGCCCACTGTTCTAGGTACTTGTCCATGCTGCTGCACACCCCCAGCCACTCATAATTCTGCAACCTTGGGGTAGATACTGTTATTGATTTACCAATAAGTAGAAGAAATTGTGTTTGATTTAATAGAAATATAAAATCATAAGAAATATTTAGTAAAATTTTTGTTTGTTGTGGTTTGTGTTGGCAACCGATTGCTGCTTTAGAGTCACCTATACAGTCCCATACCAAGGCCGAAGAGATTGGTCATAATCATTTAGTAGAAACGTTTGGAACCTAAGTAACCAAATACAAACTGATCTGCAAGTTGATTTATAATATATAGATAGGACCAGGAGAATACAAGTAGTTGTCAAAGTCTAGGATTAATAGAAACTTGGGGAAACAACCGTAACAGCTTACAAGTACTTGCCAAGGAAACTGTGTTTGTGTATGAAACTGTGTCCTTGGGAATTGTATATGAAAAGTTCTATATAAGATGAGTGATTTTAGTGCTTGGCGCGCGTTGGTGAGAATACTCCCCTGCGCGCCCGGCCGTCAATAAAGAAGTGTCTGCTTATCTGCATCAAATTGGTGTTGATAAGTTCTTTATTCCGGATTTTCGGTAACAACACTCTTAAATAGTTGCTTAACCCTGAACAAAGCCTGAACCACATGCAGGAACACACTGGCTCCAAGCAGTAAGATGACCATGTTAATGTCAACATTCCAAGGATATTTGAAATTCCTGAATTTCTCAAACACAATTGTAAATAGCCCCAGGGCCGATGACTGCACCCTATCATAGATGAGCATCACATAGTACAACAAAAACAAAATCTTAACCCAACCCTCAGGGACTGTGAGTGTGGCAATTGAGGCATGGGCTCTCCATGAAGTGCAAAAGAAAAGACCCTTTATTATTACAATAGTACGTATTTATGCTATGGTAAAGGCTCTTACTTCATAATTAGCAAATCAGCAATTAGACAGCTATCTACCTTTTCTCCTATCAGCATAAGACCACTCTAACACGCGCTGTGCAGACCAATCCCCTTCTTGTTCACGCGCTGTTCACGCGGCGGTAACTTCTCACAGTTCAGTACTTTTCCACAGTTCAGTGTTGCAGCTGTCCGTTGTTTTTCCCTGCCACCTTGGCACAACTCAGCAGTTTCTTATCTTTCTCCCAAGGTCTGTTTTTCATCAAAGCCTTGCTGCTTCTCAGGGGTTGCGCAGAGCTGACAGGCCAATGTTGACTTGCCTCTCTCCCACATCTCCCCCTTCTTTGTTTTGCAGATGCACCTGCAAGACTTGTTTCAAATCTTTATCAATTAAGGTTTAGACAAACTTCAAAAAACACAGCATACCTAAAATAATTCCACAAAAGGCTAAGACTAAGTACTACAAAATAAACAGTAGGAACATACAGAATAGTACGCTTGCTTAATGGGGTACTAATATTCACATCCGCAGTTGCTGGGGAACCCTGGATGCAGCGAGGATTTAGAGTACCCTTCCTTGCAATGTGGAAATTCTACACGATGCGTCCATCCGTAGGTGAGGCATCCAAAGTCGCTGCAAGCAGGTCCAGCCTCATATATCTAAATCAGCAGGCCAAAATAACTGGCAATTTTCTTTGAGCGGAAACATCTGATTTCATCCTCTTGTTGGGTTCCACCCATAGCCTGGCCACCACTCAAGGGGTGAAAACAAGGGAGTTTCTAATAAGGTTAAACACTTGGGTTCTTAATTCTTAATATTGCTAAACAAAGGAAGTTGAATACACACATTCTTATAGCATTTCATCCTTATTAATAGCTACATTTTGTCTAAGCTACATCTTTCACTAGTGACTAGTAAACCTATATATTTCGTTAATGATCAAATATTAATAATGCTAATAGTAATACAGATTTTACTAATTAACAAGAACTAATAGTGGATAATGTTTAGTTATAAAGTTCATCTATAGGTAATGAAGTACACAGTGGTGGAAAATTGGCACAGAACCTACAAGCATTTCATCTTATTTGTGCCTCTTTTCTAGCCAACGAAATATACGGATGAGTTCCACAGACGGTCTAAAATGCAGATGCTGTGGTGACTGCACACATGTACTCCCTCCTGCTGTGGACATACACACAGGGGGGCATCCGCATACAATGCTATACTGGCAACATTAAAATGATATGATTGATTCTCTGTGTCTCGAGGAGGAAGCCAAGCTCCTCCAGTCCACTGTGTGTTGTTATTACTACTGGTACATCGGGATCCCACTGCTGCCACCGTGTCTTCTGTCTTCTGTTTTAGTTGTTTCAGACTTCTCCAAGTGATAGCTACAGTCGCCGAGTTCCTAGGGGAATGTAGCCTGCGTGTCGATTCCTGCATTGTCAGCTGAGGGGTCTGTGGCATCGGGTTGGAGGGATGCTCCTTTGATTTGCGGAAAACAGACTGTACAACTCAGAGAGTTATAAAGCAGTTATGTTTACACCGGCGCCGGGGTGCAAGGGGATTTCTCCACACATTTTACCAAAAACTTATCGAGTGTGGATATACATATTCATTGGATTACATAACACAAACATACATATGCATGAGTAAGGCTGGGTTAGTTCTAGAGGCTGGTGTCAGCAGTTTATGTTCTCTTTGCACCTGCGCATTGCCTCCTGGTGGGCATCTTCAGGGGTCTTTTGGATGAAGGCTCATAGTCTTTCTCACCTTGTACTTTTCCTCGGAGCATGCGCAGATTCTCTTAGCCAATTTCTTGAACAAGAGTGGCTTCAGCCAATTTACTCATTCTATCTTATCTACAAGTAGCAGTGTATCCATTTCTACTGTCCATATATGGCTATCTTATTCATTATCAAGACTAAACTAGTTAGAGCACATATGCTTTCCAATCACAAAAACATATTTTTTTTGCTGAACACTGCAGTTCTTGGTAGGTTTCCACAGAAAACTGCTTTGTTTTGATGAACACAGTAGTCCTTGGTAAAATTCCACAGAACAGTCTGGGCAAGCAGGATTATTATGCAATATTCAGAAATCATATAAGTTGCTATAAGTAAATAAGTTGCAAAGCAGGTGATCATTTCCTTGTATCACCTTCCAGCTCATGATATGGCTTGACTTTCCTTGCTGGTATCCACCGAGTACCTGTGGGCAATAAAACACAAGCATACCCCCTCCCAGATACCAGCAGATCTACTGGTCCTCTCCAGGTCGGGTCTCCTTTGGGATCCTTATACAAGACCCATGGTATAATTGTAGAGTCTGTTGTGGTGCTAAAATGATGTTCTGCTGCTGTCAAAGCAAAATGATTTCTGTTTAAGAAATTAAGAGTATATAAAGACATTGCCAGTTGATTATGTGGTGTGTCCAGAGAATTCCCCCTTCTTTGTTTTAAAATCAAGGCCTTTAGTGTACTGACCATCAGAAAGATTTAAAGTTAGTCCTTGTAGAATGTCTATACCTATTATATATTCAGGAATGAGGGGAATCATGACTGAATACAATAATCTTGGGAAGTTTCCTATTTTCATTTCTATTTGTGTTTGTACAGCTTCAATTTGTTTTCCTTTCAAACCTGTGATAATTACTGGTTGTCCTTTAAATTTCCTGGGATTCCCATATATTAAGGAGGCCTCCGCTCCAGTGTCAATCAGGGCATTTACAGTTTGTGGGAACCATAATATTGATTGCCCTCCCTTGTGTCCTGCAAAGGGTACAAGTCAGAAAACAGTGCCCAATCCTCTTTCACCCCCGGAACCGTTGATCCATCCACAGGGGCCCTCCGTGAGCAGATGTAGGGTCTTGTTGAAGTTTGAGAAGAGGTGCCGTAGCCTGAGCTGTCCCTGGATCTTTAGTTTCAGAACTATTCAGCCCTCTCTGTGTATATACTCGCCTGGGCTGTCTCGAGTGTCTCGATTCCCTTCACTCCCTCAGGAGCCACACTCTCCAAGGTCACCCAGCTGCTGTATTTTTTTTTTCTACCACATTACAAAGGGGATTTTCTGTCTTATTAATCAAGAGAGTCATGATTACATTTTTAGATGCCGATGGGGCAGCCTTAATCAGTTTATTTCTCATGGTGACAGACAAGGGACGCCACATCCCAGTGTCAGCACCTTCTGTAAAAACTGCCGCTTTTGGCATTCGGGGGAGGCGGGGCAGGCGGGTGCGGGCCGGGGGCGAGGTGTCAGGCTCAGCTGAAGGCGGTCGCCCCGCGGCAGGGGGGGGGCTCGGGGAGGCCCAAGGCGGCCGGCACCAACTGCGCGCTTGCAGGTGGGGGAGCGCGAATGCTGAGTACAGAGATCTACACACTCGGTTTTCCAGATAGAATACTGTGCCGGCGTTAATACTGTTTTTAAAAGTGCCAACCAATCCCATGGGACCAATTGATACCCATGAGCGATTGCCTCCAGTATACCTGCTGTAAGTGAGTTTTTAAGTCCGTCGTCATTAATGCTTTTCTGTAGTTCTTTAATAACAGAAAACTGCAGTCCTTCCCAACATGGCTGACGTCCCGGTTCATAGATTACAGGAGCAACAATCTTTCTCGCCATGTCCATATCCCCTTGCACCAAGGCTTCTTGCCTCACTTTTACCCATGGATCATCCCCAAGTAAGGGAGGACACAGGGCAGATTCTCTTTTAGGATCTACAGGGTCAGGGTCTAAAGGATTGTTGCAGTCAAAAGACCCAGCATATAAAACTTGCGTAGTCTTACACTATTCCTTCTGATCATCAGGTGGTTTCTCATCACATAATGGGGGAGTAGATGACAGAGGGGGCTGCAGGGGTTCAGAACATGTGTCCTCGCCCTCTGTCTTAACAGACTGGTCACATTCCTTATCTTGTCTTTTTATTGTCTCAAAAAGGGTTCTCCATGCGTGTAAGAGTTCTGCCGCAACCTGATTCCCTTGTGTTGCACAATCCCACAGTCTTACTCTTGCTTTATCCCATATCGGAACAGTGAATATAGTAACTGCATCAACTCCCGGTACTTCTGCTGCTACCCACTTTAAAATTATCTTCAAGGCATGTGAGTTAATATGCACCTTATATTTAGCTAACAGTCTTTCCATCAGTACAAGCACTGACTTTTCTTCAGAGGATATTGAACTGCCCATCGCTTCCCCACAGCTCACCCTGCAACAGTGATTGATGCCGGCTCCTGCTTCCTTTCAGCAGCTTTTAAGTTCTGAGGAGTTTGCCACCGGAGTGATCCAAGCTGGTCACGCTAATTGCCCGCCTCACACGGGGCACCATTTGTGGTAACTGAGGCATGGGCTCTCCATGAAGTGCAAAAGGAAAGACCCTTTATTATTACAAGAGTACATACTTATGCTATGGTTAAAGCTTTTACTTCATAATTAGCAAATCAGCAATTAGACAGCTATCAACCTTTTCTCCTATCAGCATAAGACCACTCTAACACGCACTGTGCAGACCAATCCCCTTCTTGTTCACGCGCTGTTCACGCGGCGGTAACTTCTCACAGTTCAGTACTTTTCCACAGTTCAGTGTTGCAGCTGTCCGTTGTTTTTCCCTGCCACCTTGGCACAACTTGGCAGTTTCTTATCTTACTCCCAAGGCCTGTTTTTCATCAAAGCCTTGCTGCTTGTCAGGGGCTTCGCAGAGCTGACAGGCTTTCCTGGTTTAACCAGGATAGGGTTAAGTTTCCCCAGCAGTGGGGGGGGGGGAGCTCTAGCAGGGTTATTCAGATACCATGCGGAGGTCACATCCTGGCAGGTCACATTTTCCTGGCGCGGGAGCGCGGTGCACTCGTGGTTTTGTACATTGTGCTGCCCACTGCTGTATTTGGTAGCTATTCTGCTCTGTTAATTGCTATCACTATTACTGTTATTGTTATTGTTGTTGTTGGTTGTGTTGCTGTTGCACTGTTGTATTAAACCTTTCCTTATCTCAGTCTCGGGGCTTTGTATTTCACTCCCTTTGTGGGGGAGGGGCAGTGGCTGCGTGGTCTCAGACCCCGGCAGGGGTCCATCACAGTCATCTACATATTGTAGTAAAGTTCCTTCTGGTGAGGGAGGGGTCCAGGTTTCAAGTTCCTGGGCCAATTGATTCCCAGCAATAGTGGGGCTGTTTTTAAAACCTTGTGGTAACACTGTCCAAGTTAACTGGGTTTTTCTCCCTGTATCAGGGTTTTCCGATTCAAAAGCAAATAGCTTCTGGCTCTCTTTTGCTAAGGCCAGGCAGAAAAAGGCATCCTTTAGATCCAGTACAGTAAACCATACTTGATCTCCTTTTAATTTAGTTAAAAAAGTATAAGGATTTGCCACCACAGGATGTAGGTCTTCTACAATTTTGTTTATGCCCTTAAATCCTGAACTAATCTATAGCTCTTGCCATCAGATTTCTTTACAGGCAAGACAGGAGTATTATATTCTGATTCGCATTCAATTAACAGTGGGAATTGCAAAAATGTATCAATAATTTCTTTTACCCCTATCCGATCTACTGCACGCGAATGATACTCTTTAATCTTCGCTGGAGCAGCTCCTGGTTTTAATTTGATTTCTATTAATTTGGCATTCTTAGCCTTACCTGGTATTCCAGAAGCCCACACTCCTGGATATACCTGATCCAAAATTTCTGTCAGTATTGTGCTCTCCTTTTCAGTCTGTAACAAAGACAAACTTAAAATTTTGATTAATTGGTCTTCCTTTATTCTAAACTCAATTCCTTCGGCACGAAAAACAATCTTTTCTCCTAGTTGTTCTAACAGGTGTCTCCCTAATAATGGGTTAGCGGATGCAGGCAAATAACGAAACTTATGTATACCTATTTGTTTTCCTAATTTATACTTTATAGGTTGCATAAAGAAAGCCTTTTCAGTCTGGCCAGTTGCTCCAACCACAGTTATAAAATCTCTGTCCACAGCTATTAAATGTTGGTTCAGAACAGATAAGGGGCTCCAGTATCTATTAAAAATTCAGCTTCCTTATCCCTGTTCCCTAGCTTTATTTTAACCAGTGGATCCGCTAGGGTGGATTCCCCAGGTCCCCGTCACTCCAGTTCTGCCACCATCCCAAACCCTGGAGAACCTTGTACCAACTTGGGGCATTCTTTCTTCCAGTATTTGCTCTCTCTACAATAGGCACACTGATTTCTTTTCAACTCCATTCTCATATCCAAACTGAATCCCCCTCTTCCACAACCTTGCATTCCACCTCTGCTTCCCCTCCCTGTGGGTCTGCCTTTATGCTGCTGATTTAGAGTGGCAACAGTGGCAGTGGCTATTGTCCTTCCAAATTTCTTCCTGTCATTATTATCCTGATTTCTATACGCTCTCCCAGATTCCTCAATCAGTTTTTCTAAAACTCGTATTTCTGGTTCTATAAGTTTTTGAAGCTTCTTTCTAATATCCTCAGATTATTGTCCCAGGAATAATGATACCAATTGCGGCTCTACCACATCAGATGAGGGGTCTAAGCTGGTATATTTGTGCACTACAGCTCTCAGCTGATCTAAAAACTCTGTAGGGGTTTCAGTTTGACCTTGTTTCACAGCGTATAACTGACCAATTTACAGCTTTAGGGACTGCATTTTCTAATCCAAATTTCACCCACTCCTGGTATCGTTTTAACATTCGATAGACGGTGTTATCGTTCAGATCCCAAATTCGGTCAGCTAGGGAAACTGTGAGAGACGACTTGTAAAAACAGGCCTGCGAGAAACAAGGACTGAGAAAAAAAGGCTGAGAAAGAGATAAATGTTAGCAGGGGGAGTGGAGGCCCTCCGAGCTAAGGAATGTCTCAAACACTCGCAAGTAATGAAATTATAGTCACAGGGTGGATACTGTGGAGGTCGAAGCTGATAAGGCTGCCCCAATAACACAGGATGCAGCTGGAGGAAGGAGCCATGTGGAGACAGGACAGCTCTGCTCTGATGCACCTGGCCAAATTTCAAGGGCCATCTGTCCGGTAAATGACCTTTGCTTCATTATCCACAAAATTCATATTAAAGTTAACACCCCTCAATATGTTAACGAAGACTAACAAGATCGTGCTAATTACATCATCCCATGAAACACCTTCCCCTCCCCATACATGGGATACAGAATCACAGAATCGTCTACGTTGGAAAAGACACTGAAGATCAACTAGTCCAATCATTAACCTAACATTGACAGTTCCCAACTACACCATATCCCTAAGCGCTATGTCGACCCTACTCTTAAACACCTCCAGGGATGGGGACTCCATCACCTCCCTGGGCAGCCCATCCCAACGTCTAACAACCTGTTCTGTAAAGAAATACTTCCTAATATCTAGTCTAAACCTTCCCTGGTTCAACTTGAGGTCATTCCCTCTTGTCCTATCGCTTGTTACTTCATTAAAGAGACTCATCACTATCTCTCTGCAACCTCCTTTCAGGTAGTTGTAGAGGGCGATGAGGTCTTCCCTCAGGCTCCTCTTCTCCAGACTAAACAACCCCAGTTCCCTCAGCCACTCCTCGTACGACATGTGCTCCAGACCCTTCACCAGCTTCCTTGCCCTTCTTTGGACACGCTCGAGTAATTCAATGTCCTTTTTGTAGTGAGGGGCACAAAACTGAACACAGTAATTGAGGTGCGGCCTCACCAGTGCCGAGTACAGGGGTAAGATCACTTCCCTGTCCCTGCTGGCCACGCTATTTCTGATGCAAGCCAGGATATCATTGGCCTTCTTGGCCACCTGGGCACACTGCTGGCTCATGTTCAGCTGGCTGTCAATCAACACCCCCAGGTCTCTCTCTGACTGGCAGCTCTCCAGCCACTCCTCCCCAAGCCTGTAGCGCTGCTGGGGGTTGTTGTGGCTGTCCTGGTTTAACCAGGATAGGGTTAAGTTTCCCCAGCAGTGGGGGGGAGCTCTAGCCGGGTTATTCAGATACCATGCGGACGTCACATCCTGGCAGGTCACATTTTTCCTGGCGCGGAGCGCGGTGCACTCGTGGTTTTGTACATCGTGCTTCAAACTGCTGTATTTGGTAGCTATTTTGCTCTGTTAATTGCTATCACTATTACTGTTATTGTTATTGTTGTTGTTGGTTGTGTTGCTGTTGCACTGTTGTATTAAACCTTTCCTTATCTCAGTCTCGGGGCTTTGTATTTCACTCCCTTTGTGGGGGAGGGGCAGCGGCCGCGTGGTCTCAGACCCCGGCAGGGGCTAAACCAGCACAACTTTGGCGCTCCAACGTGAGGCTGGAGAAGACTGAAATAAGGACAAAAGGAGAAGTGTTAGAGCAATCTGTTAGGTGTAATTTTTTTCTGGTTTTACTTGTATTGTTTGATAAGCGTTTACAATGCTGGCCAATTTGCTTGCGTGGTGGGGCTGGATTAATCCTTATATCCCCTGTGTGTTCCCAGTGCTGGTGTTTGTTCTCGGTGGAAAATGTATCAAGGGACTTGTTTTGCTCTACTGGTTACTGTCTGCTTATAATGGGCTCGTTTCGCTGCTTGTGGGGGTGCACCGCTACCTGTTTGCTGCCTGGTCTTTTGTTTGGGGTCTCACCCCCTCTATGGGTGAGCCAGGGGAGGAGATTCTCTCAGTTTTTGAGAGTTTCAGCTATCCCTGGAGTCTCCTGGCCACTGTGTTCGTGGCACAATGCTTTCTAAATGTCTGCCTGATCTTGGTTTGGGCCATGCGGTACTTCTCCAACAATAGCACCACCCGGAAACCTGCCCCGGGGGCAGATAGTTATAAATGGCAAGGTGTGTGGGAGAAGATGGGCAAGTGCCTGAGTCAGTGGTCACCCCCAATGCTTTGGGATCTCACTGTCCAACAAGTGCAGAGTCCTGATAAACTGGTGGAGCATTTGGAAAAGGTGTGCTGCCAATCTGACAAATCCCGGGAGACACAAATCCTTGCGATGTGCTGGGGGCTTGCCCATGCTTACCGTGTCATCTTTAACACTGTTCACTGCCCCCAAGGGGGCGAAAGAGCTGCAGGGTCTGAAAGTGAACCTGCTGGTACAGCAGCTGGGCCAGGGGGACAGGCAGCGCCAGTACCGGTCGCCTCCACCAGCACAGCAGCTGAGCCGAAGGGACAAGCAGTGCCAGTATCAGTTGCCCCGATACGAAAAACCAAATATACCAAAAAATCCCCTCGCAGCGCACAGGGTGATAATGAACCAGGCCCATCACGAGAGCAGGAGGAAGAGCCGGAGGTAATCATCCGATCTCTATCCCTCAGTGAGTTGCGAGATATGCGGAAGGATTACAGCCGCAGTCCAGGCGAGCAAATTTGCACCTGGTTGCTCCGGTGCTGGGATACTGGAGCTGCTGGTTTGGAATTGGAGGGGAGAGAGGCCAAGCAGGTGGGACATTTAGCCAAGCAGGTTGGTATTGACAAGGCAATAGGGAAACAGGCTCAAACCCTCAGCCTTTGGAAGCGACTCCTGCTCGCTGTGAGGGAGAGGTACCCCTACAAGGATGATTCTCTATGTCGGTTAGGCAAGTGGACCGACATGGAGAAAGGCATCCAAAACCTCAGGGAAATGGCTGTGTTTGATATGATCTATGGTGATCTGAATGATGAGCAGTCACCATTGGATCCAGATCTGGTCCCTTGCACACAGCTGATGTGGCGGAAGTTCCTGCAAAGTGGACCAGAGGGACATTCCAAAGCATTAGCAGCAGCATCCTGGTGGCGAGACAATCAGACAGTGGATGAAGTGACTATGCAGCTCCGGCACTATGAGGGAAGTCTCCCTTCCTCCCAACATGCCTGGGTTTCAGCCGTAGAGGAACTGTCTCAGAGGCTCCAAAAAATGGAACAGGACATGTCCTATGTTTCACCTGCACGGGCCGATGTCTCAGCCATTAGAAGCAGGCGTTTCCCCACCCAAGAGAAGGGCGGTAGAAGGTACACACCACGGGGCACCCTGTGGTTCTTCCTCCGCGACAATGGGGAGAACATGAGAAGGTGTCATGGGCAGCCCACTTCCGCCCTAGCTGCACGAGTACAGCAACTGAAAGGGAAGACCACCATGAAAGGGGAGTCTTCCAAGAGAGATGCAGCTCCAGTGTCTAGTCAGAAATCCTCCAGACAGAATAGAATGGCCAGCAGTATGCTTGACCCTCTTGAGGGGACCAGTAAGTCATTCCTGCAGGAGTCACTCTTAGATCAAGTGAGTGATGGTGAGCAGGATTAGAGGGGCCCTGCCTCCAGCCAGGTGGAGGAAAGGGATAATCAGATTTACTGGAAGGTGTGGATCCGATGGCCTGGCACATCAGAACCACAAGAATACAAGGCCTTGGTAGACACTGGCGCACAGTGCACTCTGATGCCATCAAGCCACAGTGGGCTTGAATCCATCTGCATCTCCGGAGTGACAGGGGGGTCCCAACAGCTGACCCTATTAGAAGCTGAAGTAAGCTTAACTGAGAAGGACTGGCATAAGCACCCCATTGTGACTGGCCCAGATGCCCCGTGCATCCTAGGTATAGATTACCTCAGGAGAGGGTACTTTAAAGACCCAAAAGGGTACCGGTGGGCCTTTGGTATAGCTGCCCTGGAGGAGGTTGAGCAATTGTCCACTTTACCCGGCCTCTCAGAGGACCCCTCGGTGGTGGGGTCGCTTAAGGTCGAAGAGCAGCGAGTGCCAATTGCTACCAAGATGGTGCACCGGCGGCAGTACCGTACTAACCGAGATTCTCTAGTCCCCATCCATCAGCTGATCCGTCGACTAGAAAGCCAGGAGGTGATCAGCAAGACTCACTCACCTTTCAACAGCCCTATATGGCCAGTGAGAAAACCTAATGGCGAATGGAGACTGACCGTGGACTACCGTGGCCTGAATGAAGTTACGCCAGCGATGAGTGCTGCAGTGCCGGACATGCTAGAGCTCCAATATGAGCTGGAGTCGAAGGCAGCCAAGTGGTACGCCACGATTGACATCGCTAACGCGTTTTTCTACATTCCAATAGCACCAGAGTGCAGGTCACAGTTTGCGTTCACTTGGAGGGGTATCCAGTACACCTGGAATCGATTGCCCCAGGGGTGGAAACACAGCTCCACCATTTGCCATAGACTGGTCCATACTGCACTGGAGAAAGGTGGGGCTTCAGAACACCTGCAGTTCATTGATGATATCATTGTATGGGGGGACACAGCTGAGGAAGTCTTTAAGAAAGGAAAGAAGGTAATTGAAATCCTCCTGAAGGCCGGTTTTGCCATCAAGCGACAGAAAGTTAAGGGGCCTGGAAGGGAGATTCAGTTCCTAGGAATAAAATGGCAAGATGGGCGTCGCCACATCCCAATGGAGGTGATAAACAAGATAACAGCCATGGCCCCACCAACCACCAAAAAGGAGACTCAATCTTTCCTGGGCGCTGTGGGGTTCTGGAGGATGCACATCCCAAACTACAGCCTGATTGTGAGCCCTCTCTACCACGTAACCCGCAAGAAGAACGATTTTAAATGGGGCCCAGAGCAACAACAAGCCTTTGCACAAATTAAGCAGGAGATTACCCAGGCAGTGGCTCTCGGGCCAGTCCGGACAGGGCAGGAGATTAAGAACGTGCTCTACACCGCAGCCAGGGAGAATTGCCCTTCCTGGAGCCTTTGGCAGAGAGCAGATGGGGAATCCCGAGGCCGACCTCTAGGCTTTTGGAGCCGGGGATACAAAGGCTCTGAAGCTAACTATACCCTGACTGAGAAGGAGATACTGGCAGCGTATGAAGGAATTCGAGCTGCCTCAGAAGTGGTCGGCACTGAGACACAGCTCCTCCTGGCACCCCGACTGCCGGTGCTGGGATGGATGTTCAAAGGAAAGGCTCCCTCCACACATCATGCAACAGATGCCACGTGGAGTAAATGGGTTGCGTTGATAACACAACGGGCTCAAATAGGGAACCGCGACCCCCCAGGATTAGTGGAAATGATCATGAACTGGCCAGAGAGCAAAGATGCTGGGATGTCACCAGAACAAGAGGTGAAACGTGCTGAGGAGGCCCCACCATATAACGAGCTGCCAGAGGAAGAAAAGCAATATGCCCTGTTCACTGATGGGTCTTGTCGCATTGTGGGAAAACATCGACGATGGAAGGCTGCAGTGTGGCATCCCACACGAGAAACCACTAAAGCTGTTGAGGGACAAGGTGAATCGAGCCAGTTCGCAGAGGTGAAAGCCATCCAATTGGCTTTGGAGATTGCTGAGCGAGAAAAGTGGCCGAGGCTCTATATCTACACTGACTCGTGGGTGATGGCAAGTGCCCTGTGGATGTGGTTGCAGCAATGGAAACAGAACAACTGGCAACGCAAGGGCAGACCCATCTGGGCCTCTGAAGTATGGCAGGACATTGCAGCCCGGGTGGAGAACCTCGTTGTGAAGGTGCGCCATGTGGACGCCCATATACCCAAGAGTCGAGCCACTGATGAACATCAGCATAACCAGCAGGCAGACCAAGCTGCTAAGATCGAGGTGGCTCAGGTGGACTTGGACTGGCAGCGTAAAGGTGAACTGTTCATAGCCCGGTGGGCCCATGAGACCTCGGGCCACCAAGGCAGAGATGCAACATACAGGTGGGCTCGAGATCGAGGGGTGGACCTCACCATTGACACCATCTTAGAGATCATCCACGGATGTGAGATATGTGCTGCAATCAAACAAGCCAAACGGGTGAAGCCCCAGCAGAATGAAGATCGATGGATTAAATATAAATATGGAGAGGCCTGGCAGATCGACTACATCACACTGCCACAGAGCCGCCGAGGCAAGCGCCACGTGCTCACAATGGTGGAAGCGACCACTGGGTGGCTCGAAACTTATCCAGTGTCCAACGCCACCGCCCGAAATACCATCCTGGGCCTTGAAGAGCGAGTCCTGTGGCGACACGGCACCCCAGAGAGGATTGAGTCGGACAACGGGACTCACTTCCGAAATAACCTCATAGATGCCTGGGCAGAAGAACACGGCATCGAGTGGGTCTACCACATCCCCTACCACGCACCAGCCTCCGGGAAGATCGAGCGCTACAATGGACTGTTAAAAACTACATTGAGAGCAATGGGGGGTGGAACCTTCAAACACTGGGACACACATCTGACAAAGGCCACTTGGTTAGTGAACACAAGAGGATCTGCCAATCGAGCTGGCCCGGCTCAGTCAAAACTTCCACGTGTTGTGGACGGGGATAGAGTCCCTGTGGTGCGCATGAGGGACCTGCTGGGAAAAATGGTCTGGGTTAGTCCTGCACCGGGAAAAGGCAAACCCCTCCACGGGATTGTTTTTGCTCAAGGACCTGGGTGCACCTGGTGGGTGATGCAGAAGGATGGAGAGGTCCGATGCGTGCCACAAGGGGACTTGATTGTGGGTGAAAACACACCGTGAGTTATACTGTGCTTTTGTTAATTTTTCTTTGTCAATGCTAATTGCTAAGTGGCAGCTGGATGTGACGCACATGGTATAGAATAAAGGGGTGGATTATGTCCTGGTTTAACCAGGATAGGGTTAAGTTTCCCCAGCAGTGGGGGGGAGCTCTAGCCGGGTTATTCAGATACCATGCGGACGTCACATCCTGGCAGGTCACATTTTTCCTGGCGCGGAGCGTGGTGCACTCGTGGTTTTGTACATCGTGCTTCAAACTGCTGTATTTGGTAGCTATTTTGCTCTGTTAATTGCTATCACTATTACTGTTATTGTTATTGTTGTTGTTGGTTGTGTTGCTGTTGCACTGTTGTATTAAACCTTTCCTTATCTCAGTCTCGGGGCTTTGTATTTCACTCCCTTTGTGGGGGAGGGGCAGCGGCCGCGTGGTCTCAGACCCCGGCAGGGGCTAAACCAGCACAGTGGCCCAAGTGCAGCACCCGGCATTTGACCTTATTGAAACTCCTCCAGCTGGCATAGCCCATCGCTCCAGCCTGTCCAGATCTCTCTGCAGAGCCTCCCTACCCTCGAGCAGATCAACACTCCCACCCAACTTGGTGTTGTCTGCAAACTTACTGCGGGTGCACTCGATCCCCTCATCTAGATCATCAATAAAGATGTTAAACAAGAGTGGCCCCAAAACCGAGCCCTGGGGGACACCACTCGTGACCGGCCACCAACTGGATTTAACTCCATTCACCACAACTCTTTGGGCCCAGCCATCCAGCCAGTTTTTTAACCAGCAAAGCGTGTGCCCATTCCAAGCCGCGAGCAGCCAGTGTCGCCAGGAGAATGCTATGGGAAATGGTTTCAAAGGCCTTACTGAAGTCAAGGTAAACAACATCCACAGCCTTTCCCTCATCCAATAAGCAGGTCGCCCTATCGTAGAAGGAGATCAGGTTTGTCAAGCAGGACCTGCCTTTCATAAACCCATGCTGACTGGGCCTGATCATCTGGTTGTCCCGCATGTGTTGTATGATGGTACTCAAGATGAGCTGCTCCATCAGCTTCCCAGGCACCGAAGTCAAGCTGACAGGCCTGTAATTTCCCAGATCATCCTTCTGAACCTTCTTATAGATGGGTGTCACATTGGCTGATTTCCAATCAGTCGGGACCTCCCCGGTCAGCCAGGACTGCTGGTAAATGATGGAAAGCGGCTTGGTGAGCACCCCAGCCAGCTCCTTCAGCACCTTCGGGTGTATCCCATCCGGTCCCATAGACTTGTGTGTGTCTATGTGATGCAGTAGGTCACCGAATTTCTCCTCCTGGATTGTGGGGGTTCGTTCTCCCAGTCCCTGTCTTCTGGCTGAGGAGGCTGGATTCCCTCAGTACAACTAGTCGTGTTATTAAAGACTGAGGCAAAGAAGGCATTAAGCACCTCAGCCTTCTCCTCATCACTTGTTACCATGTTTTCTCCTGCGTCTAGCAGGGGATAGAGACTCTCCCTGGTCTTTCTTTTGCTACTGACATACTTATAGAAACATTTCTTTTTGTCCTTGATTGCTGAAGCCAGGGTAATTTCCAGCTGGGCTTTAGACCTCCTGATTTCTGCCCTGCATAGCCTCACAGCCTCTTTGTAATCACTGTGAGTGGCTAGCCCCTTCTTCCAAAGGCTGTAAACTCTCCTTTTCTCCCTGAGTTGCAGCCAAAGCTCTCTGTTCAGCCAGGGTGGTCTTCTCCATCGCCAGCTTCTCTTACAGCACCTGGGGACTGCCTGTTCCTGAGCCATTAAGACTTCCTTCTTAAAGAGTGCCCAGCCTTCCTGGACCCCTATACCCTTCAAGATCATCTCCCAAGTGATCCTTTCAAGCAGGTGCCTAAACAAGACAAAGTCAGCCCTTTGGAAGTCCAGGATGGCAGTTCTGCTTAGCCCTCTCCTGGTATCCCTAAGAATAGAGAACTCTATTATTTCATGATCGCTGTGCCCTAGTTGGCCTCCAGCCACCACATCATCCACCAGTCCTTCTCTGTTCACAAAGAGGAGATCCAGCAGGGCACCTTCTCTGGTCGGTTCACTCACCAAGGTAGGTATTTGGATCAACCTAGGGGACGGACCCAAGAAAAGTGTGTATAAATCGAGGGGGGGGAAAGGAGGGGGTGGTCAGGAGAGTGCACTGAAATGAAGAAGACAGATGCCTCCTGGAACCCTCACTGATGATATTGATGCAGGAACCCAGACCGGTGATCTCTATTCCCCTATTCCCTCTATCTCTCTCCTTTCCTTTTCCCCCTTTTCTTTCACTACCGTTAAGAAATGCAAGGCATACTGTATTGCTTGCCACAACTTGTTATATTCTTAGCCAATCGTCATGTAACCAATCAGTACATTGTGGGTAGTTAATAAATGTTTGGACTTTGACACTTGTGTCACCGTTCTCCACTCCGTTGGGGATTTACGAATCTGAGTCACTTGTCTCCCTCATGTGAGCGGGACGTGACAAGAACATATTGATCAACTACCCCAGTCAAGACATTAGCAGTAATCTGTGCCTGTACATCAGTATGAGCTGTTTTCAAAACCAATTTTTTCTCTGTTTCTGTCATAGCATCTAGCATTAAGCCTATATCTTTCCAGTTGGGGTCCTGTTTTTTAACTATTAATTTAAATCTTTTTGCGACCCCCTAGTGGGTCATCCCGGTAGTTTCTCACTACCTCTTTCCAAGCATCCAAGTCACACTTATTAAAGGGGACTTTAATTTGGGTTGTTCCTCCTGGTCCCATCGCTTGTCTGAGTGGTGCCTGTATAGTTGGACCTGGCACTGAACCTGTTTTACTACGAGTCCGGGCAGTGATTGGAGTGTTACCTCCCACCACCCCTCTTCTGTGTTCTTCTTCCTCTCCGGGGAATGCTTCTAGCATTTGAAGAGGTGGGGACACATAATCCTCAATTCTCTCTTCTGCCTTTTCCTCTCGATCTTTTATTTTTAGGCATCTCTCTCCAATACTACATGCTGAACAACACTGTTTCAACCTGCCCTGGTTCTTTTTCTGTTCTTTCTCTAGCGTCAGGATGAGAGCATCCTGAGGGACTAAATAAATACCACACTCCTTGTGTCACTCAGGATGATTTCTTAAAGTGAAAAACATATCTGCATACAGCATTCCACTTTTCCTCTTGTCTTAGGAACAACATCAACTGCAGCAAAGTATCATATTTTAAAGTACCATTCCTGGGCCATTTTTCTCCATCCTCTAACTTATACAATGGCCGCCACTGATTACAATACTTTATCAAAGTCTTTCTATTAGTTACACCACCTGTGGACACTCCTATATCCTTCCAATGTTTCAAAATGCATCCTAGTGGACTTTTCTTTAAAATTCCTCCACTTTGTTTGCCTCCCATGTCTGATTTATATTCTTCCAACCAAAAACCACCTTTACCACATACGAACAGCATTCTCGGTTTTCCCAGGAAGTCTAGACCTGACACTTAGGGCAGTCAATATCCTGCCCAAACTTGACCCACAGCTTTTGCTCACACCACATACATTCTAAAACACAAAGGTTTACAATCGTTTTCTGGGTATAACAGACACAACTCGGGTTCCCACATTCATTCAAAATTACATATTAAGATCACAACAGTTATTTATCAATCGCTTTGTCCTTCTCCGGCTGTGTCCTTCACGGGATAACAGAATCGCGGATCCAGACTCTGCACTTGCTTCGTACTTATTTGTACGTCTCACGCACACACACAATCATGCAAATTCAGGATACAAAGCAAGTCAATAGCTGTTAAACTTTAAAATTTTAAACCGTTTCTTTCACGAACATCTGTTTGCTTTTCAGGCAAACAGAAGTATATAGCATATAAAGTTACCAAATACAAACACTCATTTTACCAAACATCTATTCACTCTACAAATTCTGAGGAGACCAACAGAGGCACTCAAATTACAAAGTTACCAAATGTATGCGTATTAAGACGCTAGCAGTCCCACATACACTAACCCTGCATGAAGTGCTAAGGCTTGGACAACAGGCCCAAGCCAGAGTTGAGCTATAGATGAATCCTGTATATTTTATAACTGATAACCATTGTGCTAGTAGGTATTGTACTAAGTTATAACAACCCACTTATGCTGGTGTAAAAAGTGCTAAAGTATTGAAATACTGCAGCCTGAACAACAGGCCCCAAGCCGAAGCTGCTAACTTAGTATGTAATCGTTAACAAAGTATGTAAGCTCACTAGTGAAAGATGCAGCTTAGACAGAATATAATCAGTAGTGAGGATGAAATGCCGAGAGAATGTATCCAACTTCCCTTGTTTAGCCTTGTTCAAGGCTGAGAACCCAAGTGTTTGGCCTTGTTAGAAACTCCCTTGGTCTTCCCCCCCCCGAGCCCTGGCCAAGCTTTGGGTGGAATCCAACAGGAGAACGAAACCAGAAATTTTCCACTCAAAACAAAGGTGCCAGTTATTCTGGCTTGCCAATCTCTAGTATATAACGCTGGA
The DNA here is from genome assembly GCF_031877795.1 of Strix aluco. NCBI lineage: Eukaryota > Metazoa > Chordata > Aves > Strigiformes > Strigidae > Strix > Strix aluco. The sequence continues at coordinate 6,303,138 of NC_133970.1, forward strand.
CCCACTTGCAGCGACTTTGGAAGCCTCACCTACGGATGGATGCATCGCGTAGGACTTCCCACTTGCTGGGATAGGCTCTCCAAATCCTCGCTGTAACCGGGGCTCTCCAGCGTCTGCGGATCTGGATGATGGTAATGTATGCAAGTGGTGATGTATCTTTTTTAATCACTAATCTCTCTCTCATGTAGTAATGATTTGATGCATTACCCTGTATTTTCCTATTTGTTGCTTTAGGTGCATTATTCTGCCTGTTCTTACTGCATGTTTTCTGTATTACTCTGTTACATTATTTGGTTATCACCAGTAAAATATGCCTACTCTTTTCACTCTGGTGTCTGAGTTTAATTGGTATCCTTAATCAGCAAAACACTGAATCTAAACAGTAACGACTTACGGGCAGCTACCAAATGAATCGGTTCCAAAACCAAAACCAAATTTCAGTAACTGTTAAGCTCCTGTACAACCAATATCTCCAAACACTTACTTTCCCAAAAGAAATTTTAAAGAATACCTTTTCTTTTTGATTGATGGTCCTTGCCTGTCCCCGCAGAGATCCGATTGAGAAGAGGAGTCTTTACAGAGAAAGCCCCGGAGGTACCCAAGAGAGTCCCAATCTCAATGGGTCCTGCAGCCGGACAGAGAGGTTCCCACCTGGGTCACCAACTGAAACAAAGAAATTGACTCAACAGTGAAGTTTTTTTACTGTTAAGCAGGTATTCTTTATTAGTAGCGCTAGGGTCGCCCTGGGGATTCTCCACCATAAGGGCTCCCAAGAACTAGCAAGGGACATCAGTTTACGTACACACAAATCATACATATTCATTAGATTTCCTGGAAAGGGGTGTCTTATGATAATGAGTTCCCAGAATTCATTTACATAGACCGAGCATGCGTAGTGAAAATAGAGTGAGGGTCTTCGGTGGTCGAGGGAAGAAGTAAGTAGTCTTCTTCACAGTGTTCGCTTGTTGACCTTCTTTCCAGAGCATGCGTGGTGAAGTAAAGTCCAGGTGCCTTCTTCCTAAATCTGCAAAATCATTCTCCCTAGATAGGATCTCTCTGTCCCTTTGTTCGAGTCCCCCTTATCTTAGTTTGCCCATTCTAGGAGTTGCCCAAGTGTCCACTGAAGGCTTTGAGTCTGCTCTCAGAGATTTACATAGGGAGCATTTTACTGTTGTCAAAACAGACAAAGATGCCTAGGGAAACAGTTAAGGAGTCCTTGGGAAACAAACGAAGCAAAACATAAGCAAAGCTTTCATGCATCACAGTTTAGTCTTAATAAATGGTTGTCAGAAATTCATTTGTTTGAGCCCTTTCACTGCTATGCAGGGGGAGTGCATGGAGCAGCCTGGGAAGGGCACCACTGAGGTACGAGCTATTTGCCAGAAGGATGAATGGTGGGATGAGGACCCTTGTTTCTCTGGTAAGGATGAGCGGACAGAGGGGTTGGAGGATGAATGCAGCAACAGCATTTCTGTCTGGTCATTAGTGATTCTCAAAGCAAAGGGGCCTTGTCCTGTCATTGGAATGACAGAACAGTGAAGTGGAGGTTTAGAGAAAGGGGAGGGAGGCAGTATTGGAGAGAACTGGCTGTTCAACAGAGTGTTTAAAATGTTGTTTTCACTAGCCATGACTCAGAAGTATTCACCTCAGGCATGTAGTCCAGGCTGTTAGGCAGAGTGCCTTTTCATCTTAAAGGGACCATCACATTGCTCCTGAGAGCTGCCCAAGGGAAAGCAGTCGGGGATGTAATTCTCATGTTAGGGCAGTTAAGAGAATACCAAGCTGAAAGGGAAGAGAGGAGATTACACTTTGTGGATAAACTGCAAAAGAAAAAAGTTACCTGAAAGGTGATGTTTGTAGCTTTACTCTGGTCTGGCATCACAAAAGACAAAATTGATGGGAAATCCACCCCCTGTTTATGGGAAAAATATAACCAATTAAAAGGGAAAAAGAGATCACAAAAGGAAATTAGGATGATGGATAAACTGCCCTCTGCTCCCCCCTCTTCAATGAAGAACAGGAGAGTACGCTGGGACCAAAAAAATCACTGCAATCTTGCCTCAGTGGCTCACTGGATAACATACAAAACACCATATGCTGTACATAAAATAATGCCTTTGTTTTATCTCATGCAGAACTGTTATGTGAAACCTTTCACTTGCTGCATGCTACGTATCAACAAACATGAAGTGTTGGATGCCCCTGCCCATTGGCTGCACTGAAGTTCATTCCTGTCTGTTATATCACACAAGCAACTGGACTGTTTGGTGAAATTTGCACCACCATTGTCTTACAGTGTGGGAGACATTGGCCTGTCAGCCTTGCACAGCCTTTGAGAAATAGCTAGGCTTTGATGAAAAACAGGCCTTGGAAGAAAGATAAGAAACTGCCGAGTTGTGCCAAGGTGGCAGGGAAAAACAACGGACAGCTGCAACACTGAACTGTGGAAAAGTACTGAACTGTGAGAAGTTACCGCCGCGTGAACAGCGCGTGAACAAGAAGGTGATTGGTCTGCACAGCGCGTGTTAGAGTGGTCTTATGCTGATAGGAGAAAAGGTTGATAGCTGTCTAATTGCTGATTTGTTAACTATGAAGTAAGAGCTTTACTGACAGCATCTGAGAGCATAAGTATGTACCATTGTAACAATAAACTCTCTTTTTCCTTCTGCACTTCATGGAGAGTCCGTGTCTCAGTTGCCACATTACAGGACATGGGACAAGGGGTGGAATCTTCAGGATATCTTCAGTGGTCCTAGCCCTAACATCATTGCTGTTCTACACTTATTTTCACAGCCAGTGTTGCTTTTATTGCCATTATTCTTGTATTATTATTATTTGCAGTGACCACTGTGGGAATATAACAGAAGATTTGAGAGGAGGATTGTAAACATGTTCAAGTGACTTGCAGCTGGGGTGTTGAAAAAAACATATATCACACTAATTGTTATTTAGATCTGTGTGCTTGACAGGTAGAATGTCTGCGTTTAGATAACATAGGCCTGTGAGAGACTCAGAGGCATCCTTGAGATTCATGCCCTGCTGTGGGAAAGATCAAAGCACAGTGGAAAAGTATCTCTGCAAAAATCCCTGATATATACAGGTGACAGCAGCAGGTTCAAGATCTTTTCTTTCTTCTCCTCTTTCTGGCTAGCAAGGACCGAGCTCCACGATGCCTGTGTCCCCACTTGCATGCCTCTGCCTGGGTGAAGCTGCAGAGATTCCCCGGGTAGCAAAGAATAAATTTACTCTTTGCATTTCATCCATGGTTTTGTGGTTGTTCCTGCGTCCTGCCCGTGCCAGCTCACACATTTGGCACAGTCAGCAGGATCCAGGAACAGGCATGCCATGGCTAAAAAAGAAGTTGGGGACTGGGGAGGCTATGACAGTGACTCCCCTTATTCCAGGATGGTCCGGTACTGAGGACTGGATCCCCATGGGCACTTTCTGGCTAAATTTGCTCCACTGGAAGCCTGGCCTGAAATAGATAATAGGGTGGTGATTACGCCCCAGACAACTGAGACAACTATGCACAGGTTGCCATGGAAAGCAGCATTGGGTTCTCACCAGTTAGTGGGGAGATTTGGATGGTTCTTAGCTACTGGTTTTAGGGCTCTTCACCTTGAACCCATTGCATTACAGAGTAAAATGAGAGAACTGGAAAAAGAAGTCAGGACTTTGCAAGATGTAATGATGATTGCACAACAAGTAATTACTCTTGAAGCAGAGCGTTGCCATGGGCTGCAGGATAATGTTGAGCAGTTAGTTGTTGCAGGAGGATATCGGACCTGCACAACTCAATGAGAGTTATAACAAGCAAAGCTGTTTATTTTTCTAATAGTATATACTTATGCTCTCGCCAAAGCTCTTACTTCATAATTAGCAAATCAGCAATTAGACAGCTATCAACCTTTTCTCCTATCAGCATAAGACCACTCTAACTTGCGTTGTGCAGACCAATCACCTTCTTGTTCACGCGCTGTTCACGCGGCGGTAACTTCTCACAGTTCAGTACTTTTCCACAGTTCAGTGTTGCAGCTGTCCGTTGTTTTTCCCTGCCACCTTGGCACAACTCGGCAGTTTCTTATGTTTCTTCCAAGGCCTGTTTCTCATCAAAGCCTAGCTGTTGATTCAGAGGCTGTGCAAGGCTGACAGGCTGATGTCTCCCACATGTCCCCCTTCTTTGTTTTATAGCTGCACCTGCAAGACGTGTTTCAGAGCTTTATCAATTAAGCTTTAGACAAACTTCAAAAAACACAGCATACCTAAAACAATTCTACAAAAGACTAAAAATAAAACAGCAGTTACAGTTACTAGTTGAAAAGAGTAGGACAGTCTTTGACTGAGTATTACAAAATAAGGAAGATACAGAATAGCACACTTACTTAATGGGGTATTAACATTCAGATCCGCAATTGCTGGGGAACCCTGGATGCAGCGAGAATTTAGAGTGCCCTTCCTCACAAACCGGAAATCCTATGCGATGCATCCATCCGTAGGTGAGGCATCCAACATCGCTGCAAGCAGGTCCAGCCTCTAAATCAACAGGCCAAAATAACTGGCAATTTTCTTTGAGCGGAAACATCTGATTTCACCCTCCTGTTGGGTTCCACCCAGAGCCTGGCCACCACTCAAGGGGGAAAACCAAGGGAGTTTCTAATAAGGTTAAACACTTGAGTCCTTAATTCTTAATATTGCTAAACAAAGGAAGTTGAATACACACATTCTTATAGCATTTCATCCTTATTAATAACTACATTTTGTCTAAGCTACACCCTTCACTAGTGACTAGCAAGCCTATATATTTCATTAAGGAGTTGCAATTACTGTTAGCATTTTCTCTTAAAAGAATTGGCAACTGTAGTGTGATTAAGGACAGAGATAGTGTATTTTGTCCCATTGCAGTAGCAAGCATTACCCATACATTCTGCTTAAATGATCAGTCGAAGAGACCGCAAACTGTCGGCACAGGGGCACCCACAGCACCCACAGCCGGCTCCTGAGTGTCCACCAAAAGCTGCCTCTCACGCCTCAGGTGTGGTTGCACACACCTTGCCGGTAACCACCGGGGACCGTGACCTGTGGAGACACAAGCATAACCTCTTCCCCAGGTTATTAAAGGATATGGTCCTTCCCAGTTACACTTTCCAGTTTTTTTGCTAACACTTGAGCCTTGCCCTGGACTTCTTGTTGATCTGGTATCTGCGACGAGAAGTGATGCAATATTGGTGGCACCTGTGAGACAGGGGAAATGTTTAAAAAGTTCATGGCATATAATGTCTTATTTAGCCTTTCGTGAGGTGTAGATTGATACCCTCCATCTCCCCCCTTTTTGTTGTTGCAATAGATGCTTTAGCGTGCCATGCGTACGCTCCACAATGGCCTGTCCGGTCGGTGAGTGGGGAATGCCGGTCAGATGCTTGACTCCCCACTGTATGGCAGGACGCAAACACTGCTCCAGAAAAGGTATCAACAGACACAGGTACATATTTTAACGTTCCAAATGCAGCAAAGTGAGTGACATCAGATTGCCATAATTCTGAGGAGGTGAGTCCCCGAGGGTTGACACCACTGGCTGTTGAAGAGAGGGAGTCCTCTGGTATTCAGGGCAAGTGGCAATGATGTCTTTAGCCTGACGCCTTGATAAAGAAAACTGGTTTTGTATTGGTGGAAAAAATGCATGTGAAAGCCGTGCTTGCTCGAAGACATTTGTATTAGCCACTGTAACATGTGCATAGTAACCGGAACAATGATACACACAGGTTCCTGACCAGCAAGTAATAGTAGGCGCTGCCTACCTTTCATGATCAGTTTGGCAAACATTTCCGGACGAGTAGTGACTGTCTTGTGCATTTGGTGTGAAAAAACAAAAAAAAATCCATTCAACAATAACAAGAGGGTCACTAAGTGTTTCATCCTACTGAAACAGCAGAGCATATGGCTGCCCTGGAGGGTTAAATAATACCAGTTGATACAGATGGCCGGGCACACATCACGATGCTTGTCTTTCTGAGATGGCGTTAGCTACACGGTGGAGATCTTGTTTTGCTTTCTCTGTAAGTACTCTGGGTGATGTCAGTGAGGGATCTCCTCGCAAAATATCAAACAAGCTATGCAGATCATCATTAGTTAGGCCCAACAACGGCCGTATCCAATTTATGGCTGCCAACAGTTTCTGTCAATCATTTAAAGTCTTAACATCAGTTTTAAGTTTAACCTGTTGCAGGACAATGGTCTGTTCACAAATTCTCCACCCCAGCTACTGCCATGGTGATGATCTCTGTAGCTTTCCAGGTGCTATTCGCAACCCCATTTGAGATACTGAGTCTTTGGTTAAAGCAAGAGCCTTTTCCATGATCTCCTGTGTTTCTGCTGCTATAAGGATGTCATCCATATAATGATATATAACAGCCTGGGGGACCTGCATTCCAACAGGGCTCAAAGCCTTTGCAACAAACCACTGACACATCGTGGGACTATTTTTCATGCCTTGTGGCAAAACAACCCAGTGGTACCATCTTGCAGGTTCACTAACAGAGAAGGCAAATTTAGGTGCATCATCCGGATGCAAGGGAATGGTAAAAAAAAAAAAATCAATCCTTTAGATGAATTATTACAAGATGCCAGTTTCGGGGAATCATTGTTGGGGAGGGCATTCCTGGCTGTAGCGTACCCATATCCTCCATGGCATCATTAATGTGTTGGAGATCATGTAAAAGTCACCATTTACTACTTTTCTTTAAAATAGCAAACACCGAGGAGTTCTAAGGACTGGTGGTAGGTACGAGATGTCCTGCACTTAATTGTTTCTGAACTAAATCATTAAGCTGGCACAACTGTTCCATTGGTGAGGGCCACTGACCCACCCACACAGGTGATTCTGTTTTCCAGGTTAGTTTCAGGGTGGGTTTAGGGGTGGGTTGTGCTGCAGTGGCAATTAAGACAAATTTGATCCAATTTGAGTTCCCCATCGAGCCATACAGTCACGACCCCATGATGTAATAGGGGTTTCCAATATAAATGGATGAATATTTGCTACCCGGTTTTCTGGGCCCCTTACATGAATGAGATCTTTGCTTTGAAATGTTACAGCATGACCACCAACCCTGAAAAATGCTTGAGTTACCCGAGGTAATGGCCAATCTGCTCGCAGATATTACAGTCACATCCGCACCAGTATCTAAAATGCCTGTCAGTTCAACAGATTCTTCTGCTTCAGTGAGGGTACATTTTATCAGTGGTCGACCTTGTGTCACTGTCTGAGCCCAAAATATTTGAGGAGTACCTGCTGATCCAAATCCTGAGTCACCCCAGCTTCTCAGCATACTATTAGGGGGACCCGCAGAAAGATAAACAAGCTGAGCAGTTTTTGACCCTTTTGTTACTGAACAGCGGGGTACAGGGGTCCAGGCCATAATTCTGATTTCCCCTTCATAATCGGCATCTATGACCCCTGGTAAAATGAACAACCCCTATAAGGTTGTAGATGATCTTCCCAGTAATAATGCACTCTTTTTTATTCTTTTTTTTTTTTTCTTTTTTTTCCTTTTTTTTTTTTTTTTTTTTATTTCCCAACAGTCTATATACTCCTGTTGGTATCAAGGATACCGTGGTATCTAATGATGTTACTGACACGGAGGCTGCTAGGTCCACGCCTGATCGGTATCGACTAAATTATTATAAACCATCACTGATTGCAATGTTTTATTAGTGTCTTTTTATTCACACTTGCGCCTGGAGGTCCCCCTATCTTCTTCTAGTGTTTTAAAATACAGCTTAGGGGACTCTTTTTGATTATTCCCCCACTCTGGCCGCTGCCCTTCTCATGTACTTTACCTTAAAACGCTACCCAAGTAAGCTGACAATATCCCCCTCAGGCAGATGGTACAAGGGTGCACTCTCCCCACAGAGTACGCACCTAAATTCAAGACAACAATTAACACAGAATTACTGCCTCCCGCTAGAGGAGATATCTCACCTATGACACTTCAAACACTGAGCCCGAACAAACAGGCAGCACCAGTGACCCAGCGGGCGGGCACTAGGGCGCTCTGTACTAAGGAATGTTCACTGGTCCTGCACTACCCCCCCACTGGTACAGAGTCTGCCCTGCGCTTCGTTCCTCTCCGGCCGCTTCCCTCGCGGGATAACGGAACTGCGGGTCCGAGAACTCCGCACTCCGCAGCTGCAGCTGGGCTGCGTCTCACACCCGCAGAACAGTCACACACCCACACAAAGGGGCCCCTTACACTTATTACTCCCACAACATCAAATGACAAATACTACAAACATCAAAACACCATTAAGAATATATAAAGTCATTGCTTGTTGATTATGTGGTGTGTCCAGAAAATTCCCCCTTCTTTGTTTTAAAATCAAGGCCTTTAGTGTACTGACCATCAGAAAGATTTAAAGTTAGTCCTTTTAGAATGGACAAGGGACTCCACATCACAGTGTCAGCACCTTCTGAAAAACTGCCACTTTTGGTGTTTGGGGGAGGTGGGACAGACGATCGCGCGGTGCCAGATGGCCGCAGGCAGTTGCTTCTCGGCGGGGGGGCTCAGGGAGGCCCGGGGCCACTGCCGCCAACTCCGCGCTTTAAAGAGTGTCCGAAACCAACTTCCAAGTGGTCGCTAGCTCACTGGCATGCTGATCCCCATTGGAAATGGCATCCCACAACTGTTCACCGATTTCAGCCCATTTTGCTGGTTCAAAGGCTGTGAGGGTATCGGCAGGATAGCCGTGGTTTCTGCACCACTTAAGTAACCTTCATACAGAAGTTTCGTCATAAGTTATCCCTTTCTTAGAGTATAAGTTATCCCTCTCTTAGAGAGTATATGCAGCAGGAGTCTGAAAGTGGCCGTCTCCTCTGCGGACATGTTCTGCCCCATGCTGCCCCCGATTGATCACCTCTCCCGGGTGAGTTTCCGTCGATCGACTGTTTTCCATCCTCCCTGCCACAGCCCCGCTGCAGACAGTACCTCCAATCGGGGATCCTCCTGTGGCGTCTTCTGCGCTCCGTCCTGGGACATCGGGGTCACCATTTGTTGCAGGAGGATATCGGACCTGCACAACTCTATGAGAGTTATAACAAGCAAAGCTGTTTATTTTTCCAATAGTACATATTTATGCTCTCACCAAAGCTCTTACTTCATAATTAGCAAATCAGCAATTAGACAGCTATCAACCTTTTCTCCTATCAGCATAAGACCACTCTAACACGCGCTGTGCAGACCAATCACCTTCTTGTTCACGCGCTGTTCACGCGGCGGTAACTTCTCACAGTTCAGTACTTTTCCACAGCTCAGTGTTGCAGCTGTCCGTTGTTTTTCCCTGCCCCCTTGGCACAACTCGGCAGTTTCTTATCTTTCTCCCAAGGCCTGTTTCTCATCAAAGTCTAGCTGTTGATTCAGAGGCTGTGCAAGGCTGACAGGATGATGTCTCCCACATTTACTAGTGCATATTGCTAATAAACAAAGGGACAAATATGGGAAAGGTAAGGTTTCAATTTCCCAAGTTTGTCCTCTCACCACAAAACGGTCATGGGATCCCAAGGTATGGGATGGAAATATTCAGAGTGAGTCCTTGGTCTCCGATATTGAGTTTGAATTTGATCACGGACTTAAAAGGCAGGGAGTTGGTGGAAGTACTACCCCTCATACAAATGATGGGGCAGCAGCAACAAGCAGACGGTGGAGTGCAGGTCACGTGTACTTACACTATGAAAGAGTTAAGGGAATTTTTAGAGAACTATCAGCAAAAGAGTGGGAAAGCATACTGGCATGGATTTTGCAAGATTGGGATAGTGGAGCAGCATCTATTAATTTATTAGTGGGTGAAAAATATTTATTTAGCCCCATAGCCAATGCTGATCAGATACAACGAGGATATGCTCAGCTGAAAAATATCAGAGGTGCTGATGGGCAAAATGTTATTGCACCTACGCTACATCAGTGGTCGAGTGCAGAAGTTTTAACGGCATATGCAGAACCTGCCGAATTAGTGTCGCCCCTCAGGAACTGGTGTAAAATAGAAGAAGGTATTAATTTGTTGCGGCAGATGGGGATGGCTCATGTGTTGGTCACGGGATCCAATCCAGATAATGTAACAGTAGCGAGAAATATCAAAATGCAGTTTTTGAGAGGAGCACCTGCCTCACTAAAACCCTTGATTACACCAGCAGTGACAAATGCTACGGGTAATGTAGGTGCTCTAGCAGATACCTTGAGGGAAATTGGGTCTGTAATTTCAGGGCCATCTGTTCGGGTGGTGAATAAAGGAGTCACAGCACGGGTGATGAGGAAACAAATGTGGAATGATCTTGTACTAGCCGGTATCCCGCAATCAGAAATAGATGGGATCATGACATCAGAAATGTTTCGCCGATGGCAAAGGTTAGTGTTTACACAAAAAAGCTGACCACTCTGAACCCCAACACCAACACTGTGCCCACCCTCCGCCCTGCCTGTCACCTCAATACAAGACACCACTTGGCAAATGCCAAAACAGCAGAAATGAAGGTCTGGTGGGTCCCCCAAAACTGCCACTACTGTACCCTCTTACTGTGAGAAGGACCGACAGCCTTATGTTCCTTTAACTATGAAGTGGAGGTCTGGGGGTTTTTACATGTATTAGCTCTGGTGGATACAGAGGTGAGGTTACTGTATTACATAGTAATGTTGAGAATAAAAAAGCCACATCACAGATCTTGGGATTGGCGGGGAAACTGACCCCTGCCTCTGAGCTAAGGTTACCTTAACAATAGGAAATGCCCTGATATTTACTGCTGTCGTGGTTTGAGCTCAGGAGATAACTGAGCATCACGCAGCCACTCACTCCCCCCTTCCCCCCCAGCGCTGAGAAGGAGAAAGTAAAGCAAAAGGCTCAGGAATCGAGATAAGGACAGGGAGGGATGACTTACCCATTACAGTCACAGGCAAAAGACAAACTCTTCAGGGGAAGAAAAAAAGAACATAAATTTAATACAGACAGTAACAACAACAACACATAACAGACAGAGCAGGACTGTGAGAAGCATTGCCACATCTTGAAAACACCTTCCCCCATCCGTCCCTTCTTCCCAGGCTCAGCTTTGCTCCTGATATCTCTACCTCCTCCTCTCCAGTGGCGCAGGGGGCAGGGAATGGGAGGTGCAGTCAGTCCTGCTGCTTCTTCCATCTTGGGGGGGGACACAATTTCTGGCATTCTTCCGCCAGCATAGTCCTCCTCTCACAGGAGACAGTCCTCTACAAACCAACTCCGATGTGAATTACTCCCATGGGCACGTGGGTCACCCCTACGTCTTGCAGTCCTCCCAGTGCCAAACTACAACAGCAGGGGCCTTCTTCCCATAGGGTCTTGGCCTTCTTTGGGTGCAGTCACCTGTCTCAACGTGGGGGCCCCCACAGGCCACAAATTGGTATCTGCTCCACTGTAGACCTCCATGGGTGGCAGTGGGGGACGGCCCTGTCGTCTTACCACAGGATACAGGGCACTCTCTGCTCCAGAACACCTCCCCCACTTTCCTCCTTTCTTCCACTGACCTCGGTGTTCGCACAGATGTTCGCCTGTTCTCCTTGCAACTCCTTCTCACAACTCCCATGACTCCTCCCAGGTTCCCCTTCTTAAATACGTTATTGCAGAGGCACAGCCACCATTGCTAATTGGCCTGGCCTTGGTGCAAAGGTGGGTCCTACTTGGAGCTGGGGGAGCTTCGAGAAGCTTCTCACAGGAGGCCACTGCTGTAGCCACCTCCCCTGCTACCAGAAAGCCCCTGCCACTCTCTCAAACCCAGGAGAACCGCAACAGTGTTAATTGCCCCAATTAAAGAATAAATCTTGGGTGTGGATGTGTTGGCAGGATGAACAGTTGAAACTTTAAATGATCGCTTCTGCTTCAGGACTTCACAAGCAGGATTTGCTATTTGATCTATAACCATCTTGTGTGGATTCCCAAAGTGGGATCCTGTTGTGCTGCCCATGCCTGCCAAAGTGGTAACTGTAAAACAATATCATATTCCAGGGTGGAAGGAGAAAATTATGCAAAACCTTCAGGCACTTCAACAAGTTGGAATTGTTAGAGAAACTATAACTGCTTTTAATGATCCTATTTGGCCTGTTTGTAAACCAGATGGCACTTGGAGAATGACTGCAGATTATAGAGAACTGAATAAAGTCACCCCCCCACTTGCAGTTACGGTACCAGACATGGTTGCTCTTATAGAAAAAATCAGCAAAAATTTACAGCCCTGGAAGGTGGTGACAGACCTTGATAGCTATTGCTTCAGAAAGCCAAGACCAGTTTGCCTTTACCTGGCAACAAAAGCAATATACTTTCCAAGTATTGCCTCAGGAATACAAACACAGTCCCTCCATTTGCCACCAAATGATAGCAGCTGATGTAGCACTATGACCTGGTACCGTTACTGTTTACCATAATATTGATGATTTATCGATTATATCAAAGTCACAACAAGAAATTGAAGCAGCTGCTGAATCTCTAAAACGGCATTTACAGAACCAAGGCTGGGCAATTAATGCAAAGAAAATACAGGGCCCTAGTACTACCATACAGCTTTTGGGAATAGTTTAGCATGGACAGATTTAAAAAATACCAAAAAAGGTGCAGCAAACAGTCCAGCAATTTCCTGTGTCAATCACAGTAAAATAATTACAGACTTTTTTGGGCTTTCTGGGGTATTAGAGAACTTTTACCCCCCATCTGTCAATATTAATGTGGCCTCTGCAGAAATTAATGAACAGTAAGGCACGTCTCAGCTCACCAAAAGGATGATTCCTTTGAGTCACAAAATAATAGGGAATTAGACAATATGACCCCTGCTGAAGTACACGCTCAAGCTATAAACGCTGTCCTGGTTTCGGCGAGGATAAAGTTAACTTTCCTTGGGCTGAGAGGGACCACAGCTAGAGGGCAGGGTCCAGATCGATCATTGGAGTATTCCATATCATATCACGTCATGCTCAGTATATAAGCGGACGTGTGCTCTCTCACGGGCGTCTGTTTTCAGTTTCCAGGTCATCGTGGCGGGATTTTCTGGTGTGGTCGGATCGCTGCTGGGGGACGGGCTCCATACCAGTCGCCACTCAGTGAGCCACTACTTCATTTTACCCGTTTTGGACTTACTATTGATACTGTTTGGTTTTTTGTTACTATTACTAAATTTTTTTTTATTCAACCTACGAATTTCTTCTTTTGTCCCTCCCCTATTTCACCGGGGAGGGGGGGGGAAGAGTAAACAACTGGCCACATGGCAACTGGCTACTGGCTGAGTTCAAACCACAACAAACACTTTAAGCAAGCTAAACGGTTAAAACCCATTTGGTATGGTGGACGATCTTTAAAATAAAAATATGGGGAGGCCTGGCAGATTGATTATATCACGCTCCCACAAACTCGGCATGGCAAACTCTATGTGCTTACAATGGTGGAAACAGCCACCAGATGGTTGGAATCTTATGATGTTGTGCCCCATGCCACTGCCCGGAACACCATTTTAGGCCTCGAGAAGAAAGTCTTATGGTGACATGGCACGCCAGAAAGGATTGAGTCAGATAATGGGACATATTTCCGAAACAACCTCATAGACGCTTGGGCCAAAGAAACTGGCATTGAGTGGATATGTCACATTCCCTACCATGCACCAGCCTCTGGAAAAATTGAGCGATACAAAGGATTGCTAAAAACTACACTGAGAGCAATGGGGGGGTGGAACTTTCAAACACTGGGACGTGCATTTAGAAAAAGCCAGCTGTTTAGTCAATACCAGGGGATCTGCCAAGCAAGCTGGCCCTGCTCTATCAAACCTCCTACATACTGTAGATGGGGATAAAGCCCCCGTAGTGTGCATTAAAAATATGCTGGGGAATACAGTCTGGGTTATTCCTGCCTTGGGTAAAGGTAAACCCATGTGTGGGATCACTTTTGCCCAAGGACCTGGCAGGAGGACGGAGAAGTCCGATGCGTGCCTGAAGGAGATTTGATTTTGGGTGAAAATAGCCAATGAATTGAACCATCAAATAGCCCTGTTACTGCAATTGGTGCCTCGCAACATCCTCCTGCCACATCCAAAGCCTCCTGCTCCACTGACTGAGCCAACTCTACCTCATTTCTCCAGCCTTAAAGACTGTCATGACAGATGGAACCCAAAGTTATGGACTAAATGAACTCAGCAAACATTTTGGAAGGATGGCCCATAGACTGAGGGAATGATATCTGTGAGACCCGGGAAAAGGGGTGGTGATTCCTTAGAATGTATTTGGAACCTGAGCATGACATCAGTGGTAAGGAATAAGGGGTGTAGCGTGTCCTGGTTTTGGCCAGGATAAAGTTAACTTTCCTTGGGCTGAGAGGGAGCACAGCTAGAGGGCTGGGTCCTGATCCATCATTGGAGCATTCCATGTCTTGTGACGTCAAGCTCAGCATATAGGCGTGCGCGTGCTCTCTCACGTGCTTTTTTTGCTTTCCGTTTCCTGATCAGCGGGGTGGGATTCTATGGTGTGGTCAGATCGCTGCCGGGGACAGGGTTTGTACCGGTCGCCGCTTGGTGAGCCACTGCTGCATTTTATCCGTTTTGGACTGACTATTATTACTGTTGGTTGTTGTTACTATTAGTAATTTTTTTTTTTATTCAACCTCCGAATTTCTTCTTTTGTCCCTCCCCTATTTCACCGGGGAGGGGGGGGGGAGAGTAAAAAACTGGCCATGTAGCAGTAATTGGCTACTGGCTGAGTTCAAACCACAACAAACGCACATATAGCTTGTGTACATCGATCAGCTCACACTGCGCGCATGTGGGACATTACTCGCAATCAAACCCCATTGCCACTACATATTTATAAAGCATGTGCACATAATTGTACTACTTGTACACAGCTATATTTAAGGGCATTATATAGTCCATGGGGAAACGTAAAGAGCGGTCAATGGGCCTTGAATACCTGGCAAACTGATTATATGGGCCCTCTTCCCCTGTTGAGGAGGGTGGCAATATATGTTCACTGCCATGGATATAGTGTCAGGAATGCTTTTTGCTAAACCCACCAAGTATGCTAATCAAAATAACACAGTTGAAGCATTAGAACAACTCATCAATCAATATGGACCTCCTCCTCACCAAATACAAAGTGACCAAGCAACACACTTTAGTGGACAAAATGTCCAGGATTGGGCCCGGGGGCTAGGGATAGATTGGATATTCCACATTGCCTACCATTCCCAAGCTAATGGACTGATTGAAAGAATGATGGGATGCTGAAGGAACAATTAAAAAAGCTAACCAGTACTAAAACTTTACAGCAGTGGAGTTCACATCTTACTAAAGCAATTTTTTTTTTTTGTTAAACAGTCGGAATATTCATAATCAAACACCATATGATTGTATTACAACGCCTCCAGTAGAAATGGTGAGAACTGAAATTCCTCCAGACAGTATCTCTCCCAAAATATCAACTACAGGGGAAATGGAATTGTTCACACCAACAGATTGTGTGGTGGGACTGTAACCTATTAGATTAGACGTAAAGATCCATATAATAACCCCTGAGAATGCCATATGGTTTTGTAACCCAACTTCCCCACTTATTTTACATTCTTTGTTGATATCAGATTCTCGAGTTCTTGTATTTCAGGTCTCTTTGATGAATACCTGTGCCTTATCTAATGGGGATAGCATTGGAACACTGGTATTGGTGTTGAAAACCCAACATTGAATTGAAGTTCAATCTGAAACAGTGCAAGCCATAGCTCTCCAATCTGTGTGGGTAATTACCCCACATCAGGCTATCAAATCAGGAGTGATATTCACTGAAGGAGCTGGAGCAATGGAGTATGTATAACTGGAAGGAGATGATGCTCCTGTTTTCCTCTCTTATCACAGGTTGGCTTGTCGTGCTTTATAGTCTTATACTACAAGCACATACCCTGGACACATTTCTATGAGATCAGCATGTACATGCTTAGATTTGGTTGGCCTTTACTGTAATTGACTCATCTGCCTTTCATATTAAGGGAAGATTAACAACTGCAGATCTTC
Source organism: Strix aluco (assembly GCF_031877795.1). Classification (NCBI taxonomy): domain Eukaryota; kingdom Metazoa; phylum Chordata; class Aves; order Strigiformes; family Strigidae; genus Strix; species Strix aluco. Next base: position 6,319,186 of record NC_133970.1, read on the forward strand.
TGACAACATGTTTCATTGGCATGCTAACCCCAGTAGCTGTGTTACAGAATTATACTATGCTAAGTCATTTTGATATTAATGTTTTTTCATTCCTTGCTATTTTTTCTGAGTAGGTAATGGCTGTATGCCAATGAACATCACAAAATTGATTGATGGTAGACTATTTCCTCCTTTGACAACATAAATGCTGCTTTGATTTTGAAGGCATGTGTTGCTTCAACATAACTGATGGATCAGCCAGCGTAGTGAACAACATTCAACATCCCCAGGACTTAATACATGAAATGAAACAATCTACTGATAGTGCCTGGCTGAGTGGTTTAATTCTCTGTCCTGGTTCAGCTAGGATTGGGTTAAGTTTCCCCAGCAGTTGGGGGGAAGCTCTAACCGGGTTATTCATATACCATGCTGACGTCACCTCCTGGCGCCCAAGTGCTGCAGCGCGGGAGAGTCGGATAATGCGTGTGTTATGCCATCTCTCTGTTCTCACTGCTGTATCGGTAGATATCTTGCTCTGTTCATTGTTATTACTGTTATTGTTATTGTTGTTGTTTGTTGTGTTGCTGTTGCACTGTTGTATTAAACCTCTCCTTATCTCAGCCCTGGGGCTTTGTATTTCATTCCCTTTGTGGGGGAGGGGCAGTGGCCGCGTGGTCTCAGACCCCGGCAGGGGCTAAACCACCAAAGCTTTTGGCCCCCAATGTGGGGCACGAGAGGGCTGAAATAAGGACAAAAGGAGAAGGTGTGTTAGGTGTAATTTTTCTGTTCTTATTTGTACTGCTTGATAAGAAACATTTGTAATGCTGGCCAATTTGCTTGCGTGGTGGGGCTGGATTAATCCTTATATGCACTGTGTGTTCCCAGTGCTGATGTTTGTTGTCGGTGGAAAATGTGTCAAGGGTCTTGTTTTGCTGTACTGGCTGCAGACTGCTTATAATGTGCTTGTATCACTGCTTGTGGGGGTGAACCGGTACCTGTTTGTTGCCTGGGCTTTTGTTAGGGGTCTCACCCCCTCTATGGGTGAGCCAGGGGAAGAGATCCTCTCGGTTTTTGAGAGTTTTAGCTATCCCTGGAGCATCCTGGCCACTGTGTTTGCGGCACAATGATTTCTGAATGTCTGCCTGATCTAGTTTTGGGCCATGCAGTACTTCTCCAATAATGGCACCACCCGGAAACCTGCCCCGAGGGCAGATAGTTATAAATGGCTAGGTGTGTGGGAAAAGATGGGCAAGTGCCTGAGTCAGTGGTCACCCCCAATGCTTTGGGATTTCACTCCTGAACAAATGCAGAGTCCTGATAAACTGGTGGAGTATTTGAAAAAGGTGTGTTGCCAAGCTGACAAACACCAGGAGACACAACTCGCTGCGATGTGCTGGGGGCTTGCCCATGCCTACCGTGTCATCTTTAACACTGATCACTGCCCTCAAGGGGGAGAAAGGGCTGCAGGATCTGAAAGGGAACCTACTGGTACAGCAGCTGGGCCAGGGGGACAGGCAGTGCCAGTACCAGTCGCCTCCACCAGCACAACAGCTGAGCCAGAGGGACAAGCAGTACCAATATCAGTTGCCCCGATACGGAAAACCAAATATACCAAAAAATCCCCTTGCAGTGTACAGGGTGATGATGAACCAGGCCCATCACGAGAGCAGGAGGAAGAGCCGGAGGTAATCATCCGATCTCTATCCCTGAGTTGCGAGATATGCGGAAGGATTTCAGCCACCTTCCAGGCGAGCAAATTTTCACCTCGCTGCTCCAATGCTGGGATAGTGGAGCTGCTGGTTTGGAATTGGAGGGGAGAGAGGCCAAGCAGCTGGGATCTTTAGCCAAGCAGGATGGTATTGACAAGGCAATAGGGAAACAGGATCAAACCCTCAGCCTTTGGAGGCGACTGCTGCTCGGTGTGAGGGAGAGGTACCCCTACAAGGATGATGTCCTATGTCGGTAGACAAGTGGACCGACATGGAGAAAGGCATTCAAAACCTCAGGGAATTGGCTGTGTTTGAAGTGGTTTATGGTGATCTGAATGATGAGCAGTCACCCATGGATCCAGATCAGGCCCCTTGCACACAGTTGATGTGGCGGAAGTTCCTGCAAAGTGGACCATAGGGACATTCCAAAGCATTAGCAGTAGCATCCTGGTGGCGAGACACCCAGACTCAGACAGTGGACGAAGTGATTAGCCAGCTCCGGCAATATGAGGGAAGTCTCCCTTCCTCCCAACATGCCTGGGTTTCAGCTGTAAGGGAACTGTCTCAGAGGCTCCAGAAAGTGGAAGAGGACATGTCCTACGTTCCACCTGCACGGGCCGATGTCTCAGCCATTAGAAGCAGGCGCTTCCCCACCCAAGAGAAGGGCAATGGAAGGTACACACCACGGGGCACCCTGTGGTTCTTCCTCCGCGACCATGGGGAAAACATGAGGAGGTGGCATGGACAGCCCACTCCCGCCCTAGCTGCACAAGTACAGCAACTGAAAGGGAAGACCACCATGAAAGGGGAGTCTTCCAAGAGAGACGCAGCTCCAGTGTACAGTCGGAAATCCCCCAGACAGAATAGAATGGCCAGCAGTATGCTTGACCCTCTTGAGGCGACCAGGAAGTCATTCTTGCAGGAGTCACTCTTAGATCAAGTGAGTGATGGTGAGCAGGATTAGAGGGGCCCTGCCTCCAGCCAGGTGGAGGAAAGGGATAATCAGATTTACTGGAAGGTGTGGATCCGATGGCCTGGCACATCAGAACCACAAGAATATAAGGCCTTGGTAGACACTGGCGCACAGTGCACCCTGATGCCATCAAGCCACAGTGGGCTTGAATCCATCTGCATCTCCGGAGTGACAGGGGGATCCCAACAGCTGACCCTATTAGAAGCTGAAGTAAGCTTAACTGGGAAGGACTGGCATAAGCATCCCATTGTGACTGCCCAGATGCTCCGTGCATCCTAGGTATAGACTACCTCAGGAGAGGGTACTTTAAAGACCCAAAAGGGTACCGGTGGGCCTTTGGTATAGCTGTCCTGGAGGAGGTTGAGCAATTGTCCACCTTACCCAGCCTCTCAGAGGACCCCTCGGTGGTGGGGTTGCTTAAGGTTGAAGAGCAGCGAGTGCCAACTGCTACCAAGATGGTGCACCGGCAGCAGTACCGTACTAACTGAGATTCTCTGGTCCCCATCCATCAGCTGATCCGTCAACTAGAAAGCCAGAAGGTGATCAGCAAGACTCACTCACCTTTCAACAGCCCTATATGGCCAGTGAGAAAGCCTAATGGCGAATGGAGACTGACCGTGGACTACCGTGGCCTGAATGAAGTTACGCCAGCGATGAGTGCTGCAGTGCCGGACATGCTAGAGCTCCAGTATGAGCTGGAGTCGAAGGCAGCCAAGTGGTACGCCACGATTGACATCGCTAACGCGTTCTTCTCCATCCCAATAGCACCAGAGTGCAGGCCACAGTTTGCATTCACTTAGAGGGGTATCCAGTACACCTGGAATCGATTGCCCCAGGGGTGGAACCACAGCTCCACCATTTGCCATAGACTGGTCCATACTGCACTGGAGAAAGGTGGGGCTCCAGAACACCTGCAGTTCATTGATGATATCATTGTATGGGGGGACACAGCTGAGGAAGTCTTTGGAAAAGGAAAGAAGATACTTGAAATCCTCCTGAAGGCTGGTTTTGCCATCAAGTGACAGAAGGTTAAGGGGCCTGGAAGGGAGATTCAGTTCCTAGGAATAAAATGGCGAGATGGGCGTTGCCACATCCCAATGGAGGTGATAAACAAGATAACAGCCATGGCCCCACCAACCACCAAAAAAGAGACTCAATCTTTCCTGGGCGCTCTGGGGTTCTAGAGGATGCACATCCCAAACTACAGCTTGATTGTGAGCCCTCTCTACCACGTAACCCACAAGAAGAATGATATTAAATGGGGCCCAGAGCAACAACAAGCCTTTGAACAAATTAAGCAGGAGATTACCCAGGCAGTGGCTCTCGGGCCAGTCCGGACAGGGCAGGAGATTAAGAACGTGCTCTACACCGCAGCCAGGGAGAATGGCCCTTCCTGGAGCCTTTGGCAGAGAGCACCTGGGGAATCCCGAGGCCGACCTCTAGGCTTTTGGAGCCGGGGATACAAAGGCTCTGAAGCTAACTATACCCTGACTGAGAAGGAGATACTGGCAGCGTATGAAGGAATTCGAGCTGCCTCAGAAGTGGTCGGCACTGAGACACAGCTCCTCCTGGCACCCCGACTGCCGGTGCTGGGATGGATGTTCAAAGGAAAGGCTCCCTCCACACATCATGCAACAGATGCCACGTGGAGTAAATGGGTTGCGTTGATAACACAACGGGCTCGAATAGGGAACCGCGACCCCCCAGGATTAGTGGAAATGATCATGAACTGGCCAGAGAGCAAAGATGCTGGGATGTCACCAGAACAAGAGGTGAAACGTGCTGAGGAGGCCCCACCATATAACGAGCTGCCAGAGGAGGAGAAACGATATGCCCTGTTCACTGATGGGTCTTGCCGCATTGTGGGAAAACATCGACGATGGAAGGCTGCAGTGTGGCATCCCACACGAGAAACCACTGAAGCTGTTGAGGGACAAGGTGAATCGAGCCAGTTCGCAGAGGTGAAAGCCATCCAATTGGCTTTGGAGATTGCTGAGCGAGAAAAGCGGCCGAGGCTCTATATCTACACTGACTCGTGGGTGATGGCAAGTGCCCTGTGGATGCGGTTGCAGCAATGGAAACAGAACAACTGGCAACGCAAGGGCAGACCCATCTGGGCCGCTGAAGTATGGCAGGACATTGCAGCCCGGGTGGAGAACCTTGTTGTGAAGGTGCGCCATGTGGACGCCCATATACCCAAGAGTCGAGCCACTGATGAACATCAACATAACCAGCAGGCAGACCAAGCTGCTAAGATCGAGGTGGCTCAGGTGGACTTGGACTGGCAGCGTAAAGGTGAACTGTTCATGGCCCGGTGGGCCCATGAGACCTCGGGCCACCAAGGCAGAGATGCAACATACAGGTGGGCTCGAGATCGAGGGGTGGACCTCACCATTGACACCATCGCAGAGATCATCCACGGATGTGAGATGTGTGCTGCAATCAAACAAGCCAAACGGGTGAAGCCCCAGCGGAATGAAGATCGATGGATGAAATATAAATATGGAGAGGCCTGGCAGATCGACTACATCACACTGCCACAGAGCCGCCGAGGCAAGCGCCACGTGCTCACAATGGTGGAAGCGACCACTGGGTGGCTCGAAACTTATCCAGTGTCCCATGCCACCGCCCGAAATACCATGCTGGGCCTTGAAGAGCGAGTCCTGTGGCAACACGGCACCCCAGAGAGGATTGAGTCAGACAATGGGACTCACTTCCGAAATAACCTCATAGATGCCTGGGCAGAAGAACACGGCATCGAGTGGGTCTACCACATCCCCTACCACGCACCAGCCTCCGGGAAGATCGAGCGCTACAATGGACTGTTAAAAACTACATTGAGAGCAATGGGGGGTGGAACCTTCAAACACTGGGACACACATCTGACAAAGGCCACTTGGTTAGTGAACACAAGAGGATCTGCCAATCGAGCTGGCCCAGCTCAGTCAAAACTTCCACGTGTTGTGGACGGGGATAGAGTCCCTGTGGTGCGCATGAGGGACCTGCTGGGAAAAATGGTCTGGGTTAGTCCTGCGCTGAGCAAAGGCAAACACATCCACGGAATTGTTTTTGCTCAAGGACCTGGGTGCACCTGGTGGATGATGCAAAAGGATGGAGAGGTCCGATGCGTACCACAAGGGGACTTGATTGTGGGTGAAAACACACCGTGAGTTATACTGTGCTTTTGTTAATTTTTCTTTGTTATTGCTAATTGCTAAGTGGCAGCTGGATGTGACGCACATGGTATAGAATAAAGGGGTGGATTATGTCCTGGTTTAGCTAGGATAGGGTTAAGTTTCCCCAGCAGTGGGGGGGAGCTCTAGCCGGGTTATTCAGATACCATGCGGACGTCACATCCTGGCGCGTCACATTTCCTGGCGCGGGAGCGCGGTGCACATGTGGTTTTGTACATCTGCTCCTCTCACTGCTGTATTTGGTAGCTATTTTGCTCTGTTCATTGCTATCACTATTACTGTTATTGTTATTGTTGTTGTTTGTTGTGTTGCTATTGCATTGTTGTATTAAACCTTTCCTTATTTCAGTCTTGGGGCTTTGTATTTCACTCCCTTTGTGGGGGAGGGGTAGCGGCCGTGTGGTCTCAGACCCCGGCAGGGGCTAAAACCACCACAGTTGCAAAGCAGGTGATCATTTCCTTGTATCAGTGTTTGTGACCAGCTACACATTGTGCATGCTGGTGGAAGTGCTGCGGTGCCGTGGGGTTGAAGGCTGCCCACTCTGGCTGTGCATGCAGGCCAAGGCTCCCCCCTTGCATGACTTCACAGCACTGGACTGCTGGGAGCACGCTCCCTGCTAGCTTGTGCTGGACCTGCCCTTCTGGCAGCACTGGTACCACGTGCTGGTGGAAAAACACTCTGGGGTGCCAGGCACCGTCTCCTTCCAGGTCACCATGCAGCTCACAGGTGAGGGTGCTTGGGGAGGTCTGGGTGGGAGTCATGGTCTTGACTCTAGGGCAGGAAGGGTGGCCAGGCCAGGCAGGGTCGGGGACAGTCTGGAGAGCAGAGCCGTCAGTCTGGGCACCTGTCCCGATCCAATGTCGGGGGAGGTTTCGATATGATCCCAAGAGCGAGTTTAAGACACAAATGAGTTCAAATGCCATATACCCAAACCAGTTTCTATTATTAAAAGTGAGGAGGGGTAGCAATAGGACAGAAAGGAAGGAAAAGACAGAAATCAAGCAAACATCCAGAATAGAGTTGCAAGAATAGTCACCACCATGGATCCAGCTCCTGTCGGTCATCAGTCTTCAGTTCTTTGGTGGTGGGTGCACACGCAGCAAAGTTTTCTGTTGCCTTTTAAATTCATCTTATCAGCTGATGAGCATATCTGCCCACCTTTAGTTTTTCCTCTGGTCCCAAAGGTTTTTGCTGACTTCATGCTTTTTGAACAATCGCCCACCTTCTGGGGTGGAAATGCTCGCCTCTTATCAGTTCATTAGCAATGCATGCATGGTGTCTGGCATACACAAAAGAGTCACAAATGGCTACATGATGGAGCTACTGATAAACATTTGGTTTCCACTCAGTCCATGTCTCCCCCTTTGAAGCTTATCTAAGGAGTGTGACAATGCAACTGCAAGGGAGTAGGGGGTGCATCCTTCGATACACTCCTGCTTCCTTGGGTGACATTCCTTAGACTAATCCAAAGGCCGCAGCTTGTCCTTGAGGTTTGCACACACACACAAGCAAGCTTTGAGGCAGTCATTTGACATTTCAGTCTCTCATAGTCCCCTCCCTGCGTGCCCAGAGGGAGTGTCCCTGCCACAGCCTGCATCCATGTGTGCCGTGGGTCCATGGGTGTACCTGGTCCCTGCCCAGAATGTTACCGCTCACTTGGCTTTCCAGGATGGTGTTGTCATGTGAGTGGCTGCATGGGCACAGATAGCTCTAGCTTGCACCTGCCTGATGATCTGTGGGTTCCCACGGCTCTTCCCTCTGTCTCTTGGTTATGAAGCACCTGTCAGCTTGTGAACACTGTGCATCTGTTGGTGCCTGCCTGTCTCTGCAGCAGTGCTCATCTGTAACTGACACCAAAATGGAATAAAAGCACTTATCAACACCAATGTGATGTAGACAACCAGACACTCCTTTATTAACAGCTGGGTGTGTAGAAGAGTGGTCTCATCAACAACACACACCTAACTCATGTAGCATGCTGATTATAGAGGATACAGTAATACATATTAATCAAGTTCTCATACAGAAACATGATAATTCCCGTAACTCAATTTTCTTATTCCCACCTCTTTCCGGTCATGAGCACTTGAGTCCTGAAATGAGTCAGGAGGCTGCTTTTACGACCACCACGGACTACTGACCTAAAAGTAAGACCCTCCAATGCCCTTGACTCAAGGACTTTGGCTCACATTTCAGTTTTAACATGCCTCGAGGCCCTTTCACAATGCAACTTTTAGAACACCTGGTCTACAGGGCAATAAATCGTCCTTACCAAACAGTCTAACAATGGTACCTCGTGATGAATCTTATTCTTTGAATAGAAATCTGGTTAATGATTATTACCAGCCTACGTGGCCTTAGCCTGGGACTTTACAAAGGACTTTGTAGCAGCTTAACTGGTTGTATGGTTACTCTAAATCATTCCTTATTTAAATCACCAAAAATCATTAAAATCAGCTCAGATTAATAACAAATCAGTAACATTTCCCCCCTTAGAAAGTTTTGAAAATCATTTCAATACTTTCATATCAGAGTCTATTATGTTTCTATCTCACTGTATGCTGGTGGGAGTCTTGGGATTTCTCTTATGATCATGTGACTGAATGCAATTTTGCTGGTAATTTGTTTCTTCAAGCAGGAATAAATCAACATTGTCATCAAGAAAACAACCAGAAAGATAAATAATGTGCCAATTAATGATCCTATCCATGAACTTAAATTCCAACCTATCCTCTAAAAGTTTTGTCTATCCAATCTTCTGACATATCTTCTTGGACTTTTTTAGTATCTTCTTCAATTTTTCCTAGTAATTCTAGATCATGTTCTACATCTTGTGTCACATTTGGGATATGTATGCAGCAGTGATCTACTCTATTTTTGAGGTATCCACAAACTCCATGCTCTTTAGGCAAGAGCATGTCTAGTGCCATTCTGGTTTGCAAAGTCATTCTTGAGGTTGCCTGCAATTGGAGATTTAATTCCTTAAATCCTTTCCTTGTGACATTAGCCAGTCTTTCTACTTGTCCAGGCAGTCAATACAGCCATTCCCTGTTTCTATATGATGCTATGGGATTCAAAAGGGATTCTAGAGCCCAGCCAATTTTTACTCTCGTCAAGGGTTCATACTGTATTTCATCTGTCTCTGATCTTTTAACTCACTCTAATTTTAAATTTTCTAAGGATCCTTTAAAGGGAGATTCCTTCCAAATTGGGCACAACGTTGGCATACCTGGAGTAATCTGTTTTACTTTTTCATCCAAGGGCAGATGCATCGTCCAGGTTCCGTCACTCATTGCCCAAACTAAATGTCCTGGACTCTGAATTGCAGATCTTCTACAGCTAAATATTGTTCTTCCTTTGGGTGTATAGGTTTTGGTTAAATTAAGACCTTTTTTCAAGTCCTCGGTAAAGACACCCATGTCTTAAGGCAGCAGCCAAAGGAGGAATTCTCTGAATTATTAGGTCTACATTGCTGCAGTCATATACCTCCTCACATTTCCACTAAGACACTAAGTATTCCTTTTCTCTCAGTGTGCTTCCTTTATCGTTTACTGATGGAAAGGCTGCGAAAATTGTCCCATCCCAAGTAAAACACCAAGGAGTTTTAGCCATATACTGAAACTGAGAAAATATAGACATGGACCATATAGAATCACATTGCACCTCCTCCTCTTGTGTAGTCTGATTGGTTTTGTCATATTTCCATTCCATGATGTTTCTACTTACATTGTTTTGAATTTCTTCATCATATGAACACCACCCAACAGTTCGATATCTTCCTATTTTTGTGAAAACACAATTTAACAAGTTTTCACTATCTGCTTTATTCCCTGGGGACTTCCATTGTTTCCTGATAATTTTCACTTGTTCATACCACTGAACAACAGGTTTTTTGTTCGCAATGAGTAGTCTCATTTTTGTGTCTTAAATTGGTCAAATTCATTGCTAAAATTCCCCATGGAACAGATTCACCTACTGCTCTTGGTATCGGTAAACAAGCAGTAATTTGTGTTACGTTCTGCAAATTGGAAAATTCCTTAATTAATCCTAACATCAAATTTTCTTCTGGTGTTTTCTTTGGGATGTATATTAGCTGTTCTGTTTCTATCTGACTTCTATTCCGATCTTCAGGTCTAATATTTCTTCATAAATCTTAGTTACATTTTGTCTTTCAATTGTTACCTCAAACCAGAAATCCACGAGCATCAGTTTCCAGATTAAAATCAAATCTAAAACAATTTCCAATCAATATATAAAGTTAGACATATTTTAGAGTAAATTCTGAAGTTCCCGGATTCCTATTGACGATCTTCCAAGAAGGGGGCGCCTTCTTCACTTCAGTATAGTGTATCCACGCATCTGATTCTGCGATTTTGATAGCTGTAAAGGTAGTCAGCAGTATCTGAAAGGGTCCTTTCCACTGTTCTTGCAAGGGTTCAGAAGTCCACGTCTTTGTGTAGACGTAGTCTCCAGGTTGAAAGTCATGTACTGGATTTTCCAGGGATAGAGGTCTGTTCCACACTACTGCATTTTGGATTGCAGTCAGGGTTTTTCCTAAGGAGAGTAAATAATTATATACATCTTGTTTTCCTTTTATATGCATATTTGGATTTGGTTCCAGAGATTCATATGGTTTCCCATATAGTAATTCATAAGGACTAACTGATGTGCCACTTTTTGGTTGTACCCTGATTCGCAACAATGCCAATGGAAGTGCCTGAGGCCACTTTAAATTAGTTTCTTGACATATTTTGCTAATTTGCCTTTTTAGGGTCTTATTCATTCTTTCTACCTTTCCACTGGATTGTGGCCTCCATGGTATATGTAAATCCCAAGTAATTCCCAGAGTTTTGCAAACACTTTGTACTACTTCAGCAACAAAGTGTGGGCCTCTATCCGAAGAAATCCCAATAGGGACTCCAAATCTCAGGATTATTTCTCGTAGTAACCATTTTACCACTTCTTTTGCCTGAGCGATACGACAAGGAAAGGCTTCCGGCCATCCTGTAAAAGCATCAACCCCCACCAGAATGTACCGATACCCATTTTGTCTAGGCAACTCTGAAAAGTCTACTTGCCAATAGTCTCCTGGTTCTGTTCCAGATTTGAGCCTACACATTTGGACCCTTTTCTTTACTACTGGATTATTTTTCAAGCACACATCACATTTTGCAGTTATCATTTTGACTATTTCTAGCATTTTGACTGATACTTGTCTTTTTTAAAAAAGTTGCCAACGCCTCTACGCCCCAATGACATTCCTGATGTTTTACCTGAATTATTTCTCTCGTTAGAAGAGGTGGTACTATTACTTGTCCATTAGATGTCATCCACCATCCAGTTAAATTTTTCCTAGCATTCAATAATTGCCCCAATTTATCATCTTCTTCTGAATATTTAGGTTTCTCCCTTGGGAGAACTACTGGTTTGGTTGGAATCAATGCCATTTGTAACATTATTTCTTTCGCTGCTTTTCTGGCAGCCCTATCTGCTAAGTTATTTCCTCCAATTTCTTTTGTATTCCCAACCTGATGTGTTTTACAGTGCATGATTGCCACCTGAGCTGGTTTCTGAACTGCTTGCAATAATTGCGAAATTTCATCCTGATGTTTAATATTTGATCCCTGGGAGGACAATAATCCTCGTTCTTTCCACAAGACTCCATGGACACGTACTACCCCAAAAGCATACTTTGAGTCAGTCCAGATATTTACTTTCTTCTTTTCACTTAATTCAAGAGCTCTAGTTAAAACAATGAGTTCTGCCTTATGAGCTGAAGTGGTGCCAGACAATGCATTTGCCTCTATGATTGAGTTGTCTGTTGTTACCGCATATCCAGAGTATCGAACTCCATGTTCCACAAAAGCTGCTGCCGTCTGTGTATAACTCCCAGTCGGGATCTTCCAGCGGTGTGTCCTTCAAGTCCTCTCGACTGGAGTACACATGTTCAGTGGTAGTCAGGCAGTTACGCTCCAGCTGCCCTTCTTCCTGTGTAGAACTTGGAAAAACTTTATGCAGGTCAATCTTTCTTCTGTAGCAATAAGTATGTCGTCCACATATTGCAAAAGTAAATGTCCAGGCTTTGGCTGTGAATCATCCAGTTTCCATACTTCAAGTTCCTTCTCCAGCTGATTTCCAAAAATGGTCGGGCTATTTTTATAAATCCTTGGGGTAGTCTTGTCCATGTCAATTGCATTATTCATACTCTTTGTGGATTTTCCCACTCAAAGGCAATTTTCTGCTTTCCTTCTCCAGAGGTATGCAAAAGAAAGCATCCTTCAAATCAAACACTGTAAGCCACTGATGGGTCTCTTTTAATGCTGTCAACAATGTATATGGATTTGCCACTACAGGATAAATGTCCTTAACTATCTGATTCATTGCTCTTAAATCCTGTACTAACCTATATTCACCTGAAGGTTTCCTAACCGGTAAAATTGGAGTATTATATTTGGATTCACATTCCTCAATAATTTTATAATCCAAAAATTTGTCAATCAATTTCTTATTTCCCCATCAAACTTCTGGTTTAATCAGGTACTGTTCAATACTTACTGGTCTTGCACCCTCCTTCAATTCTATTTTCACAGGTGGTGCTAATTTTGATTTGCCAGGTTTATCCGTTTCCCATAGTGTAGGGATTACTACTAGATCTAATTCCTGTGGAATTTCTTGTTCTTTTATTCTTTTTTTGTATCATCAGGATTTCTCCTGTCTTTGACTCAGTTATTTTTAGGAAGAGTTCCCCTTCTTCAAAAACAATTTGTGCATTTAATTTGGACAACAAATCCCTTCTTAACAAGGGTATCGGACCTTCTGGTACATACAAGAATTCATGTGTAATTATTTTGTTCCCAAATTTTAAATCCAGGGGTTGTAGAAATGGCCTCTTTTCTTCTTTCCCTGTTGCTCCCTTTATGTTTGCTGGTTTTGTTCCCAATTTCCCTTTACAGGTATTCAATACTGAAAATGTTGCTCCTGTATCTACTAAAAAATTTAGCCTCTTTTTCTCCCAGCTTAATTACAAATAGAGGTTCAGCTGGGTTCCACTCCGGTCCCCTTCATTCATCTAGGATCATTACTCTTGCTGCCTCTTGCTGACCACCCCTCATCTTTGGACATTCTCATTTCCAATGCCCTTCTTCTCTACAATAAGCACACTGATTTGTTCCTAGGGGTGCATTAAAATCTTGGTTCCCAGAATTCACAAATCCTCCTCCAAAGTTCCATTGGTAGGCCACTTCTCCTGATCTTCCAAAACATATAAAAGCCACCAATAATTACAATACTCTATCATTTGACTTTTATGTAAGTCATCATGTATTTCTCCCCAATGTGCTAACAGACATCCTAATGGGGACGTCTTCAGTACCTTTTCATCACAAGCCAAATTACCAACACTCTTACTCTCAAACAAATGTGTTAGTTTAGATACCATTTCAAACTATTTCAAAATTCACACACACACAATCACTCAATCTTTCGTTTCATTTCGTTCTTCTCCAGCTGCACCCCTCGCGGGATAACAGAACTGTGGATCTGAACTCCGCACTCGCTTCGTACTTATTTGTACGTCTCAAACTCACACAAACACTACAATTTTATTTTTTTTCCAAAATACAAATACCAACAAAACCCTATAGCATATAGGTTTTTCCAATACCCAAATTTGTCCAACCCTGCAATAGCTTTCACTTATGTCTTACGGGCAGACGCCTAGGCTCCCAATCCAAACAGGTACCCTTTGTCCAACCCTGCACAGCTTTCACCGTGTCTGACAGGCAGACTTTCCAAACCAATCCAAATAAGAAGTGTCTTACCAATTCCAGGGGACGTCGCAAAGAGCCTTATGGATCAGGGATCGATGGGTATTCCCGAGAATTCCTCGGTGCCAACTGGAACCCATCAGGTCCCTGACTCCTCCAGTCTCTTTCAGCAAGGTCCCATCTGGGTCACCAGAAACTGTCACCAAAATGGGATAAAAGAACTTATCAACACCAATGGGATGTAGATAAGCAGACACTCCTTTATTAAAGGCCGGGTGCGTATGGGAGTCGTCTCACCAACAACACACACCTAACTCATGTAACATGCTGATTATAGAGGATACAGTAATACATATTAATCAAGTTTTCATACATAAACATGATAATTCCCGTAACTCATTTTCTTATTCCCACCTCTTTCTGGTCATGTGCACTTGAGTCCTGAAATGAGTCGGGGGGCTGCTTTTACGACCACCACGGACTACTGACCTAAAAGAAAGACCCTCCAATGCCCTTGACTCAAGGACTTTGGCTCACATTTCAGTTTTAACATGCCTCGAGGCCCTTTCACAATGCAACTTTTAGAACACCTGGTCTACAGGGCAATAAATCATCCTTACCAAACAGTCTAACAATGGTACCTCGTGATGAATCTTATTCTTAGTCCTCCTGCACCAGCTCTCTGAAGGGTGTTGGAAAAGAGCTTCCTTGCTCCCTCCCCAGCCACTGTGAGTGCTGCAGGGGCAACGGTGGCTCTCCTTGGCCACAGGCTGGAATGGCTGGGGCTGCACAGACAACGCCTGGGCTTTCTCCTATGGCTTTCAGCTCCTTTCCACACTGCTGCTCTGCCTCAGCAATGTCATGTTTGTGCCTCCTGTGGCCATCACTATCCGCAGGCACTACCTCCTGGAAGCTGCCATCTACATCTTTACCATGTTCTTCTCCAATGTGAGTGCGGGGTTGGGGGCAGCTGGGGTGCAGACGATGGTCTGGGGCTGTGCAGGGTGGCTCTCACACCCTTTTCCCCCCACCCCAGTTTTACCATGCCTGTGACCAACCAAGCATTGTGGTGTTCTGCATCATGGAGTATGATGGGCTGCAGTTCTGCGACTTCCTGGGCTCCCTCATGTCCGTCTAGGTCACTGTCATTGCCATGGCCCAGCTCCAGCCTGTGGTCAAGCAGGTGAATGGGGGGAGGGGGCATGCGGGGTGGCCAGGGAAGGCACCCATCCTGACATGTGCCCCATAGGTTCTGTAAGTGCTGTGGACCATGCTGCTCTCCATTGATACAGAGAAATAATTACTTGTTTTGAGACTTATTTACTTATAGCAAACTGCTTAGCAACTTATTTACTCACTTATAGTAACTTATAGTATTACTTATAGTATTTTTGAATATTGCTAAGAATCCTGCTTGCCCAGACTGTTCTGTGGAATTTTACCAAGGACTACTGTGTCCATCAAAACAAAGCAGTTTACTGTGAAAATCTACCAAGAACTGCAGTGTTCAGCAAAATATTATGTTTTTGTCCTTCGGAAACAGATGTGCTCTAACTAGTTGGGTCTTGGTAATGAATAAAGATAGCCATATATGGACGGTAGAAGTTCCACTGGTACTTGTAGATAAGATAGAATGAGTAAACCGGCTGAAAACACTCTTGTTATTCAAGAAATTGGCTAAGAGACTCTGCACATGCTCCGGGGAAAAGTACAAGGTGAGAAAGACTACGAGCCTTCCTCCCAAAGCCCCCCGAAGACGCCCCCCAGGAGGCAATGCGCAGGTGCAAAGAGAACATAAACTGCTGACACCAGCCTCTAGAACTAACCCAGCCTTACTCATGCATATGTATGTTTGTGTTATGTAATCCAATGAATATGTATATCCACACTCTATAAGGTTCTGGTAAAATGTGCTGTGGGTATGCAAGCTTTGTGGAGAAACCCCCTTGCACCCCGGCCGGAGTAAAACATACCTGCTTTATAACTCTATTCGAGTTGTAGAGTCTTTTTTCCGCGAATCAATTTGGCACAGCAGATGGGACCCTCTCTGTCTGGCTGCAGGACCGGCTGAGAGGGGGACGCTCTAGGTGTGCCCTGAGGGTTCTTTCTCGGAGAACCTCCATCGCTCTCCCGATCTTGGCAGGGGCAGACAAGGACCATCCACTGGTGGCGGATCAGGTATGTTGGAGAAGGGGGAGACCTGTAAGTCATGAGATGTCCTACGTGAGGTAAAGAGCCTTTGTGCTCACCCCTGGGGTTGGGGTTCGAGTCCCCAGGTGGTAGTGGGCCCGTGGGTGGCAGGGTGATTTCGAAACTCTGACCACATTGGAACCCTAAGTCGACTTGAGTACTCCTAGTACGGGGGTACGGGAGTGGTGTGGCATTGCCGTGTTACCATCAAATGTAAAATCGGGTACCGTCAATAATAATTCAATCAATATCAATCAGCTGCAGACGTGCGGTGAATGATAAACGGCAAACAGCTCACAGTTTATGATTCATGGAAATCACAACTTTGGCAATTGTTATAATTGGGGTTCTGATGTTTGTAGTGTTTCTCATTTTATGTTGTGTGAGTAATAAGTGTGAAGGGCCCCTTTGTGTGCTTGTGTGATTGTCTGCGTGTGTGTGGCGCGGCCCAGCCGCGGAGTGAGTGCGGAGTTCTCTGATCTGCAGTTCCATTATCCTGCGAGGGAAGGAAGTGGTTGGAGAGGAAAAAAGTGCATGGCAGATGTTGGAACAGTGTTAACCGAACCAATTGTCAACTTCTGGTGTCCTATACATGGGAGTGGGGATTTTTCATGTAATCCAAATATTGTTATTGAGTGTTTTACTTGTAGAAATCACATTTGGGTTGTGTTTAGAGGTGATTTTGACTGTGAAAACTGTAGGGGGTGGTCAGATTTGGATAGAATAGAATGCTCGGGAGAGCTCATACAGGCATTCTGTGGAAATTTAGATAGTGTAAAAAATCAGTAAAATCCTTTAATTGGGCTAGGATCGTATGTGCAGGACAAGTTAACATTCATTAATAAAGAGGGCGCCCTAGTGCCTGCCCGCTGGGTCACTAGTGCAGCCTGCTTGTTCCTACTGTGTTTCAAGTGTTATAAGTAAAATATCTCTCCTCTAGCGGGAGGCAGTAATTTTAAGTTAATTGTTGTCTTGAATTTAGGTGCATACTCTGTGGGGAGAGTGCACCTTTGTACCATCTGCCTGAGGGGGATATTGTCAGCTTACTTGGGTAGCGTTTTAAGGTAAAGTACATGAGAAGGGCAGTGGCCAGAGTGGGGGAATAATCAAAAAGAGTCCCCTAAGCTGTATTTTAAAATGCTGGAAGAAGATAGGGGGACCTCCAGGCGCAAGTGTGAATAAAAAGACACTAATAAAATATTGCAATCAGTGGTGGCCCCTATATAAATTGGATGAGGAGAAAAATGGCCCCTTAATGGGTCCTTGAATTATAACACCCTGCTACAACTGATGCTGTTTTTAAGGAGGGAAGGAATTGGGATGATGTCTCCTATGCAGATATGTTTTTCACCCTCCGAGACCATCCTGAATATCAAATAGACTGTGGCCTGGCACCCCCACGAGATCCACTAGTGCTGGCACTGGAAAAAGAAAATAAGAAGGAAGGGAAAGAGAAAGGGGCCGAAATAAAGGATTTACCAGAGTACTATAAGATACGCCCACCAGGAGGCAATGCGCAGGTGCAAAGAGAACATAAACTGCTGACAACAGCCTTTCGAACTAACCCAGACTTACTCATGCATATGTATGTTTGTGTTATGTAATCCAATGGATATGTATATCCACACTCGATAAGTTTTTGGTAAAATGTGCTGTTGGTGTGCAAGCTTTGTGGAGAAATCCCCTTGCACCCTGGCGCCGGAGTAAACATACCTGCTTTATAACTCTCTCTGAGTTGCAGAGTCTGTTTTCCGCAAGTCAGTATAGAGCTTATAGCTCTATCCCTCATTTAAATGAATTCACTATATTGTGAACGGCAGTTACAACATTGAATTGTCAAACAAGTTACTACAATCATCACAGCTATTCCTATGATCAATACAAGTAATTGTTTAACCATTTGGGGTTTGGCAGCCATGAAGTAAGCTTGTTCCATATTTCTTCAAAGCCTAAAGAAGTATCGTCCTTTTGTACTTCTGAAGTGCTAAGGCTTGGACAGCAGGCCGAAGCCCGAGTTGACCTATAGATGAATCCTGTATATTTTATAACTGATAACCATTGTACTAGTAGGTATTGTACTAAGTTATAACAACCCACTTATGCTGGTGTAAAAAGTGCTAAAGCATTGAAATACTGCAGCCTGAACAACAGGCCCCAAGCTGAAGCTGCTAACTTAGCATGTAGTCATTAATAAAATATGTAAACTCGCTAGTGAAAGACAAAATATAATCAGTAGAGAGGAGAGAATGTATCCGACTTTCCTTTCGCAGCCTTCTTCAAGGCTGAGAACCCAAGTATTTGGCCTTGTTAGAAACTCCCTTGGTTCCCCCCCCAAGCCCTGGCCAGGCTTCAGGTGGAATCCAACAGGAGAATGAAACCAGAAATTTTCTGCTCAAAACAAAGGTGCCAGCTATTCTGGCTTGTCGATCTCTGGTATATAAGGCTGGGCCCATTTGCAGAGACTTTGGATGCCTCACCTACGGGTGGACGCACCGCGTAGGATTTCCCACTTGCCGGGACAGGCTCTCCAAATCCTCGCTGTAACCGGGGCTCCCCAGCGTCTGCGGATCTGGATGATGATGATAATATATGCAAGTGGTGATGTATTTCTCTTAATTACTATTCTCCCCCTCTCTCATGTAGTAATGATTTGATGCATTACCCTGTATTTTCCTGTTTGTTGCTTTAAGTGCACTATTCTGCTTCTTCTTACTGCATGTTCTCTGTATTACGCTGTTACATTACTTGGTTATTACCAGTAAAGTACGCCTACTCTTTTCACTCTGGTGTCTGAGTTTAATTGGTATCCTTAATCAGCAAAACGACTTCCTACAAAATACCTAATTGTTGCAATATTATTCCTAAATCTACATTTATTTTTCCTGTTTCATCTATGTATGTACAACAATTAGAATTCACAACTGCGCACACTCCCCCATGTGAGGCCAACATTATGTCTAGAGACATTCTGTTTTGGAGGGTGATTTCAGAAATTTCAGCGACTCCCCTCTGTAATGTTCCTATCGCATCAGTTGTAGCACTTCCAATTTCTTCCATTACACTAGAGATATTTACTATAGCCTTTTCTAGTTCACTGACTCCCAGCCAAGGAATAAACCATCTCGCAAAGGAGTGAAAGGCCATAGATCATATTACTAAAGGGTTTGGTATATTTCTCTTTTGTCTCCCCATGAGCAGTCTCACCCAGCCTGCTCCATGTAATTGAGGCATTACTTTAATTTGTGGGAGAACTACTCCTAATGCACATGATTCAGTCCACGAAGGGGCTAGTGATTTTCCGGTAGTGTTTCCACATAGCCAATACCATCCCTTTCCTTTAGGAACCTCCCAGTATTTTCCTCTACAGGTTTCGTGTTGATACAGAGAAATGATTACTTGCTTTGCAACTTATTTACTTATAGCAACTGCTTTGCAACTTATTTACTTATAGCAACTTATAATGTATTTGAATATTGCTAATATTGCTTAATAATCCTGCTTGCCCTGACTGTTCTATGGAAACTTACCAAGGACTGCTGTGTTCATCAAAACAAAGCAGTTTCTGTGAAAACTTACCAAGAACTACAATGTTCAGCAAAAATAAGAAACATGTCCTTGGGAAGCAGATGTGTTCTAACAAGTTGAGTCTTTGTAGAGTATAGATAGCCATATATGGACAGTAGAAACTAATAAGCTAGTGCTTTTAGATAAGATAGAGGTGGTAAACCAGCTGGAATCACTCTTGCTGTTCAAGAAATTGGCTAAGAGAATCTGCACATGCTCCGAGGAAAAGTACAAGGTGAGAAAGACTGTGAGCCTTCCTCCAAAAGACCCCCAAATACGACCACCAGGAAGCAATGTGCAGGCACAAAGAGAACATAAACTCCTGACACTAGCCTTTTGAACAAACCCAGCCTTTCCTATGCATATGTATATTTGTATTATGTAATCCAATGAATATGTATATCCACACTCTATAAGTTTTTGGTAAAATGTGCTGTGGGTGTTCAAGCTTTGTGGAGAAAACCCCTTGCACCCCAGCGACAGAATAAACATATTTGCTTTATAACTCTCTCTGAGTTGTAGAGTCTGTTGCACGCATCAGTGTTTCTTTTGTACCTGAAGTTGCAAGTATCAATCACACTGGAAATAATTCCCCACTGAAAAATTACCCAGAAGGGTAGTTTTCTGATCTGCTACGCATTTAACTTTCTCTTTCAATTTAGGAACCTTTATATCCCAAACTTGTGGGTTCTCATTCTGTTCCTTAAATTGAGTTTTGGGGTTGTTCCAGAGATCATCCCACGTGGTACTGAAGGGAATTGAAAGGCCAATCAATGAGAGGTTTGTAACAGCACTATGCCCTGGAAATGTAGTACATACCCAACATTCACTCATATTAATTACTAGTGCTATTCTTTTTACCAGCTGCACATGAGTGTTATCATACCACTGGGTTCCCAAGCTTTGTAAGGTACCTTTCTGATATATAACCAACTGTATCAGCGAAATAGTTACAGTCTTTTGAGTCGGAGCTTTAGAGGGGCCTCTTCCTGGGAGATCCATAGCGTTGGAGCTTTCTTGACTCGCGAATAATGAATCCACGTGGCTTGCTCTTTAATCTTTATCGCAGTGAAAGTCATCAACAGCACCTGGAACGGTCCATTCCATTTTTCTTCCAGTGGTTGACCTGAAAAAGTCTTAACATATACCAAATCTCCAGGATTAAAAGGATGAATCGGCTGATCTAGGCCTCTGACTCTAGTTCCCAAAACAACCTTATTAATTTTATTCAATTGTCTCCTCAATGATACCACATATTGGTATAAATGATTCTCTCCTAATTGGTGCAAGTCTTCCCCTTTAAATGGAAATTGGTAAGGTCTGACATATAAAATTTCAAAAGGACTGAGATTTTCTTTAGCTCTGGGCTTAGCTTTTATTCTTAACAGAGCAAGGGGAAGAGCCTGATACCAATATAGATTGGTTTCTTGACAAATTTTTGCCATTTGTTGTTTAATCAAGTGATTCATCTTCTCAACCTGTCCACTGGCTTGAGGCCGATATGGTGTATGCAATTGCCAATCTATACCAAATATTTTACTAACCTGTTGTATCACTTATTCACAAAAATGAGTACCTCTGTCTGATGAAATCACTGATGGCACTCCAAACCAGGGAATGATTTCATTCAATAACACTTTTGTAGCCTCTCTTGCCTTATTAGTTCTGCATGGGAATGCCTCTGGCCAACCTGAGAAGGTATCCATTAACACCAATAAGTACCATTACCTCCCTTTTCTTGGGAGTTCAGAAAAATCTATTTGCCAATGTTGCCCCGGACTATTACCTTTCCCTATAACTCCAATTTGAATTTTATTTGATGTATTTGGGTTGTTTTTTAAACAGATTTCACATCTTTGGGTTACTTGTTTCATAGTAGTGTATAAATTTCGCCTTACTATTTTTTGATTTAGCTGCTTGTATAGAGCATCTGCTCCCAATGTGTTTTCTTATGTTTGTCCAAAACTAGCTTCCATAGTATGTTAGAAGGCACTATTATTCACCCATCTGGAACATAAAACCATCCATCTTTTTATTTATTACCCTTCAAATCATTAATCAATTTTTGACCCTCCTTTGAATATTCAGGTTTCAGATCTGAGTTTAGGATTGAAAGTTTTACCATCTGGGACCAAAGCTAATGCTATGGTTTCAGTCATTTCTGCTGCCTGTCTGGCCTCCCGATCTGCCAAATTATTTCCAATTTCCTGTTCAGTGTTACCTTTTTGATGCCCTCGGCAATGCATGACGGCTACCTTTTCAGGGAGTTTTATGGCTTCTAGTAGCCTTAAAATTTCCTCCGCATGTTTTATTTGTTTTCCTTGTGCTGTGAGTAATCCTCGTTCTTTCCATACAGCACCATGAGCTTGTACTACTCCAAAAGCATATTTTGAGTCTGTCCAAATACTAATCTTTTTCCCTTTTGCCAGTTCTAAAGCTCTGGTCAAGGCAATTATTTCAGCCTTCTGAGCAGAAGTCCCTACTGGCTATGGTTTAGCTTCAATTACTTCAGAAGTGGTGGTCACAGCATATCCTACCTTATGGTTTCCCTGTTTTATGAAGCTGCTTCCATCTGTGAACCAGGTGTCTTCAGCATCCTCAAGTGGTTCTTCTTTTAAGTCAGGTCTACTGGAGTAAACAGCTTCCATGGTCTCCAGACAGTCATGGGTTACAGGCTCTGATGTGGTCCCATTGAGAAAAGAGGATGGATTCACAATGTTAGTGGTCACAATGTTTACATCATCCTCTTCCACCAGGATGGCTTGATAGTTTAGACATCTGGAAGGAGAAAGCCAATGGCCTCCTGTTTTGCTGATCAGGGATATCAATTAAACTCAGACACCAGAGTGAAAAGAGCAGGCGTATTTTACTAGAAATAACTAAATAATATAACAGAATAATACAGAAAACCTACAGTAAGAAAAGACAGAACAGTGCACTTAAACAAATAGGAAAATACAGGGTAATGCATCAAATCATTACTACCTGAGAGAGAGAGAATAGTGATTAAGAAAGATACATCACCACTTGCATACGTTACCATCATCCAGACCCCCAGTCGCTGGGAACCCCCGGTTACAGCGAGGATTTGGAGAACCTTTCCCTGCAAGTGGGAAATCCTACGCGGTGCGTCCACCCGTAGGTGAGGCTTCCAAAGTCGCTGTGAGCGGGTCCAGCCTTATATACCCAAAAATCAGTAAGCCAGAATAGCTGGCACCTTTGTTTTAAGCGGAAATGTCTGGTTTTCATCTCACGTTAGGTTCCCCCCAGAGCCTGGCCAGGGCTTAAGGGAGAAGCTAAGGGAGTTTCCCTGCTTATCTAGTTAATTTATGAGCAAGGTCACAAGGCCAGACAACTGTTTCTGTGGCCTTGTTATCTTGCTCACACATAAAGAAATATAAGGATACATTCAGGATAGACATGTTTTATGATGTTTAAGCTACATCTTCTATGCATATTTCACTAATGACTACATACGGAGTTAGCAGTTTCAGTTCAGGGCCTGTTGCTCAGGCTTCAGTATTCCCACCTTTTACATCAGAATAGTTGGTTTGCTATAAATTAGTATAATACCTATTAGCACAATGGTTATCAGTTATAAAATGTACAGGATTCATCTATAGGTCAACTCTGGCTTGGGCTTATTGTCTAAGCCTTAGCACTTCACCTCCCTTTTGTTCCAGGACAGCCGAGACAGTATGGGACACCAATACCATCATCTTTTGGCCCATAGTAAACTTTTGGGCTTCTTGAATGTTGAGAACAGCTGCTGCAACTGCTCTCAAACATCCGGGCCATCCTTTGCTCACTTCATGCAATTGCTTAGAAAAGTAAGCAACTGCCCGCTTATAGGGTCCCAGCTGTTGGGCCAGCACTCCCAGTGCTATGCCTTGTCTCTCATGGGAAAACAACCAAAAGGGTTTAGAAACATCAGGAGGCCCAAGGCAGGAGCTCTCATCAATTCCTTCTTTAATTGTTCAAATGTCTTTCTAGCCTCTCTGGTCCACATTAATCTTGATGGGACTTCCTTTAGCAAGGAATACAATGGCTTTACCAAAAGTCCAAAATTATTTATCCACAATCGGCACCAACCTGTCATCCCAAGGAAAGTTCGGAGTTCTTTTACCATCTTGGGTTCAGGTGTGCGACAGATGGCCTCCTTCCTCTCCGATTCTATGTCGGGGGAGGCAGCGGGTCTGCCTCTAGTCTAACTGAAGAAGAATTTAACCTTGAAGACATTCCAGTGTATCCATGAGAGGCCAGAAAGTCCCGAGAAGTGCCATGGAAACAAGATTAGAGAACTAAGATAAGAAGAACTGTCCTGACGATTCAGGCGAGAAACTATCACCCAATCGTGAACTGTTAGTTACTAAAGTAAACCAATCCTGTATGAACACCTACTTTGAAGAAGGTTATAAAAAAGCTTGTTAGAACAATAAAGGGGCTTTTGCAGCCATTTTGGTCGCTTTCACACAATCTGATGTTTGTCGTGTCCGTCTCAACTGCGACAAATGGTGACCCCGGTGTGATAAATTAGAGCGACGTGATTGATTAGAGCAACGTGATTAGAGCGAAGTGGTCATTTAAAGGAGAAGTATAACGGCGGCGGGAAGAGCCGCGGAGACGGAGCCCGGTGTAGCTGAGAGCAGAGGGAATCTGCCTGGTCCGGACCTGAATTTCGACACCTAAAAAGGTGAGCCACCGGGAACGGGACTGTAATTATGGGGCAGTCATTAACAAAGGAAGAGGAGACAATTTTGTCTACCTGGAAAGCCCTATTAAAAAGAAAGGGGGTTAAAACCTCAGAACAAAGCCTGAAAAAGATTTTGCTATGGAGTAAGATGCAAGGCTTTGAAGCCACAACAGTTACTGCATTCAGTGTGAGTGCATGGCAAGCAGTAGGATTGAAAATATTGGATGAGGTCTCTAAAGGACAAAAAGAGGCATGTGAGTTGGCAACCACATGGCGCTTATTGAGTGAAACCTTAAAGGAATGGAAGATAGAGCGTGAGGCCTCTGATGGGAAACTAACAGACATTCGACCTGAAGACAATGACGGGGAGGACTGTGGCAAAGGGACAAAGGCAGTGGATACCTCAGCCTCAGGAATAGCAGGCAGGAAACCCCTCACGGGCAAAAGCAGATCGCGCCCTCGCCCACCTCCTCCTCCTCCACCATTAAATATTTTGCGGGGCGATGAGGAGCCCCCCCCACCTAGTGGTGCAGCGGCGGCCCCTAGCGGCGCAGCAGCAGAAGGGGTGATTCCATCAGCCCCCCCCGAGGAGGAAAATAGGGCAGGTAACACAGAACCAGAGAGCGAGAGCGAAAATGAAAGTGAGGGAGAAGAAGCTTTAACCACGGCTTTACAAACTCTACATATCACAGATAAACCCATGGTGAAGAAAGCCCAGCCATGGACTCTCCCTCCATCCACAGTAACTGTAATTCCAAGGTCCCCTGATTGATTTTGGGAGGGAGTTAGAAAGTATGCTGCTGAGGCTGGCAACTGGGATCTGGTTGAATGCCTCAGCCCATACTCTCCAACCCCGGCATGTCCAAAGCCTGTAGATATAGCAGCAGAGGCTTATGGTGCATTCCCTGTTTATAAAGCTGTTGCAGGCACAAATGAGCATGATGAGCACAATCCGATCAGTTGGAAGGTGGTGCAGGATTTGCAGAATAAAGCACAGAAATTCGGAATCAATTCTCCTGAGGTCATGCAACTTATTCGAATAATTAGCACAGATTTGTTGTGTCCATATGATGTTACACATCTCGCACAAGTGCTGTTTCAGCCAGTACAATTACAAGTGTTTCAATCTACTTGGAGGCAGATGGCACGAGCAGCTGCACAAAATAATGCTCGACTGCCACAAGACGATCCGAGGTTAGGACTCGGAGAAGACGCCTTGCTTGGCGAGGGACCATTTAGTAACCCTCAGCTGCAAGCTACGTGGCCTCCGATTGTCCTTGAACAGGCACAACACATAGGGATTACAGCATTAAAGCGAACCATGGAAATGTCAGCTCCAAAACAGAAGTATATTGCTATCCGGCTAGGTCCTAAAGAACCCTTTTTGCAATTTGTAGAAAAAATATCTGCTGCATTGGAGAAACAGGTAGAAGATGAAACGTTAAGACAAATGTTGTGCAAACAGCTAGCAAAGGGTAATGCTAATGAGGACTGCCAAAAGATAATACAGTCTTTACCAGGAGATCCTTCTATTCCTGACATGGTGGCCGCATGTTCAAAGGTTGGTACAGTGGAACATAAAATGGCGGCTTTAGCTACTGCCATGAACATGCGAAATACAGGAAAATGCTTTGGATGTGGTAAAGACGGTCATATGAAAGTAAATTGCCCGAACAGAAGGTCAGCAGGCAAGCAGCCCATGACTGTCCCACCAGGAACTAATTGCAATAAATGTGGGAAATTGGGACATTTCGCGAAACAATGTCGTTCCAAGTTTCATGCTAACGGGCAACCGATACAGGGAAACCACAAGAGGAGCGCGAGAGGGCGTGCGAGGACATCAAATCCCCTCCAGACAGCAGGTCAAATCCCCTCTGTGAGCAGCTATCAGCCGCAACAACTGGCTCAGCAGGGTTGGATGTATCCACCGCCGACACAATAACTATAGTTACAAAAGACATTGTTAAGGTCCCTCTTGAGGCGAGGGGTCCCATAGGACGAGGACTGAGTGCGTTACTTATAGGAAGATCAAGTAGCACCTTAAACGGATTAATCGTGCATGTGGGAGTCATTGATGCTGACTTTACGGGTCAAATTTGTGCATTAGTTTCGACCCTTTATCCACCTGTTACGATTCCAAAAGGTACTCGTCTTGCTCAACTTGTTCCCTTTTTGAGTTGTGTTCCAAAAGCAGAGCAGCGCCTCCGTGAGGATAGCAGCTTTGGATCGACTGGGGCGCTGATGACTTTTTGGTCACAACCCATTGAGCCACATCGTCCGTCCATGAAGTGCATCATCTACAATCGACACAGTTGTCCTCCTTCTACTACAGTCTGTGGACTGCTGGACACTGGAGCGGACGTAACTATTATCTATCATATTAATTGGCCAATTAATGGGCCCACAGTGGTGGCAGACACAGGGGTAGTGGGGCTGGGAGGCTCCGCACGAGCAAGAACAGCAGCTACGGCAATTCTGATCACCAATCCTGAGGGCCAACAAGCAGTCGTTAAACCATATGTGACAGCAGCTCCCCTCAATCTATGGGGGAGAGATTGCTTGTCACAGTGGGGGGTGAAGATTACTACGGATTTTTAACGGGGGCCACTGTGCTGCAGGGTGTTAGGCAACCCACGCTTGTTTTAACTTGGTTAACGAATAACCCTGTGTGGGTGGATCAGTGGCCCCTACCAATGGAGAAATTAAAGGCCCTGCAAGAATTGGTGGCAGAACAGCTAGCTGCTGGACACATTGAACCCTCTCAGAGCCCCTGGAATACTCCAGTGTTTGTGATAAAAAAGAAATCAGGAAAATGGCGATTTTTGCATGACCTGCGGCAGATCAATGCTGTCATGGCCACGATGGGGGCTCTACAACCAGGCATGCCTTCACCGGCCATGATCCCTCAAGATTGGGAAATCATTGTCATGGATCTCAAGGACTGTTTTTTTACAATACCATTAGCTTGTCAAGACAGAGAAAAATTTGCATTCTCTGTGCCTTCTGTCAATCATGCAGAACCTGCAAAAAGATATCAATGGAAAGTTCTGCCGCAGGGCATGAAAAATTCGCCGACGATTTGTCAATGGTTTGTGGCACAAGCTTTGTCACCTGTAAGGGAAAGATTCCCTACCAGTTATTGTTACCATTACATGGATGACATCCTGTTAGCGTCAAACAACAAGGAGCAGTTGAATGACATGGAGAATGTGACTAGAAATTCATTACAACACTATGGATTAGTTATTGCCCCCGAAAAGGTGCAGAAAGTAGAACCCTGGAAGTATTTAGGACTAACAGTCACAGCTAGGCAGGTAATGCCTCAACCTGTGAAACTTAACCTTGAAGTTAAAACCCTTAATGATGTACAGAAGTTAATGGGATCTCTGAATTGGATTAGACCCTATGTCGGACTGACCAATTCACAACTGCAACCTTTATTGGAATTATTAAAAAATTCCAATGATCCAACAGAACCCAGAGTATTAACTGAGGAAGCAATAAAGGTAATTCACATGGTGGAACGATCTATACATGAGAAATTTGTTTCTCGAATAGATCTGTCTCAATTGGTGCAACTCTTTGTACTAATTGACAAAACTGTACCATTTGGTGCTTTGGTGCAGTGGAATTCTGAGTGGGATGACCCATTGCACATTCTAGAATGGATGTTTCTGTCATTCCGACCATGAAAAACTGCTCCTGGACTGTTTGAGCTTATTGCTGATGTAATCATAAAAGCCAGAAAACGATGTACAGAACTAACAGGGCGTGACCCAACTACGATTGTTTTACCTGTTCAAAACTGGTATTTTGAATGGTGCTTGGCAAATAATTATGAACTACAGGCAGCCATGGCGGGTTTTCAGGGACAGGTGTCATATCACCTGCCGTCACACCCGCTACTGAAATTTGCTCGAGAAATACGATTTGGTCAAAAAAAATTTAAGCCGCCCAGAACCAGTGAACGGCCCTACTGTTTTTACAGATGGCTCAGGAAAAACAGGTAAAGCAGCAGTAGTATGGTATGAAAACAACAACTGGAACAACAAAGTAGTATATCAAAATGGTTCTCCACAAGTAGTAGAGCTACGTGCAATGGCTGTTGTTTTTTCTATTTTTTCTGTTCCTGTAAATATTGTAACTGACTCAGCGTATGTAGCTAACTTAGTTTCTAGACTAGACAAAGTGGTTTTGACCATGTCAGACAATCAATTATTATTTGATGTACTTTTAGAACTCTGGAAAAGTATTCAACTACGGACAGAACCTTATTTTATCATGCACATCCGTAGTCATACCACTTTACCAGGATTTTATACAGAAGGTAATGCCAGAGCGGATGCTCTTGTTTCCGCTATGGCTCTTAATACTGTTCCTAACATAAAGCAACAAGCTGTATTATCACATCAATTTTTTCACCAAGGATATCGAGCTTTACGACGGCAGTTCGGCTTGTCTCATGCGGAAGCTCGGTCTATTGTAGCCGCCTGCCCTGACTGCCAAGGAACTCACACACCAGTATATTTTGGTACTAACCCCAGAAGTATGCAGGCTTTACAGATTTGGCAAAGTGATGTTACTCACATAAATGAATTTGGCCGACAGAAGTATGTTCATGTTTCCATTGATACTTATTCTCATGCCTTAGTAGCAACAGCACATAACGGGGAGACAGGAAAAGATGTAGTTCGACACTTCCAAAAGGCTTTCTCTATGCTTGGGGTACCACACCAAATAAAAACGGACAATGGCCCAGCATACATTTCACAGAAGGTTCAAACATTTTTTAATTTGTGGGGTGTTACTCATGTTACAGGAATTCCCCATTCCCCAACAGGACAAGCGTTGAGCGTGCACATAGTACGTTGAAGCGGCAGCTTCAAAAACAAAAAGGGGGAATGATTGGGGAACCACCACAGGCATGTTTAGATAAAGCAGTTTATGTTCTTAACTTTCTCCATTACGGGGATAATTCTTCTTTACCTCCTCTTTTTCAGCATTTCTCTTCTCTTTTTTCAAAACAGGATTTGCAAAAAGACATCAAAGTGCATGTTAGAGATCTAATTACTGGCCAGTGGAGTGGACCATGTGAATTATTAACCTGGGGCAGGGGTTATGCTTGTGTCTCTACAGATGCCGGCCCTCGCTGGGTTCCTGCTCGGTGTGTTCGGCCTGTGCTAGAACCTGCATCAGGGTGAAGGATGGGTAGTTCCACAACCCGAACAGAATGTCTGGGTAACTCTGCATTGAAAAAACTAACAAAGTTAGGGTGTTTGCTTAGCAAACAAACTAATGCTCCTCTTTAGCTTTAAGTGGCCTTTTAACTGATGTTGATAGTGTTAGACATGCTACTTTACAGAATGGAGCTGCTATTGACTTTTTGCTTTTAACACAGGGACATGGATGTGAAGATTTTGAAGGAATGTGTTGCATGAATTTGTCTGACCACTCAGAATCTATTTTCAAAAGCATACAGCAGCTAAAGGATGGTGTCAAACATTTAACAGAAGAAGATGGATTAGATTGGTTAACAAGGATGTTTAAAGGTTGGGGACTTTCTGGATGGTTGATATCTCTGGTCAAAACTGTGGGGGTCATGATCTTGGTAATTGTGACTGTGCTTTTGATGTTGCCATGTCTTGTCAGTCTTCTGCAAAGGGCCCTGCAGAAGACTGTTTCTGCAATATTTCTATCACAAATACAAAAAGGGGGAATTGTCGGGGGAGGCAGCGGGTCTGCCTCTAGTCTAACTGAAGAAGAATTTAACCTTGAAGACATTCCAGTGTATCCATGAGAGGCCAGAAAGTCCCGAGAAGTGCCATGGAAACAAGATTAGAGAACTAAGATAAGAAGAACTGTCCTGACGATTCAGGCGAGAAACTATCACCCAATCGTGAACTGTTAGTTACTAAAGTAAACCAATCCTGTATGAACACCTACTTTGAAGAAGGTTATAAAAAAGCTTGTTAGAACAATAAAGGGGCTTTTGCAGCCATTTTGGTCGCTTTCACACAATCTGATGTTTGTCGTGTCCGTCTCAACTGCGACAATTCTAGTTCTCATTGTTCTTTTGAAATCTTGAATCCTAAAAAGGTCACTTGCTGCTGGACCAATTGAGCTTTCTGTTGAGAGACTCGATATCCACAAAGTCCCAGAAAATTAAGCAAACTGACAGTACACAATCTTCCTTCGTCCTTGTAGCTATTAAAAGGTCATCTACATATTGTAGTAAAGTTCTTTCTAGTGAGGGAGGGGTCCAGGTTCCAAGTTCCTGGGCCAATTGATTCCCAAAGATAGTGGGACTGTTTTTAAAACCTTGTGGTAACACTGTCCAAGTTAACTGGGTTTTTCACCCTGTATCAGGGTTTTCCCACTCAAAAGCAAATATCTTCTGGCTTTCTTTTGCTAAGGCCAGGCAGAAAAAGGCATCCTTTAGATCCAGTACAGTAAACCATACTTGATCTCCTTTTAATTTAGTTAACAAAGTATAAGGATTTGCCACCACAGGATGTAGGTCTTCTACAATTTTGTTTATGCCCTTAAATCCTGAACTAATCTATAGCTCTTGCCATCAGATTTCTTTACAGGTAAGATAGGGGTATTATACTCTGATTCACATTCAATTAACAGTCTGAATTCAAAAAATTTATTAATGATTTCTTTTACCCCTATCTGGTCTTCTGCATGCAAAGGATACTGTTTAATCTTCACCAGAGCAGCTCCTGGTTTTAATTTGATTTCTATTAATTTGGCATTTGTTAAAGGATTTCACCAGACTGCAGGTACCTCTAGGCTTGCTTTATTAACAACTCAGAGTTGAGCCATCACCTCGGTGAGTGGTCCTGGTTAACAAAAAGCACCCTCTATATATATGATTCTACATAACATGCAATACAAAGAGTCTTTGGTGATTTCCCAGGTACTTTCAGCTCTCAATTTATCATCAATTTCAAAAGTCCATTATATTCCACAATTTCACCTAGTTCCCATCGTTCCATTCCAATTCTTCTTCTGATGACACTGCTCACTGATGCAGTCTTCAGTCATCATGGTTACTTATCTTCTGAACAATCTTCATCATAATTCACTTTTAGACTTCTGAAAAAGACTCAAAATGCTCTGTTTAACATATACTTAATCTATGTCTAGTTTTTCATTACCTAGCCTTTCTAAATTGCTTACCCCAAGTTAATCACTTATTTCTTATCTTTTGTTATGTCTAAAACTTAATACCTAAGATTAATTTTTAGTAATTCAGCTTGAATTATGCCAGCCATGATGAGGCCTGTACAGGGGACAAATGAGCAGTATATGCATTGAACTGTCAGTATTGTTCCTAGAGCACCTGTGCTCTATTAATTAAACCTATAAACCAATATCTATTTATTAATTATTCCTGCTATTAATAATATTCTAAGAGAAAAGAATTTTCTAAAAGCTTGTTCCTTTTACAGCATGTTACAGAGGCTCCCAAATGAGCAACCAACCACCAAAAATAAAAAAAATAATTATTAACACAGTTAACTAGCTCTTCATAAATTACAGGTTCAAATGTCTGTGAGAGGAGAACAGAACATCTTTCTAGGGTTTAACGGCAACCCAAAACGCAGAACAAAGCCCCACTCCCTAGGGTTTAACGGCAACCCAAAACGCTTTATCACTCACCTGACAAGTGAGGGCTCTCAACCTCGAGGACCTGCTCAGGGCAGCGTCCCGACCCAAGGCACCTCGAGGAGTTTCCTTGGGCGGCGTCCTGACCCAAGGGGAGAGTCCTCGACCGCAGCATGCAGCTCCAGGGGACGAGCTCAAAATGGCTCCCCCAGGGGACTCCATTTATACCCAGGCCGAATCTGACCTGTAGTCAATAGCGGCTCCCATTGGCCAAAGGCCCCAATTACCACGAAGCCCTGAGAACAAAGGCAGTCAGGAGCTACTGCACTTCAGCAGCCAAGAAGCTCTGCTTTCATTGGGCAGATGCACCTGCCACACAGCATTCTTAGCCTTTCTTGGTATTCCAGAAGCCCACAATCCTGGATATACCTGGTTCAAAATTTCTGCCGGTATCATGCTCTCCTTTTCAGTCTGTAGCGGAGACAAACTTAAAAAATCGATTAATTGGTCTTCCTTTATTATAAACTCAATTCCTTCGGCACCAAAACCAATCTTTGCTCCTAGTTGCTCTAACAGGTCTCTCCCTAATAATGGTTTAGGGGATCTGGGCACATAAAGAAACTTGTGTATATCTATTTGTTTTCCTAATTTATACTATATAGGTTGCATGAAGAAAGCCTTTTCAGTCTGGCCAGTTGCTCCAACCACAGTTACAAAATCATTGTCCATATGTGTTAAACGTTGGTTCAAAACAGAGTAAGAGGCTCCAATATCTATTAAAAATTCAACTTCCTTATCCCTGTTCCCTAGCTTTATTTTAACCAGTGGATCCGCTAGGGTAGATGCCCCAGGTCTCTGTCAATCCACCTCTTCCACCTCCACAATTGTCGCCCTTTTCTTTTCCTGCAACTCAGGGCACTCATTCTTCCAGTGTCCTTCCTTTTTGCAACATGCACATTGATTCTGACCCAATGTCCCTCGAGAGCCCCCCCGTCCTCCGCGTCTGCCTCCTCTACTTCTTGTTCCACAACTTTCTTTTTTCACTATTCCTTCTTGTTTTAGTGCTGCCACTGTATCAGTGACCATCATTTTTGACGCTTTGCTCCGATCTACGTCTTCCCTATTCCTGAAAACCCTCCATGCTTCCTCTGTTACTTTCTCAGGATCCCGATCGTCTGGTGATTTTAGTTTCTGTAACTTTCTCCGAATATCAGTGGTTGACTGTCCCAAAAACAAATTAGCCAAATCTCTCCTTCCCTCCTCTGAGGCAGTATCCATTTTAGTATATTTCCTCATAGCATTCTGGAGCCTTTCGAGGAAATCACTAGGTGTCTCTTTTGGCCCTTGTTTAGTATTATACAAAACAGAATAATTGAGTGCTTTGGGGATGGCGGTTGCCATTCCTGTTCTAATCAAATTTCTATATCAGACTGTGGTGGTTTAACCTTTGCTAAATGCCAGGTACCCACCAAGTTGCTCTATCACTTCCCCCCCTTCTCAACAGGGCAAAGAGGGGAAAGAAAATAAGATAGAAAAAAAAAACCCCAGCCCTTGTGGGTAAAACAAAAGCAGTTTTAATATAAGCAAAGCAAAGCAAAGGTCCGTGCGCGGAAGCAAAAAAAAAGAAAACAGATTTATTCTCTACTTCTCATTAACAGGCGATGTCAGGGCTTCTGAGGAAGCAGGGCTCCAATACGCATAGTGGTTGCCTCGGAGGACCTAGGGTGACCCCAC
The DNA here is from genome assembly GCF_031877795.1 of Strix aluco. Classification (NCBI taxonomy): domain Eukaryota; kingdom Metazoa; phylum Chordata; class Aves; order Strigiformes; family Strigidae; genus Strix; species Strix aluco. The sequence goes on from NC_133970.1 coordinate 6,352,602, forward strand.
CCCCTTCCTCCTTTCTCCCAGCTTTATACTGAGCAGACGTCATATGGTCTGGAATATCCCTTTGGTCAATTTGGGTCAGTTGTCCTGGTTGTGTCCCCTCCCAAGATCTTGCTTACCCCATCCCACTGTGGGGTGGGAAAATGTCGGAAAGCCTTGGTGCTGTGTAAGCACTACTCAGCAGTAGCCACAACACCAGTGTGCTATCAACACCCTGCCAGCTCCCAACATAAAACACAGCACCATGAGGGCTGCTACAGGGGAAAACCAATTCCGGCTCAGCCAGACCCAGTACACAGACCAACTTTTTGTACCCTTTATGACTGTTAGGGTCCCAGTGAGGGTTGATCAGGGGAACGTGATCATCAACAGTTCCCTGGAGTGTTCCCCCATCAAACTGGAACTGTACGTGTGTTCAGGCCGTCTTTAATATTAGCTGTTTTTCCGATTCTGTCATGGTTCCCAATAAAATATTCACATCTGCCCAATCAGGATCTTGATTTCCAAGCTATTAGTTACATCCTCCAGATCATCCCGATACCTTCTCACTACTTCCTTCCAAGAATTTAAATCTGCATGTGTAAACGGGACTTTTACCCAAGCCAATCCCTCTAGCTCTATCGCTTCCCGCAGGGGGGCCACAATCTTTAGCCCAAACTCCTCCTAAGTTTTAATCCGAGTTCGGCTGGTAATAGGGGACTTGGTGGGTACCTGGCATTTAGCCAAGGTCAAACCACCACACCCCCCTACTGCACCCATGTCTCCATCTCCAACTTCCGAGGGAGGGGGTGACGGGAGAGGTAGTGCAGGAGGCGGGAGAGGTAGGGACAGCTTAATGGTTCGAGGAGATCCGTCTCCTCATCCTGTTTTTCCTTCAACTTCAAGCACCTCTGCCCTATGCTACATGCCGAACAACACCTTTTAATTTTGGGTTTTCCCTTTTCTTTTTCCAGCACCATTGGATCTTGTGGCGCAGGGTTTACACCACAGGCACACTGCTACTCGGGGTGATTTCGGAGGGTGAAAAACATATCCACATAAGATACCTCATCCCATTTCTTTTCTCTTCTGCAAAAAAGCATCAACTCCAGAATAGTATTATACTCCAAACTGCCATTAAGCGGTCACTTTTCCACATCATCCAAAGTATATACGGGCCACCATTGGTTACAGTACTTAATCAGGGTTCTTTTGTCTACACTTCCCCCTGGCAGTCCCCTGATTTCCTTCCAATGGGTTAGTATACATCCAAGGGGGGTCTTTTTCAAAATTCCACTGCTTTGTTTATTTCCCATCTTTATCGTTGGTACAGATATGGTACACACTTTCACAAACTATTAATACTGGATAAGACCTATTTCCCAAATGACTTCCCCATTCCATCCAAACCCCACAATTAGGGCAAGCAAAGTCGCTCCCAGTTCCCCAAATCCTTCTCCAATACACGTTAAAATTTGCTCACAGTTAGTGTATTTAACGTCAGTATGGGGCCGACATCTATTATTCAATTATTTCAGACGGTTTTCACTCACATTCATATAGTTTTTTCGCTTCGCTGTCTCTGGCCACACCCCTCGTGGGATAACAGAACCACAGATCTGAACTCCGCACTCGCTTCGTACTTATTTGTAGGTCTCATTCACACACACAATCATGCAAATTCAGGATACAAAGCAAGTCAAGAGCTGTTAAACTTTAAAATTTTAAACCGTTTCTTTCACAGACATCTGTTCGCTTTTCAGGCGAGCAGAGGTATATAGCTTATATTACTACACAAAGAGCTCTCTTACACCATTTACACAAAGAACACAGAATTACACTTATAACCACAAGTACCACTAGGACAATTATGACAATTGACAAATCCAAATTTAACACCATACGTACAATATACAAGTTCCAAGTCTCAGAGTTAATATCGTTGCCAATGGTCAAAGTACACAATGAATCCAGCCCACAAACCAATGCACAGTGATTCACTGGGCAAATTCCAAGTACAGGTTACAGGCCAAGACTAAGGTACGCTTCAGATCAAGTGTTCCACACTATATTGCCAGGTGTATGGCACCCAACGTAGAACATCTTCTACGATTTATGGGCACCTTTACAAGGGCATGCCTCCCAAGCAAGAAAAAATTTTAAAAGAATATCTTTCCAAAGATGGTCCCTGTCTGTCCCCACAGTGAGCCCGGTGAGGAGAGGAGTACCAGGGGTGCCCAGGGAGTCCTCTGTCTCAGCGGCTCCTGCAGCCGGACAGAGAGGGTCCCATCCAGGGTGCGAACTGAAACAAAGAAATTAACTCAACAGTCAGAATCCAATATAAATTTTCAGCAGGTATTCTTTATTGCAGCGCTGGGGTCGCCCTGGGGATTCTCCACCATAAGAGCTCCTCCGAACTAGCAAGGGACATCAGTTTACATACACACAAACTATACATTTTCATTAGATTTCCAGGAAAGGGGTGTCTTATGATAATGAGTTCCTGGAATTCATTTACATAGTCCGAGCATGCGTAGTGAAAATAGGGTGAGGGTCTTCGGTGGTCAAGGGAAGAAGTATGTGTTCCTCTTCACGGTGTCTGCTCTTTCCAGAGCATGTGCTGTGAAGTAAAGTCACAGAATCACAGAATCACAGAATCATTCAGGTTGGAAAAGACCCTTGGGATCGAGTGCAAACATCGACCCTACTCTAAAAAAGTTCTCCCCTACACCATATCCCCCAACAGCTCATCTAAACGACCCTTAAACACATCCAGGGATGGTGACTCCACCACCTCCCTGGGCAGCCTATTCCACTGTCTAACCACTCTTTCTGTGAAAAATTTTTTCCTAATGTCCAGTCTGAACCTCCCCTGTTGCAGTTTAAAGCCATTCCCTCTTGTTCTGTCACTAATCACCTGTGAGAAGAGACCAGCATCAACCTCTCTACAATGTCCTTTCAGGTAGTTGTAGAGAGTGATGAAGTCTCCCCTTAGCCTTCTCTTCCTCAAACTAAACAGTGCCAGATCCTTCAATTGCTCCTCATAAGATTTATTCTCCAGGCCCTTCACCAGCTTCGTTGCCCTCCTCTGCCCTCGCTCCAGCACCTCGATATCTCTCTCGTATTGAGGTGCCCAAAACTGGGCACAATACTCAAGGTGTGGCCTCACCAGTGCAGAGTACAGGGGGACTATCACCTCCCTACTTCTGCTGGTCACACTATTTCTAATACAAGCCAGGATGCTGTTGGCTTTCTTGGCCACCTGGGCACACTGCCGGTTCATGTTCAGCTGCTTGTCACTTAGAACCCCCAGATCCTTCTCTTCCAGACAGCTCTCCATCCACACCTCCCCAAGCCTGTAGCGATGCATGGGGTTGTTGTGGCCCAAGTGCAGGACCTGGCACTTGGCCTTGTTGAAACTCATCCCGTTAACATTGGCCCACGGATCCAATCTATCTAAGTCTCTCTGTAGTGCCTCCCTATCTTGGGGTGTCCAGGTGTCTTCTTCCTAAATCGTCGAGATCATCCTCCCTAGATTGTATCTCTGTGTCCTTTTGTTTGAGTTCCCCTTATCTTTGTTTGCCTAAGTGCCCATTGAGGGCTTTGAGTCTGATATCAGTGAGTTATATTGGGAGTGTTTTACTTTTGTCTAGACAGACAAAGAGGCCTAGGGAAAACAGTTGAGGAGTCATTGAAAAAAAAAAACAAACAAACCACAAGCAAAACTTTCATGCATCACAGTTTAGTCTTAATAAGAAATACATTGGTTTGAGCCCTTTCAGAGGAGAGGGGAAACCTCACTGCCCCTTCTCACCCCTGCAGGGGACTACTCCAACCCCCTAGGCTCTTCCCCAACCCCACAGGGAACTTTGGGGGTGAGTCCCCAGGCAAAGCTCTGCATTCCAGTGGTCACAATGAAACAAAGAGTTTCACTCAACAGTCAGAATTGAGTATAACTGTTAAGCAGGTATTCTTTATTAGCAGTGCTGGGCAGCACTGGGGACCGCTCCACCAAGAGTGCTGCACCTACTGACAAAACGCTCTGACTAATATACAGAAAAACCATACATATTCATCAGAATTCCTAGAACAGGCAGTCTTATGCTAATGGCTTCTCAGAATTCATTTACATAGTCTGAGCATGTGTAGTAAAAATAGAGTGAGGGTCTTCTCCCCTCTGTGGTGGTCCACATAGTCGTCCTCACACTGTCCACTAGTTGAACTTTAGGCTTCCCGTGTCCATATATGGTCGTGGAGTTACCTCATCCGTCCTTCAGCTCCTGTTTGTTCCAAGGGGGAGAGTTAAAACTGGCTTCCAGTGATACAGAGAAATGATTACTTGTTTTGAGACTTATTTACTTATTTACTTATAGCAAACTGCTTAGCAACTTATTTACTTACTTATAGTAACTTATAGTATTACTTATAGTATTTTTGAATATTGCTAAGAATCCTGCTTGCCCAGACTGTTCTGTGGAATTTTACCAAGGACTACTGTTTCCATCAAAACAAAGCAGTTTACTGTGAAAATCTACCAAGAACTGCAGTGTTCAGCAAAATATCATGTTTTTGTCCTTGAGGAACAGGTGTGCTCTAACTAGTTGGGCCTCGGTAATGAGTAAAGATAGCCATATACGGATGGTAGAAGTTTCATTGGTTCTCTTAGATAGAATGAGTAAACCAGCTGAAAAACACTCTTGTTATTCAAGAAATTGGCCAAGAGAATCTGTGCATGCTCCAGGGAAAAGTACAAGGTGAGAAAGACTACGAGCCTTCCTCCCAAAGCCCCCTGAAGACGCCCTCCAGGAGGCAATGCGCAGGTGCAAAGAGAACATAAACTGCTGACACCAGCCTCTAGAACTAACCCAGCCTTACTCATGCATATGTATGTTTGTGTTATGTAATCCAATGAATATGTATATCCACACTCGATAAGTTTTTGGTAAAATGTGCTGTTGGTGTGCAAGCTTTGTGGAGAAATCCCCTTGCACCCCAGCGCCGGAGTAAACATACCTGCTGTATAACTCTCTCTGAGTTTAGAGTCTGTTTTCCGCAAGTCACCAGTCACTTATCTTGACACTGGCGTCTTCTTAGATACTTGTTTTTAGGTCCCTGTTATCAGGGATGTACTCAGGGAGTTTACCAGACTGTCCAAGGCCTGTTTTATCTCCACTAGGCAAGGAGTTACAGGTTTCAAAAACATCTTACAAGTGGGTAATGACTACAGAGGGTAGTTAGGAAAAGAGTATAAATGAAATTATACGCATTGCAGTAAAATACAGGAAAAATAAAAGCTAGTAAAACACAAGTGATGGTTAACGTTAAAACTCAATGTCCTACTTTACTGGTCCCTATACATTAGCAAGGTCAGGAGGTCTTGTAATTTCAAGTATACTTGTAGCAACTTCCCTTCATTTCCCCCCTTTTCAATATACATGTGAATTCTTTCGCATTTTTCATAACATTTTCTCTTCCATTTCCAATCTTCGCTTGAAATATTCACCTGTATTTACTTCGTGTTGGAGTTTATTTCTCTTCCAGGTTGCATAGTCGTCTACAGTTTGCCTACAACACCGCATTGTACACTGTATTAAGCAGCATGTTAATAGCACTATTAATCCTATAGCTAGTAAAAACACGAACAATTGTTTGATCCATGCAAAATTGGGTAACGAAGATGTGAGTTTATTCCAAAGTTTTTCAAGGCCCCATGAGGTATCATCCTTTTGGACCTCATGGAGGATTTTTACCTGATCCCAGATATTCTTGATATCTGTGGAAATTCTTTTGTCTTGGTTTATGTACGAACAGCAACTACCGTTAATCACCGTACAAACTCCCCCTTGGGAGGCATATAACATGTCTAATGCTATTCTGTTTTGTAAGGCTATTTTAGATAGTTGATTTACCTCCTGTTGCAAGGCCTGTAATGCATCTGCAGTAGCATTTATTGTGGTTTCCAAAGTTGCAGATATATCTACTATTGCCTTTTCTAATTCACTTACCCCTAACCAAGGTAAGAACCACCTTGCAAATGAGTGAAAACTTGTGGGTCTTTCTACCAATGGATTGGGGCTTCATTTAGTGCACTCCCAGAAAGATCTAATCCATCCTCCTTTTAACTGGGATTCTATTGTTATGTGGGGAAGGACTGGTCCTAAAGTACACTCTCCTTTCCATCCAAGAGGTAAAACTTTCTTTGCTTTATTGCCACACAGCCAATACCACCCTTTCCCCACTGGGGGTGGCCATCCTTTAGGGATGGCAGTTTTACTTCATCTTGTTTGGTTCTTATTCCACATGTTTGCCCCTCCATATGGCAAATACGTGGTGCAGTTGGGGAATTTTCCTACAAAGACTGTTTCACCACACCTTGGGTCAGTTGCATTTTCTCCTCTTTCTGGTCCAATTGTCATTTGGGAACACCTTTGAACACAACGGACATTTTCAACATCCCAGCAGCCCCCCTCCCCGTACCCTGGGAACAGAGCCCAAAGTCAGAGAGATTTACTGGATGCCTAACAGGATTAGCAACTTCAGGTGGGCAACTCTGTAATAGGATTTCAATCTAATTAAACCTGCTGCTTGGGATCTGGGCCCCAGCATGCTGGAGCAGGGTGGGCTTGAGGGGCTGTGGGGGTGGCCTGAGGGGACAGCAGGGACCAGGTGGGCAGGAGCAGAAGGAGGAGTGAGCTGGCAAGGGCCATGGTGGTGGTGGCAGGTTTAGGGCTTTGCTGCCCGCATCTCTGGGCCATGGGGGGGGAAATGGCTGTGGGAAGACAGCCTGGCATGGAGGCATGCTGGACAGCTCAGGCAGCTGGGAAGGAGTCCCGGTCACTGTGCAAGGGGGCTGGGGGACCTGCACCCACTTCCCTCCTTTCCCTGAGAGCTCACCCTCTGGCCCTTTATCTGCCATGCCAAATGCCCTGTCTGGTCCAGCCAGGGGGCTGATTAAGGGTTAATTTTTTTAAATGAAAAACATTTCTTACTTCACCAAGTCCAATGAAGTAGTCCCATTGAATCCCCCAGAATCATTCAGCCTCCTGTGTCCCAGTCCCATCCTGCCTGCTGGGCTGTGAGTGCCATTGGCCTGGCATTCCCTGCTCCAACACATGCTCCCTGGAAATGGGTATCCCAAAGGCTGGGACCATGCTTCCCCCCCACAACCTCCTCCCACCCCTAACTTCCACTGCAGGGATGCTCTGCCTGCAGCCTGCCCTCCCTGTGGGGCTGCTGGGCCCTGCCACTGCTGCCTGCCCATGACTACTGGGCCAGGCTCACAAGACAGTCTGTCATTGCAGACAGCAATTGCATACCATGCAACTTTAATGTGTCAGGCCTGAATTATTGAGCCCTGTAGTGGGCTGCATGTGTGCAGGCAGGACCCATCATCCCTCCTCCTCTCCCTGCGCATGCATGCCCAAATGGGCAGCAGCAGGTGGGGGCTGGTGAGAGGTCCCAGCCTCTGGGGTCTCTTTGGTTGCAGGAGAGTACTGTGCCCCTTGATAGCCCTAAGGGCTGCGAGGTGTGGGTGGTAGCATGGTTGTTGGTGCCACCAGCTCAGTTGCCCGGGGGTTGGTGGTCCCTGTGCAATGAGACCCCAAGGGTGGCATTATATCTGCAGGGTGCAGGGTTGTTACCGAAAAACTCGGAATAAAACTTATCAACACCAATTTGATGCAGATAAGCAGACACTTCTTTATTGACGGCCGGGTGCGCGGGTGAATGCTTTCACCGACGACGCACACCGTGCACCAAAATCATACATCTTATATAGAACTTATTCATACATATTCATTAAGTATTCATACATAAACATAACAATTCCTGGAAATCATTATCATACTCTCCTCCTATTTCCGATTCTGCGCAGTAGAGTCCAGAAGCACCTGGAAATGGGTCTGGGGTGTAATGTGAGTCGGTTAATGAGTCGGTGGTCGCGATCTCCCCTGTCGGAATTACCTATTGCTTGAGGACACTGTTTCTTGGCTTAAACTTACATGTTGCTTCAGTCGATTTCCCCACTTTCCCATTAATCTGGATCCTGACATCTCTCTGCATTTTTTCAGGTTATAAAATACCTTATAAGTAAATGCTATATCCAAATTATCTTGAATCTTAAGCCTGTTATCTATAGTTCTAAATGTTCCTACTAGGTGATTCTGACCAATTCTTTTGGCCTTGGTACAGGGCTGTACAGGGGAGTTCGTAGTAGCCTCGGTTCCTGTATAGAGTGCAAATGCAACATATGATTTCTACTAAATATCTCCTATAATTCTATATCCCTATTAAAATTAAACAAATTAATACTACTCTATATTAAATCAATGACATATCAAATCAGTAACAGGGTCAGGTGTATAGGGAGGGATGCACCATCCTGCTCTGTCCCTGCCTCAGCATTTTCTCCCTGCATCCTCATGAAGCTCCATGGCCAAAGGCAGTAGATCCCCCCACTCCTGCTTCGGGAGGTCCTCACCCCCCTTCTGCTCGCTCTGCTGCTGGGCCCCAAGGAGACAAGACCTTTCCATTGCAGTCAACATAAATCCCACCATGGGTGCAGCCAGAGCTTGCTCTTTGGCCACGCATGGCTATCACTGTGCCACTCTGGGGATGATGAAAGGCTGGAGGAAAGGCCCAGCTGCTCTCTTCTTTTGCAATTTGTCTGGAGCACCCTACAGTCACTTGATTTTCTCATCAGAGTAGCAAGCCTTGACCACCCTCCCCATGCAGACCCATCCATCACTCACAATTGGCACTGCTGCACAGATCACAGGCAATGGAGCCGCCTGCCCTACTCTGTCCCTGGCTGTCCCTCAGCCCTGCAGACAGCAGCCTGGCCATGGCCAGCCTGGGGGAAGCAGCTCTGAGAGGCAAAGGGACCTGGTTTCTCCTGGTGTAACCCACAAAGACCCTGATTGCTCACCCCTCCTTCTCCCCCACCCCCTAGCCCTGTGTCTCACCCTCCTGCTGCCATCCCTAGCCTTCATTCCATGTTAGGGACCCCTCACAGCTTCAGCCCCAGTGTGGAGGGTGCTGGGTGAGAATCAGGTGGGAGCCAGGCACTCGCAGGCAGAAGATACAGGTACAGATGGAGCAAGCCCAGCCTCAGTGCATGCTCCTGCATTGCTCCTGCCATTGGACATCTCTCCAGGTCCCTCTGCTGGGACAGCACCACGCTGCAGGTACCTGTCCTGTGTGCCTGGGACAGAGGTGAGCACGACAGAGCCAGCCCAGAGCAGGGACAAGGTGATCTGGGATGGACCTGGGCATAAGGAACCAGCATTGCCCCAGCAGCACCCTGTGCCACAGCACCTGGAAGTGTGAGAAAGCAGTGGGGTGGCAGGGTGTTATGACCCAGACTGGGAGCCCAGGGAGTCATAAAGGTTTTGTGATCCCCTTGGGTTAAATTAAGGTGAAATGACACCAAACAACCAGTTTAAATGTTTTACTTGTGGTAGAAGCAACTTAAACTTGGAAAAGGATAGTAAGTGATGTGGTCTCATTGATAAATCTATAAGAAAGAAAAAGGAGAGGAGAGGAGAGGAGAGGAGAGGAGAGGAGAGGAGAGGAGAGGAGAGGAGAGGAGAGGAGAGGAGAGGAGAGGAGAGGAGAGGAGAGGAGAGGAGAGGAGAGGAGAGGAGAGGAGAGGAGAGGAGAGGAGAGGAGAGGAGAGGAGAGGAGAGGAGAGGAGAGGAGAGGAGAGGAGAGGAGAGGAGAGAGTCAAAGAAATATAGGTGGTGCATCAAATGGGATGCATCAAACACAGTATAACCAGTCAGTCAAAAGAGGTGATTATCTCGCTGTATTCAGCATTGGTGTGGCCTCACCTTGAATACTGTGTGCAGTTCTGGGCCCCACAACTTAAAAAGGATGTGAAGGTCCTTGAATGCATCCAGAGGAGGGCAACAAAGCTGGTGAAAGGGCTGGAAGGCATGTCCTATTGTCACCAAAACGGGATAAAAGAACTTATCGATACCAATATGATGTAGATAAGCAGACACCCCTTTATTAACAGCTGGTGTGTAGAGGAGTGGTCTCACCAACAACACACACCTAACTCGTGTAGCATGCTGATTATAGAGAATACAGTAATACATAATAAACAAGTTCTCATACAGAAACATAATAATTCCTGTAACTCAATTTTCTTATTCCCACCTCTTTCCAGTCATGCGCACTTGAGTCCTGAAATGAGTCAGGGGGCTGCTTTTGCCACCACCACGGACTACTGACTTAAAAGAAAGACCCTCCAATGTCCTTGCCTCAAGGACTTTGGCTCACATTACAATTTTAATATGCTTCGAGGCCCTTTAACAATGTATCCTTTAGAACACCTGGTCTACAGGGCAATAAATCATCCTTACCGAACAGCCTAACAATAGTACCTGGTCATGAATCTTATTCTTTGAATAGAAATCTGGTTAATAATTATTACTAGCCTACGCGGCCTTAGCCTGGGACTTTACAAAGGACTTTGTAGCAGCTTAACTGGTTGTATGGTTACTCTAAACTAAATACGGTATTTCCATGACTACTTAAAACATTTATAAAACCGATACTCCTGTAAAATTCCATTTAATTGATTAGGCCTAATCATTCCTTATTAAAATCAGCTCAAATTAATAACAAATCAGTAACACTATGAGGAGTGGCTAAGGACTCTGGGTTTGTGCAGTTTGGAGAAAAGGAGGCTGAGGAGTGACCTCATGGCTCTCTACAGCTTCCTGAGGAGAGGAAGTGTAGAGGGAGGTGCTGATCGCTTCTCCCTGGGATCCAGTGACAGGATGTGTGGGAATGGTTCAAAGCTGTGCCAGGGGAGGTTTAGACTGGACATTAGGAAGCATTTCTTTACCAAGAGGGTGGTCAAACACTGGAACAGGCTTCCTAGAGATGTGATCGATGCCCCAAGCCTGTCAGTGTTTAAGAGGCATTTGGACAATCCCCTTAACAACATGCTTTAACTTTTGATCAGCCCTACATTGGTCAGGCAGTTGGACTAGATGATTGTTGTAGATCCCTTCCAACAGAAATAGTTCTATTCTATTCTATTCTATTCTATTCTATTCTATTCTATTCTATTCTATTCTATTCTATTCTATTCCAGTGGCCAGCTGAAACCGCCTGGTGATGGTGCGGGTCACCTGCCTGTGTCCCAGGGCTGGGGGCTCACCAGAAAGGGACTGGGGTGCAACCCTGCCCCACTGCTCCTCTTGCACTCCCCTGTGCCCAAGCTGGGGGGGCAGGGGGCACTCCAAGCTCTCCTGCGTCCGGTGTTTTTGGGGCAGGGCAGGGTCCAGGGGGTGCAGTGTGCGTGTCATAGAGTGCTCCTGGCAGGACATCCCCATGCTCGCACTGCAACCTCACTGCACCCTGCTGTACACTCACTGCACCCCACGCACCCTGTTGCACTCTCAGTCTAACCCTACCAGTTCCTGGTACTGCATGCCTCTGTCTCCCACTGCACCTCCAATGCCACCCCATGCACCCCCAATCTGCAAATCGCAGAGCACCCCACTGCAGGTCACATCCCAGGGCACCCCTCACTGCACTTCACCTCCATCCAGGGACCTGCCCCCTCTCTGTGCAGGGGAACAGCCTGCCCCACAGCCCTGGCACCCCCAGGGATTGGGGAATGGATACCATGGTGCCCCAGGGCTGGAGGGAGGAGGCTGCAGCCCTTGGTGGGGAGCATGGCAGGATGATGGGGAGCATGGCAGGGAGATGGGAAGCCCAATGGGATGATGGGGACCACAGTGGGGAGCTCAGTGGGATGATGGGGAGCACAGCCCTTGGTGGGGAGCATGGGCAACCACAGCCCAAAGGTGCCCTCCCATTGCAACTTCACTGGTTGCAAGCAGCAGGGCTCAGGAAGAGGGATCCCACCTTTCTCCCACCTTTGTCCACCCTGACCAGCTCCCAGGGAAAAGCCGGGGCAGAGCTATTTGCAGGCAATGGCACTGCTGCTGCAGGGCTCGGGGCCAGAGCCACTGGCCAGCAGCTGCTTTCTGCTCCCTACTTGGGAGCACAGAGGAGGGTTTCTGTGCGGCCGTGGGAACAGCATTCCCACTATGGCTGGCCCCACTCCCAGCAGCCCCCACAGGCTCTGGCTCCCTACCCACCGCGTCATGGGGCTGGCGTGCCTCTGTGCTATGGCCCTTCTCTCTGACCCAGGGCATGCAGCTGGCATGGGACAAGGGATGGCACCATGAGGGGTAATGGGCTTTCCTGGCACCACTCGCCCACATTTCTTCCTCGCCAGATGCCAGCTGGGCTGTGGTATTGCCACTCACCACTGCCATAGCCCCTGCCTTCCCCAGCCATCTCACTGGCAGCCCTGTTGGCTGTGCTCCCGTCCCCTCTCCATGGCTCAGCCACACATGGGGTGCTCAGGAAGGGCAGGAGTTTGGTGACATCTTGCTAGGGAGTTACAGGGACATATAATGCAACCTCACCCTGAAGATCATGCACAGCTTGAAGTGGGTGTCTGCACAAAGCTGGCCCCATTACAACTCCAAGATGGATGACAAATGCTTCAACATGGACTGGACCGCCTGCTGGGCTTGACCCAGCGTGGACCAGCCTCTACATGGGGTCCCTCTTCTACTGAGGGAAGTGGCAGGTCATCTGCCAGCCCTCCAGCAAGTGGCATGCAATGCAGCAGGACTATCACCCTGATATTTACCTGCCCTACGCCAGCAGCATCAGCTACGTCCTCTCCCTGGATGCACCCAAGAAGATCCTGGAGGTGGCTTGGCATGTCCACCCCATCCCCGTGGAGGACACCTACATGGGCATACTGGCAGAGGTGACAGGGGTCTGGGCGAGAGCCAGCGCCTGCTTTGCCAAGCACAACGTGCCATGGCATGTCTGCAGCTACCACTACCTGAATGTGATCCACATCCTGAGCCCACAGGAGCAGGAGGGGGCTCACCACAATATACTGCAAGCCCCCAGCTCACCCACTGGAAGTGACCCGCCAAGGAGCTGGTGACCAAGGGACCAGGGCTGCAGCACATGCTGCCTTCCCAGCACCGGTGCTGCCCAGCATCGCCCACCCTGGCCCCTTCCCTTGCAGAATGATGCAGTCTGTGCCTCAGCCGGGCTCCCTGCCCTCCCCAGGACCAGTGGCAGTCCTGCTCCCCTCCACAGCCTGGCAGCGCCTTCTCCGGGCTGGGGTCCTGCCGGCCCCAGGCCCAGATGGAAGCTTCAGGGAGCAGGAAGGGGCAGAGAAAGTACATCTGCCCTGCGGTCTGCAGCCTGGGAGTTTCTTGGAGACTGTAAATAGCCAAGTTCCCCTTCTGCTCATCTCGGAAGTGAGAAGGGGAACATCCCCCAGAGAGAGGGAAAGAATTGGTTGATTGTCACCACTGGTACAAAAGCTATTTTTAATTTTATTAAAATGCATCTCTTCTATAAAATTCTAAAATATTCAAGACCTTTGCTATAAAGATTTGTGCCGTGGCTGCATAGTGAAGCTGTTGCCCCTGGGGCCAGCGGTGGCAGCACTCACGAGGGGGTGCAGCCAGTGGCAGGGGACACCCGAGGCTCCACTTTCTGATTTGGGGAGGTGTGGGGAGCACCGGAGGAGCAGGGCACCCTAGGGCTGCCCTCGAAAAGGGGCACATAGAGGATGTAGTGGCCAAAGGGGCCGGGGTGGGTCTGTAGCCAGAGCAGGAGCTGGTGCAGGGTCTTGCTCACCTGCACCAGGCTGTGGGAGAGAAGATGGACGTGGGAGATGGTGTCGTCGGCCAGGCTCTCCAGCAGCACCTGCTGCTGCCACAGTGTCTGCAGGATCTGCACCAGCAGCTGCTGGACGCTCTGGAACAAGTCTGCCACACCGGAGCCTGTAGCAAGAGAGGGGTCAGCAGCAGCAAACCCTCACCACAGCTTCAAGAGCCCAGCACATGGTGTGGCTGTTGCGACACCACAGGGAGGACTGTTGCATTTAAGGTAGTGAATTAATTTGGTAAGAGATGAATCCCCTTGCGTTCTAGACGGATTAGAGGGGCTAGGGTCAGCTGGACTTATCTCTTAATAGCTATGCCAATTATGGCCGTAACTATAGGTCTGACACCAGATGCACGAACAGCCCATGTGCTGTAGATCCGGTGGCATTCAAGAGAAGCAGTCAGCTTCACGAATAGTACGGTTTATTCTTATGAAACATCTACAGATTCTCTGAGATTGCTGTCCTGGTTTCATCCAGGATAGAGTTAAATTTCCTTGGGCTGAGAGGGAGCAAAGCTAGAGGGCCGGGCTGAATCGGTCAGTGGAGCATTCCATATCATGTGACGTCATGCTCAGTATATAAAGGGGACGCGTGCTCTCTCATTTCCATTTCCGGTTTCCGGTTGGCACGGTGGGATTTCTGGCGTGGTCAGGATTGCTGCTGGGGGCGGGTTGCGTACCGGTCGCTGGTTGGTGAGCAATTACATTATATACTGCCCATTTGGACTTACTATTGTTACTGTTGTTTTGTTACTATTACTAAATTTTTTTATTCAACCTACAAATTTCTTTTTTTGTCCCTCATCTATTTCACCAAGGAGGGGGCGGTAAGTAAACAACTGGCCACATGGTGATTGGCTACCAGCCGAGTTCAAACCACGAGTCTTCTGGCGCCCAATGTGTGGCCTGAGGTTTGAGATAACGAGAGATCGCATCATAATGCTGATTGCTTGGCTCCTTAAGATTTTATCATCTCACTTGCTGTATGTATTCCCCATACTGTTGCTCACCATCTGTGAGAGCTGGGTTAAAATTTTGGTTTTGCTATACTATGTAATGCTGATCTATGACACGATGCAGTCGTCGGTCCTGGGGCTATTTACAATTGTGTTTAAGAAATTCAGGAATTTCAAATATCCTTGGAATGTTGATATTAACATGGTCATCTTACTGCTAGGAGCTAGTGTGTTCCTGCATGTGGTTCAGGCTTTGTTCAGGGTTAAGCAACTATTTAAGAGTATCACCTGGAAATCTACGCCAAGGTTGGAGAATTATGAGTGGCTGGGGGTGTGGAGTAGCATGGGCAAGTACCTAGAACAGTGGGCACCTCCGGTGTATTGGAACTTCACTCCTGCACAGGTGCAGAATCCTGAAGAACTAGTAAAATATTTGGAAAAAGTATGTTGTCACACGGGTAATTCCAGAGAGGCACAGCTCACAGCAACATTCTGGGGCCTAGCCCACACCTACTGAGTGCTATTAAACACTGTTCAGCACCCTCAAAAGGAAGAGAAGGGCTCTGGATCTGGTAACAAAATAACAGATATTGCAACCACTCCAAAGTCCACAACAGAAACTGCAGCCGCTACAACCCCAAGGACAGGTGCTGCAGCTGAACCAGATGACGGTGTCAGTTGCTCCCATACATAAGAAGAAATACACACAAAAATCCCCTCGTGGCGTACAGGGTGATGATGAACCAGGCCCATCATGAGAACAAGAAGAGGAGGCAGAGCCAGTGATAGTCAACCGATCCTTATCCCTGAGCGAGTTGTGAGACATGCGAAAAGATTTCAGACGCCATCCAGGTGAGCAACTCGTCACCTGGCTGCTCAGATGATGGGATAGCGGGGCCAGTAGCATGGAATTAGGGGGTAGGGAGGCGAGGCAGCTGGGATCCCTGTCTAGGGAAGGGAGCATTGACAAAGCCACTGAAAAGAAGACACAAAATCTCAGTCTCTGGAGGCGACTCCTGTCAAGTGTGAGGGAGAGGTATCCCTTCAAGGAAGATTTTGTATGCTGTCCAAGTAAGTGGACCGCTATGGAGAGAGGCATTCAATACTTGAGGGAACTAGCTGTGCGGGAAATGGTTTACTATGACCCAGATGATGCGTGGCTACCCACAGATCCAGATGAAGTCCAATGCACCCGGCCCATGTGGCAGAAGTTTGTACGGAGCACACCATCATGATATGCCAACGCATTAACAGTAATGGACTGGAGAGACGAAGAGGGATCAACAGTGGATGAATTGGCTCACCGACTACGACAATATGAAGAAAGTCTCTCTTCTCCCATCATCGCAGCTGTGAACAAATTATCTCAAGATTTCCAGCAATTTAAAGAGGACATGTCCTACTCCCCACCTGCACGCACTAGGATCTCGGCTATTAGGAGCAGTGATTTCTCTACTCAAGAGAACTGGTATACCCCACGGGGGAAGCTGTGGCATCGCCTGCGTGACCATGGAGAAGATATGAAGAAATGGGATGGAAAACCTACCTACCTCCTAGAAGAGCGGGTATGTGAGTTGGAAGGAAGAACTACTACAAAACGGGGTCCTTTCAGAAGAAATGCTGCTCCGGTTTCCAGTAATCATGTACCCAAACAGAGCAGAAAGTTTCACTTTGCTCACGATCCTATGAGAAGAACTTCTGATTTGTATTCACAAGAAGTGAGTGATCAAGATGAGACTGAAACCCGTGCACACCACACTAACCCATTTGTCGTTAGCGGGTATTATGACCAACATTAGAGGGGCCCTGCATCCAGCCAGGCGGAGGACAGGGACAACCGACTTTATTGGCCTGTGTGGATTCGATGGCCTGGCACATCTGACCTCCAGCAGTATAAGGCTTTGGAGGACACTGGTGCACAATGCACCCTAATGCTGTCAAGTTTTAAAGGGGCAGAACCCGTTCGTATTTCAGGAGTGACAGGGGGGTCTCAACAGCTGACTGTATTGGAGGCCGAGGTGAGCCTAAGTGGAAAAGAGTGGGAAAAACACCCCATTGTGACTGGCCCAGAAGCTCCATGTATTCTTGATATAGATTATCTCAGGAGAGGGTATTTTAAGGACCCAAAAGGGTAACGGTGGGCTTTTGGTATAGCTGCCTTTGAAACAGAAGAAATTAAACAGCTGTCTGTGTTACCTGGTCTCTCAGAGGATCCTTCTGTTGTGGGATTGCTGAGGGTTGAAGAATAACAGGTGCCAATTGCCACTACAACCGTGCACCGACAGCAATATCTCACCAATCGAGACTCTGTAATCCCTATCCATTAATTGATTCGTCAGCTAGAGACCCAAGGAGTCATCAGCAAGACGCACTCCCCCTTTAAGAGCCCCATGTGCGAAAGTCTAATGGAGAGTGGAGATTGACAGTAGACTATCGTGGCCTGAAGGATGTCACGCCACCGCTGAGTGCTGCTGTGCCAGACATGCTAGAACTTCAATATGAACTGGAGTTGAAGGCAGCCAAGTGGTACGCCATGATTGATATTGCCAACACATTCTTCTCAATCCCTTTGGCAGTACAGTGCAGGCCGCAGTTTTCTTTTACCTGGAGGGGTGTCCAATACACCTGGAATTGGCTGCCCCAGGGGTGGAAACACAGCCCCACCATTTGCCATGGACTGATCCAGACTGCACTGGAACAGGGGGAAGCCCCAGAATACTTACAGTACATTGGTGACATAATTGTATGGGGTAATACAGCAGAAGAAGTTTTTGAGAAAGGGGAGACAATAATCCAAATCCTTCTGAGAGCCGGTTGTGCCATAAAGTGTGGCAAGGTCAAGGGACCTGGACAAGAGATTCAGTTTTTAGGAGTAAAATGGCAAGATGGATGTCGTCAGATCCCAATGGATGTGATTAATAAAATAACAGCTATGTCCCCACCAACTAGCAAAAAGGAAACACAAGCTTTCTTAGGTGTTGTGGGTTTCTGGAGACTGCACATTCCAAATTACAGTCAGATTGTAAGCCCTCTCTATCAAGTGACCCGGAAAAAGAATGATTTTATATGGGTCCCTGTGGCGGTTTGAACTCAGCTGGCACCCAGACGCCACGTGGCTGGCCGTTCACCTCCCCCTCCCCCCTCTGGTAAGATAGGGGAGGGACAAAAGAAGAGAATTCATGGGTTGAATAAAAAAGAAAGAATTTACTAAATATAACAAGAGAACAACAGTAACAACAGTGAGTCCAAAAAGAAACGGGTAAAATGAAGCAGTGGCTTACCAAGCGCGATGACCGGCCCCCCCACAGCAACAATACCACCTGACGAGCAGACGGCGCACATGCCAGCTCCCAGCGAAAAGCCGAAAAGCCGAGAAAGAGAGCGAGAGACCACCCACCTGCGCATGACATCACATGCTATGAAATACTCCAATGAAAATTAACTCCATCCTGGTCAAAACCAGGACAGTCTCCACCCCTTATTCCATACCATTGATGTCATGCTCAGGTTTCCAAATACATCTTAAGGAATCACCACCCCCTTTTTTTCCCAGGTCTCACAGATATCATTCCCTTAGTCTATGGGCCATCCTTCCACAATGTTTGCTGAGTTCATTTAGTCCATAACTTCGGGTTCCATCTGTTATGACAGTCAATAAATCTGAGGAATGAGGCGGAGTTGGCTCAGTCGGTGGAGCAGGAGGCTTTGGATGTGGCACGGGGATGTTGCAAGGCACTAATTGCAATAACAGGGTTATTTGACAGTCCGGTTCATTGGCTATTCTCACCTAAAAACAAATCTCCCTGAGGCACACATCGGACCTCTCCATCCTTCTGCATTACCCACCTAGTGCACTCAGGTCCTTGGGCAAAAGTCATCCCACACATGGGTTTACCTTTACCCAATGCAGGAGTAACCCAGACGGTCTTCCCCAGCATATTCCTAATGCGCACTATGGGGGCCTTATCCCCATCCATGGTATGTAGGAGGTTTGATTGAGCAGGGCCAGCTTGCTTGGCAGATCTTCTGGTATTGACTAACCAGGTGGCTTTTGCTAAATGCACGTCCCAGTGTTTGAAAGTTCCACCCCCCCATTGCTCTCAGTGTAGTTTTTAGGAAACCATTGTATCGCTCAATTTTCCCAGAGGCTGGTGCATGATAGGGAATGTGACATATCCACTCAATGCCATGTTCTTTGGCCCAGGCGTCTATGAGGTTGTTTCGGAAATGTGTCCCATTATCTGACTCAATTCTTTCTGGCGTGCCATGCCGCCATAAGATTTTCTCCTCAAGGCCTAAAATGGTGTTCTGGGCACTGGCATGGGACACGGCATGAGTTTCTAACCAACCAGTGGCTGCTTCCACCATTGTAAGCACATAGTGTTTTCCATGCCGAGTTTGTGGGAGCGTGATATAATCAATCTGCCAGGCCTCCCCATATTTATATTTTGACCATCGTCCTCCATATCAAATGGGCTTTAACCGTTTGGCTTACTTGATCGTAGCACATGTCTCACATTCATGGATTACCTGTGCAATAACATCCATGGTTAAGTCCACCCCTCGGTCACGAGCCCATCTATATGGTGCATCTCTTCCCTGATGGCCTGAGGAGTCATGGGCCCAGCGAGCCATAAATTGTTCACCCTTATGTTGCCAGTCCAGATCTACTTGAGACACCTTAATCTTGGCAGCCTGATCCGCCTGTTGGTTGTTCTGATGTTCTTCAGTAGTCCGGCTCTGGGGTACATGAGCATCTACATGGCGTAGTTTCACAACCAGATTCTCTCCTCGAGCGGCAATATCTTGCCATAATTCAGCAGCCCAGACGGGTTTGCCTCTGTGCTGCCAGTTGCTCCATTTCACTGCTGTAACCACCCCCAAAGCACATTTGCCACCATCCATGAGTCAGTATAGAGGTAGAGCACCGGCCACTTTTCTTGATCAGTGATATCCAAGGCCAACTGGACGGCTTTCATCTCTGTGAACTGACTCAATTCACCTTCTCCTTCAGCAGCTTCAGTAACCTGTCATGTGGGGCTCCACACAGCTGCCTTCCACCTTCGATGTTTTCCCACAATGCGACCTGTTCAAAAGACTGATTAACAAAATCCCTTGGGAGGCTGCCTTGAAGGATATGGGAGTCCAGGAAGGCTGGACATACTTCAAGAGCAAAGTCTTAAAGGCACAGGAGCAGGCTGTTCTTGCGTGCCGAAAACCAAACAGGTGGGGAAGGAGACCGGCCTTGTCTAAACAGGGACCTGTGGCTGGATCCAAAGAACAAAAGGAGAATCTATGACCTGTGGAAGAGGGGGCAGGTCTTTCATGAAGACTATAAAGATGTAGTGAAGCTATGCAGGGAGAACATTAGGAGAGCCAAAGCGCAGCTAGAGCTCAGCTTGGCTACAGCTGTTCTATATGTTTCTATAAATTCGTTAACAGCAAAAGGAGGATTAGGGAACATCTCCCTCCTTTATTGGATGCAGAGGGGAACATGGTAACTAAGGATGAGGAAAAGGCTGAGGTGCTCAACGCCTACTTTGCCTCAGTCTTTAGCAGTGGAACTGGCTGTTCCCTGGACACCCAGGCTCATGAGCTAGGAGACAGGGAGGGGAAGCAGAATGAGGTCATCACAATTAAAGAGAAAGTAGTCAGAGACCTGCTACACCACTTGGATGCACACAAGTCTGTGGGACCGGATGGGTTACACCCAAGGGTGCTGAAAGAGTTGGCAGATGTGCTTGCCAAGCCGCTTTCCATGATTTACCTGAAGTCATGGCTAACTGGAGAGGTCCCATTGGACTGGAGGGTGGCAAATGTGACACCCATCTACAAGTGAGGCAGAAAGGAGGATCCAGGAAACTATAGACCTGTCAGTCTGACCTCGGTGCCAGGGAAGGTCATGGAGCAGGTCATCTCGAGTGCCATTAAAAGTCATATAATGGACAACCAGGGGATCAGGCCTAGTCAGCATGGGTTTACGAAAGGCAGGTCCTGCTGACAAACCTGATCTCCTTCTATGACAAGATGACCCGACTACTGGACGAGGGAAAAGCTGTGGATATTGTCTACCTGGATTTTCGAAAAGCATTCGACACAGTTCCCCATAGTATTCTCATAGAAGAACTGGCTGCCCACAGCCTGGATGAGCGAACGGTCTGCTGGATCAAGCACTGGCTGGATGGACGGTCCCAGAGAGTGGTGGTCAATGGAGCTAAGTCCAGCTGGAGGCCGGTCACAAGTGATGTTCCTCAGGACTCGATGTTGGGACCATTTCTGTTCAAAATCTTTATTGATGATCTTGATAAGGACATAGAGTGTATCATCAGTAAGTTCGCAGATGACACCAAGGTAAGCAGGAGTGTCGATCTTCGTGAAGATAGGGAGGCACTACAGAGAGACTTAGATAGATTGGATCCGTGGGCCAATGTTAACGGGATGAGTTTCAACAAGGCCAAGTGCCAGGTCCTGCACTTGGGCCACAACAACCCCATGCATCGCTACAGGCTTGGGGAGGTGTGGATGGAGAGCTGTCTGGAAGAGAAGGATCTGGGGGTTCTAAGTGACAAGCAGCTGAACATGAACCGGCAGTGTGCCCAGGTGGCCAAGAAAGCCAACAGCATCCTGGCTTGTATTAGAAATAGTGTGACCAGCAGAAGTAGGGAGGTGATAGTCCCCCTGTACTCTGCACTGGTGAGGCCACACCTTGAGTATTGTGCCCAGTTTTGGGCACCTCAATACGAGAGAGATATCGAGGTGCTGGAGCGAGGGCAGAGGAGGGCAACGAAGCTGGTGAAGGGCCTGGAGAATAAATCTTATGAGGAGCAATTGAAGGATCTGGCACTGTTTAGTTTGAGGAAGAGAAGGCTAAGGGGAGACTTCATCACTCTCTACAACTACCTGAAAGGACATTGTAGAGAGGTTGATGCTGGTCTCTTCTCACAGGTGATTAGTGACAGAACAAGAGGGAATGGCTTTAAACTGCAACAGGGGAGGTTCAGACTGGACATTAGGAAAAAATTTTTCACAGAAAGAGTGGTTAGACAGTGGAATAGGCTGCCCAGGGAGGTGGTGGAGTCACCATCCCTGGATGTGTTTAAGGGTTGTTTAGATGAGATGTTGGGGGATATGGTGTAGAGGAGAACTTTGTAGAGTAAGGCTGATGGTTGGACTCGATGATCCCAGGGGTCTTTTCCAACCTGAATGATTCTATGATTCTATGATTTGGAACCTGAGCATAATGGAAATGGTATGGAATAAGGGGTGGAGACTGTCATGTTTCGTCCAGAATAGATTTAATTTTCCTTGGGCTGAGAGGGAGCACAGCTAGAGGGATGGGTCTGGATCAATCATTGGAGTATTCCATGTCATGTCACATCATGCTTGGTATATAAAGGGGACGCACGCTCTCTCGTTTCCATTTCCTGTTTCCGGTCGGCGCAGCCAGATTTCTGGTGCAGTCAGGATCACTGCTGGGGGCGGGCTGCGTACTGGTTGCCGGTCAGTGAGCAACTGCATTATATGTTGCCCATTTGGACTTACTATTGTTACTGGTTTTTTGTTACTATTTCTAAATTTTTTTATTCAACCTACAAATTTCTTTTTTTTATCCCTCCTCTACTTCACAGGGGAGGGGGGGAAGCAAACGACTGGCCACATGTCGATTGGCTACTGGCCGAGTTCAAACCACGACAATTGCCTACGATAAATGCACAAACTGCAGGTTGGCTATATAGCACTACACACAAACAACCCAATTGCAATCACACACACTTAATTCTCAGGTAATCACTTGGCATAGCTAAGGGCCCAAATCTTACCAAAACGCGTACCTTCTCAGGGGGAGCGAGGAGCACAAACCCATCGATCTGTCCCTCTGATTTGGTATTGGATTATTGTCCCTCCGAGTTAGATACAAATTCGGGGTAGTAGTTATCTCAGTATGTATGTGTGAGTGGGTGGGACTGTGGTCAAGCCATTGTTTCTTGAATAATGACACAGCACATTCCTTGGTGCAAGGTGTGCACTGGTTTTGTGAGAAAAGAGGAAGACTGAGAGGTAAGGTCCCCAGAGTTCTGCAAAACAGTCCTTGAGAGAAGGGGAAGAGCAGGAGATAAATCTGCATAGTTGTGTGTTCTGCTGATCGAGGATGTCAATTAAACTCAGACACCAGCGTGAAAAGAGTAGGCTTACTTTGCTGTTAATAATTAAAGGGTATAATCAAGTGATACAGAAAATAAGCAATAAGAAAAATACAGAATAGTACACTTAATTATTACTACATACAGTAAATTATAGAAAATAAGAACAAGCAAGGCAATGCACCTAATCATTACTACACGATGGGGAGAATAGTGATTAAGAAAGATACATCACCAGTTGCGTACTGTTGTGGTTTGAAATCAGCCGGTAGCCAATCGCCACGTGGCCAGTTGTTTACTTACCCCCCGCTCCCTGGTGAAGTAGGGGAGGGACAAAAGAAGAAATTCGTAGGTTGAATAAAAAAATTTATTAATAGTTACAAAAACAACAGTAACAATAGTAAGTCCAAAACAGGTAAAATGCAGCAGTGGCTTACCGAGCACAGAGACCGCTACGCAGCCCGCCCCCTCCCCAGCAGCGATCCGACCGCACCAGAAAATCCTGCCACGCTGACCCGGAAACCAAAAAAACAGGGCATGAGAGAGCACGTGTCTGCCTATATACTGAGCATGACGTCACATGATATGGAATACTCCAATGATAGATCCGGACCCGGCCCTCTAGCTGTGCTCCCTCTCAGCCCAAGGACAGTTAACTCTATCCTGGATGCAACCAGGACACATACGTTACCAACATCCAGATCCACAGTCACTGAGGAGCCCCGGTTACAGCGAGGATTTGGAGTACCTTTCCCTGCAAGTGGGAAATCCTACGCAATGCGTCCATCCATAGGTGAGGCATCCAAAGTTGCGGCAAGCGGATCCAGCCTTATATAACAAAAAACAGCAAGCCAGAATAGCTGGCACCTTTGTTTTGAGCGGAAACATCTGGTTTCATCCTCCTGTTGGATTCCACCCAAAGCTTGGCCAGGGCTCGGGGGGAGAACCAAGGGAGTTTCTAACAAGGCCAAACACTTGGGTTCTCAGCCTTGAACAAGGCTGCGAAAGGAAAGGGAAGTTGGATACATTCTCACAACATTTCATCCTCACTACTGATTACATTTTGTCTAAGCTACATCTTTCTCTAGTGAGCATACATATTTCGTTAATGATCAAATACTAATTAATAAATGCTAATGGTAATACATATTTTACTAATTAGCAGATAATGGATAACATTTGGCTGTGAGGTTCATCTAGAGGTCAACTTTGTTTCAGGGCCTATTATTCAGGCCCTAGCACTACATCGTGTCAAATGTTCCTTGAGAAAAGTGGAAGAATGGGGCCACACGGCCTCTACCTCACTTTGCATTCCTCCTTGGTGTCATGGCAACACAAATCACTGGATCTCCATCCCCATCCTGTGTTTGTTCTGGACACCATGTGTTAAGGAAATGTGTGTTTTGCAGTTTTTTCACCGATTTGCTTTTCCCACACTTCCAACAAGGACCCACTGTGCAGGCTTGCATCTGATGCCTCTTCACCTGCTGCTGGCTGCTCTATCACAGCAGCCATCCCAGGGGAACCTGGGGCTGCAGCAGCCACTGGCAGCACTCATTTTCCTCTTCCCATCCCCGGGGACGTCTCGCCAGGGAAACCTGCCACGATGGTTTGTCATGGAGAGAACAACCAGGGTGCTGGAGCCATCCAAGCCTTGTGCTCAGCCTGACCCTGCCTCAGAGCCGTGGGCGGGCACTGCCTGCAGGAGCCCCTGCCCTCCATCCCCATGGGCAGGACAGGACAGAGTTGCCCCCTGGAACAGGGGGACTTACTCGAAGATGCAGACCCTTACCAGCCTTTCGCTCAGCTCTTTCCTGCTTCAGGGCAGTGTGACAGCCTGGAAGGAGAGCAGCCCCAACCTGTGAGCTGCCTCCTGCCCCGGGGCACACAAGCATGGCCGCCTGGGCATGGTACTCACCTAGGAGGGGAAGGGGAGGGAAGCAGAGACCAGCATCTACAACGAGAACTGTATCAGACCCTGCTCGCAGGACCGAGAGGGTTTACCAGGCTGAGTGAGGCAAGGAAAGCCTTACATGGCATGGCGGGGGATGTGGGCAGCACTCCAGCGATGTGGTCCCCACCATCTGCTGGGAGAGAGCAGAGGGGAGACATGTGCCATTTGACAGGACCTGTCAGGGGATCACCACCAGCCCAGGGTCTGCCTGGCTTGCCCCGGCCAGCCCCACAGCCCAACATGCCCTACCCACAGCTCCGCAGCACCCTGCAGGGCTCCAAAGCATTTCATGAGTTAGATACAAAAGCACCCACCACTGCAATGCAGCCACCTCTGGGCTGGAAGGCAGCAGCGCGCAGCAACGCTACACAGCAGATTAGGACTGGAAGTGAAGGAGAATCCCACATCCATTTGAAACTGCAGGGGGAATTTAGAGAGACAGAAGGTAATTATCCAGTGCGGATGCTGGCTGGGGCACCCACGCAAATCAGCCCCAGGGACGTATCCTGCATCACCTCAGTGCCAAACTGAAGAGGGGAGCTAGGACCTGCTGAAGGAAGAGGAGTCACATGCCCTGCAGTGACGCACAGCCGCAAGAGCCCCCTGGGCTGGATCAGGGCCACTGTCCCTTAAGAGACCTTGAGCCCCACAACCTGCCCCAGGACAGCCAGCAGCCTTGCCATGCCCTGAGGCTGGGTCAGAGCTGGGAACCCCCTCTTGCCCCATTTCAGCCGTCCTCATCCCCTCACACTCTGGGGCTGGTTTGGAACAAAAGCTCCCAACACCCCCATCTGTGAGCATCCCTGCCAAGGGACCACAATGTGACGAGTCCCTCCTGGGGAGAAAACACCCCTGACCCTCTGAGCCCCCCATTCCTATCATGCTGGTGTGGGCTTGGGGTGGAGCCGTGGCTGTGCAGGCTGCACTGCTGGGACCCCTTCGGAAAAGATGACCCCAGCGCAGCTCAGCATCACCTGGGCATGCCACCAGCACCAGGCTCACGGCTGCCACGAGCATCCACATGTCAAACAGCATGGGACGTTCTCTTTCAACCAGCCTCTGGTGAAGCTGAAATCCTGACTGTGTTCTCAGCACTTTGCAAATTGTGTTTGTATCACACCCCCAAACTTGGAGCTCTCCTCCCTACCTGCCCAATGCCAGCACCTTCATGTAACCAACCCACCTCCCCTGGGGCTCCTGCTGGGGAGCTGGGCTCCACAGTAAGGTCAAATGGAGGGTCCTCTCCATGGGGCAGTTGCAGGAGCATGCTGGGTTGTTTGGCACACTGGCTGCCCCTTGTCACCCTGATTCCCTCTGGGCTGGAGGCTGGTGGCAGCCCCTGCCAGCTGCCCCGTCCCAGCTGCTGCCCCAGGCTGCGTTTCTGGTGTGAAGGGTGATGCCAGTTCTGCCCAGCTGGCTGGCTCTGGGATGTGGGGCAGTGCTACTACTTCTCCTCTGCCAAAAAGAGCTGGGAGCAGAGCAGAGAGGACTGCTGCTCCAGAGGGGCACAGCTGATCACCATCTGAGCCAACGCCACCCTGATGAGTGAGCCCAGCCTGGCCGGTCCAACCCCCTGTGGGCATCAGGCTGTATTGGTGACCACCTCAAGGTCCCTCAGCAGTCACCCAGCTGTCACCAGCATTGTCTCAGCTCCCTCGCTCTGGCCCATGTGCCCAAAGCCCAGACAGCCAAGCCTCCAGGCAGGGAGCTGGCAACGCTGTGCCCAAACTGCACAGTCCCCATTGCTAATCACAGGGCTAGGGCTAGGTGTCCCCCCAGAGAGCTCATGTGGGTCCTCTCCTATGCTAGGCTTTCCTGGTGCACACAGCCAACATAGAGGTCTTCTATATGGAGGCGGGCTGAAGCAGGACAGCTCCAGGTCTGACAAAGTGGCTGGATGGCATTGCACTGAAGGGGTGAGGCTGTCAGCTTGCCTCCAGTCAGGGTTGCTGAGGGTCTAGCACCAGGGCTTGGGGAGGTGATGGGGGAGACAGACAGCCCACCGGAGGGCAGGGACGTGCTCCATATCTTGGCCACCTCCCAATTCCCCAGAGCTTCACTGGGGCATTTTAGGGAAGGGAAGCTTGCAGGGGCCTGACTCCAGTCCCCCCACCCTGCTTGGGTGAGGGGTTGGGGGGGTCCCCCAAAAACAGGTTCCCAGCATGGGGCTTTGCTTGGTGCAACTGGTGCTGAGCCCTGCCAGGAGGGGCCTGGGGGTGCTGCATGCATGATGGGGCTGGGGGCTGCATGACAAGCAGTCAGGGGTAGGGTGTGGGGGGGGAATTAAAGCATGTGCCCCAATCAGGAGGAGGGTGGCAGGGGACAGTACTCCATGGGGAGGGCGAGCTTCGCCCCCACAGCATCTCTGCGCAGTCTCCAGTTCCTGGCTGGAGGAGTTGCTGATGAGCCAGCCCCAGCCCATCCTGCCCATTCCATCTCAGCCCCCTGTCTCTGCAGGCTCCTCCCAATCCAGTGCTCCACCAGCTCCTTCCTGACCTGTAGCAAGATGTCAGGCTTGAGGCTGTCTGGCAGCCTCTGTGGGGAAGCCCTCAGCTGCATCTGTGTGAAAAGCACAGCAGCCCTGCAGTGGTTCCCGTCTCCAGTCTTCTCCCCCTGCTTTTCTCTGGAGAAACACCACCTACACCTGTGTGGGGCCTTGGTAATCATGGGGAGCTTCAGCCCAGCTGTCCCACTACCCTGTGCCCTCCCAGCAGCCCTGTTCAACCCAAGTGCATGGGCATCCCTGGGCACCTCCACCTCCTCACCCAGAGCTCTTCACCCTCTCCAGATCTCTGCACTTTGCCAATAAACTCTGGCACTCAGACACTGTGGCTGGCTTTGGGGAATGAGAATGGTGGGATGGAGGATGTGCCTCCTCCAGCTCACTGACTCAGTCATATCACTGCCTGGTGGGAAATGGCAGCTGCCACAGCACTGAAGGAAATGGCAAGAACCAGCATCAACCCAAGTGTTCCTGTGGCCTGGTGGCAGCATGGAGCAGCTCCTGTGCAGGCTGGAGCAGGTCCCTCAGAGCTCTGGGCTTTCTGATCGTGGTGGCTGCCTGGGGTTTATGCTTCTTGGGGAAGGCAGCTAAGAGATGACCATTTGCCTCCTCGGTCCCACAGAGGGCTTGAGCTGAGCAGCAGCTTGTCTCCTGGTGCCTGCCCAGTTTGTGGAGGTTGCAGCAAACACACTTTGCTTTGAGGCTGGGTGATGCACAAGAGCCTAAAAGGCTTGCTGGGGCTTGTCTTGGAGGTGTTTGGTCCTGGGGGCTGTTACGGGTTCAATAGAGACCACCTGGGTTGTGCCAGCAGCATGCAGATCCCACATGGACATCTCTGGGTGTCTCTCCTGGCACATTCGGAGGACCAAGCCCCTCTCTCCCAGAAGGGGGTGAGATGGGGAAGGTGAGGCATGGCAGGGCACAGCCCCACTGTGGCCACTACGCATGGGCTCCAGGGGCTCCTCGCAGCCTGGGGAGGCAGATGCAGAGTGTGCTGCCTGGGATGGAGCTTGTTGCCCCCCCTGAAGTGAAGTCAGCCTCAGAAATAAAGCCACATTTTGCAAATAATGCAACTACTTCTGCTTGTCTGCACATGAAGAAGTGGCTCCACCCCACACGGTCTTGACCACAGGCTGCCACCTGACCGCAGCAGAGCAGGGCAGGACCGAGTCCCCGAACTGCTGCCGCCCGGGGCAGCACCCACCTGCATGGCCTAGAGCGTGGTCTATGCTGACCTGTGGTTTGCCACATCTCTGCCACTCACCGCCCCCATTTGCCCCGCAGCACCCTCCAAGTCCGAGAGCCTCTAGGAGAATGTGCAGCTGGGGCTGGTGCCTGTGGCAATCAACTCAGGTAAGAGCCTGGCTGTGGCTGCCACCATGGGGAGGATGGGTTGGGGGGGCATGGGGCGACGGCAACAGGGATGCAGGGTGATGCCCGTGGCCACTCATCTCTTGCAGGGTGCTGGCCCCGGTGGTGGTGCATCCCCGCAGAGCTGCTGACAGCCAGTCTGCTGCTGCTGCTGGTGGCCTCTGCGGCCTTGGGGGCTTGCTGTGAGTTGGGGCAGAGGCTGCAGGGGGGGGGGCAGCTGGGGAGGAGGGCACTGGCAGTGGGTTGGGGCCTGGGTGAAGGCCAGGCTGCTGGGGAGTGGTTGGGGCCAGAGGGTACCTGGGGATGGGGGCCCCGGGGCGGCACTGCTTCTTTCTTGGCCATCCTGAGCTGCCTTCCATCTGCTTGCACTGCCTTCCACTGCATTCCCAATGCTTCCCACTTCCTCCCACTGCCTCTCTCTTCTTTCCCCTTGCCTTCCCATTGCCTTGTGGCACCACAAGCCCTGGGTGCTGGTCCTGGCAGGCTGTGGGGTGGAGCACTCTGGGGTGGGTGCTGAGCATAGGGCAGGCAGTTGACAACTTCTCTCCCCCAGCATTTTGTGCAGGCACCTGGTGCCACATACTGGATTAGAAAGAGAGATCAAAATCATAATGATAATCCTGAAGGGCTGGATGAGAAGCTGTATAAAGAGTAAGATGGTCCTCTCTCACCTTCCCAGCAATGGGTAGAGGTGCCGGGCAGTGCCCGGGCATTTGTCCTGGCCATGGGGCCGATGCTCAGGCATGGGCAGTGCTTTGGCCTTCCTTCCCAGGCTAAGGGGCTAAGGGGCCCTGGGGCTGCAGCTGTGTGGGGGCACAGCGGGGCTGGCAGCAGGCTGGGAGCATGGTGGTAGCACCTCTCACGTGCTCCTTCCCTTCTAGGCATGATTGGCTCGCCCACTGTGCCTCTGGGAAGATAAGCTGCTCCTTCTGCTCTTATCATTTTCCATGGATCTGTGAGCAGCTCCCAAATCTGAGCAGCCCATCCAAGTTCCTCTTTCCTCTCCCAGTCCAGGGGTTGATTCTGAGACCCCCTCTCGATCACAGGACTGAGGGACAGGAGCTGAGGGTGAACAGCAAAGACACCCTTCCTGTCCTGCACAGCCGCATCCCTGCGCACCATTGCCTCAACCACATTGCAAAGCTCTGGGGAGACAGGTTGGGAAAGAAGGTGTCTGCATTTTAAAACAAGACTTATGGAAAAGAGACTGTATTTCTGTGTCTCACACTCACACCCATGCTTATGTCCCTTGCCTCTGGCCTCCAGTCCCAGCTCCCATGACACAGGGAGGGGATGCCCATACCGAGCCCTACTCACCTCTGCTGTCTTCCTCTGAGGCTGGTGACCATGTGCTGGTTTGGGAGGTGCCTCTTGCACCTTGTGAAGCTGGGTATGATGGTGCCATTGGTGTCTCCAAACTGTCCCCCTCAGGGAGTCCTTTGGTTTTACTGTCTGTCTGTCATGGTTTAACCCCAGCTAGCAATTAAGCACCACATAGCCACTCGTTCACTCCCCCCTGCCCCAGTGGGATGGGGGAGGGAATTGGGGGGGAGGGGGGAAGTAAAACTCGTGGATTGAGATAAAGACAGTTTAATAGGACAGAAAAGGAAGGGGGGGGAAAAATAAAAAATAGAATATACAAAACAAGTGATGTACAATACAATTGTTCACCACCTGCTGACTGATGCCTAGCCGATCCCTGAGCCACGCTGTCCCCTGGCCAATTCCTCCCAGTTTATATACTGGGCATGATGTCATATGGTATGAAATACCCCTTGGCTCATTTGGGTCATCTGTCCTTGCTGTGTCCCCTCCCAGCTTCTTGTGCACTCCCAACCTCCCCTGGCAGAGCAGTATGAAAAGCTGAAAAGTCCTTGACTTAGTATAAACACTGCTTAGCAACAACTAAACCATTGGTCTATTGTCAACATTATTCTCATCCTAAAACCAAAACACAGCACTATACCAGCTACTAGGAAGAAAATTAACTTTATTCCAGCCGAAACCAGGACAATATCCACCCCTTATTCTATACCATCTAAGTCATGCCCAGGTCCCACACTTTCAAATACATTTTTCAATTAATCACCACCACTTTTCCTGTCTTTTGATACATATACACACAGATATCATTCCCTTAGTCTATGGGCCTTTAAAATGTCTGTTTAAATGTCCCTTTATGTTTGTTAAAATGTCCGTTGAGTTCATTTAGTCCATGACTTTGGGCTCCATCTGTCATAACAGTCTTTCTGGGCAGGAGGGATGGTAAGAAGTCCGCTCAGTCAGCAGAGCAGGATTGGGCTTCAGTGCAGTGCAGCAGGTGGGTGACACTGGGTGCAGCAGGAGGATAGTGTATAGTGTTGGATTGTTGCATGCTGAAGTCAGTTCTGGTTCCATCACTGTGGCATCGCTGGAGAACAACGGACATGTTGTGAGCGATCCAGACCAAGGGGCCTCACTGTGACAGCAAGCTGCAGCTGTGTTCAAGGACACAAACAAGGCCGAGACAGCCTGAGAAACTACATTCCTGCCCAAGAGATAAAGATGTTGGAATGTCGAAAACAGGGGGTCTACCTGGGGGGAGAGCAGCGCGTGGACACCACACCGGGACCAATCATAGAGGGCAGAAGGGCGCGTGAACAAGTAGCTTTAGCCTATTAGCAATAAGATAGCGGTGCGTGACACTTGTGATAGTGTATAAATTGCTGTGTAGCCTTTAATAAAGTGGCATCAACTTGATCACATTGGTCGTCTAAGTTGGGTCCGAGACTTCCACGTCGGCAACTGGCGCCCGACCAGGGACCCGAGGGAGCCTCATCGAAGATACGTGGGACTCAAACCCTGGGGAATCGGGACCCTCCCGTCGGTGCCCTCCCGAGCAAGAGAAGACGGCCCAGAGGGGGCAGAAGCAGCCGTAGCAGGCGCCGCCCCGGCGCCTGGGAAGATGCGCGCGCAATCGTCAGAATCTCGCCCTGATCAGGTGAGCGGCTGGGGAGGAGATGGGGTCCGCGCTGGGTAAAGAAGAAGCGGCAGTGGTTAAGCTCCTCCAACATATACTCTCTAAGAGAGGAGTTTCTTATGATGAGGGGAACCTGAGGAGGGTGCTGTTGTGGGCTCGGCAGCACGAACTAATCCCCTCAGTGACCGCAGCCTTTGAACCTGCTACTTGGGAAAAGATCGGCGCGGCACTGTGGGACGACATTAGTTCAGGTTCTAAAGACAGTAGGAAACTCTCCACTGTGTGGAGATTGGTCCTAGACACTCTGACAGAACTGAAAGCAGAACGGCAGACCCCCGCCTCCGCTTTCGCTGCCTGGTCAGCAGAGGCAGAACGCGCTGGCGCTCAGGATTCCGCCACTGCTGGGACGTTCGCGGGATCCCTGTTCCCCAAGGCGGCTCCTAAAAGGAGGGACGGGGACGCTGCACGCGCGGCACCCGTGCGGCAGGGAAGTCAAGAGCAAAAATCAACAGATTTACTACAGCTCGACTCCCCCCCCTCAAGCCCAAAAGATCAATCACCGGAGCGCACAGCCCCGCCCCGCTCCCGCCGCCTCCCGCCCGACCCCGCGCCCGCCGCCGCCTCGCCAGAGGAAGGCGCCGACCCAGCCCTGCCCCCGTCCTCGCCCCCGACACCCCGGTCGGTGCAGGAACAATCTCGTTATGGTTTACAAGATCAGCACTTGCAAGAACTAACGAGAAAATTAGAGCAACTTGAAATCCGAATGCAGCAAGCGGCTCAGCCCACCCCTACGGCACCGCCGCCTCCCCCTCTTCCTTTTAACCCCTTCTTCCGCGACACGGGGGGGGGGGGGGTGTGGGGGGGTGGTCGGAGCGAAACGGTGGCTCTCGGGTCGCTGCCATCGTCGGTTCAAATGAGAGGGGGGCACTGGCTTCAAGGGGAGGGGGGGCACTGTGACGTGTGAGGGGTAATGGTAATCCGGCACATCGATGGCGGGGAGTTATTTGGGATGCGATAATAGAGGGGCAGTTTAACGAATTTAGACCAATGACGTTTCCGGTAACAGTAACCCCACAAGGCAAGGAGTGGGAAGCCTGAGATTGGAAAATGATGGGGATGTGCTGGGTTACTGAATTAGTATATGGAGAATATGAGTTAAAATCACCATGTACTAGTTCAGTGAGTCAACTTCCCAACAATTGCAATTTTTCCAACATTGGCAAGTGGCCTGCGAGGCTGCGGCAGCCACACCCCGTCAGCAAGGAGATCCTCTATATGGGGTGCAAGCTCAAATTCTGACGGGTGCAGGTCCTTTTGCTAGCCCCGATTGGCAAGTAGGATTTCAACCAGAGGCGTTACGGTTAACCCAAGAATTGGCCTTAAAAACGATTCTAGCCGTACATGATGAATAAGCAGCGCAACAGGGGTCCACGGAGCCCTATCCAAAATTTATTGCTAGACTACATGCCGCTATTGATGTTAATCCTGAGGCTTGGGGGGCTTGGGACTTTCTTAGTTTTCTCATTAGCATTACTTATGATGGTGCTGATGGGTGGGCTGAGAAAGACTTCAGTCTCTTACCCACCTGCGGCTGAGCCCGGCACCGCACTCTCAGCCCTCCTCCGCCACAAGTGGCAGTTTTTACAGAAGGTGCTGACACTGGGATGCAGCACCCCTTGTCTGCCAACACCACATAATCAATAAGCAATGGCTTTATATATTCTTAACAGTGTTTTGATGTTTGCAGCGTTTATCATTTTATGTTGTGTGAGTAATAAGGGTAAGAGGCCTCTTTGTGTGATTGTTTTGCGTGTGCGAGACGCGGCAGCTGCAGACTGCGGACTTCTCTGACAGAGTGCCATAGTACCCGCTGGGTCACTGGTGCTGCCTGTTTGTTCGGGCTCAGTGTTTGAAGTGTCATAGGTGAAATATCTCCTCTAGCAGGAGGCAGTAATTCTGTGTTAATTGTTGTCTTGAATTTAGGTGCATACTCTGCGGGGAGAGTGCACCCTTGTACCATCTATCTGAGAAGGGTATTGTCATAAAAATCATCTACAACCTTACAGGGGTTGTTCGTTTTAACAGAGGTCAAACTTACTCAGCTTGTTTATTTTACTACAGCTGGGGTGACTCAGGATTTGGATCAGCACATACTCCTCAAACATTTTGAGCTCAGACAGGGAGACAAAGTCAACCTCTGATAAAATGTGCCCTCACTAAAGCAGAAGAATCTGTTGAACTAACAAGCATTTTACATACTGGCGCAGATGTGACTGTAACGTCTGCGAGCAGATTGGCCATTAGCTCGGGTAACTCAAGCGTTTTTCGGGGTTGGTGGTCATGCTGCAATGTTTCAAAGCAAATAACTCATTCATGTAAGGGGCCCAGAAAACTGGGTAGCAAATATTCATCCATTTATATTGGAAACCCCTACTACATCATGGGGTCGTGACTGTATGGCTCAATGGGGAACTGAAATTGGATCAAATTTGTCTTAATCGCCACTGCAGCACAACCCACCCCTAAACCCACCCTGAAACTAACCTGGAAAACAGAATCACCTGTGTGGGTGGGTCAGTGGCCCTCGCCAATGGAACAGTTGTGCCACCTTAATGATTTAATTCAGGAACAATTAAGTGCAGGACATCTCGTACCTACCACCAGTCCTTGGAACCCCCTGGTGTTTGTTATTTGAAAGAAAAGTGGTAAATGGTGACTTTTACATGATCTCCAACACACTGATTCCCCTAAACTGGCATTTTCTAATAATTGATCTGAAAGATTGATTTTTTCTCCATTCCCTTGCATCCGGATGATGCACCTAAATTTGCCTTCTCTGTTCCCAGTATTAATGTTAGTAAACCTGCAACACGGTACCACTGGGTTGTTTTACCATAAGGCATAAAAAATAGTCCCACGATGTGTCAGTGGTTTGTTGCAAAGGCTTTGAGCCCTGTTAGAATGCAGGTCCCCCAGGCTGTTATATATCATTATATGGATGACATCCTTATAGCAGCAGAAACACAGGAGATCATGGAAAAGGCTCTTGCTTTAACCAAAGACTCAGTATCTCAAATGGGGTGACAAATAGCACCTGAAAAGATACAGCGATCATCACCATGGCAGTACCTGGGGTGGAGAATTTGTGAACAGACCATTGTCCCCCAACACCTTAAACTTAAAACTGATGTTAAGACTTTAAATGATTTACAGAAACTGTTATGAACCATAAATTGGATACAGCTGTTGTTGGGCCTAACTAATGATGATCTGCATAGCTTGCTTTATATTTTGCGAAGAGATCCTTCACTGACATCACCCAGAGTACTTACAGAGAAAGCGAAACAAGATCTCCACTGTGCAGCTAATGCCATCTCAGAAACACAGCAAGCACGGCTTTCACATGCAATTTTTCCACCAAAATGCCAGGGCAATACAAAACCAGTTTTCTTTATCAAGGCCTCAGGCTAAAGACATCATTGCGATTTGCCCTGAATGCCAGAAGGACTCTCTCTCTTCAACAGCTAGTAGTGTCAACCCTCAGGGACTCACCTCCTCAGAATTATGGCAATCTGACGTCACTCCCTTTGCTGCATTTGGATCATTAAAATAGGTGCCGTCAATATTGCACCACTTCTCATCACAGATATCAGATCAACAAGAAGTCCAGGGCAAGGTTCAAGTCCTGGAAAGTGGTAACTGGGAAGGACCATATCCTTTAATAACCTGGGGAAGAGGTTATGCTTGTGTCTCCACAGGTCACGGTCCCCGGTGGTTACCAGCAAGCTGTGTGCAATCACACCTGAGGCGTGAGAGGCAGCTTTTGGTGGACACTCAGGAGCCGGCTGTGGGTGCTGTGGGTGCCCCTGTGCCGACAGTTCGCCATCTCTTCAACTGATCATTTAAGCAGAATGTATGGGTAATGCTTGCTGCTGCAATAGGACAAAATACACTATCTCGGTCCTTAATCACACTACAGTTGCCAACTCTTTTAAGAGAAAATGCTGACAGTAATTGCAACTCCTTAATGAAATATATAGGCTTACTAGTCACTAGTGAAGGATGTAGCTTAGATAAAATGTAGTTATTAATAAGGATGAAATGCTATAAGAATGTGTGTATTCAACTTCCTTTGTTTAGCAATATTAAGTATTAGGAACTCAAGTGTTTAACCTTATTAGAAACTCCCTTGGTTTTCCCCCTTGAGTGGTGGCCAGGCTCTGGGTGGAACCCAACAGATGAGATCAGATGTTTCCGCTCAAAGAAAATTGCCAGTTATTTTGGCCTGTTGATTTAGAGGCTGGACCTGCTTGCAGCGATGTTGGATGCCTCACCTACGGATGGACGCATCGCGTAGGATTTCCGGTTTGCGAGGAAGGGCACTCTAAATTCTCGCTGCATCCAGGGTTCCCCAGCAATTGCGGATCTGAATGTTAGTACCCCATTAAGTAAGTGTGCTATTCCATATTTTCCTTACTGTTTATTTTTGTAGTATTTAGTCATATCCCTTAGTTATGGGTACTGAAATTAGCCTACTCTTTTTTACCTAATAACTGTAACTGCTGTATTGTTTCTAGCATTCTGTGAAACTGTTTTAAGTATGCTGTGTTTTTTGAAGTTTGCCTAACCCTTAATTGATAAAGTCTCGAAATAAGTCCTGCAGGTGCAGCTGCAAAACAAAGAAAGGGGAGATGTGGGAGGCATTGGCCTGTCAGCCTTACACAGCCTATAAGCAATATCTAGTGTTGATGAAGAACAGGCCTTGGAAGATAGATAAGAAATTGCTGAGTTGTGCCAAGGTAGCAGGCAAAAACAGCAGAAAGCTGCAATACTGAACTGTGAAAAAGTACTAAGCTGTGAGAAGTTACCGTCGCGGTAGGGCGGGATGCGCCAGGGAATATGGGAAATTAGTTGAGTTGACCCATGAAACTGATAATGGACCAGCCTATACCTCTCAAAAATTTGCTCTCTTTTGTCAACTCTGGGGTATACGTCACATTACAGGTATACCACATTCCCCCACGGGGCAAGCCATAGTGGAGAGAGCACATCAAAACTTTAAAAGTGCTTTGGCAAAAACAAAAAGGGGGAGAGGTCTTGGCTGCTGCAGAACCACTTGCAAAAGCGGTGTATGTGTTAAATTACTTACGGCTCACAGGTGATAGGTAGGAACCACCAGTAGTAATACATAGTTTGGGTCTGAAATCCGGTATAAGCCGGTGTGGAGATAGTGCTTTTGCTCAGTACAAAGATGTTGCTACAGGAGAGTGGAAAGGACCTGTGGAACTAACAATGACGGGTCGAGGCTATGCCTGCCTTATTACCGATACCGGCACTAGATGAGTTCCGAGTCAATGGGTGCGACCCTGGAAAAAGGAAGTTAAGAAAGATGAAACAGAAACCGAATGAGATATTAACTTGGAGCAGGGGTTATGTTTGTGTCTTCACAGATGCCGGCTCTCGCTGGGTTCCTGCTCGGTGTGTTCGGCCTGTATTGGAACCTGCCTCAGGGTGAAGGATGGGTGGTCTCACAACCAAATACCACCGCAAGCCCTGAAAAGCCGTTCTCTACATGCTTGGTAGAAATACCTGTGGATACATGGCCGAACCCACTGCAGTTTTGGCTTGGCAAACAAACTAATGCTACTTCTTTGGCTTTAAGTGGTCTTTTAACTGTTGCTGATAGTGTTAGACATGCTACGTTATAAAATAGAGCTGCGATTGACTTTTGCTTCTAGCGCAAGGACATGGTTGTGCTGAATTTGGAGGAATGTGTTGTATGAATCTATCCGATCATTCAGAATCTGTTTTTAAAAGCATTTAGCAATTGAAGGATGGAGTCAAACGCTTAACAGAAGATGATGGCTTGGACTGGCTGACAAGGATGTTTAAAGGTTGGGGATTATCTGGTTGGTTGATAACATTAGTCAAAACTGTCGGAGTAGTCCTTTTGATTGTAGTGACTGTGCTCTTAACGTTGCCTTGCCTTATAGGCCTTCTGCAAAGGGCCCTGCAGAGGACTGTCGGTGCAATGTTTTTAGCACAGGACCACAGGGGGGTCTGGATCGCTCAAAAACAAATAGGGGGATTTGTGGCATCGCTGGAGAACAACGGACATGTTGTGAGCGATCCAGACCAAGGGGCCTCACTGTAACAGCAAGCTGCAGCTGTGTTCAAGGACACAAACAAGGCCGAGATGGCCTGAGAAACTACATTCCTGCCCAAGAGATAAAGATGTTGGAATGTCGAAAACAGGGGGTCTACCTGGGGGGAGAGCAGCGCGTGGACACCACACCGGGACCAATCATAGAGGGCAGAAGGGTGCGTGAACAAGTAGCTTTAGCCTATTAGCAATAAGATAGTGGCGCGTGAAGCTTGTGATAGAGTATAAATTGCTGTGTAGCCTTTAATAAAGTGGCATCAACTTGATCAAATTGGTCGTCTAAGTTGGGTCCAAGACTTCCGCGTCGGCACATCACTACTGCACTTCACTCGGTTTTATTAAAGTTCATTCTTCATTAATCTGGGTGATTCTTACTGTAATACCATTGATATGGCATATAACAACTATAGTAGTGATGACATACTGTGGCAGGGTTATATAGCAATTAACATCATACAGTTTAATTCATTGGCTATTCTCACCTAAAATCACCACCCTTTGAGGTACACATTGGACTTACCCATTCTCCCGCATCACCCACCAAGTGCACCCAGGTCCTTGAGCAAAAGCAATCCCGCGGATGGGTTTGCCTTTGCCTGAGGAAGGAGTGACCCAGACTGTCTTCCCTAACATACTCTTTATGTGCACTACAGGGACTTTATCCCCTTCTACAGGATATGGAAGTTTTAACTGGGCAGGGCCAGCTCAGTTGGTAGATCCCCTAGTGTTAACTAATCAGGTGGCCTTTGCTAAATGTGTATTCCAATGCTTGAAGATCCCACCCCCCATTGCTCTCAGGGTAGTTTTTAGCAGTCCATTGTCTCATTCAATTTTCCCAGAGGTTGGTGCACAATAGGGGATGTGATATATCCACACAATATCATGCTCTTTGGCCCAGGTGTCTGTGAGATTGTTCTGGAAATGAGTCCCATTATTTGACTCAATTCCTTCTGGGGTGACATATCACCATAAGACTTAATTTTCAAGGCCCTGGATGGTGTTCTGGGCGATGGCATGGGACACGGGATATGTTTCCAGCCATCTGGTGGTTGCTTCCACCATTGTAAGCACATGGCGCTTGCCTTGGTGGGTTTGTGGGAGTGTGATATAGTCAATCTGCCAGGCCTCCCCATATTTATGGTCCACCAGCCGTGGTCCTCCATAACACAGAGGCTTTAACCTCTTGGCTTGCTTAATTGCAGCTCATGTTTCACATTCATGGATAACCTGTGCAACAGTGTCCATGGTCATGTTCACCCCTTGATCACGAGCCCATCTATATGTTGCATCTCTTCCCTGATGGCCTGAGGAGTCATGGGCCCAGCGAGCCATAGATTGTTCACCCTTATGTTGCCAGTCCAAATCCACCTGAGCCACTTCAATCTTAGTAGCCTGATCCACCTGCTGGTTGTTTTGATGTTCTTCCTTGGCCCAACTCTTGGGTACGTGGGCATCTATGTGATGTATTTTTACAACCAGCTTCTCTAGCTGGGACGCAATATCTTGCCACAGTGCTTCAGCCCAGATGGGTTTGCCTCTGCACTGCCAGTTGCTCTTCTTCCACTGCTGCAATCACCCCCACCAGGCATTTGCAACCGTCCATGAGTCAGCGTAGAGATAGAGCACTGGCCACCTTTCTCAATCAGCAAGATCTAAAGACAGTGCAAACTGACTTGATTCACCTTCTCCTTCAGCAGTTTCTGCAACTTGTCATGTAGCACTCCACACAGCAGACTTCCACCTCCGATGATTTCCCACAATGCAATAGGACACATCAGTGAACAGGTCATATTGCTTCTCATTTTCTGGCAATTTATTATACAGTGGGGCCTCTTCAGCACGTGTCACCTCCTCCTCTGGCAATATTCCAAAATGTTTGCCTTTGGCCAGTCCATGATCACTTCCAAAATTCCTGGGCGACTGGGGTTTCCTATTTGTGCCCATTGTGTGATCAGTGTGACCCACTTACTCCACATGGCATCAGTTGCATGGTGTGTAGAGGGGACCCTCGCTTTGAACATCCAGCCCAGCACCGGCAGTCGGGGTGCTAAGAGGAGCGGTGCTTCAGTACCAACCACTTCTGAGGCAGCTCGAACCCCTTCATATGCTGCCAATATCTCCTTTTCAGTTGGAGTATAGCAGGCCTTGGATCCTCTGTATCTCAGACTCCACAACCCCAGGGGTCAACCTCATGTCTTCCCTGGTGCTCTCTGCCAGAGACTCCAGGTAGGGCCATTCTCCCGGGCTGCAGTGTAGAGCACATTTTTAACATCTTGTCCTGTCTGGACTGGCCCAAGGGCTACTGCATGGACTGTTTCCTGTTTAATTTGTTCAAAGGCTTGTCATTGCTCAGGGCCCCATGTAAAATCATTCTTTTTCTGGGTCACTTGATACAGAAGGCTTACAATCAAACTGTAATTTGGAGTATACATTCTCCAGAAACCCACAACGCCTAAGTGTTTTGCTGATTAAGGATACCAATTAAACTCGGACAGCAGAGTGAAAAGAGCAGGCGTATTTTACTGGGGATAACTAAATAATGTAACAGAGTAATACAGAAAACATACAGTAAGAAAAGACAGAATAGTGCACTCAAACAAATAGGAAAATACAGGGTAATGCATCAAATCATTACTACGAGAGAGAGAGAGAATAGTGATTAAGAAAGATCCATCACCACCTGCATACGTTACCATCATCCAGATCCTCAGTCGCTGGGGAGCCCCGGTTACAGCGAGGATTTGGAGAGCCTTTCCCGTCAAGTGAGAAGTCCTACATGGTGCATCCACCTGTAGGTGAGGCATCCAAAGTCGCTGCAAGTGGGTCCAGGCTTATATACTAAAAATCAGCAAGCCAGAATAGCTGGCACCTTTGTTTTAAGCAGAAACATCTGGTTTCACTCTCACATTAGATTCCCCCAGAGCCTGGCCAGGGCTCAAGGGAGAAGCTAAGGGAATTTCTCTGCTTATCTAATTGATTTATGAGCAAGGTCACACATCAGGTCACAAGGCCAGACAACTGTCTCCATGACCCTGTTATCTTGTCACACACAAAGAAAGATAAAGATATATTCAGGATAGACATGTTTTATGGTGTTTAAGCTACATCTTCTATTAACGAGAATGCATATTTCACTAATGACTACATACTAAGTTAGCAGCTTTGGCTTGGGGCCTGTTGTTCAGGCTTCAATACTTCCACTTTTTTGTGGCAGGTGCACCTGCCCAATGAAAACAGAGCTTCTTGGCTGCTGAAGTGTAGCAGCTCCTGACTGCCTTTGTTCTCAGGGCTTCGTGGTAATTGGGCCTTTGGCCAATGGGAGCTGCTATTGACTACAGGTCAGAATCGGCCTGGGTATAAATGGAGTCCCCTGGGGGAGTCATTTGGAGCTCGTCCCCTGGAGCTGCACCCTGCAGTCAAGGATTCTCCCTTTGGGTCAGGACGCTGCCCAAGGAAACTCCTCGAGGGGCCTTGGGTCGGGACGCTGCCCTGAGCAGGTCCTCAAGGTTGAGAGCCCTCACTTATCAGGTGAGTGATAGAGCATTTTGGGTTGCCGTTAAACCCTAGGGAGTGGGGCTTTGTAAAGCATTTTGGGTTGTCGCTAAACCCTATAGAGTTCTTTGTAAAGCGTTTTGGGTTGCCGTTAAACCCTAAAAAGTTGTTCTGTTCTCCTCTCACAGACATTCGAACCTGTAATTTACGGAGAGCTAGTTAACTGTGTTAATAATGAATTTTTTTATTATTTTTGGTGGTTGGTTGTTTATTTGAGAACCTCCATAACAATTGGCGTAGTCGGCAGGATGTCGATAGAGGAGTTATTACAGAAATATAGTCATGCCCCTTCTCCCCCAGAGATACAATGGGCGAAGGAGAGGTGGTTTGATCCAGTGGAAGTTGCGAGAAAGTTGGAACAAAGCCGGGGAAGTTGGTGGAATAGTGGAAGTGAAGGAAAAATGTCCGCGATTTTAGGTGCCTGCTTGATTCAGGTGCAGGATTACTTTGTAGCAGTGGAGAGAGATGCCTTAGAGGAGCGGTTGGAAATCGATCATTTAAAGACAGAATTATTACAACAAAGAGAGAGAAGGCGGTTATTAGAAAAAAAAAATTGAAATTATGCTGGCACGAGCAAAAAAGCCCCCTAGTGTTGTTCAGATTCGAAAGTTAATTACCAGTGTAGATCTTGAGGAGTGGGATGGAGATATTTGGGCAGACTCTGATGAAAGTGGCTCGGAGAAAATAGAGGAATTGGAGGAAAGAAATGTGCGACCTCTCATTAAAACAGAAAGGCATACAGGTCCACAAGGTGGGAACCCCCGAACCACTGTCTGTACAACCCCCTGGACGGGACCTGAGCTTAGTGAACTTCAGGTTAAATATTCACGTAAGCCGGGTGAAACTGAAACTGAGTATTTGTGGAGAGTTTCTTTAACGGGGGGGGGATCGAATTTTGTTGAGTGATGACGAGGCGGGAGGTTTCTGGGGTCCCGGAGTGTTTTTAAGTGATGGACCAGCGGGTAACCAGTTGATAACATCTCGAGTGGCTTACTGGGCTGGGGGTGTGGACCCTAAGGAGAGGGGAGAACCTGTTACCATTAAAGTAAAGGGACTGTTGGAGCTGGCAGAGGGAGTACAAAAGGCGGCTGGCATTCAGGTGATGTATGAGAGGGGGCAGTGCGGAATACTGCTTGTGGTGCCGGTGGATCCCAGCCACCTTAGACCTCTCATCAGAGGGCTCCCAGATGCCTTAAAGATACATGTCCAGTCCCTCAGAGAAAGGGTGCAAAGAGCTATGGAATGCAACCAGCGAACCCCCCCTGCCCTTCACGTGCACGTGTTAACGTGGGCAGAAGTGTTACATGATCTGGTTACTTATGGGCGAGAAATGGGCTGGACTGACCCGGGT
Source organism: Strix aluco (assembly GCF_031877795.1). Classification (NCBI taxonomy): domain Eukaryota; kingdom Metazoa; phylum Chordata; class Aves; order Strigiformes; family Strigidae; genus Strix; species Strix aluco. The sequence continues at coordinate 6,395,259 of NC_133970.1, forward strand.
GGGGGCGAAGATGGAAGCCGGAGGGTTCGGCAAGTCAGTCGGAAACTCCCCTCCAAGCAGCCTCCTCGTAGAGAGTTTAAACCGCCCCGGGATAAGTCAGGTCGATTTTACGATTCAGGAAGGAATCATCTTTGGCGGAAGGCGTTGGCACTGGGGGTACCCCGAGCAATATTACATGGGCAATCTACTGGTAACATCTCGAATTTGGTGCAATTGATACCGAAAGAGCCGGTCGAAGAAAACTCTCTAAGACTCAAAGTCAGAGTGCTAGAAAGCAGGCATTCTTTATTGCAGCACTGGGTGCACGGGGGATCTCTCCACCTATCATGCACACCTAAGCCTGTGGATTTACGGTTTAAATGCAAGTATCTTATACATATTCATGAGGTTTCACAACACAAACATACATATATTTATAACAAAAGTGTAATTAGTTCTAAAGATTTGTATCAACAGTTCCTTCCGCCTTATCTGAAATGTGATGCGTATCCTTGAGTTGGGAGTCATCATTTTGGGTCATAAGCGTGTCAACATTCTCATGCTCTCTTCCACCTTATCTGAGATGTGATGCGATGCGCATCCTTGAGCCGGGAGCCATCCCTTTTGGTTCCCATGTTTGATATGCGATGCACATCCTTGGCAATGTCCTGTTGGTTCCCATGTTTGATATGTGATGCACATCCTTGGGTTGGGAGTCCTCCATCTCCAGGTGCCGGGGGCCCAGACCCATTCCATTGGGTCATAAAATGCTCGTTTAACTTCTGTCACCATGACGCTACATCCTCTGTCCTTGGGGCCTCTATCTTTGTTTATGCATACTTGTTTCTTTGTTCTCACAGTTCAAAAATGCCTTGTTCCCACAGCTCAGGATACTTGAGCTTAAACAGACAACTCTCAGGTTTACTATAGCTAACCATTCTTTAGTTATGTGCTTAATTTCTTAACATTTCTATATCACAATTGCTGGAGGGCAGAACTCGAGAACAAAGGACAAATATTAGGGTTTGATGTTTTGGCAGGTAAACAGTGGTGTTTACCACACGGCAGTGTAGAGTTTTGGAGTTAGGGGGACAGAAGTTACCTGTGTCTCTCAATATCCACTGCCAACTGCTGCCAAACAGGGTATTTTTGAGGTGATTCATGATACTGAAAAAAGATTATAAATCGTACACATTCCCCTTAGAATTCTCCGGTGTGACCAGTCCCAAACCAAACAAAAGGTGGCAATTAACAGTCGATTATGGGCGGCTGAATGCCCATCCAGGCCATTTGTCAGCTGCAGGGCCTGGCTGGGCTGGGCGCAGCCCTGCAGGAGCGCGCCCACCAGCCAGGTCTGGGACGGGCTCTTTGTGGTTTCTTTGTCAGAAGCAGAGATCGCTTTGCTCCCACGCGGGATGGCGGGCAGTTTACATTTGCATGTCCTGTCCGGGCATATCGGCACTTGCCGACAATTGCTTGCTATGCACTGGCTCAAAAGCTCGCTAAAACCACGCCTGGAGAAGGGGTTAAGAGCTCTGGAAACCCCCCCTCCTGTGGGAGTCCGACAATGAGAAACTGCGAGGAAGCAAAGCGCTGTGTGCAATTGGATCATTATTGCCACACATGGCAGATGATAGAGAAGGAAACACCCAAATCAATTTAATCAGGTAACAGGAGCCACTTTATTGCCAGGGTGGTCCAGGAGTGGGCACACAAGGCATCAAGTGGGTGTTTCATACACCATATTACCCTCAAGCTAATGGCATGGTTGAGCGAATTAATGGCTTGATCAAGAGACATGCCAATGTTTCACGACCTAACTGGGATATAAGGTTGGCACAAACGATTTTTATTGTTAATAACCGCTAGGGACATTATGGGAACCCAAAAATATGAGCATTTTGTCCTACGGGATTATCAGGTGATGATGCTCCTATATTGGACAATCATAATGGCCAGTTCCCCCTGAAAATATATGCAGGCCAACCTGTCATGGTGAAGTTGCCCTCAGTTGGCATTGTGCCTATGCCCTTGGTAAAATCTAGGGGGTTTGCACACCCCATACTATCCTCAGGCTAATGGGCATTGTCAACATGCTTGGGAAGCCTTAGGGAAAGGTGAAAAAACTCACCATATTAGTGCCCAATATATAATTACTAATTTTTAACTTGATGCCCCGGTTCTGATCCGAGGCCTAGATCTGGTTTTTTGTTAGGATCTTGAAGGAACAGGTGACTTCGACATCCTGACTGGCAATGGGGATCCATATGGACAATCAAGACTTGGATGACAACGTGGTGGTGAATGAATCTTGTGAAATTGGCAGCATTCAGAAGAATGTGATTGGACTTGGTGCTATTGTGTTAATGTCACTTTAGGTCAAAAAATGAAGAAAGTGGCAAGAGACTTGAGGCAATTGTTGCTATATTAAGCATTAATTGATTAATTGGATATGTTTGAATCTTCCTTGTTAGAATGGTTAATCAGCTTCCTTCAATTTTGATTGTAATACATTGTATGGTTGGAGGGTTGGTTTTTTTTAAGATTTGATTGTATAATCATCTAGGGATGACAACCCACAACAAGTATGGAGACTCACCAGGACCGCACTCCCTTTTAACCTTGGAGGCAAGAGGTGACTGTACCACCACTTCAAGGAAACCAGCCGAATCATGACTGTAGTCACGGGGTGGATTGTGGCAGGTGCATCCACTCAATGAAAGCAGAGCTTCTTGGCTGCTGAAGTGTAGCAGCTCCTGACTGCTGACGTATGGAAACAAACTCTACAACTCGGAGAGAGTTATAAAGCAGGTATGTTTATTTTGGCTGGGGTGCAAGGGGATTTCTCCACAAAGCTTGCACACCGTCTCTGGCAAGTAGCAAAATATTTATTACACCAAAGCATACATATTCATTAGGAAAGGCTGGGTTATTACAATTAGTTTGGGGGATAGGCGTGATTATTATAATTATTTCTCAGAACTCATTTGCATAGTCTGAGCATGCGTCTTTGGTGGTCAAGGGGAGAAGTACGTGGTCTTCCTCACGGTGTCCACTCTTTCCAGGGCATGCACTCTGAAGCAAAGTCCAGGTGTCTTCTTCCTAAATCAGTGAGATCATCCTCCCTAGATAGCATCTCTGAGTCCTTTTGTTCAAGTTTAAATTTGCCTAAGTGCCCATTGAGGGCTTTGAGTGAGTGCCCATTGAGGGCTTTGAGTCTACTATCAGTGAGTTGTCTTTTTAATTCATACCCCAGGGTTACCTGCTACTTTTTATCATAGCCAATCCCCAAACTATCTGGGTAAGCTTCACTGAATCCACAAAACAGTCTGGGCAAGCAGGATTCTTAGGCAACGTTCAGAAATCATCATATGTTTTTATAAGTAAATAATTTGCAAGGAAAGTGTATCACTGCCTTTGTTCTCAGGGCTTCGTGGTAATTGGGCCTTTGGCCAATGGGAACCGCTATTGACTACAGGTCAGATTCGGCCTGGGTATAAATGGAGTCCCCTGGGGAGCCATTTGGAGTTCGTCCCCTGGAGCAGCACACTGCGGTCGAGGATTCTCCCCTTGGGTCAGGACGTTGCCCAAGGAAACTCCTCGAGGGGCTTTGAGTCGGGACGCTGCCCTGAGCAGGTCCTCGAGGTTGAGAGCCCTCACTTATCAGGTGAGTGATAGAGCGTTTTAGGTTGCCATTAAACCCTGGGTAGTGGGGCTTTGTAAAGCGTTTTGGGTTGCCATTAAACCCTATAGAGTTATTTGTTATGCATTTTGGGTTGCCGTTAAACCCTAAAAAGTCGTTCTGTTCTCCTCTCACAGACATTCGAACCCGTAATTTACGGAGAGCTAGTTAACTGTGTTAATTAATTTTTTTTTATTTTTGGTGGTTGGTTGTTTATTTGAGAGCCTCCGTAACATTTTTACATAAGAATAGGTGGTTTGTTATAACTTAGTATAATACCTACTAGCACAATGGTTATCAGTTATAAAATATACAGGATTCATCTATAGGTCAACTCTGGCTTGGGTCTGTTGTCCAAGCCTTAGCACTTCACTAAGAAAGTGTTTCCTTTTTGCTAGTTAGTGGAGACATAGCTGCTATTTTGCTGATCATATCCATTGGGATCTGACGATGCCCAACTTACCATTTTTTTCCTAAAAACTGAATCTCCTGTGCAGGTCCCTTAACCTTACCTTGTTTTCTGGCAAAACTAGCTTTGACTCCTGTTTGTATTAAAGTTCTAGCATGTCCAGCACGACAGCACTCAGTGGCGGCATGACTTCATTCAGGTCACGACAGTCTACTGTCAATCTCCACTCTCCATTAGGCTGTTAAAGGGTGAGCGAGTCTTGCTGATCACCCCTTCGCTCTCCAGTAGATGAATCAGCTTATGGATGGCAATCAGAGTCCCAACTGGTGTGATATTGCTGCCAGTACACCATTGTGGTAGCAATTGGCACCTGCTGTTCTTCAACCTTCAGCAACCCCACAACAGAAGGGTTGAGAGACCAGGCAAGGTGGACAGCTTTTCAGTTTCTTCCGTCTCCAAGGCAGCTATTCCAAAGGCCCACCAGAACCCCTTTGTGTCCTTGAAATACCCTCTCCTGAGGTAGTCTATGCCAAGGATGCACAGGGCCTCTGGGCCAGTCACAATGGGGTGCTTTTGCCACTCATTCCCCATTAGACTCACTTCGATTTTTAACAGTTAGCTGTTGGGATCCCCCTGTCACTCCAGAAATACAGATGGGTTCTGCCCCTTTATAACTTGACATCATCAGGGTACACTATGCACCAGTGTCCACTAGAGCCTTATACTCCTGTAGGTCTAACGTGCCAGGCCATAGAATCCACAGAGTCCAGTAAACCTGGTTGTCCCTTTCCTCCACCTGGCTGGAGGCAGGGCCCCTCTAATCCTGGTCATAGTATTTGTTACTCACTTGTAAAAATGAATTAGAAGTCCTTTGAAGATCAGCCCTTTTAATCTGTCTGGGGAACTGCCCACTGGAAAATGGAGCGACATTTTTCCTGGAAGAACCCACATTTGTGATTGTTTTTCCTTGCAACTCACATACCTGTGCCTCTAGGGTTGAAGTAGATTTTTCATCCCACTTTCTCATGTCCTCCCTGCGGTCACGCAGTTAAAACCACAGGGTACCCCTTGTTGTGTACCTTCTATCTCCTCTCTCTTGAGGAGAGGAATGCTTACTCCTAATAGCTGAGATATGGGCTCATACAGATGGGGGGAAGAACTTATCCTCAAATCGCTGGAACTCTCAGGACAGTTTCTCAGCTAGTATGTCTAGCAGTTTCTCCACAGCTGAGATGAGGGAGGAAGAGAGACTTTCTTCGTATTGCTGGAGTTAGTCAACCAATTCATCCACCATTGGTGCCTCTTCATCTTTCCAGTCCATTATTGCCAATGAGTTGGCATACGACAATGCTGCACTCTGTAGAAACTTCTGCCACACGGGTTGTGTGCATTGGACTTCATCTGGATCTGTGGGCAACTGCACATTGTCTGGGTCATAATAAACTATCTCCTTTACAGCTAATTCCCTCATGTACTGAATACCTCTCTCCATGGCAACTTGGTGAAGCTTGGGGTTGGGGCACTGGGATGGGCCATGGCTCAGCATACCGAGAACCAACCCTGGGACAGAGGAGAGACGGGCCAACTTCAGCATGGGAACGGGTCACTCTGAGATTGGCCCCATCCAGGATGCAGGTTCCCCCTCTCTGTGCTCTGCTTCTTTGAACATTGTTGTTGTGCAGAAATGTTTGCCCTTATGCCTAAAAGGAGTTTCCACATTGCAGCTTGAACTCTTACTCTTCTCCCCTTCTCCTGGCCATGTCTCCCCACTCTGCCAGAGAGGACACCATGGGGAACCATGTCCCAAGACCTCGAAGGGTCACAATAAATGGCCCCCATTGCTCTCTCCTTGTCCCCAGCCCAGTGCTTCCATGGCAGCAGGCAGGCAGGTTGGGCGGGTGCCACCTTGCCCTTGGTAAATCCCACTGGGCTCCCCCCAGCCACCACCATATCCTCCCTGGGCCTGGACCACCACGTGCCCAGGTCATGATACAAGGAAATGATCACCTGCTGTGCAACTTCTTTACTTATAGCAACTTATAATGATTTCTGAATATTGCTTAATAATCCTGCTTGCCCTGACTGTTCTATGGAAACTTACCAAGGACTACTGTGTTCATCAAAACAAAGCAGTTTTCTGTGGAAACTTACCAAGAACTACTATGTTCGGCAAAAATAAGAGACATGTCCTTGGAAAACAGATATGTTCTAACAAGTTGAGTCTTTGTAGACTATATATGGACAGTAGAAACTAATAAGCTAGTGCTTTTAGATAAGATAGAGGTGGTAAACCGGCTGGAACCACTCTTTTTATTCAATAAATTATTTAGGAGAATCTGCGCATGCTCCGAGGAAAAGTACAAGGTGAGAAAGACTGTGAGCCTTCCTCCAAAAGACCCCCGAAGACGCCCACCAGGAGGCAAATGCGCAGGTGCAAAGATAACATAAACTGTTGATACCAGCCTTTTGAACTAACCCAGCCTTTCCTATGCATATGTATATTTGCATTATGTAATCCAATAAATATGTATATCCATACTCTATAAGTTTCTGGTAAAATGTGCTGGGGGTGTGTGCAAGCTTTGTGGAGAAATCCCCTTGCACCCCGGCGCTGGAATAAATACCTGCTTTATAACTCTCTCCGAGTTGTAGAGTTTGTTTCCGCGCATCAGTCATACCCCATCTCTTTCCTGGGGATTGGGTGGAAGCTGCTCAACTTTTAGCTTTCCAAACCTCCTTCTTGCCCTCTTTGAAGTTGGCTGTGATTTTTGCCTTTCTCCAGTCATGAAGTACTTCTGCTCTTGTAGAGATGATGGAGAGTGGTCTTTCAATGCTGTGCTCCACCAGCACCCCTGCACACCTCCAGTCCTGTCCCAAGAATTGGCTGTGTCCAGCTGGTCCCCAGCTCAGTGCCCCTCTCTGAAACATGCCTTTCTCTGGATGTGGTTCAGTAGAGGCCTCTGAGATGCTGAGGGGCTGGAGGTCAGGACCAAGGAGGAGATGCTGTGAGCGCTGGGGTTGTGGTCTGGGGAACGGAAAGCAAAATGGGTGTCACTGCTTTCTGCAACTCTCTGGTGGGGGTTTGGAGCAATGCCAGAGCCGGGGTCTTCTAGGAGGGGACTAGGGAGAGGACAAGAGGCAGCGGCACAAGCTACATCATGGGGAAATTCTTATTCTCAGAGGCTGGGAGGGGAAATCTGCATCTGCAGAGACCTTCAGCCCTCCATGGGTCTGGCCCCAGGGCAATGTGCTCCTGTGTCCAGGCTGGACCTGCTCTCCTCCAGCTATCCCCTGGCCCAGGGATTTGGGTCCGTCCTTGCTCTGCCAGTGTCCTGACCTCAGGCTGCGCTGCCCTGTCCCTGCCACGTGCCCAGGGGGACCATGAGCGCTTTCAGGGCATGGGAGGGGACAGACCGGAGGTGCTGGGACCAATGAGAGGGTGCTGGTCCCCACAGTCGTGCGTTGCTGGTCCCATCTGCTAGAGCTCAGAGTAAACTTCTGCTTCTGCAGACGCTGACCGCACTTCTCCTTTGCACCCCCGAGAGACAGCGCAATCACCACAAGCAGGACCATCCCTGAAAGGCATCCCAAAGGCAGGGTGGGAGCCAGCAGGACTTAGGGCTTGCCCAGCACCCACATGGCCCAGAGCATGGATTATGCTGACCTGAGGTTTGCCAAGGTGATGGGGGGCTGGAGCATGGCCAGCCAGGCACTGGAGGCAGGTGAGAGCCCACGGGAATGCCCCCAATGCCCCTGCCATGCCCAGCCCCATGGACTCAGCCACTCTCCCCTGCCTTCCTCCAACAGCCCTTGGCATGGGCGAGGCAGAGAGCCCATATGAGAATGTGCAGCTGGTGCCAGTGGGGCAGGATGGGGACGGGGCCCAGCCTAGCCCAGGTGAGTGCCTGGCTGGGGCCCAGGGGACCCAGGGAGGTCCTGGTACAGGTAGTGGGTGGTGTTTTAGGGTGCTCCCGCTCCCATCCTTGAAGAGAGGAAGCACCCACATGGTGCCACCTGTGCCATCATGCTGCCATTCTGCTACCTGCAGGCAGGAGGTCTGGGGGCTGCCAGGGGTTTCCTGGTTTCCAGTTGGAGCTGGCAGCAGGTGATGCCCATGGTCGATTGTGTCTTGCAGGGCACTGGTCCCAGCAGTGGTGCATCCCTGTGGGGCTGCTGGCAACCTGCCTGCTGCTGCTGCTGGTCACTGTGGCCCTGGGGGCTTGCTGTGAGTCAGGGGGGTAGGCACTATGGGGCTGGGGGTGGCTGGGCAGCACAGGGAGAGAGAGGCAGTTGGGCTGGAGTGGGTGCCGCAAGTGAATAAGTGGGTGAATAGAGGGAAGCCCACACACGTTGCTTGGGGCTAGGTCCCTCTGCCCCATCTTCCCCGTGCTGTTCTGTATCCCTTGCATGTCATGGGTGCCTTCCTTGCCTCCCATCACTCATCTTCCCCACCTTGTTCTCCCTTTCTGCTCCTTTCCCTTCCCTTCCAGGCCTTGCCCAGCCTAGTACTGCTGTGCTCTCCCTGTCCCTGCCATGCTCTGTCTGCTCCTACACACTGTCCTGCCTTGCCCTGCTCTCCCCTGCCAGCTTCTGACCATACATTTCCCTGATGGGTCTTTCCCATCCTTTCCTATCCAGCATGGACACCTCCCTGACTTACCGTGCCCTGCCTGACCCAGCCATGCCCACACTATCCCCTGAGCAGGGTCAGTCCCGTGTCCCCCTGCCTGGGCTGTCCCATCCCCATGCCCCAGCTCACCCAGTCTGTCCCCAGACTGGCAGGTTGCTTGCAGCCTGCGGGCTGCCTCCCGTGAGCACGCGGCCAAGCAGGGCCGCCTCTTGCAGGAGGTGAGTGTGCGGGAGCAGAGCCTGGAGCAGACCTGGCTGGAGCTGGCATGGGCCAGAGCGGAGCTGCAGCAAGTGTGGTGGGAGGGCAACAGCAGCTGGATGGAGCTGAGGAGCCTGAATATGGAGCTGGGGCACATCATGGGTGTCCTGGGGAAGACAGAGAAGGAAATGCAGGAGGTGCAGGGGAAGCTCAACAGCAGTGAGAGCACTGTGGCCATCCTGCGCTCCTACACGGCTATAGGTAGGGCGATGGTGGACCAGGGATGGGGTGCCCCAGAGGACCCCAGCACCCCTCAGCAGATGCAGTGCCAAGGCATGGGCACTGGCTTTTTGGCCACATGGTGGGGATGGGGTGGTCCAAAGGTTGAAGCTATGCCTGGAGCAGAGGCTGAGCCTGTGATGTCTGCTGGGCAGATGTGGGGGCTGTTCCTGGTCCAGGCTGGACCCCATGAGATATCTGTGGCTGAGCAAGCACCTGAGCTGTACCCCTGTCCCTAGACTGCTGCCCCTCAGGCTGGCTACTGTACAGGGTCAAGTGCCTCTTCATCTCATCAGAGAAGAAGACATGGAAGGACAGCAGAGATGAGTGTGAGAAGAAATATTCTCAGCTCCTGGTCACCAAATCCTGGAGTCACTGGACCATGCCGGTAGGATGCTGGGGGAGCCGAGGGCAGGAGCTGGTGCATCCAGCCCTGGGCTCCCCAGGTGGGCCACCACTGCTCTGGGGGCCCCTACCCTGCCAAAACATTGGAGGGTACAAGGCCGATCGCTGGAGCACATGGCTGGTGGTGGATGTGGGGTGGAGAGGCTCTGGCACCCCTGGATGCTGCTCAGGCTGGAGTGGGGCACCGGGGCTGCTTAGCTGTCCTACCCCATGGAGCTCTGGCCCCAGGGGCTCCTTGGGGAGACAGCCACTCCCTGTGTAGGGAGTGGCGCTCGGAAGATCTCGCGATGTATGGAAGGAATAGCTGTAGCCCCCCTTGTTACGAGGTAAGGTGATGGATAGGCTTGTAACACTAAGGGCACACCCACGGAGGAGGTGCTTGGCGAATGTATATAGGTAAGATACACAGTTTAATAAACGGACATTTTGTATCCATCATATTGGTGTTTGTGCTGATGTCCCCGAGAAGGTCTTAACCTCCTGCAGTATTAGTCTCTGCGATCTGAGCGCCACTAACACGTGGAGAGGCAGGTTTAATGAGGCAGAGCTAACTGCAACAAATGGTGACCCCGACGTGATTTATGACGTGATTTGAGCAGAAACGAACTGTGGCAGTTGGTGGTGCATAGCAGGAGGTGAAGGAGCTCCATGCAGGACGGGAGACTCCACGGTACGCCATAGATGTCACAGTTAAGGTACTAAAAAGATGGGGTAAACAAAATAAGACTTCTATGAAGTCGAGAACATTAAAAGCAATGCTACAAAGATTGATAAGGCTCGGCGTTTTAGCAGAGCCGATAGACTGTATGAAGCCAGAGCTCTGGCCACAAATAGAGGCAGAATTAGCAGAACAAGCGAAATTAGGAAAGCCAGAGCATTTAATGGCTTGGGGGGAGATGCAGGGGGTGGAAACTGAGGTGCATAGGGGAGAACTAGCAGAAAAATGGAAGGCGGACATGCACCGTTGGGGGGCGGAGATGTGGGAGGCATTGGCCTGTCAACCTTGCACAGCCTGTGAGAAAGTGCTAGGCTTTGATGAAAAACAGGCCTTGGAAGAAAGATAAGAGGCTGTTGAGTTATGCCAAGGTGGCAGGGAAAAACAACGGACAGCTGCAACACTAAACTGTGGAAAAGTATTGAACTGTGAGAAGATGCTACCGCGAGAACAGCGCGTGATCAAGAGGGTGATTGGCCTGCAAGCGCGGAGTTGGCGGCGGCGGCCCCGGGCCTTCCCAAGCCCCCCCCTCCAATGCCAGAAGCAGCAGTTTTTACAGAAGGTGCTGATGCTGGAATGCGGCGTCTCTTGTCTGCCAAGACCACATAATCAATAAGCAATGGCTTTATATATTCTTAACAGTGTTTTGATGTTTGCAGGGTTTATCATTTTATGTTGTGTGAGTAATAAGGGTAACAGGCCTCTTTGTGTGATTGTTTTGCGTGTGCGAGACGCGGCAGCTGCGGACTGCGGACTTCTCTGACAGAGTGCCATAGTACCCGCTGGGTCACTGGTGCTGCCTGTTTGTTCGGGCTCAGTGTTTGAAGTGTCATAGGTGAAATATCTCCTCTAGCAGGAGGCAGTAATTCTGTGTTAATTGTTGTCTTGAATTTAGGTGCGTACTCTGTGGGGAGAGTGCACCCTTGTACCATCTATCTGAGAAGGGTATTGTCATAAAAATCATCTACAACCTTACAGGGGTTGTTCGTTTTACCAGAGGTCAAACTTACTCAGCTTGTTTATTTTACTACAGCTGGGGTGACTCAGGATTTGGATCAGCACATACTCCTCAAACATTTTGAGCTCAGACAGTGAGACAAAGTCGACCTCTGATAAAATGTGCCCTCACTAAAGCCGAAGAATCTGTTGAACTGACAGGCATTTTACATACTGGTGCGGATGTGACTGTAATATCTGCGAGCTTTGGTAACTCGAGTGCTTTTCAGGGTTGGTGGTCATGCTGTAACATTTCAAAGCAAAGATCTCATTCATGTAAGGGGCCCAGAAAACTGGGTAGCAAATATTCCTCCATTTATATTGGAAACCCCTACTACATCATGGGGTCGTGACTGTATGGCTCAATGGGGAACTGAAATTGGATCAAATTTGTCTTAATCGCCACTGCAGCACAACCCACCCTGAAACCCACCCTGAAACTAACCTGGAAAACAGAATCACCTGTGTGGGTGGGTCAGTGGCCCTCGCCAATGGAACAGTTGTGCCACCTTAATGATTTAATTCAGGAACAATTAAGTGCAGGACATCTTGTACCTACCAGTCCTTGGAACCCCCTGGTGTTTGTTATTTGAAAGTAAAGTGGTAAATGATGACTTTTACATGATCTCCAACACATTAATGATGCCATGGAGCATATCTATCTACACCTCACGAGAGGCTAAATAAGGCATTATATGCCATGAACTTTTTAAACATCTCCCCTGTCTCACAGGTACTATCAATATTGCATCAGTTCTCGACGCACATATCAGATCAACAAGAAGTCCAGGGCAAGGCTCGAATGTTAGCAAAAACCTGGAAAGTGGTAACTGGGAAGGACCATATCCTTTAATAACCTGGGGAAGAGTTTATGCTTGTGTTTTCACAGGTTACAGTCCCGGTGGTTACTAACAAGCTGTGTGTGACCACACCTGAGGTGTGAGAGGCAGCTTTTGGTGGACACCCAGGAGCCGGCTGTGGATGCCCCTGTGCTGACAGTTTGCAGTCACTTCGACTGATCATTTAAGCAGAATGTATGGGTATTTCTTGCTACTGCAATAGGACAAAGTACACTACTGTTGCCAATTCTTTTCAGAGAAAATGCTAACAGTAATTGCAACTTCTTAATGAAATATATAAGCCTATTAATCACCAGTGAAAGATGTAGCTTAGACAAAATGTAGGATGGAATGCTATAAGAAAGTGTGTATTCAACTTTCCTTGTTTAGCAATATTAAGAATTAAGGACTCAAGTGTTTAACCTTATTGGAAACTCCCTTGGTTTTCCCCCTTGAGTGGTGGCCAGGCTCTGGGTGGAACCCAACAGGAGGATGAAATCAGATGTTTCCGCTCTAAGAAAATTGCCAGTTATTTTGGCCTGTTGATTTAGAGGCTGGACCTGCTTGCAGCGATGTTGGATGCCTCACCTACGGATGGACGCATCGCGTAGGATTTCCGGTTTGCGAAGAAGGGCACTCTAAATTCTCGCTGCATCCAGGGTTCCCCAGCAATTGCGGATCTGAATGTTAGTACCCCATTAAGTAAGTGTGCTATTCCGTATTTTCCTTACTGTTTATTTTTGTAGTATTTAGTCATATCCCTCAAAGTAGTGAAATTAGCCTACTCTTTTTAACTAGTAACTGTAACTGCTGTATTGTTTCTAGCCTTCTGTGGAACTATTTTGAGTATGCTGTGTTTTTTGAAGTTTCCCTAACCCTTAATTCATAAAGTCTTGAAATAAGTGTTGCAGGTGCAGCTGCAAAACAAAGAAAAAGCCCGCTGTGGGAGGCAGGTGTCAATCCACGGGGTCTCTCTTCCAATCAGATATGGCAAACTGATGTAACAGTATGTGAATTGTTAAAACCAAATAAGTATCTCATAGTAACCATTGACACCTTTAGCTCTACAATATTAGCCACAATGGCTCATAAGCAAACAGCCAGACACATTATTGTGCATTGGGAGGGCGTTATCGCCTTGTTAGGGAAGCCACAAGAGATCAAAACATTTAATGGCCCTTGTTTTGTTGCTAGACGCACAAAAGAATGGTGTGCATTGTGGGACATCAAATTAGTACACGGCCTTCCTTATAACAGTCACGGACAAGCGATAGTGGAACGTGCACATCGCACCCTGAAAGCAAAGCTCCAACAGCTTGGGGAGGGGGAAGGTCATAGAGGGACAATACCCATAGACCACCAACAGGGTCTTTTGTCACGCGCTTTGTATACCTTAAATCATTTTGTTCGAGGTGATGAGTCTACACCTCCCCTGTGGAAACATTTTATACCAGCCCAGGCGACGAAGAACTATCCTTTGGTCCAGATCAGGGAACCGGGCACGATAGCTTGGGAGTCAGGGTGGTCACTGAGGGTGTTTGGGCGTGGGTACGCAGCAGTGGAAAAGGACGGCCTAATCAAATGGATACCCGCACGGTGTGTAAAACCTGATCTAACATAAGATGGAGTTTTGTGTTACAGCGTTGGTGGTGGATCACCCTCCTTGGTTGCATGTTGCCAACTCACGCAGGATATTGGAGAGAGCGGGCACGAGCACATCACCGCGAAGACGTCTGTTTTCCTCTGGATACAGGGGCAGAATCTTGCTATGTCTTCATCACAGCCACCTTTGTAAAACCAGAATGGTTTGGGTGGCTTGACAACGTGTGGACTTAGATTACTAGTTAGCTTAGTTGGGATTGGCTCATTTGGGGAATTATTAGAATATGTAGTGTGCTTCTTGCTATTTGTATTGCCTTTACATGTATTAGTGCCGTAGTTCGTAGATTGTTTAAGAAGGTTAATGTTTTGGTTTTAGACCGACATATGGGTCTTGCTCATCACCGCTTGGAACAGCGCAATAATGACAATCAATCAGGAATAATGATGTTATAAAGCATGGGGAGGGGGAAGTGTAGGGAGTGGCGCTCGGAAGATCTCGCGATGTACGGAAGGAATAGCTGTAGCCCCCCTTGTTACAAGGTAAGGTGATGGATAGGCTTGTAATGTTAAGGGCACACCCACGGAGGAGGTGCTTGGCGAATGTATATAGGTAAGATACACAGTTTAATAAACGGACATTTTGTATCCACCACATTGGTGTTTGTGCTGATGTCCCCGAGAAGGTCTTAACCTCCTGCAGTATTAGTCTCTGCGATCTGAGCGCCACTAACACGTGGAGAGGCAGGTTTAATGAGGCAGAGCTAATCACGACACTGCAGTATTAGTCTCTGCAACCTGAGCGCCACTGACACGTGGAGAGGCAGGTTTAATGAGGCAGAGCTAACTGCAACATCCCTGCAGACACCACAGTCCATAGACGCTGTGGAAAAGCCATGAAAAAAGCCCTTTTTCCCCTTCCCCAGACCTTCCTGAAGAATGCAGACATCCTGTACTGGATTGGGTTGCAGAAGAGCAGCTTCCCCTGGTACGACTATGGTTGGCTGGAAAAAGGGGACCCAGATGGCAAGGGGGTCTCAGACACCTGGTTCTGGGTGGGCAGTTCCCTTTATGAAAGGTACCTGGTGGCACAGCCTCTTGACGAAGCCCCCTCTCCTCCAGCACAGCTTTAGGAAGCATTTTAAATTCCAATTGTACCCAGTCCTGGACACAAGCGCTGGGCAACAAAGAGCATCAAAGCAGCTGAGGCTGAGGAGAGGCAGGTGCAGCAGTGTGATGAGATGCTCAAAGGCCGTGCAAAGGGACAGTCAAGACTTGAGGGGCACGTGCAGGGCTTGCACAAGCAGGAGGCAGCAAGAGGGGACAAAAGAAACCGCAAGTTATATTTGGGGTCTAGACAAAGCATTCAAGCACCACCTCTATCACCCACATCCCTCCTCAAGGGGAAATCAAGCCTTCCCACCTGCAGAGAGTCTTGAGTTCCTCCCCTGTTGCTGTTAGCTCTGCCTCTTTGAACCTGCCTCTCCACGTGTCAGTGGCGCTCAGGTCACAGAGACTAACACTGCAACACCGCAATTAGCCTGCCTCATTAAACCTGCCAATCCACATATCAGTGGCGCTCAGATCGCAGACTAATGCCGCAGGAGGTTAAGACCTTCACGGGGACATCAGTACAAACACCAATATGATGGATACAAAATGTCCGTTTATTGAACTGTGTATCTCACCTATATACGTTCACCAAGTACCTCCTTCGTGGGTGTGCCCTTAACATTACAAGCCTATCCATCACCTTACCTCGTAACAAGGGAGGGCTACAGCTATTCCTTCCGTACATCGCGAGATCTTCCGAACGCCACTCCCTACACTTCCCCCTCCCCATGCTTTATAACATCATTATTCCTGATTGATTGTCATTATTGCGCTGTTCCAAGCGGTGATGAGCAAGACCCATATGTCGATCTAAGAACAAAACATTAACCTTTTTAAACAATCTACAAACTACAGCACTAATGCATGTAAAGGTGATACAAGTAGCAAGAAGCACACCACATATTCCAATAATTCCCCAAATGAGCCAATCCCAACTAAGCTAATTAGTAATCTAAATCCACACGTTGTCAAGCCACCCAAACCATTCTGGTTTTACAAAGGTGACTGTGATGAAGACATAGCAAGATTCTGCCCCTGTATCCAGAGGAAAACAGACGTCTTCGCGGTGATGTTCTCGTGCCCGCTCTCTCCAATATCCTGCGTGAGTTGGCAACACGCAACCAAGGAGGGTGATCCACCACCAACGCTGTAACACAAAACTCCATCTTATGTTAGATCAGGTTTTACACACCGTGCGGGTATCCATTTGATTAGGCCGTCCTTTTCCACTGCTGTGTACCCACACCCAAACACCCTCAGTGACCACTCTGACTCCCCAGCTACCGCGCCCGGTTCCCTGATCTGGACCAAAGGATAGTTTTTCGTCGCCTGGGCTGGTATAAAATGTTTCCACAGGGGAGGTGTAGACTCATCACCTCGAACAAAATGATTTAAGGTATACAAAGCGCGTGACAAAAGACCCTGTTGGTGGTCTATAGGTATTGTCCCTCTATGACCTTCCCCCTCCCCAAGCTGTTGGAGCTTTGCTTTCAGGGTGCGATGTGCACATTCCACTATCGCTTGTCCTTGACTGTTATAAGGAAGGCCGTGTACTAATTTGATGTCCCACAATGCACACCATTCTTTTGTGCGTCTAGCAACAAAACAAGGGCTGTTATCTGTTTTGAGCTCTTGTGGCTTCCCTAACAAGGCGATAACGCCTTCCCAATGAACAATAATGTGTCTGGCTGTTTATTGTGGAGCTAAAGGTGTCAATGGTTACTATGAGATTCTTATTTGGTTTTAACAATTCACATGTTGTTACATCAGTTTGCCATATCTGATTGGAAGAGAGACCCCGTGGATTGACACCTGCCTCCCACAGTGGGCCTTTTTGACAGTAGGGACAAAGTGCCACTATGTTTTTTGCTTGTGACAGAGAAATATGACATGTTTTTGCTAAGGCTTTTGCTCCAAGGTGTAAAAAGGCATGTAAACTCTTTGCGGCGTCCAATGATGACACACTCCGTGCCGCTTGGTCAGCCTTATGATTGCCTTCTACAATCGGACCTGGTAGGGATTGGTGACTGTAGGGAGTGGCGTTCGGAAGAACTCGCGATGTACGGAAGGAATAGCTGTAGCCCTCCCTTGTTACGAGGTAAGGTGATGGATAGGCTTGTAATGTTAAGGGCACACCCACGAAGGAGGTACTTGGTGAGTGTATATAGGTGAGATACACAGTTTAATAAACGGACATTTTGTATCCATCATATTGGTGTTTGTACTGATGTCCCCGTGAAGGTCTTAACCTCCTGCGGCATTAGTCTGCGATCTGAGCGCCACTGATATGTGGATTGGCAGGTTTAATGAGGCAGGCTAATTGCGGTGTTGCAGTGTTAGTCTCTGCGACCTGAGCGCCACTGACACGTGGAGAGGCAGGTTCAAAGAGGCAGAGCTAACAGCAACAAATGGTGACCCCGACGTGATTTACGACATGATTTTGGGAAAAGATAAGCTGTGGCAGTCGGCGGTGCACAGCAGGAGGTGAGGAGCTCTACGCAGGACGAGAGACTCCGCGGCGCGCCATAGATGTCACAGTTAAGGTACTGAAAAGATGGGGTAAACAAAATAAGACTTCTGTGAAGTCGAGAACATTAAAAGCAATGCTACAAAGATTGATAAGGCTCGGCGTTTTAGCAGAGCCGATAGACGGTATGAAGCCAGAGCTCTGGCCGCGAATAGAGGCGGAGTTAGCAGAGCAGGCGAAGTTAGGAAAGCCGGAGCATTTAATGGCTTGGGGGCAGGCAAATGCAATGATGAATGCTACCCCGGAGGAGCACTCAGCGAGCTCCGACGATGGGGCGGACCCCCGGAGGAGCACTCAGTGAGCTCTGACGATGGGGAGGGGGAAACCGAGGTGCGTAGGGGAGAACTAGCAGAAAAATGGAAGGCAGACATGCAGCGTTGGGGGGCGGAGATGTGGGAGGCATTGGCCTGTCAACCTTGCACAGCCTGTGAGAAAGTGCTAGGCTTTGATGAAAAACAGGCCTTGGAAGAAAGATAAGAGGCTGTTGAGCTATGCCAAGGTGGCAGGGAAAAACAACAGACAGCTGCAACACTAAACTGTGGAAAAGTACTGAACCGCGAGAAGATGCTACCGCGAGAACAGCGCGTGATCAAGAGGGTGATTGGCCTGCAAGCGCGGAGTTGACAGCGGCGGCCCTGGGCCTTCCCAAGCCCCCCCCTCCAACGCCAGGAGCGGCAGTTTTTACAGAAGGTGCTGATGCTGGAATGCAACGTCCCTTGTCTGCCAAGACCACATAATCAATAAGCAATGGCTTTATATATTCTTAACAGTGTTTTGATGTTTGCAGGGTTTATCATTTTATGTTGTGTGAGCAATAAGTGTAAGAGACCTCCTTGTGTGATTGTTTTGCGTGCATGAGACGCAGCCCAGCTGCAGCTGCGGAGTGTGGAGTTGTCTGACAGAGCACCTTAGTGCCCGGCCTGCTGGGTCACTGGTGCTGCCTGTTTGTTTGGGCTGAGTGTTTTAAGTGTCATAGGTGAAATATCTCCTCTAGCAGGAGGCAGTAATTCTGTATTAATTGTTGTCTTGAATTTAGGTGCATACTCTGTGGGGAGAGTGCACCTTTGTACCATCTATCTAAGAAGGGTATTGTCATAAAAATCATCTACAACCTTACAGGGGTTGTTCGTTTTACCAGAGGTCAGACTTACTCAGCTTCTTTATTTTACTACAGCTGGGGTGACTCAGGATTTGGACCAGCATGTACCCCTCAAACATTTTGAGCTCAGACAGGGAGACAAAGTCGACCTCTGATAAAAAGTAACCTCACTAAAGCCGAAGAATCTGTTGAACTGACAGGCATTTTACATACTGGTGCGGATGTGACTGTAATATCTGTGAGCTTTGGTAACTCGAGTGCTTTTCAGGGTTGGTGGTCATGCTGTAACATTTCAAAGCAAAGATCTCATTCACGTAAGGAGCCCAGTAAACTGGGTAGCAAATATTCATGCATTTATATTGGAAACCCCTACTACATCATGGGGTCGTGACTATATGGCTCAATGGGGAACTCAAATTGGATCAAATTTGTCTTAATTGCCACTGCAGCACAGCCCACCCTGAAACTAACCTGGAAAACAGAATCACCTGTGTGGGTGGGTCAGTGGCCCTCGCCAATGGAACAGTTGTGCCACCTTAATGATTTAATTCAGGAACAATTAAGTGCAGGACATCTCGTACCTACCACCAGTCCTTAGAACTCGCTGGTGTTAATTATTTGAAACAAAAGTGGTAAATGGTGACTTTTACATGATCTCCGATGCATTAATGATGCCATGGAGGATATGGGTACATTACAGCCAGGCATGCCCTCCCCAACAATGAGTCCCTGAAACTGGCATCTTGTAATAATTGATCTAAAGGATTGGTATTTACCATTCCCTTGCATCCAGATGATGCAGCTAAATTTACCTTTTCTGTTCCCAGTATTAATGTTAGTGAACCTACAAGACGGTACCACTGGGTTGTTTTGCCACAAGGCATGAAAAATAGTCCCTCGATGTGTCAGTGGTTTGTTGCAAAGGCTTTGAGCCCTATTAGAATACAGGTCTCCCAGACTGTTTTATATATCATTATATGGATGACATCCTTATAGCAGCAGAAACACAGGAGATCATGGAAAAGGCTCTTGCTTTACCCAAAGACTCAGTATCTCAAATGGGGTGACAATTAGCACCTGAAAAGGTACAGCGATCATCACCATGGCAGTACCTGGAGCGGAGAATTTGTGAACAGACTAATGTCCCACAACAGGTTGAACTTAAAACTGATGTTAAGACTTTAAATGATTTACAGAAACTGTTACGAGCTATAAATTGGATACAGCTGTTGTTGGGCCTAACTAATGATGATCTGCATAGCTTGTTTGATATTTTGGGAGGAGATCCTTCGCTGACATCACCCAGAGTACTTACAGAGAAAGCAAAACAAGATCTCCACCAGGTAGCTAATGCCATCTCAGAAAGACAAGCATGGTGAGGTGTGCCTGGCCATTCGTATCAACTGATATTATTTAATCCTTCAGGGCAGTCCTATGCTCTGCTGTTTCAATGGGATGAAACACTTAGTGACCCTCTTGTTATTATTGAATGGATTTTTTTTTTGTCACACCAAATGCACAGGATGGTCACTACTCGTCCAGAAATGTTTGCCAAACTGATCATGAAAGGTGCCACCAATATTGTGTCACTTCTCATCGCAAATACCAGATCAACAAGAAGTCCAGGGCAGGCTTCAAGTCCTGGAAAGTGGTAATTGGGAAGGACCATATCCTTTAATAACCTGGGGAAGAGGTTATGCTTGTATTTTCACAGGTCACAGTCCCGGTGGTTACCAGCAAGCTGTGTGTGACCACACCTGAGGTGTGAGAGGCAGCTTTTGGTGGACACTCAGGAGCCAGCGGTGGGTGCTATGGATGCCCCTGTGCCAACAGTTCATGATCTCTTCAGCTGATCATTTAAGCAGAATGTATGGGTAATGCTTGCTGCTGCAATAGGACAAAATATCTCTGTCCTTAATCACACTATGGTTGCCAACCTTTTTAAGAAAAAATGCTAACAGTAATTGTAACTCCTTGATGAAATATATAAACTTATTAGATACCAGTAAAAGATGTAGCTTAGATAAAATGTAGTTATTAATAAGGATGAATTGCTATAAGGATGTGTGTATTTAAGTTCCTTGTTTAGCAGTATCAAGAATTAAGGACCCCAAGTGTTTAACCTTATTAGAAACTCCCTTGGTTTTCCCCCTTGAGTGGTGGCCAGGCTCTGGGTGGAACCCAACAGGAGGATGAAATCAGATGTTTCCGCTCTAAGAAAATTGCCAGTTATTTTGGCCTGTTGATTTGGAGGCTGGACCTGCTTGCAGCGATGTTGGATGCCTCACCTACGGATGGACGCATCGCGTAAGAATTCTGGTTTGTGAGGAAGGGCACTCTAAATTCTCGCTGCATCCAGGGTTCCCCAGCAATTGCGGATCTGAATGTTAGTACCCCATTAAGTAAGTGTGTTATTCCGTATTTTCCTTACTGTTTATTTTTGTAGTATTTAGTCATATCCCTCAAAGTAGTGAAATTAGCCTACTCTTTTAACTAGTAAATGTAACTGCTGTATTGTTTCTAGCCTTCTGTGGAACTATTTTGAGTATGCTGCATTTTTTGAAGTTTCCCTAACCCTTAATTCATAAAGTCTTGAAATAAGTGTTGCAGGTGCTGCTGCAAAACCAAGAAAAGAGGATGTGGACTCAGACTAACAAATCTGCACAATGGTTAGAGGCCAAAGCAGTCCAAATGGCACTCCAGCAAGAGGCAGAGAATCCTGTTAATATTGTTACAGACTCTTTATATGTTTATAAACTTGTACACAAAATGACAACAGTAGGATTTGTGCAGACAGAAGTGTCGACCTTACTTTATGAAGCTCTACAACAGCGAATACGGCAGGCCTTTATTACACACGTGAATAGTCACCAATCCCTACCAGGTCCGATTGTAGAAGGCAATCATAAGGCTGACCAAGCTGCACGGAGTGTGTCATCATTGGACGCCGCAAAGAGTTTACATGCCTTTTTACACCTTGGAGCAAAAGCCTTAGCAAAAACATGTCATATTTCTCTGTCACAAGCAAAAAACATAGTGGCACTTTGTCCCTACTGTCAAAAAGGCCCACTGTGGGAGGCAGGTGTCAATCCACGGGGTCTCTCTTCCAATCAGATATGGCAAACTGATGTAACAACATGTGAATTGTTAAAACCAAATAAGTATCTCATAGTAACCATAATAAACAGCCAGACACATTATTGTTCATTGGGAAGGCGTTATCGTCTTGTTAGGGAAGCCACAAGAGCTCAAAACAGATAACAGCCCTTGTTTTGTTGCTAGACGCACAAAAGAATGGTGTGCATTGTGGGACATCAAATTAGTACACGGCCTTCCTTATAACAGTCAAGGACAAGCGATAGTGGAACGTGCACATCGCACCCTGAAAGCAAAGCTCCAACAGCTTGGGGAGGGGGAAGGTCATAGAGGGACAATACCCATAGACTGCCTACAGGCTCTTTTGTGACGCGCTTTGTATACCTTAAATCATTTTGTTCGAGGCGATGAGTCTACACCTCCCCTGTGGAAACATTTTATACCAGCCCAGGCGACGAAGAACTATCCTTGGGTCCAGATCAGGGAACCGGGCGCGATAGCTTGGGAGTCGGAGTGGTCACTGAGGGTGTTTGGGTGTGGGTACACAGCAGTGGAAAAGGACGGCCTAATCAAATGGATACCCGCACGGTGTGTAAAACCTGATCTAACATAAGATGGAGTTTTGTGTTACAGCGTTGGTGGTGAATCACCCTCCTTGGTTGCGTGTTGCCAACTCACGCAGGATATTGGAGAGAGCGGGCACGAGAACATCACCGCGAAGACGTCTGTTTTCCTCTGGATATAGGGGCAGAATCTTGCTATGTCTTCATCACAGCCACCTTTGTAAAACCAGAATGGTTTGGGTGGCTTGACAACGTGTGGATTTAGATTACTAATTAGCTTAGTTGGGATTGGCTCATTTGGGGAATTATTGGAATATGTGGTGTGCTTCTTGCTACTTGTATCGCCTTTACATGTATTAGTGTTGTAGTTTGTAGATTGTTTAAGAAGGTTAATGTTTTGTGTTAGATCGACATATGGGTCTTGCTCATCACCGCTTGGAACAGCGCAATAATGACAATCAATCAGGAATAATGATGTTATAAAGCATGGGGAGGGGGAAGTGTAGGGAGTGGTGTTCGGAAGATCTCGCGATGTACGGAAGGAATAGCTGTAGCCCTCCCTTGTTATGAGGTAAGGTGATGGATAGGCTTGTAATGTTAAGGACACACCCACGAAGGAGGTACTTGGTGAGCGTATATAGGTAAGATACACAGTTCAATAAACGGACATTTTGTATCCATCATATTGGTGTTTGTACTGATGTCCCCGTGAAGGTCTTAACCTCCTGCGGCATTAGTCTGCGATCTGAGCGCCACTGATATGTGGATTGGCAGGTTTAATGAGGCAGGCTAATTGCGGTGTTGCAGTGTTAGTCTTTGCGACCTGAGCGCCACTGACACGTGGAGAGGCAGGTTCAAAGAGGCAGAGCTAACAGCAACAGGTGACTATTCACATGTGTAATAAAGGCCTGCCCTATGCGCTGTTGTAGAGCTTCATAAAGCAAGGTCGACACTTCCGTCTGCACAAATCCTACTGTTGTCATTTTGTGTACAAGTTTATAAACATATAAAGAGTCTGTAACAATATTAACAGGATTCTCTGCCTCTTGCTGGAGTGCCATTTGGACTGCTTTGGCCTCTAACCATTGTACAGATTTGTTAGTCTGAGTCCACATCCTCTTTTCTTGGTTTTGCAGCAGCACCTGCAACACTTATTTCAAGACTTTATGAATTAAGGGTTAGGGAAACTTCAAAAAATGCAGCATACTCAAAATAGTTCCACAGAAGGCTAGAAACAATACAGCAGTTACATTTACTAGTTAAAAGAGTAGGCTAATTTCACTACTTTGAGGGATATGACTAAATACTACAAAAATAAACAGTAAGGAAAATACGGAATAACACACTTACTTAATGGGGTACTAACATTCAGATCCGCAATTGCTGGGGAACCCTGGATGCAGCGAGAATTTAGAGTGCCCTTCCTCACAAACCAGAATTCTTACGCGATGCGTCCATCCGTAGGTGAGGCATCCAACATCGCTGCAAGCAGGTCCAGCCTCCAAATCAACAGGCCAAAATAACTGGCAATTTTCTTAGAGCGGAAACATCTGATTTCATCCTCCTGTTGGGTTCCACCCAGAGCCTGGCCACCACTCAAGGGGGAAAACCAAGGGAGTTTCTAATAAGGTTAAACACTTGGGGTCCTTAATTCTTGATACTGCTAAACAAGGAACTTAAATACACACATCCTTATAGCAATTCATCCTTATTAATAACTACATTTTATCTAAGCTACATCTTTTACTGGTATCTAATAAGTTTATATATTTCATCAAGGAGTTACAATTACTGTTAGCATTTTTTCTTAAAAAGGTTGGCAACCATAGTGTGATTAAGGACAGAGATATTTTGTCCTATTGCAGCAGCAAGCATTACCCATACATTCTGCTTAAATGATCAGCTGAAGAGATCATGAACTGTTGGCACAGGGGCATCCATAGCACCCACCGCTGGCTCCTGAGTGTCCACCAAAAGCTGCCTCTCACACCTCAGGTGTGGTCACACACAGCTTGCTGGTAACCACCGGGACTGTGACCTGTGAAAATACAAGCATAACCTCTTCCCCAGGTTATTAAAGGATATGGTCCTTCCCAATTACCACTTTCCAGGACTTGAAGCCTGCCCTGGACTTCTTGTTGATCTGGTATTTGCGACGAGAAGTGACACAATATTGGTGGCACCTTTCATGATCAGTTTGGCAAACATTTCTGGACGAGTAGTGACCATCCTGTGCATTTGGTGTGACAAAAAAAAAAATCCATTCAATAATAACAAGAGGGTCACTAAGTGTTTCATCCCATTGAAACAGCAGAGCATAGGACTGCCCTGAAGGATTAAATAATATCAGTTGATACAAATGGCCAGGCACACCTCACCATGCTTGTCTTTCTGAGATGGCATTAGCTACCTGGTGGAGATCTTGTTTTGCTTTCTCTGTAAGTACTCTGGGTGATGTCAGCGAAGGATCTCCTCCCAAAATATCAAACAAGCTATGCAGATCATCATTAGTTAGGCCCAACAACAGCTGTATCCAATTTATAGCTCGTAACAGTTTCTGTAAATCATTTAAAGTCTTAACATCAGTTTTAAGTTCAACCTGTTGTGGGACATTAGTCTGTTCACAAATTCTCCGCTCCAGGTACTGCCATGGTGATGATCGCTGTACCTTTTCAGGTGCTAATTGTCACCCCATTTGAGATACTGAGTCTTTGGGTAAAGCAAGAGCCTTTTCCATGATCTCCTGTGTTTCTGCTGCTATAAGGATGTCATCCATATAATGATATATAAAACAGTCTGGGAGACCTGTATTCTAATAGGGCTCAAAGCCTTTGCAACAAACCACTGACACATCGAGGGACTATTTTTCATGCCTTGTGGCAAAACAACCCAGTGGTACCGTCTTGTAGGTTCACTAACATTAATACTGGGAACAGAAAAGGTAAATTTAGCTGCATCATCTGGATGCAAGGGAATGGTAAATACCAATCCTTTAGATCAATTATTACAAGATGCCAGTTTCAGGGACTCATTGTTGGGGAGGGCATGCCTGGCTGTAATGTACCCATATCCTCCATGGCATCATTAATGCATCGGAGATCATGTAAAAGTCACCATTTACCACTTTTGTTTCAAATAATTAACACCAGCGAGTTCTAAGGACTGGTGGTAGGTACGAGATGTCCTGCACTTAATTGTTCCTGAATTAAATCATTAAGGTGGCACAACTGTTCCATTGGCGAGGGCCACTGACCCACCCACACAGGTGATTCTGTTTTCCAGGTTAGTTTCAGGGTGGGCTGTGCTGCAGTGGCAATTAAGACAAATTTGATCCAATTTGAGTTCCCCATTGAGCCATATAGTCACGACCCCATGATGTAGTAGGGGTTTCCAATATAAATGCATGAATATTTGCTACCCAGTTTACTGGGCTCCTTACGTGAATGAGATCTTTGCTTTGAAATGTTACAGCATGACCACCAACCCTGAAAAGCACTCGAGTTACCAAAGCTCACAGATATTACAGTCACATCCGCACCAGTATGTAAAATGCCTGTCAGTTCAACAGATTCTTCGGCTTTAGTGAGGTTACTTTTTATCAGAGGTCGACTTTGTCTCCCTGTCTGAGCTCAAAATGTTTGAGGGGTACATGCTGGTCCAAATCCTGAGTCACCCCAGCTGTAGTAAAATAAAGAAGCTGAGTAAGTCTGACCTCTGGTAAAACGAACAACCCCTGTAAGGTTGTAGATGATTTTTATGACAATACCCTTCTTAGATAGATGGTACAAAGGTGCACTCTCCCCACAGAGTATGCACCTAAATTCAAGACAACAATTAATACAGAATTACTGCCTCCTGCTAGAGGAGATATTTCACCTATGACACTTAAAACACTCAGCCCAAACAAACAGGCAGCACCAGTGACCCAGCAGGCCGGGCACTAAGGTGCTCTGTCAGACAACTCCACACTCCGCAGCTGCAGCTGGGCTGCGTCTCATGCACGCAAAACAATCACACAAGGAGGTCTCTTACACTTATTGCTCACACAACATAAAATGATAAACCCTGCAAACATCAAAACACTGTTAAGAATATATAAAGCCATTGCTTATTGATTATGTGGTCTTGGCAGACAAGGGACGTTGCATTCCAGCATCAGCACCTTCTGTAAAAACTGCCGCTCCTGGCGTTGGAGGGGGGGGCTTGGGAAGGCCCAGGGCCGCCGCTGTCAACTCCGCGCTTGCAGGCCAATCACCCTCTTGATCACGCGCTGTTCTCGCGGTAGCATCTTCTCGCGGTTCAGTACTTTTCCACAGTTTAGTGTTGCAGCTGTCTGTTGTTTTTCCCTGCCACCTTGGCATAGCTCAACAGCCTCTTATCTTTCTTCCAAGGCCTGTTTTTCATCAAAGCCTAGCACTTTCTCACAGGCTGTGCAAGGTTGACAGGCCAATGCCTCCCACATCTCCGCCCCCCAACGCTGCATGTCTGCCTTCCATTTTTCTGCTAGTTCTCCCCTACGCACCTCGGTTTCCCCCTCCCCATCGTCAGAGCTCACTGAGTGCTCCTCCGGGGGTCCGCCCCCCAACGCTGCATGTCTGCCTTCCATTTTTCTGCTAGTTCTCCCCTACGCACCTCGGTTTCCCCCTCCCCATCGTCAGAGCTCACTGAGTGCTCCTCCGGGGGTCCGCCCCATCGTCGGAGCTCGCTGAGTGCTCCTCCGGGGTAGCATTCATCATTGCATTTGCCTGCCCCCAAGCCATTAAATGCTCCGGCTTTCCTAACTTCGCCTGCTCTGCTAACTCCGCCTCTATTCGCGGCCAGAGCTCTGGCTTCATACCGTCTATCGGCTCTGCTAAAACGCCGAGCCTTATCAATCTTTGTAGCATTGCTTTTAATGTTCTCGACTTCACAGAAGTCTTATTTTGTTTACCCCATCTTTTCAGTACCTTAACTGTGACATCTATGGCGCGCCGCGGAGTCTCTCGTCCTGCGTAGAGCTCCTCACCTCCTGCTGTGCACCGCCGACTGCCACAGCTTATCTTTTCCCAAAATCATGTCGTAAATCACGTCGGGGTCACCATTTGTTGCTGTTAGCTCTGCCTCTTTGAACCTGCCTCTCCACGTGTCAGTGGCGCTCAGGTCGCAGAGACTAACACTGCAACACCGCAATTAGCCTGCCTCATTAAACCTGCCAATCCACATATCAGTGGCGCTCAGATCGCAGACTAATGCCGCAGGAGGTTAAGACCTTCACGGGGACATCAGTACAAACACCAATATGATGGATACAAAATGTCCGTTTATTAAACTGTGTATCTCACCTATATACACTCACCAAGTACCTCCTTCGTGGGTGTGCCCTTAACATTACAAGCCTATCCATCACCTTACCTCGTAACAAGGGAGGGCTACAGCTATTCCTTCCGTACATCGCGAGATCTTCCGAACGCCACTCCCTACACTCCCCACCACATGTAACCCCTCCTCGGCTCACCACCACTTCCTCTTGCGGTGTCTGAGAGCAGTGGGGAGGAACAGACCCGTCTGGCCTGGGTGCTGGGTACCCAGCCCCTGCTCTCTGCCTGTCCCTCCATCCTCAGCCCCACAGCTCAGGGCAATGCTGCAGCTGCTAGATGGGCAGCTCCTCCAGCTGTCCATGTGCCCTCAGGGAGCACCGGGCTCTGC
This sequence comes from Strix aluco, assembly GCF_031877795.1. Classification (NCBI taxonomy): domain Eukaryota; kingdom Metazoa; phylum Chordata; class Aves; order Strigiformes; family Strigidae; genus Strix; species Strix aluco. The sequence continues at coordinate 6,423,073 of NC_133970.1, forward strand.
CCACCACTGAGCACTGCAGGGATGAAGTATTCCCCAGCCGAGAGGCTGAGATTCAAGCAGGGGGGAGGCTAAACAGAGTCACAAGTAATGCAAACCTCGGGCAGAGGGGTTTCTAGGCCTGCCCGAGGGAGGGCAGGGATGCATCCACGGAAGTTTCAGCCTGTGAAATCAGTAGGGCAGGACTGGGGGATCCCCCCCTTTGACTGCATCATTTAAGCCCTCCCTATCAAGCATGCAAGAGGGAACACATCAGTGGGCCCAACTGCCTGCAGCCCTCAGTAGGGCACGGTGGATAGAGTGGTGGCAGACCCCTGATTTGCCATTTCCCCATCCAGGGCATGGCAGTCAAAGTTGAACAGGTCCTGTGCTATAATAAGCCACGGGATCATCAAACCCACCCAGTGCACTGGTCCCAATGACCTGCACCTCTGGATCTGCGAGAAGGCAGTGGGGCAGAGCTCCCCCTTCATATGATGATGGCTGATGGCCCTGGCACTGCTGCAGTGAGTATGCCCACGCCAGGCTCTGCTGTGTCCTGGGGTGTGTGGGGCCCATGGAGTGTGCATGGAGGAAAGTGGGGAGCCTGAGCCTCTGCATGGGTCATGTTGACCCCTGACTTGTCAGGAAAGGGAGATAGATGCAGGCACATCTCCATGCAGCCCCTGGTCTGTGGTAGCTCAAGAGACACCCCACCCCCGCCAAGCTGTGGGGCAGCAAAGGGGCAAGATGGGGGAAACCCCTTTGCAAACTGCCTTCCCAGTCTCACTGCATGCAGGGGAAGCTGGGCAGCACCTCACCTTCACCCTCTGCCTTCCCTTGCAGCACCCACGCTGACTCTGCTTCAGCCTTGCTGCATCCCTGCCTGGGATGTCCCATCCACACAAGCAACCCCTTTCCCTCTTGCAGACCCCTGCTCAGGGGCCACCTGGTTCCTTCCTGTCTGCTCCCCTGGCCACAGTGATGCTTGGGCATCATGCAGGCCAGGGGAGGCAGTGGTGGTGACTGTTTTCCCCCAGCTGACATGCTTCAGCAGAGTGGTACAGGCCTCACAGCTCAGCCCCACAGTTGCACAGGGTACACTGGGTATTCCTGAGCACAGGGGCTGGCGTACCATGGGGAGCATGTACCCCGCTGCAGAGCAGAGCGAGCCCTGATGCTCAGCACTGCAGCCGTGCAACAGTCCCAGCATGGAGCAAGCTGTGGTGCAGGGATGCAAGGATGTGGGAGCAGGGGACTGCACAGCCCCACACCTGGCCAGGTCCCCTCCCCATGGCAGGGACTTTCTGCCTGGCCCCATCCCAGGAGCAGCTTGGCCCTAGGTTTCAGGCAAGCCAGCAAGCAACAGGCTTGGCAAAGGAGAGAAGTTGCACCTGAACTGGCTGACGCCTGTGCTGGCAGTTGTGGGTTTTTTGCTAATTAGGAAGTAGAGCAGTAACCTTTAGGATTGTATTATGTGATAGAGCCTTTCAAAAGCAAAAGCAACTCCAGCACTTGCAGCGGACTGATCCTTTGCGAGACAAATCATCAGGATTTACTTCACATGTGCATGTGCATTAAGCAAAATAGCCCTGATGTAACACGGCAGCCAGGCAAGAGCAGAGGAAGTCATGTTCAACGAGACAAAGACACTGTCAGTTTCTTATGGGGTCATGTGTGCCATATATAGTTGATTAATTGCTATGTGAATTAGCCTGCTTGAAGAGCAAAAGGGTGTTAAAGGCAGGTGTTTTGGAGGTGGCATGTATCACTGTCTTATCTGCTGGCTGAACCCACTTTGTAGCAATAAAGAGACACAGCTTGTCTGCTCTTTGCTTTCTTGTGTACCACCATAAACATGGACTCAAGGGCACGAACCCAATGAACCTAAATAATAAATGGGAATTTGACTGAAGCCGTTTCAACTGAAATGGTCAATTCAGGGGTGTTAAGACCTGTGGCTGAGCCAGGCTGGTTCATGGTCCCTGAGGGGGGACACCAGAAGCCCTGGGCAAGCCCATGCCACCCTCTGGGGGTGGGGCTCCCCTCCCCATCCAACATGCATTCCAGAGACAAAGTGGCAGCCCAGGTTGCTGGAACATTCAGTTTTTATTGAACACTTTAAATAAGCTGGGTATATATTACTAGCAATTATTATTAATAGTAAAGAACTCCACAAGAGTTTTGCATTCACCAGTGCATTGTGTGGGAGGGCGGAAAGCCGGCCCCCAACCTTGCCAGGGGCCAGGCAACCTGTCCATGCTGTCCACCATCCCCTTCACCTCCAGCCACCTGTGAGGCTCTGGGGTGGGATACCAGGCAGGATGGCACCCTGGCCCCTCTGCCAGCACCCCACTCCTGACCCTGTGTGCTGGGGTGACACAGGGCACCATACTGGCTCAGCACCCAGCCCCCATAATTGGGCAGGCAGGGGGCAACTCCAGTGCTGGCAATCCTCCCTGGACACTGCCCCATGGGCATCATCCCTCTCCCAGGCCCTGCACTCCTCTCCCCATGTCAGGAACTGGGTACACTCCCCATGCTTGTGAGGAAGCATGGGGACACCCACTAGCCCCACAGGGTCCCCCAACACACACATACACACACTGACCCCTCTGCCCCAGCACAGCCCCGCACACCCCATGGCCTGGGGGGCCATGGGGGGCTCCTGGCTCATTGCACACCCCTTGGCAAGAACCCGCAGAGAGGTGAACCTTTGGGGAAGGGTGGTCCCTCATCCAGGGCTTGAATCCCGGGGGGCCCTGCAGGGGACCAGCCCTGCTGCCCAGGGCAGCACTGGAGCATGCCCAGGGAAGGGGTGTTATTGCACTTCAGTCCCCAGCAGGGACCCAGCCTGCCCCTGGGGCTCTCTGCAGACCCCTGAAGCTGATCCTGGTGGGACAGGTGCCTGAGCAGCACCATGGCGGCCACAGCCTAGGGCACCATGGCCACCAGCGGCTACGAAGCGCTGAGCGAGCAAGGATACACTGCAGGGATGCACCGGGCTCCCGTACCTGCCCAGTTCTGTGGCCACAGGCGGGTCCGAGGGGCAGCCAGACACAGCCCCACTCCCCAGGGGTCCAGCACTAGGACTGTGCCTCTGGCAGCTTCAGGCTGGACTCCATCAGCACTGGCCCCAGGGCATTCTGGTGGCAGCCCTGGTCATGGGTGAGGAGGCTCTTAGCCTTGCAGCTGAGGTTCTGGTAGCTGGGCAGGCTGGGTGCTGGCTGGTGGCAGATGGAGATGAAGCTGAAGGGACCCAGGCAGCAGCCAGGGCAGGACAGCACCTCATCCTGCTTCAGCACGGTGCCAGAGCTGTGCCCAGGCAGCATGGCTATGCACTTCATCTGCTCCAGTGTTGTCGCACAGGGGATGCTGAGCTCGGAGAGGCCACGCTCCAGCCTGCTGCCCCAAGCCAGGGGTTTACTCACCACCACGTGGTGGTTGTTGAAGAGGAGCCTGTTGAGGGATCATGGCTCCAGCTCCCAGGGTCAGGCACCCAAGGCTGCCGTGTGGATTAAGTTGCTGTTGGGGGGTGGTGGGGGAGGCTGCGGCAGCTTGGGGCTGTCAGGGCCACAGTCCATCCCCTCCTCCACCCCGGGGCTGGGGGGGGGAGGCTCGTCCCCAAAGCAGGGGGAGGAGGGCAGGGGGCTGGCGGTGGGACAGGGGGACCCCATGCCCAGTGCCAGGCCCCCTCAGCAGGGCAGCTCGGGGGAGGCAGGCAGAGAGTGGCACTTGTGGGGGGTGGCAGTGAAGGACAAGAAGTCACACTGCACCTCCACAGCAGGCTTGGGTGTCACAGGGGTGCTGAGCTGGAGCAGGGCAAGGGGTGGCAGGTCAAAGGTGAGCAAGATGACTGACTTGCTCAGCATGTCAAAGAGCCTGATCTTCCCTCCCTTCAGGTCCTCGCACTGGGAGAAGGAGTTGACACAGGGTGGCAGCTCCTTGGTCCTGGCCCTGCTGTAAGGCTCCAGCGGCTGCAGTAGGGCCAGCGATTTGGGGGGGAACATGTTGGACTGGCTGCAGGACAGGCACTGGTCCGGCTGCAGGTGCTGTGTCCCCAGCTCACACAGGGGCAACTGCTCAGCACAGCTGGCTGCCCTCCCAGCTACCCCTGGGCACGGGCACACGAGTGGGTCTTTGGGGTGCCCATGTACCATTGAGTGTGGCTGCCGTCCCAGGTGTGGGCAGGCTCTCCCCGACGCCAAAAAGGGTGGCCCCAGTGCCCTCGGTGCTGGGCTGGTGCTGCAGGACGCCCTCCAGGCACTGCGTGATTTCCAGGAACGAGAGGTGGGAGGTGGGCTCCATCTGCGGACAGGAGGGGTTCCCTGTGAGGTCTGCATTCCCCCCCCGGCACCCCAGGGTGCCCTGCCCAGCAAAGGCAGCTCCCTGCCTCTCCCTCTGTACAGGCAAGGCTGCCTGTCCTGCCTGGCTGCCCTGGCAGTGAAGATGGGAGGCTCACACTGCAGCAGTGGAAAGCAAGCTGGAGGAAGGCTGCCGGGCACTCAGTTCCCACCATGGTGCGGAAAGCGGTGACGTCCAGGCCAAAATCCTGCAGGGAAAGGAGGAAGTGTGAGACCGGGTCCCCCAGAGCACCACATAGCTCAGAAGACCCAGGGTGGCTGGCCTCCCACACCCACGGCACTGACTGCATGTCACCCAGGGCTGCAGACCTGGCAGCACCCCAAATTAGATCAAGGCTGGGGGATGCTGGGACACAGATCCCTCCTGCTCTCTGCCTGAATCCAGCCATCCCCTTCTCCCACCCAGGCTGACTCTGGGCTTCGAGAACAAGTTATCATCAGAGAACATCCCTCCCTGGGCAGCAGCACCTGCTGCCAGGAGACATTTGGGACACAGCACCCCTGCCCCGAGACATGGGGCAGCTCCTGCACATGGGGCTCTGCCCCATGCAGAAGGATGGTCCCCCTAGTTTGGTGAAGTGGCCCCAGCCACAGTGCCGCTGTCTGTTGCCCTCTTTCCCCGTCCCTATCCCAGGAAGTCACCTTGGTGCAGGGCAGGTAGTCGGGGTCAGTGGGAATGCGAGCAATGGTCTCGCACAGGATGATGCTGTACGCGAACACATCGGCCTGCAGAGAACCGGGAGTCACTGGGGGGGGACCCCACAGCCCCGAGGCGATGTGCCCACCCTTCTGTAAACCCATAGCCCCCCTCCTCCCCACGGAGCCATACCGGGGTCCCTGCCACCTTGCTCCTGAGGGATGCCCAGTTCCTTCCCTCCATGTGCCAGACTGCCCCCAGGGCCGTAAATCCTGCAAACCGCCAGCGGCACAAGCCTGGATAAAGCCCCACATGCAGCAGCCATGGCGCATCACCTTCTCATTGTAGATCTCCCCTCGCAGCACCTCAGGTGCCATCCAGTACGGTGAGCCCACCACGGCCAGCGGCTCCTTCTCGCTGCCCTCACTGGGGGACATGGTGGGACATCAGGGGCCGCCTGCAGACTCCTGCCCCTGTCCTACCTCCCATCCTCCCGCTGGGGCAGCCCGAATCACCATCTCCATCTCCCTTCCTGGGCCAATCCTCCTCCATGCACCCCACGAACTCATGTCTCCCCACCCACACCATCCCCTTCTCCATCCCCTCCTAGTCAGCCCCAAATGTGTCCATCTGTCTAATGAGTCCCCACCGATGAGGACCACTCCCACCATCCCCGCCCTTCTAGCTGCACCCCAAATGTCCATCCCTCCCCAGCTCCTGCTCCAAATGGGCCGTAAACCCCCCAAGGACAGAGATGGACGGGTGGATGCTACCCACGCACCTGTAGGTGGGGATCTTCTCCGCCAAGCCAAAATCACCCACCACAGCTGTGTAGCCATTGGCCTCGCAGCGCACCAAGCAGTTCTAGGGGCACAGGAGGACTCCTGTCACACTGCCACACCAGCCCTGCCTTGCCAGCCACTGCTCCCAGGATGCCCTGGGCACAGCGCAGCCTCCTGTTCCCCGTCCAGCTGTGCCCGGGCAGCAACGTGTGTATGGGACAACGAGGGCAGCGGCATGCCCCATACCTTGGAGGTGAGGTCACGGTGGAAGATGCCCTTGGAGTGCAGGTAATGCAGGCCACAGGCGATGTCAAGGGCCAGCTTGACACGCACGGACCAGGAGAGGGGCACAGGGCTGTCCAGCAGCTGCTCCAGGTTCCCACCGTTGATGTACTGATGGAAAGAGCCAGGTCATTGCATCACTGCACCCCCCCCTCCCATAAAGCTGGATCCCCATCTCTCACCCCAACGCATCCTCCAACCACCCCACAGCACAGCCCCCCAGCAGACCTTGCCCTGCACATGTGCCACTGGCCAAGAAAGTGTCCCCATAGCAATTGCCATCCCCTCCCTAGGCTCTGCCTGCAGGAACCCCAAGACTTGTGGCTGTCACCCCACTCACCTCTGTTAGCGCGTGCAGCTGTCCCTGGTGCACACACACCCCAATGAACCTGTGAGACAGAGGGGACCCAAGGATGGCTGCGGCAGGGACCAGACCCAGGAGCTTGCCCAGCCCCAATAGCAGGTCCTACCTGAGAATGTTGGGGTGCGAGAGGCGGTTCATCAGCTGCACCTCCCGAAGCATGTTGCTCCGGTTGCTGGTCAGCTTGTTCATCTTCAGCACCATGATCTGCCCAGACTGGCGGTGCTGCACCTGGAGGGGGGTGCAGGGGTGGTTGAGCCCCACATGTCTCCACAGCTCCCCCAGATGCCAGCCTGAACCTGGCGCCCACCCCCAGCCCTAGAGGTTGGAGCTAAGCACCCCACACACCCAAGGCATGGGGCACCTCAGGGACTGCTAGGGTTAGGGGGACCCCCAATGCCGATGATGCACAACTCCATCCTCCCTGGGGCATCCTGCTTGTCGCACTCCCCCCACTACACTACACTGTCCAGCCCTCCAAGAGAGGCAATGACAGCTCCTGCAAACCGTGACCCCAACCCCACTGCAAGTATAGGCAGGTGCAGGATTGGGGCGCACCAGGGAGAGCTTTTTCAGGTCAGTACCACCCAGCCAGACCCCACCAGCATGGGGTGGAGGACAGAGGGGGCACATTGCCCCCAAACCAGGCCTGAGGGTGGCCAATGCTACCCTGGTGCACGACCCCAGCCCCATGAGGCACAGTGCTCAGACAAGGTTGTATAATTAGCCATCCCCAGCCTGACACTGTCATGTGAGCTGGGGACCTGGCCCCCCACCAGGAACAGCAGCTGGGAGCACGGCCAAGCATGGACACGCCTGTCCTCTGGCAGCCCCCAGTATGTGTGGGGCGAGGGACGGACATGGGATCCCCTGCCCCAGCACCGTGCCAGGGGGCTGAGCCGATGCTGGGGGTTCCCTCCTGAGCAGGTGCTGGTGGTGGGATGGGATCCCCCCAAAGCAGCAGTTGGGGGGGAAGACACCCTGATGGGTCCCAGCTGCCCCCCAGCACACACTGAGCCGTGCACAAAGGTGCAGGCATTCCTCGGCGCTACCATCAGCTCCCTGCTCTTCTCCTTTTTAGTTGATGCTGGTTGAAGCTGCTGTGTCAGTGCCAGCCACTGGCCTGCCCCATGCCCCAGGGGTCGCATCCCCAGGAAGAACACAGGAGGCTGGCTGGAGGCAGGGTCCCCAGTGCCCCCAGTCTGCTCTCAGTTTGGCCCCTGTCCCCATCACAGAGGGGGGAGGCTGATGTGCTTGGCCCTCTGGAGCTCTCTTCCCACCCCATGACAGGCATCGCTTCAGGGAGCATCCTGGGGTGCACACAGAGATGGGGACCTGTCCAGTATCCAGTACCCAGGGGATGGGCAACAGCTCCCCACCACCAAAGGGCCTGGGGGAAAATTAGGTCTTTATGAAGATCCCTCTTCATGCCTGGGTGCACCAAGGCCAAACCAGCCCCAGGCTGAGTAGAAGCAACAGGCAATAGCCCAGCCAACCCCTTTGTGCCACCATCAGCTCATTGAATTCATGGAGAGGCTCTGAATAATTCAGCAGCCACCTGCCCACGGGCACCCTGCTCCAGTTACACCTGCGTCACCTCCAGGGCAGCTCCAGCCAGCCTGCTGGGACCCCTGGCCTGCCTCCTTCTTGCTGAGCACTGGACAAAGCATCTGGGCTTGGAGAGAGCCTGTCTCAGGGTGACAGCACAGTCCCTGCTGCAGGGAGCACACTCCTCCAGCCCTGTGTGCACCCAGGGTGACCCATCTAATGGCACCCCAGGTCCTCCCCATGTCCACCACACGGCTCACCCCACCCTATCACTTGCAGTGCCTGGCACTGCTGTCAGTCCCATCCCAGTGCCTGGGGGTCCCTGCCCACACTTGCACCAGCAGGCAGAGCAAGGGGCACCCCCACACCATCTCCACTATCCCTGCTTTCCTTCCACTCCATCCCCACACACGGGGCAGCTGGAGGCAGCAGCAGTCACAGAAACGGGGCTCCCAGCCTGGCCACAGTGGCTGTGTGTGCTTTAAGGAGAGGACCTGCCTGGCCAAAGCAGCCCAGGTCAGAACCTGCCTGGGAGCACCCCACTGCTGGCCCCACAGATGAAGCCAGCGGGACCCCCCAGCCCTGCCTGGCTGGGTGCTGCCTGGCAAACCCAGTGCTCCCAACCCAGCTCACCCAGTGGCAGCGCTGCCTTCGCATTGCCACAAGGGACTGTCAGGACTGGCTTGCTTGGTTTGGCTGGCAACAGCAGCTGCCAGATGCCAGGACCTGGCTCGATGGTGCAGGCAGGCTCAGCCCCACCAGGATGGCTGTGGGCAGTGAGGCTCCAGCACCACGTGCCCACGATGGGAATGCCAGGCAGCACACATAGCACTGGTACTCGGTGGCCATGTACTGTGGGGCTGGCCGGGTCACCGCCAGCAGCAGTGTCCCTGCATCAGGGAACAGCCCCTGGCAGGCACCAGCTCAGCCCCACATAGCTGGGACGTGCCTGTGGCTTAATTCCTCATTAATAAGCCTCCTGCTATTGCAGTAGGCTGGATCAGGTCCAAGTGCAGCCATATGACATCTAATGCCTTAATCCTGGAGGAGAGGCAGCCTGGGGGAGGGAAGGTCTGGTGAAAGCCCCTTCTCTGGGCTTTCTCCCAGGGACCCCAGGAGCCCTCAGCCAGCACAGCCCTGCCCTGGTGCCCTGCTCCAGGACTTCATCCCCAGGGGTAGGGAAGGCTCCAGGGGCTCCCAGAACAGCCCCCCACACACAGGGCATGGCCTCATCAAGGGTGTTCAGCACCCTGAGCTCGTTTGTGAGGCCCCATCCTACCGTCTCCCCTGCATGCTCTGTGGCTCAAGGCCAGTCCCTGCTCGGGCTGGCAGAGAAGAGGCTACACTCCCCTGGGCTCCCTGCGGCCTCCCACATGCGCTGGCCAGTTTATCCAGTCAGGCCAGGTGCTAGCAGCAGCCCAGCACCCTGGCCACCCTCCTCAGGAAACAGATGTAGCAGAGGAGGGAGCATGCCATGACTCCAGGCAGGATGCAGCCCCTTGCTAAGGGAGTTTCCTTCCCTGGTGCTGTCTGGGGAAGGCAGCAGGCAGTAGAGCCTCCCCAAGCAGGACCATGTTCCCCCTCATCTCTCCACGCTCTGGCATGGCACCCAGGAATCCCAGTGCATTCCCCAGAGCTGAGCTCAGCCTGGCAGCCACGCCAGGGTGCGGGGGAGATGACAAGATGCCAGCCCCCACCCAGGAGCCAGGCAAGCCCTTGACCCTTGCCAATGTCCCCCAGCATCCTGCATGGCTCCTCCATCAGGCACCTCGTGGAGGTACCACAGCCAAGCTGGGGTGTTGCGGCACATTGGTCCCCATCCCATCTGTTGCCAGCGTGCAGGGCTGGGGAATGGGATGGGCCTGGTTGTGGCCCCAGCCTGGGCACAAGGGATCTGAGCTCTTTTAACAGTGGAAATTAGAGTCTTATTTAAAGAGCATGCTAATCAGAGCAAGCAGACAGCCTGCTCCCTCCCTACAGCCCATGCTCCCATCTAGACACAGGGCAAAGCCCCCACCTGCCCCCCCCCCCCCCACCCGGGGGTCTCAGCAGTGATACAGAGAAATGATTTTTAAGAAATAAGTTTTAAGACTTATTTACTTATTTACTTATAGCAAACTGCTTAGCAACTTATTTACTTATAGCAACTTACAGTATTACTTATAGTATTTCTGAATATTGCTAAGAATCCTGCTTGCCCACACTGTTCTGTGGAATTTTACCAAGGACTACTGTGTCCATCAAAACAAAGCAGTTTACTGTGAAAATCTACCAAGAACTGCAGTGTTCAGCAAAATATCATGTGTTTGTCCTTGGGAAACAGATGTGCTCTAACTAGCTGGGCCTTGGTAATGAGTAAAGATAGCCATATACAGACGGTAGAAGTTCCATTGGTTCTCTTAGATAAGATAGAATGAATAAACCGGCTGAAAAACACTCTTGTTATTCAAGAAATTGGCCAAGAGAATATGCGCATGCTCCAGGGAAAAGTACAAGGTGAGAAAGACTACGAGCCTTCCTCCCAAAGACCCCCGGAGACACCCCCCAGGAGGCAATGCGCAGGTGCAAAGAGAACATAAACTGCTGACACCAGCCTCTAGAACTAACCCAGCCTCACTCATGCATATGTATGTTTGTGTTATGTAATCCAATGAATATGTATATCCACACTCTATAGGTTTTTGGTAAAATGTGCGGTGGGTGTGCAAGCTTTGTGGAGAAATCCCCTTGCACCCCGGTGCCAGAGTAAACATACCTGCTGTATAACTCTCTCCGAGTTGTAGAGTCTGTTTCCGCAAGTCAGCAGCCAGCCCCCCTGCACTCCGCACTGGGGCCAGGCTCACATATTGCCCCACTCAGTGCACGTCCCCTTGTCCCATCTCAGTGCAGGCAAGGCACCGTCACGCAGGGACATCATCTTGCACCCCTCACCCCTGGCAAGCCCAGCGGAGAAAGACAGGAGGGCAAGTAAGGGAGCTAGCAATGCCACTGATAATCCCATAGCTGCCTGAGACAGCTGCATCTGAGCTCATGAGAATCCCAGTAGTGCAACAGGTCTTTTACTAAGAAGGACTGGAAAACCTGCTCACCACACAGAAAAAGCAGAACAGAATTGGTCAAGACATACTTCCTCCAAGGAAGCAAAAGGAGCAGGGCACACAGCACCTGCTCCCGATGAACACTTGAGCGTCAGCAGCCCTCACCTCCCATGCTCTCAGAAGTGGCACTGCAAGCACAGTGGGAGTCAGGGCAATGCTGGCATCACACTGCGGTGGTGGGGCATCATCAGCCCTCACCAGCAAGCCCGGAGCACACCCTGTGACAGTGCAGGAGAGGTGCCAGCAGGTCCCCAGCTAGTCAGCACGTTTCCAGCGCCCGGGGCTCCTAAATGGCAGCAGCAGGGCCAGGGCTGCTCCTGGCCTCACCACAGCTGGCTGACCTTGGCAAATTCACTTCCTCCCCACCTGCCTTAGTTTCCCCATTCGTGCTGTCAGTGTCACACCGCTCCACCCTCCTTTGTAAAACAAGGCAAGGTCCACTGATGAAGGGCAGCAGATAAGAGGGAGGGAGTTATATCATTAGTTGCACTGGTAAATTGGGAATAAATGCAAAATCTCAAAGGTTGGCAAGGAAGCGAGCAAAGATGGGTGGGCAGCAGCAAAGGGAGCTGCTAATCCCACCCCGGCACCGTGGAAATGGGGTGCTGGGCTGAGCACACTGAAGGGCTGCGCCCTGGGAAGCAGCATCTCTGGGAGGATGTCCAACAGCGGGGCATAAGGGGCAGAGCTGGATAAGCAAAGACCTCTGGATACAACCCCTGGGAGAGTGTAGCCAGGATACTGCCCACAGCCCCTGCGTCTGCTGCAGACTGCACATGGGAAAGTAAGAGAGAAATTTGGGGAAGAGATGGAACAGTAGTTTAAGGGCTAGAGAAAATGTCTAGCACAAACACACCCAGCTCAATCTGCTCAGTCTATTGGAGATGGAGAGGCAGCTCGCTGCAATGTCTGTGTACCTGAGAAAATGGGTGGGCCTAGTGCCTCTGAAATTGTGCAGGGAAAGGCAATGGGAACCAGCTGCTCCAGAGGGAAACGGCCCAGCTCTACAGCACAGAGGGGGATCGGCAGGGAACAACTCCCATGGAAAAGGGCAGCTTTCCATCACCGGTGTCTCCTGTCTGCTCTGGACAGCCTTCCCAAGAGAAGTGCTTGGCTGGAGCAGGCTAAAGGTCAACTCAGGGGCAAGCTTGGGACACCAGGGCTCAGACGCTGAGCCCTTTGGCTTTAATGCTGGAATCACAGTCAGATGCCCATGCCAGTGCCCCAGCACCCTGCCTGGCCCTGGCTCAGCTGTGCACCAGAACTGAGCTATCTGCATAGGGACACATGTCCAGGTCCCCTCCCCATCCCCCATGCCCACTAAGGCTGGAATGAGGCAGGACCCAGCAGCCACACAAAGGAGCCGTCAATGCTCATGGCCATAGAAAGCACAGCAGGAACAAGGGAGGTGGGAGGAAAACGGGTCCCATGCTGCCCTGCCAAGCTACATACTCCTCACAAGCTCAGGCAGCCAAACCCCAGCTCAGATCCCAGGCCTGCCCCACGATCCTGCTGAGATCTTGGACTCAACCAAGCACAAGCACAAAGCCCCATCTGGCCCCCTCCTGCCCCCCTGCCTCCTCTCTGGCACACACACATGTTGACTCCTGCCACCTGATCCTGCTCCCACCCCCCAAGTTCCGCTGCTCCCCCAAATCCTACATGCAAGTGGCCCCACAAGAACATGAACAATGGGTGGGAGAAGGAGCATTTTGTGGCTCCCACAGGGTCTGGGGAAGCAGAAACAGCAAGGCAAGGAGAGACCATGGCCTGACCAAGACACAGGAGCATCCATTATTAAAGAGCCATATCCATGCCTGACATTATTAAATGCCTCCCTCTGCTCCAAGGTGCTGCCATGTGCTCCAAGCCAGAGATCAATAGCAGGAACCTGGCCATCAGAGAGGCCACATCTCTGCAGGGGCATGAGGGAGCACGGAGGAGGGGGACTCCTCTGCATGCCTGCCACTGCCCCTCACAGGACACCTCTCCTGCGGCTGCAGAGGAGCCAGGTCTCAGGGTCTCCTTGCTGAGTGGGGAATGGCACCAGGGCTGGGAAGGGACTCCAGGTTCCTGCTGGGATGTGGCTGCCCAGCCGTGCTGCACATGGGAGCATGGTCCCACACAGGGGACGCAGCATAGCACTGCCTGGGACCTCAGCAACTGTGGTGGGAGGTGGTGGGGGTCCTACCCAGTCCAAAGCTGCTCTTTGAGGGGGATGAAGCCACTAGAAGCATAGCCCGATACCTTGCCTGATGCCTTGTGGCGCCTTGAGTGATGCCAAGGACGAAAACAACACATGCACACACCTCCCCTCAGACAGGGAGAGGCAGCTGTGGCAGTGATACCAAAAACTTAAACAATTTAGTTAATATACCAATAACGGGCCCCTTCGTATAAGCTCTGTACCAACAAGATAAGCAAGCCTATGTTCCAAAGAGCGACCCTTCCCCAATTCAGTATGCTTTGTACTGACAAGATAAGCAAGTCTGCATGTGTGTAGGCAGTCTCACAATGTATGCATTAGGTTTCCTGGAAATGGGCAGGTATTCAACATATGCATTAGATTCCCTGGAAATAAGCAGGTACTTCTCTGGAATTATATAAATATTCATTTTTAAATGTACATAATGAGTGTGCCTTTGTCTTTCGGTATGCAGTTAGGTGGAGTGATCCCCCCATGCATCCAGCGCTGAAATAAAGAGAATGCCTGCTTCGTAATGCTATATTGGTGTTAAGAGGTTTATTCCCGATTTTGGTGACAGCAGCAGGGCAGGGCACAGCCCCTCATGCCCCAGCAGTAGTGCATGGGCTGGCAGGGTATTGTCACCATGCACCTCTGCTGCGCTGTAGGGACCCCAAGCTCCCTGCCAGCACCCATGCACCCCTAACCAGGGACCAGGGTGCAGGCCACACATGGACATCACTGCTCTGGCAGTCTCAGAAAAGACAGGGGACAAAGGCAGCTCAGGGGTTCCAGCCGAGGGCCAGCCCCCGTACTGCTCTACAGCATCACACCTCACTCCAGCATCACACCTCTCTCCCAGACCCGGTCACCTTCGGGAGGCTCCCGTGGGGCACCCTTCACATCTACCTGCCCAGCGCAGGCTAGAGCAGGCCCAAGAACTCTGGAAACCACCTCGGACTGGCTGCAAACACTGCCTGCATCCCCCGCCACAGGCACACCCTGGGCTTGGAGGGATCGGGGCTCCAGACTTTTGACAGGGGTTCCCGGGGCTGGGATGCTCGCCACCCCATCGGCGCCCCGGCCCCCCATGCGGCCCCGTTATGACCCACGCCGCAGCGCTTCGGAGCGCTCAGTCTTCCCAGGCTGTAAACAGAGCCGACACTCCCCTCCCTCTGCACGGAGGGACAGAGCCACAACACCCCCGGCGTGGATTGGGCTCCCCGCACCCCAGGTACCCGCTGCATGGCACCGCCTCGCCCCCACCCCCCCTGACCTCTCCCAGCTGTTGGGGCAGGGGGCCCAGACCCCCCCCCCCCCCGCACCCCACTGAGGGCCTGGGCAAGGCTGTGGTTCCCGGAGGATGCCCAAACCCGGCGGGATGCCTCGGGGACCGCCATCCCCGCTCCTACCCCGCACACCTTGAAGATCTCGGAGAAGAAACCGGCTCCGATCTTCTCGCAGTAGAAGTCGTCGATGCGCGCCAGGGTGGAGACGGCGCTGCGCAGCGCCCTGTACGAGGAGGGCCGCAGCCGCTCGCAGTCCGGCCAGGGCCCCGCCGCCGCCTCCCCCTTGCCCTCCCCTGGCCGCCGCAGCAGCTTCTCCCATTCCATGTCGGTCCCGCTGAGCACACCCAGCGCCATTGACGTCCCCGGCCAGGCGCGGCGCGGCTGGCCATCCCCACGGCTGGAGCGCCGTCGCAGCCACTGCCGCCACCACCACCCCCCCCTCCCAGGCGTTGCTGGCAGCAGGAGCGGGGCGGGGCGCACGGCTATTATGGCCCGGCAGCGGCTTCCGGATCCCCGCCGCGGCCCGGCGCCTCTGCCGCTCCAAACGCTGGTACCGGCGGGGCGGAGCTGGAGCGGGGACAGCCCTTAACTCCTTGGAACCCGCCACCGCTGAGCCCTGCTGGAGCCCCCCTCGCACCGCCGGGCAGCGGGGACCCTGCACGCCCTGATGTCTGCATGCACCAGCCCCGGCCCCTGTGGAGGGTCCGTGGGTGCTGAGCTGCCAACTCTGTGCATGCCCTGAGCGCCCCGTGCACGGCTTAGACTTCATGGACACAGTGCTCTAAACCTCCACTACTCTAAACCTCCAGACTTTGTAGATGCGGAACTCTTTCTCCGCATAGCACCCGGTCCCTGAGCGGATGGGCCAAGGGCATGGGGATCTGATCACCTCATATATCCAGCCCCACCCTGAAGGGAAGTTGCTACAAGTATACTTGAAATTACAAGACCTCCTGACCTTGCTAATGTATAGAAACCAGTAAAGTAGGACATTTAGTTTTAACGTTAACCATCATTTGTGTTTTATGATTTGCGGAAACAGACTCTACAACTCGAATAGAGTTATAAAGCAGGTATGTTTACTCCGGCCGGGGTGCAAGGGGCTTTCTCCACAAAGCTTGCACACTGTGAAGAATATGGTAGTGATTCATGTTAAGAAATATAATGACGTTGATATGGAGAGCAGGTGTGCTGCTGGTATTTTGCAATGTATATATGTTAAAAGGGGATTTACCGTGGTTTTATTGTTAAAATGCTTTGGAGAGTTTTTTTTCCTCAGTAAACACAGACTCCTATGGACTGTTATTGCACAAGTGGAAAAGTACTGGAGGGACCCCTGTCAGAAGCCCCTAGCAACACCAGAAAGCCCAGGAAAGTTTGAGGGGCCCTGCTGCGCATGTGAAGACTAGGATAGGACTATAAAAGGGAGTGACGCAGCACCATCTAGTGTTCGTCGGTGCGGAGCAGAAACCCCCCCTGCTCCTCAAGCGTACCGAGCCTTTTTGTTTTACTTGTTCTTATTGCAGTAAATTTATAAAAGTTATTTTCTGGCTCTGCCTCTGCATTTATAACACACACCCACAGCACCTTTTACCAAAAACTTATCGAGTGTGGATATACATATTCGTTGGATTACATAACACAAACATACATATGCATGAGTAAGGCTGGGTTAGTTCTAGAGGCTGGTGTCAGCAGTTTATGTTCTCTTTGCACCTGCGCATTGCCTCCTGGGGGGCGTCTCCGGGGGTCTTTGGGAGGAAGGCTCGTAGTCTTTCTCACCTTGTTTTCTTCCCCGGAGCATGTGCAGATTCTCTTGGCCAATTTCTTGAATAACAAGAGTGGTTCCCACTGGTTTACCACCTCTACCTTATCTAAAAGCACCAGTATATCAGTTTCTACTGCCCATATATGGCTATCTATCCACTACAAAGACTCAACTTGTTAGAACCCATCTGCTTTCCAAGGACATGTGTCTTATTTTTGCTGAACATTGTAGTTCCAGCAACAATGTCATCATATGGGGGATTGTGGGAGGCATCGGCCTGTCAGCCTTGCACAGCCTCTGAATCAACAGCTAGGCTTTGATGAGAAACAGGCCTTGGGAGAAAGATAAGAAACTGCCGAGTTGTGCCAAGGTGGCAGGGAAAAACAACGGACAGCTGCAACACTGAACTGTGGAAAAGTACTGAACTGTGAGAAGTTACCGCCGCGTGAACAGCGCGTGAACAAGAAGGTGATTGGTCTGCACAGCACGTGTTAGAGTGGTCTTATGCTGATAGGAGAGAAGGTTGATAGCTGTCTAATTGCTGATTTGCTAATTATGAAGTAAGAGCTTTGGCGAGAGCATAAGTATGTACTATTGGAAAAATAAACGGCTTTGCTTGATATGACTCTCATAGAGTTGTGCAAGTCCGATATCCTCCCATAACAAATCCCTGGGGTAGCACAGTCCATGTTAATTGCATCTTCCTTCTGGACTCTGGGTTTTCCCATTCAAATGCAAACAATAACTGACTTTCGGAGCTCAAAGGCAAGCAAAACAAGGCATCTTTTAGATCCAGCATGGTAAACCAAGACAATTCAGGTACTAATCTGATCAGTAGTGTATATGGGTTTGCTACAACAGGATGCAGATCTCCTCCTCTCTTATTGCTATATACTCTCCATGCTCTGTCCAAGAAGGTCTCCAAATTCCTACTCTCTGGCAGTTTCAGCTTCTGCAGCTTCTTTTGAATGTCACGTGCTGATTGCCCTATAAATAATGACACTAACTGTTGTATTCCCACCTCTGATCCTGGATCTAAGGGTGTGTCGCCTCATGGTATCCCGCAGCTTCTCCAGGAATTCTGATGGAGTATCTTTAGGTCCCTGTCGAATGGCGTATAGGGCCGAACAGTTAATTGCTTTCAGTATAGCCCGTTCCATGCCCCTTACAATCCAATCTCTATATGCATTTAGCAATCTCATGTGGGCTCCTCTGTTGGGGTCCCAGCGTGGGTCCTTGTACTGGGTCTGGCTGAGCTGGAATTGGTTTTCCCCTATAGCAGCCCTCATGGTGCTGTGTTTTATGTTGGGAGCTGGCAGGGTGTTGATAGCACACTGGTGTTGTGGCTACTGCTGAGTAGTGCTTACACAGCACCAAGGCTCTTTCTGACACTTTCCCCCTGCAGTGGGACGGGGTGGGCAAGATCTTGGGAGGGGACACAACCAGGACAGCTGACCCGAACTGACCAAAGGGATATTCCATACCCTGTGATGTCTGCTCAGTATAAAGCTGGGAGAAAGGAGGAAGCGGGTGGGGTCACCCTTGGTCCTCCGAGGCAACCACTACGTGTATCGGAGCCCTGCTTCCTGAGAAGGCCCGACATCGCCTGTTCATGGGAAGTAGAGAATAAATCTGTTTTCTTTTTTTGCTTCTGCGCGCAGACCTTTGCTTCTCTTTGCTTATATTAAAACTGCTTTTGTTTTACCCACAAGGGTTGGTTTTTTTTTTTCCCTATCTTATTTTCTTTCCCCTCTTTGCACTGTTGAGAAAAAAAGGGGGAAGAGGGGGAAGTGATAGAGCGACTTGGTGGGTACCTGGCATTTAGCCAAGGTCAAACCACCACAGTCCTGTAAGGGGAAGTGATCGTTTATATCTTCCCCTGTACTTTTGAGGTGATCGGTAGCCAGATCCTGGGCTGTTTTTAATATTAATTATTTTTCAGTTTCTGTCATGTGATCCAATAATAATTGTATGTCACTCCAATCCAGATCATGTTGTTTGATTAGAAACTGAAAATGCTTGGTCACCCCAACAGAGTCGCTTCAATACCCCTTCGCTGCACTTTTCCAAGTTTCGAGATCAAAGGAAGTGAATGGCACTTTTATTCTGACAGGGCCCCCCCATCCGGCCCTACGGCCTCTCTCAGAGGAGCTGGCACCACCGCTCGCTTCTCCCGTCTCCAGGTGAGAGGATACGGGGCTGTGAGGCGGGGAGCCTGGCTCTGGTTCCTCCGAACTTTCACTCTCCTCCTGTCGGCTTCCTACCAGTGGTTTATAGTACTCTGGTAAATCCTTTATTTCGGCCCCTTTCTCTTTCCCTTCCTTCTTATTTTCTTTTTCCAGTGCCAGCACTAGTGGATCTCATGGGGGTGCCAGGCCACTGTCTATTTGATATTCAGGATGGTCTCGGAGGGTGAAAAACATGTCTGCATAGGAGACTTCATCCCTCCTTAAAACAGCATCACTTGTAGCAGGGTGTTATAATTCAAGGACCCATTAAGGGGTCATTTTTCCCCTCATCCAATTTATATAGAGGCCACCACTGATTGCAATATTTTATTAGGGTCTTTTTATTCACACTTGCACCTGGAGGTCCCCCTATCTTCTTCCAGCATTTTAAAACACAGCCTAGGGGACTCTTTTTAACTATTCCCCCACTCTGGCCGCTGCCCATCTCGTCTACTTTACCTTAAAACACTCCTCAAGTAAGCTGACAATATCCCCTCAGGCAGATGGTACAAGGGTGCACTCTCCCCACAGAGTACGCACCTAAATTCAAGACAACAATTAACACAGAATTACTGCCTCCCGCTAGAGGAGATATCTCACCTATGACACTTCAAACACTGAGCCCGAACAAACAGGCAGCACCAGTGACCCAGCAGGCGGGCACTAGGGCGCTCTGTACTAAGGAATGTTCACTGGTCCTGCACTACCCCCCAATTGGTACAGAGTCTGCCCTGCGCTTCGTTCCTCTCCGGCCACTTCCCTCGCGGGATAACGGAACTGCGGGTCAGAGAACTCCACACTCTGCAGCTGCAGCTGGGCTGCGCCTCACAACCGCAGAACAGTCACACACCCACACAAAGGGGCCCCTTACACTTATTACTCCTACAACATCAAATGACAAATACTACAAACATCAAAACACCAATTACAACAATTGCTAAATCAGAAAAGTCATAAATCAAAGCCAAAAGCATAAATCATATACCATGAGCCGTTTGTCGTTTATCATTTACCACAGATCCACACCTGATCGATATCGACTAAATTATTATAAACGGTACCAGATTTTACATTTGATGGTAACACGGCAATGCCACATCACTCCTGTACCCCTGTACTAGGAGTACCCAGGTCGACCCAGGATACCAATGTGGTCAGAGTGTCGAAACCACCCTGCCAGCCACGGGCCCACCACCACTTGGGGACTCGAACCCCAATCCCAGGGGCGAGCACAAAGGCTCTTCACCTCGCGTAGGACGTCTCCTCACAACTTACAGGTCTCCCCCTTCTCCAACCTACCTGATCCACTGATAGATGGTCCTTGTCTGCCCCTGCTGAGATCGGGAGAGCGAGGGAGGTTCTCCGAGAAAGAAACCTCAGGGCGCGCCTAAAACTTCCCCCTCTCAGCCGGTCCTGCAGCCAGCCAGAGAGGGTCCCATCTGGGTGCAAACTGATTTGCAGAAACAGACTCTACAACTCGAATAGAGTTATAAAGCAGGTATGTTTACTCCGGCGCTGGCGTGCAGGGGGATTTCTCCACAAAGCTTGCACACCAACAGCACATTTTACCAGAACCTTATAGAGTGTGTATATACATATTCATTGGATTACACAATACAAATATCCATATGCATGAGTGAGGCTGGGTTAGTTCTAGAGGCTGGTGTCAGCAGCTTATATTCCTTTTACGCCTGCGCATTGCCTCCTGGTGGGCGTCTTCGGGGGGCTTTTGGAGGAAGGCTCACAGTCTTTCTCACCTTGTACTTTTCCTCAGAGCATGTGCAGATTCTCTTGGCCAATTTCTTGAACAACAAGAGTGATTCCCGCTGGTTTACCACCTCTATCTTATCTAAAAGCACCAGTATATCAGTTTCTACTGTCCATATATGGCTATCTATCCACTACAAAGACTCAACTTGCTAGAACACATCTGCTTATCTGCTTTCCAAGGACACGTTTCTTGTTTTTGCTGAATATTGTAGTTCGTGGTAAGTTTCCACAGAAACTGCTTTGTTTTGATGAACACAGTAGTCCGTGGTAAGCTTCTGCAGAAGTCAGGGCAAGCTGGATTATTAAGCAATATTCAGAAATCATTATAAGTTGCTATAAGTAAATAAGTTGCAAAATAGGTGATCATTTCCTTGTATTAGTTTCTAGCTTTTATTTTTCCCATATTTTGCTGCAATGCTGTCCTGGTTTCATCCAGGATAGGGTTAACTTTCCTTGGGCTGAGAGGGAGCACAGCTAGAGGGCCGGGTCCGGATCGATCATTGGAGTATTCCATATCATGTGACATCATGCTCAGTATATAGGCAGACACATGCTCTCTCATGCACCGTTTTTTCCATTTATGGGTCAGCGTGGCGGGATTTTCTGGTGCGGTCAGATCACTGCTGTGGGGGGGCAGGCTGCATACCTGTCGCAGCACTCGGTGAGCCACTGCTTCATTTTTACCCGTTTTGGACCTACTATTGTTACTGCTGATTTTGTTACTATTACTAATTTTTTTTTATTCAACCTACAGTTTTCTTCTTTTGTCCCTCCCCTATTAAACCAGCAAGGGGGTGGGGGGGGAAGTAAAAAACTGGCCACATGGTGACTGGCTACCGGCTGAGTTCAAACCACAACAGTATTTGGCACCCAGCATGGGGCCTGAGGTTTGAGATAAGGACAGATGGGGTCATAATGCTGATTGCTTGACTCCTTAAAATTTTATCACCTCATTTGCAATATGTATTTCCCATGCTGTTGTTCACAGGCCCTGAGAGTTGGGTTAAGACTTTGTTTTTGCTGTACTATATGATACTCATCTATGATAGGGTGCAGTGATTGGCCCTGGGGCTATTTATTGTGTTTGAGAAATTCAGGAATTTCAAATATCCTTGGAATGTTGACATTAACATGGTCATCTTACTGCTAGGAGCTAGTGTGTTCCTGCATGTGGTTCAGGCTTAGTTCAGGGTTAAACAACTATTTAAGAGTATCACTTGGAAATCTACGCCAAGGCTGGAGAATTATGAGTGGCTGGGAGTGTGGAGTAGCATGGGCAAGTACCTAGAACAGTGGGCACCTCCGGTGTATTGGAACTTCACCCCCAAACAGGTGCAGAATCCTGAAGAAC
This sequence comes from Strix aluco, assembly GCF_031877795.1. Lineage (NCBI taxonomy): Eukaryota > Metazoa > Chordata > Aves > Strigiformes > Strigidae > Strix > Strix aluco. The sequence continues at coordinate 6,444,712 of NC_133970.1, forward strand.
TAGTAAACTATTATGAAAAAATATATGTTGTCACCCAGGTAATTCCAGAGAGGAACAGCTCACTGCAACATGCTCGGGCCTAGCCCACGCTTACCGAGTGCTATTAAACACTGTTCAGCACCCTCAAGAGGAATAGAAGGGCTCTGGATCTGGTAACAAAGTAACAGACACTGCAGCAACTACAAGCCCGAGGAAAGGCTCTACAGCTGAACCAGAGAACCAACCCATGACAATGTCAGTTGCTCTCATACATAAGAAGAAATACACAAGAAAATCCCCTTGCAGTGTACAGGGTGACGATGAACCAGGCCCATCACGAGAACAGGAGGAGGCAGAGCCAGTGATAGTCACCCGATCCTTATCCCTGAGTGAATTGCGAGACATTGATTCATGGAAAAACAGACTCTACAACTCGAATAGAGTTATAAAGCAGGTATGTTTTACTCCGGCCGGGGTGCAAGGGGATTTCTCCACAAAGCTTGCACACCAACAGCACATTTTACCAAAAACTTATAGAGTGTGGATATATATATTCATTGGATTACATAACACAAACATACATGTGTATGAGTAAGGCTGAGTTAGTTCGAAAGGCTGGTGTCAGCAGTTTATGTTCTCTTTGCACCTGCGCATTGCCTCCTGGGGGGCGTCTTCGGGGGTCTTTTGGAGGAAGGCTCGTAGTCTTTCTCACCTTGTACTTTTCCCCGGAGCACGTGCAGATTCTCTTAGTCAACTTCTTGAATAACAAGAGTGTTTTCAGCTGGTTTACTCATTCTATCTTATCTACAAGTACCAGTGGAACTTCTACCGTCCATATATGGCTATCGTTATTCATTACTGTCCTGGTTTAGCTAGGATAGGGTTAAGTTTCCCCAGCAGTGGGGAGGGAGCTCTAGCCGGGTTATTCGATACCATGCTGACGTCAGGTCCGGGCGCCCAAGCGCGGGAAGAGCAGGGACGGGTTTTGTACGGTTGGTCCCCTCACTGCTGTATTTGTGCAGTATATATTTTGTTCTGTTCATTGTTATTACTGTTATTGTTATTGTTATTGTTATTGTTATTGCTGTTGTTGTTGTTGTTGTTGTTGTTCGGTTTGTTGTTGTTACACTGTTGCATTAAATTTTTCCTTATCTCAACACCGGGGCTTTGTATTTCACTCCCTGCCCCGTCCGGTCCGAGGGTGGGGGAGGGGCAGTGGCAACGTGGTCTCGGGTCCCAGCAGGGCCTAAACCACCACAGCCTTTTTGGCGCCCAACGTGGGGCACAAGAGGGTTGAGATAAGGACAAAAAAAAAAAAAAAAAAAGACAAACCCTCACCAGAGTGTGTTAGAGCAATCTGTTAGGTGCAATTTTTCTGTTTTTATTTGTATTGTTTGATAAGGAACATTTGCAATGCTGGCCAACTTGCTTGCGTGGTGGGGCTGGATTAATCTGTATATCCACTGTATGTTCCCAGTGCTGGTGTTTGTTGGCGGTGGAAAATGTGTCAAGGGTCTTATTTTGCTATACTGGCTACTGACTGCTTATAATGTGCTTGTATCACTGCTTGTGGGGGTGAACCGGTACCTGTTTGCTGCCTGGGCTTTTGTTAGGGGTCTCACCCCCTCTATGGGTGAGCCAGGGGAAGAGATCCTCTTGGGTTTTGAGAGTTTCAGCTATCCCTGGAGCATCCAGGCCAGTGTGTTTGCGGCACTGTGCTTTCTGAATGTCTGCCAGATCTTGTTTTGGGCCATGCGGTATTTCTCCAATGACAGCACCACCCGGAAACCTGCCCCGAGGGCAGATAGTTATAAATGGCAAGGTGTGTGGGAAGAGATGGGCAAGTGCCTGGGTCAGTGGTCACCCCCAATGCTTTGGGATTTCACTCCCGAACAAGTGCAGAGTCCTGATAAACTGGTGGAGTGTTTGGAAAAGGTGTGTTGCAAATCTGACAAACCCCGGGAGACACAACTCGCTCTGATGTGCTGGGGACTTGCCCATGCCTACCGTGTCATCTTTAACGCTACTCACTGCCCTCAAGGGGGAGAAAGGGCTGCAGGATCTGAAAGTGAACTTACTGGTACAGCAACTGGGCCAGGGGAACAGGCAGTGCCAGTATCAGTCACCCCGATACAGAAAACCAAATATACCAAAAAGTCAGCTCGCATAGTAGGGGATGGAGATAAGCCAGGCCCAGCACGAAAACAGGAGGAAGAGCCAGAGGTGATCACCCGATCTCTATCCCTGAGTGAGTTAGATATGTGGAAGGATTTCAGCTGCCTTCCAGGCGAGCAGATTTTCACCTGGCTGCTGCGATGCTGGGATAGTGAAGCTGGTGTTTTGGAAGTGGAGGGGAGAGAGGCCAAGCAACTGGGATCTTTGTCCAGGGAGGCTGGCATTGACAAGGCAATAGGGAAACAGGCTCAAACCCTCAGCCTTTGGAAGCGACTCCTGCTCGGTGTGAGGGAGAGGTACCCCTACAAGGATGATGTCCTATGTCGGTTAGGCAAGCGGACCAACATGGAGAAAGGCATTCAAAACCTCAGGGAATTGGCTGTGTTTGAAGTGGTTTATGGTGATCTGAATGATGAGCAGTCACCAATGGATCCAGATCAGGCCCCTTGCACACAGTTGATGTGGCGGAAGTCCCTGCAGAGTGCACCAGAAGCACACTCCAAAGCATTAGCAGTAGCATCCTGGTGGCGAGACACCCAGACTCAGACAGTGGATGAAGTGATTATCCAGCTCCGGCAATATGAGGGAAGTCTCCCTTCCTCCCAACATGCCTGGGTTTCAGCTGTAAGGGAACTGTCTCAGAGGCTCCAGAAAGTGGAAGAGGACATGTCCTACGTTCCACCTGCACGGGCCGATGTCTCAGCCATTAGAAGCAGGCGCTTCCCCACCCAAGAGAAGGGCAGTGGAAGGTACACACTACAGGGCACCTTGTGGTTCTTCCTCCGCGACCATGGAGAAGACATGAGGAGGTGGCATGGACAGCCCACTCCCGCCCTAGCTGCACGAGTACAGCAACTGAAAGGGAAGACCACCATGAAAGGGGAGTCTTCCAAGAGAAATGCAGTTCCAGTGTCTAGTCAGAAATCCCCCAGACAGAATAGAATGGCCAAGGTTATGCCTGACCCTCTTGAGGGGGCCTGTGAGTCATTCTTGCAGGAGTCACTCTTAGATCAAGTGAGTGATGGTGAGCGGGATTAGAGGGGCCCTGCCTCCAGCCAGGTGGAGGAAAGGGATAATCGGATTTACTGGAAGGTGTGGATCCGATGGCCTGGCACATCAGACCCACAAGAATATAAGGCCTTGGTAGACACTGGCGCACAGTGCACCCTGATGTCATCAAGCCACAGTGGGGTTGAACCCATCTGCATCTCCAGAGTGACAGGGGGATCCCAACAGCTGACCCTATTAGAAGCTGAAGTAAGCTTAACTGGGAAGGACTGGCATAAGCACCCCATCGTGACTGGCCCAGATGCCCTGTGCATCCTAGGTATAGACTACCTCAGGAGAGGGTACTTTAAAGACCCAAAAGGGTACCGGTGGGCCTTTGGTATAGCTGCCCTGGAGGAGGTTGAGCAATTGTCCACCTTACCCAGCCTCTCAGAGGACCCCTCGGTGGTGGGGTTGCTTAAGGTTGAAGAGCAGCGAGTGCCAACTGCTACCAAGATGGTGCACCGGCGGCAGTACTGTACTAACCGAGATTCCCAGATCCCCATCCATCAGCTGATCCGTCAACTAGAAAGCCAGAAGGTGATCAGCAAAACTCATTCACCTTTCAACAGCCCTATATGGCCAGTGAGAAAACCTAATGGCGAATGGAGACTGACCGTGGACTACCGTGGCCCGAATGAAGTTATGTCAGCGATGAGTGATGCAGTGCCGGACATGCTAGAGCGCCAGTATGAGCTGGAGTCGAAGGCAGCCAAGTGGTACGCCACGATTGACATCGCTAATGCGTTCTTCTCCATCCCAATAGCACCAGAGTGCAGGCCACAGTTTGCATTCACTTGGAGGGGTATCCAGTACACCTGGAATCGATTGCCCCAGGGGTGGAACCACAGCTCCACCATTTGCTATAGACTGGTCCATACTGCACTGGAGAAAGGTGGGGCTCCAGAACACCTGCAGTTCATTGATGATATCATTGTATGGGGGGACACAGCTGAGGAAGTCTTTGAGAAAGGAAAGAAGGTAATTGAAATCCTTCTGAAGGCTGGTTTTGCCATCAAGCAACAGAAGGTTAAGGGGCCTGGAAGGGAGATTCAGTTCCTAGGAATAAAATGGCAAGATGGGCGTCGCCACATCCCAATGGATGTGATAAACAAGATAACAGCCATAGCCCCACCAACCACCAAAAAGGAGACTCAGTCTTTCCTGGGCGCTGTGGGGTTCTGGAGGATGCACATCCCAAACTACAGCTTGATTGTGAGCCCTCTCTACCACGTAACCCACAAGAAGAACGATTTTGAATGGGGCCCTGAGCAACAAGAAGCTTTTGAACAAATTAAGCAGGAGATTACCCAGGCAGTAGCCTTCGGGCCAGTCCGGGCAGGACAGGAGGTTAAGAACATGCTCTACACCGCAGCCGGGGAGAATGGCTCTACCTAGAGCCTCTGGCAGAGAGCACCTCGGGAAACCCGAGGCCGACCTCTAGGCTTTTGGAGCTGGGGATACAAAGGCTCTGAAGCTAACTATACCCTGACTGAGAAGGAGATACTGGCAGCGTACGAAGGAATTCGAGCTGCCTCAGAAGTGGTCGGCACTGAGACACAGCTCCTCCTGGCACCCCGACTGCCGGTGCTGGGATGGATGTTCAAAGGAAAGGCTCCCTCCACACATCATGCAACAGATGCCACGTGGAGTAAATGGGTTGCGTTGATAACACAATGGGCTCGAATAGGGAAACCCAGCCACCCAGGAATATTGGAGGTGATCACGAACTGGCCAGAGAGCAAAGCTTCTGGGATGACACCAGAACAGGAGGTGACACGTGCTGAGGAGTCCCCACCATATAACGAGCTGCCAGAGAAGGAGAAGCGATATGCCTTGTTTACTGATGGGTCTTGTCGCATTGTGGGAAAACATCGACGATGGAAGGCTGCAGTGTGGCATCCCACACGAGAAACCACTGAAGCTGTTGAGGGACAAGGTGAATAGAGCCAGTTCGCAGAGGTGAAAGCCATCCAATTGGCTTTGGAGATTGCTGAGCGAGAAAAGTGGCTGAGGCTCTATCTCTACACTGACTCGTGGGTGGTGGCAAGTGCCCTGTGGATGTGGTTGCAGCAATGGAAACAGAGCAACTGGCAACGCAAGGGCAGACCCATCTGGGCCGCTGAAGTATGGCAGGATATTGCAGCCTGGGTGGAGAACCTCGTTGTGAAGGTGCTCCATGTGGACGCCCATATGCCCAAGAGTCGGGCTACTGATGAACATCAACACAACCAGGAGGCGGACCAGGCTGCTAAGATCAGAGTTGCTCAGGTGGACTTGGAGTGGCAGCGTAAAGGTGAACTGTTCATAGCCCGGTGGGCCCATGAGACCTCGGGCCACCAAGGCAGAGATGCAACATACAGGTGGGCTCGAGATCGAGGGGTGGACCTCACCATTGACACCATCGCAGAGATCATCCATGGATGTGAGACGTGTGCTACAATCAAACAAGCCAAGCAGGTGAAGCCCCAGCGGAATGAAGATCGATGGATGAAATATAAATATGGAGAGGCCTGGCAGATCGACTACATCACACTGCCACAGACCCGCCAAGGCAAGCGCCACGTGCTCACAATGGTGGAAGCGACCACTGGATGGCTGGAAACTTATCCAGTGTCCCACGCCACCGCCCGGAATACCATCCTGGGCCTTGAAGACCAAGTCCTGGGGCGACACGACACCCCAGAGAGAATTGAGTCAGACAATGGGACTCACTTCCGAAATAACCTCATAGATGCCTGGGCAGAAGAACACGGCATCGAGTGGGTCTACCACATCCCCTACCACGCACCAGCCTCCGGGAAGATTGAGCGCTACAATGGACTGTTGAAAACTACAGTGAAAACAATGGGAGGTGGAACCTTCAAACACTGGGACACACATCTGGCAAAGGCCACTTGGTTAGTCAACATAAGAGGATCGGCCATCGAGCTGGCCCGGCTCAGTCAAAACTTCCACGTGTTGTAGACGGGGATAAAGTCCCTGTGGTGCGCATGAGGGACCTGCTGGGAAAAATGGTCTGGGTTAGTCCTGTGCCGGGCAAAGGCAAACCCATCCACGGGATTGTTTTTGCTCAAGGACCTGGGTGCACCTGGTGGGTGATGCAGGAGGATGGAGAGGTCCGATGCGTGCCACAAGGGGACTTGATTTTGGGTGAGAACATACCATGAATTATATTGTGATTTTGTTAATTTTTTTTTTTTGTTATTGTTAATTGCTAAATGACAGATGGGCATGATGCAGATGGTATAGGATAAAGGGGTGGATTATGTCCTGGTTCAGTTAGGATAGGGTTAAGTTTCCCCAGCAGTGGGGAGAGAGCACTAGCGCGGTTATTCGATACCATGCTGATGTCAGTTCCGGGCGCCCAAGCGCAGGAAGAGCAGGAACGGCTTTTTTCCAAGTCGGTATCCTCACTGCTGTATAAGTGCGGTATATCTTTTATTCTGTTCATTGTTATTACTGTTATTGTTATTGTTGTTGTTGTTGTTGTTGTTGTTGTTGTTGTTCAGTTTGTTGCTGTTACCCTGTTGCATTAAATTTTTCCTTATCTAAACCCCGGGATTTGTATTTCACTCCGTGCCCCGTCTGGTCCGAGGGTGGGGGGAGGGGCAGCGGCAACGTGGTCTCGGGTCCCAGCAGGGTCTAAATTACCAAGACTAAAGTAGTTAGAGCACATCTGTTTCCCAAGGACAAAAACAATATTTTGCTGAACACTGCAGTTCTTGGTAGATTTTTACAGTAAACTGCTTTGTTTTGATGGGCACAGTAGTCCTTGGTAAAATTCCACAGAACAGTCTGTGCAAGCAGGATTATTAGCAATATTCAGAAATACTATAAGTAATACTATAAGTTGCTATAACTAAGTAAATAAATTGCTAAGCAGTTTGCTATAAGTAAATAAGTAAATAATCTCAAAACAAGTAATCATTTCTGTGTATCAACATGCGAAAGGATTTCAGCTGCCATCAGGTGAGCAACTCGTCACCTGGCTGCTCCGATGCTGGGATAGCGGGGCCAGTAGCATGGAATTAGGGGGTAGGGAGGCGAGGCAGCTGGGATCCCTGTCTAGGGAAGGGAGCATTGACAAAGCCACTGAAAAGAAGACACAAAATCTCAGTCTCTGGAGGCAACTCCTGTCAAGCGTGAGGGAGAGGTATGCCTTCAAGGATGATGCTATCTGTCCATCCAAGTAAGTGGACCACTATGGAGAGAGGCATTCGATACTTGAGGGAGCTAGGTGTGCGTGAGATGGTTTACTATGACCCAGATGATGCGTGGCTACCCACAGATCCAGATGAAGTCCAATGCACCCGGCCCATGTGGCAGAAGTTTGTACGGAGCACACCCTCATCATATGCTAATGCATTAGCAGTAATGGCCTGGAGAGACGAAGAGGGACCAACAGTGGATGAATTGGCTCACCGACTACGACAATATGAAGAAAGTGTCTCTTCCTCCCTCGTCGTGGCTGTGGAGAAATTATCTCAAGAGTTCCAGCAATTTAAAGAGGACATGTCCTACTCCCCACCTGCAGGGACTAGAATCATGGCTATTAGGAGCAGTTGTTTCTCTACTCAAGAGAACTGGTATACCCCACGGGGGAAGCTGTAGCATTGCCTGCATGACCATGGAGAAGACATGAAGAAATGGGATGGAAAACCTACCTACCTCCTAGAAGAGCGGGTATGTGAGTTGGAAGGAAGAACTACTACAAAACGGGGTCCTTTCAGAAGAAATGCTGCTCCGGTTTCCAGTAATCATGTACCCAAACAGAGCAGAAAGTTTCACTTTGCTCACGATCCTATGAGAAGAACTTCTGATTTGTATTCACAAGAAGTGAGTGATCAAGATGAGACTGAAACCTGTGCACACCACACTAACCCAGTTGTCGTTAGCTGCAGAAGATTGATGCGGGAGTTAAACGCATGCAAACCATCACACAGTGATTAAGCAATGCCTCTTTAATATGGTGGACAAGCCTTTTATCCTGAAGGTGAGAATCACGAGATACAATCACATGGTACAATTCTTTCTGATTTGACAGGTAGCTTTGCACATGGTCCTTAGGCTCTCTTCTGGTTGGATGAAAACTGCCACATCGACATTGTACAAACTTCTTCTCGGCCCATGCCATCACCCTGAAGCTGTTTACCTTCCTGGGTTCTTCCTCATTCTTCCAGGGTCAGTCCCTCGTCACATCCTCGCTCATACACAGGATTGCTCACACGTCCATTTTCTTGCAGGGACTCCTTCTGCGTCCCCACAGTTAGCGGGTATTATGACCAACATTAGAGGGGCCCTGCATCCAGCCAGGCGGAGGACAGGGACAACCGACTTTATTGGCCCATGTGGATTCGATGGCCTGGATCCACTGACCCCCATCAGTATAAGTTGTTAGAGGACACTGGTGCGCAATGCACCCTAATGCTGTCAAATTTTAAAGGGGCAGAACCCGTTCGTATTTCAGGAGTGACGGGGGGTCTCAACAGCTGACTGTATTGGAGGCCGAGGTGAGCCTAAGTGGAAAAGAGTGGGAAAAACACCCCATTGTGACTGGCCCAGACGCTCCATGTATTCTTGATATAGATTATCTCAGGAGAGGGTATTTTAAGGACCCAAAAGGGTATCGGTGGGCTTTTGGTATAGCTGCCTTTGAAACAGAAGAAATTAAACAGCTGTCTGTGTTACCTGGTCTCTCAGAGGATCCTTCTGTTGTGGGATTGCTGAGGGTTGAAGAATAACAGGTGCCAACTGCCACTACAACAGTGCACCGACGACAATATCTCACCAATCGAGACTCTGTAATCTCTATCCATAAACTGCTTCGTCAACTAGAGACCCAAGGAGTCATCAGCAAGATGCACTCCCCCTTTAACAGCCCCATGTGGCCAGTGCGAAAGTCTAATGGAGAGTGGAGATTGACAGTAGACTATCGTGGACTGAATGAAGTCACGCCACTGCTGAGTGCTGCTGTGCCAGACATGCTAGAACTTCAATATGAACTAGAGTCGAAGGCAGCCAAGTAGTACACCATGATTGATCTTGCCAACACATTTTTCTCCATCCCTCTGGCAGCAGAATGCAGGCCGCAGTTTTCTTTTACCTGGAGGGGTGTCCAATACACCTGGAATTGGCTGCCCCAGGGGTGGAAACACAGCCCCACCATTTGCCATGGACTGATCCAGACTGCACTGGAACAGGGGGAAGCCCCAGAACACTTACAGTACATTGATGACATCATTATATAGGGGAATACAGCAGAAGAAGTTTTTGAGTAAGGGGAGAAATAATCCAAATCCTTCTGAGAGCCAGTTTTGCCATAAAGTGTGGCAAGGTCAAGGGACCTGCACAAGAGATTCAATTTTTAGGAGTAAAATGGCAAGATGGACGTCGTTAAATTCCAATGGAGGTGGTTAATACAATAACAGGTATGTCTCCACCGACTAACAGAAAGGAACCACAAGCTTTCTTGGGTGTTGTGGGTTTCTGGAGACTGCACATTCCAAATTACACTCAGATGGTCAGCCCTCTCTTTCAAGTGACGTGGAAAAAGAATGATTTTATATGGGTCCCGGAGCAACAACAAGCTTTTGAACAAATTAAAGAGGAAATAGTTCATGCAGTAGCCCTTGGGCCAGTTCAAACAGGGCAAGATGTTAAAAATGTGCTCTACACTGCAGCCGGGAAGAATGGCCCTACCTGGAGTCTCTGGCAGAGAGCACCAGAGGAGACTTCGGGGTTGACCACTGGGGTTTTGGAGTCTGGGATACAGAAGATCCGAGGACCGCTATACTCCAACCGAAAAGGAGATATTGGCAGCATATGAAGGGGTCCAAGCTGCTTCAGAGGTGATCGGGACTGAAGCACAGCTCCTCCTGGCTCCCCGAATGCCGGTGCTGGGCTGGATGTTCAAAGGGAGGGTCCCCTCTACACACCATGCAGCCGATGCCACGTGGAGTAAATGGGTCGCATTAATCACACAACGGGCTTGAATAGGGAGCCCCAGCCGTCCAGGAATACTGGAAGCAATTGCAAATTGGCCAGAAGGCAAAGATTATGAAATAGCGCCAGAGGAAGAGGTGACGCGTGCTGAAGAGGCCCCACCATATAATAAGCTACTGGATAACGAGAAGCAATATGTCCTGTTTACCGAGGTGTCCTGTCACATTGTTGGGAAACATTGAAGTTGGAAGGCAGCTGTGTGGAGCCCCACACAACGAGTCACTGAAGTTGCTGATGGGGAAGGTGAATTGAGTCAGTTCGCAGAGGTGGAAGCCATACAGCTGGCTCTGAATATCACTGAGCGAGAAAGGTGGCCAGTGCTCTACCTCTATACTGACTCATGGATGGTGGCAAATGCCCTGTGGGGGTGGTTACAGCAGTGGAAACAGAGCAACTGGCAGCACAGAGGCAAACCCATCTGGGCTGCTGAATTATGGCAAGATGTTGCTGCTTGGGTAGAGAACTTGATTGTGAAAGTACACCATGTAGACGCTCATGTACCCAAGAGCCGGGCCACTGAAGAACATCAGAACAACCAACAGGCGGATCAGGCTGCCAAGATTAAGGTGTCTCAAGTAGATCTGGACTAGCAACATAAGGGTGAACAACTTACGGCTCACTGGGCCCATGACTCCTCAGGCCATCAGGGAAGAGATGGAACATATAGATGGGCTCGTGACCGAGGGGTGGACTTGACCATGGATGTTATTGCACAGGTAATCCATGAATGTGAGACGTGCTACGATCAAGCAAGCTAAACGGTTAAAGCCCATTTGGTATGGAGGACGATGGTTAAAATATAAATATGGGGAGGCCTGGCAGACTGATTATATCACGCTCCCACAATCTTGGCATGGAAAACACTATGTGCTTACAATGGTGGAAGCAGCCACTGGTTGGTTGGACACTTATGCCGTGTCCCATGCCACTGCCCGGAACACCATTTTAGGCCTTGAGAATAAAGTCTTATGGCGGCATGGCACGCCAGAAAGAATTGAGTCAAATAATGGGACACATTTCCGAAACAACCTCATAGACGCCTGGGCCAAAGAACATGGCATTGAGTGGATATATCACATTCCCTACCATGCACTAGCCTCTGGGAAAATTGAGCAATACAATGGGCTGCTAAAAACTACACTGAGAGCAATGGGGGGTGGAACTTTCAAACACTGGGACGTGCATTTAGCAAAAGCCACCTGGTTAGTCAATACCAGAGGATCTTTCAAGCAAGCTGGCCCTGCTCAATCAAACCTCCTACATACCGTGGATGGGGATAAAGCTCCCATAGTGCGCATTAGGAATATGTTGGGGAAGACAGTCTGGGTTACTCTTGCATTGGGTAAAGGTAAACCCATGCGTGGGATGACTTTTGTCCAAGGACCTGGGTGCACTTGGTGAGTAATGCAGGAGGACGGAGAAGTCTGATGCGTGCTTCAGGGAGATTTGATTTTCGTGAAAATAGCCAATGAATTGAACTGTCAAATACCCTGTTATTGCAATTGGTGCCTTGCCACATCCTCCTGCCACATCCAAATCCTCCTGCTCAACCGACTGAGCCAACTATACCTCATTCCTCCAGCCTTAAAGACTGTCATGACAGATGGAACCCAAAGTTATGGACTAAATGAACTCAGTAGACATTTTGGAAGGATGGCCCATAGACTGAGGGAATGATATCTGTGAGACCCGGGAAAAGGGGTGGTGATTCCTTAGAATGTATTTGGAACCTGAGCATAACGTTAATGGTAAGGAATAACGGGTGGAGACTGTCCTGGTTTTGTCCAGGATAGAATTAACTTTCCTTGGGCTGAGAGGGAGCACAGCTAGAGAGACGGGCCTGGATCGATCATTGGAGTATTCCATATCATGTGATGTCATGCTCAGTACATAGGTGGAGGCGTGCTCTCTCACACCACGTTTCAGTTTCCCGGTCGGCATGGCGGGATTTTCTGGTGCAGTCGGATCGCTGCTGTGGGGGGGTGGGGTGTGTACCTGTCGCCGCGCTCAGTAAGCCAGTGCTGCATTTTTACCTATTTTGGACCTACTATTTTTACTGTTGGGTTTGTTAGTATTACTAAGGGGTTTTTTTATTCAACCTTCGAATTTCTTCTTTTGATCCTCCCCTATTTCACCGGGGGAGGGGGGCAGGGGGAAGTAAAAAACTGGCCACGTGACAATTGGCTACTGGCTGAGTTCAAACCACAACAAATGTATATAATTTCATTTATAGTCTTTTCTTAACTACTCTCTGTAGTCTTACACACTTGTAAAATTTCTTGAAACCTGTAACTCCTTGCCTAGTGGAGATAAAACAGGCCTTGGACAGTCTGGTAAACTCCCTGAGTACATCCCTGATAACAGGGACCTAAAAATGCAAGACAAGCGACTGAGAAGACACCAGTGCCAAGATAAGTGACTGGAAGCCTGTTTGAACTAACCTCCTTGGAAAAAACAGGAGCTGAAGGACAGATGAGGTAACTCTGTGACCATATATGGACATGAGAAACCTAAAGTTCACTAATGGACAGTGTGAGAAAGGCTATGTGGACCACCACAGAGGGGAGAAGACCCTCACTCTATTTTTACTACGCATGCTCAGACTATGTAAATGAATTCTGAGAACCCATTAGCATAAGACTGCCTTTTCCAGGGAATCTGATGCATATGTGTGCTTTTTCTGTGTATTAGTCAGAGTGTTTTGTTAGTAGGTGCGGCACTCATGGTGGAGCGATCCCCAGCGCTGCTAATAAAGAATCCCTGCTTAACAGTTATACTCAATTCTGACTGTTGAGTGAAGCTCTTTGTTTCAGTTGGGACCCCAGATGGGACCCTCTCTGCTCAGCTGCAGGACCCACTGAGAAAAGGACTCCCTTGGGCGCCCCCAGGACTTTCCCGGAGGGGCTCCTCGCCTCAATTGGATCACTGCAGGAACAGTCAAGGACCATCTGAATAAAGGTATTCTTTAAAAGTTTTTTTGGGCCTGGCCGTTATGAAGCTGTTCATAAATCGTGAGACGAGATCTTATGTGTAATGGCGTATACCGGGTTGCTAGCACCTCACTGGTATACATTTGGGTACACTTTGGGGTACATTCGGGTACGCTTCAGTGTACATTTGGAAACACTTTGGTGTTCATTTGGGGACATTTCGATGTTCATTTGAGCGTTTTCTGGTTCTGACATGGGAAATTGTACTCTCGGATCTCGCAATTTTGGTTTTGTGCTTCTGGATCTTGCAACATTGATAATATGAAAGATAATGAGATATTATTGAAAATCTGTATGTATGTATGAATGAATGAGTGAGTGAGATGTGCATTTACGCATGAAGCGAGTGCAGACTCTCGATCCGCGATTCTGTTATTCCGCAAGGAAAACAGCTGGAGAAGGACAAAGCGAGAGGAGAGGAGTGAATGGTCATTTTTAAACAATATTATTGTTAGCGTCAATAATTTGTGGTTGTCCTCATTGTTATAAGATAAACCCCCGGCTGCATGGTATAATGGGTGATCAGCAGAGCGGGGTAATTCTGAAAAAGAGCCCATTAGGATGTGTTTTGGCACATTGGAAAGATATTGGGAGTCCACCGGGAGGGAATGTAAATAAGAAAATTTTAATCAAATATTGTAATCAATGGTGGCCGTTATATAAATTGGACGATGAGGAAAAATGGCCAAATAATGGAACTTTAAATTATAAAACTTTATTGCAATTGATGCTTTTCCTCAGAATGATACAGAGAAATGATTACTTGTTTTAAGACTTTTTTACTTATTTACTTATAAAAAACTGCTTAGCAACTTATTTACTTACTTATAGCAAGTTATAGTATTACTTATAATATTTTTGAATATTGCTAAGAATCCTGCTTGCCCAGACTGTTCTGTGGAATTTTACCAAGGTCTACTGTGTCCATCAAAACAAAGCAGTTTACTGTGAAAATCTACCAAGAACTGCAGTGTTCAGCAAAATATCATGTGTTTGTCCTTGGGAAACAGGTGTACTCTAACTAGTTGGGCCTTGGTAATGAGTAAAGATAGCCATATACGGATTGTAGAAGTTTCATTGGTTCCCTTAAATAAGATAGGATGAGTAAACCGGCTGAAAAACATTTTTGTTGTTCAAGAAATTGGTCAAGAGAATCTGCGCATGCTCCGGGGAAAAAACAAGGTGAGAAAGACTATGAGCCTTCCTCCCAAAGCCCCCCGAAGACGCCCCCCAGGAGGCAATGTGCAGGTGCAAAGAGAACATAAACTGCTGACACCAGCCTCTAGAACTAACCCAGCCTTACTTATGCATATGTATGTTTGTGTTATGTAATCCAATGAATATGTATATCCACACTCGATAAGTTTTTGGTAAAATGTGCGGTGGGTGTGCAAGCTTTGTGGAGAAATCCCCTTGCATCCCAGCCGGAGTAAACATACCTGCTGTATAACTCTATTCGAGTTGTAGAGTCTTTTTCCGCGAATCAAGAAGAAATAATAAATGGGATGAGGTGGTATATGTTGATATGTTTTTCACCTTAAGAAATCATCCTGAGTGGCAGAGTGTGGTATAAATTTGGCCCTTCAGGATGCCCTTGTCTTGGCATTAGAAAAAGGTTAAACAAGGGAACAGGAAAAGTTATAGACATAATGTTAGATGCAATGAATGAAATTGACAAACAGTTAGTTTCAAAAGCTCCCCGAACCCATGTGCAGGCTCAGATTACAGCTGGAACGCTGGCAGGGGGAGTTGATCAGCATGTTCCCCTGAGTGACCCGATTTGGGACCCAAATGATAATACGGAGTATCACATATTAAAGCAATATCAAGATTGGATAAAATTTGGATTGAAGAATGCGATCCCAAAGACTATTTATTGGTCAGCACTTTATGCTGTGAAGCAGGTGCAAACTGAAACCCCCACGGAATTCTTAGAAAAATTGCGATTGGTAATGCGTAAATATACCACCTTAGACCACTCATCTGATGTAGGGCAGCAACAATTGGTATCATTGTTTTGGGGCCAATCATCAAAAGATATTAGAGGAAAACTCTAGAGACTAAAAGAGCCTGAAGTGCGGGATTTGGAGAAGTTAATTGAAGAAGCCTGGAGGGTATACAGAAATAGGGAAAACAGTGATAGGAGAAAATTAAGTAGAACAATAGCCACGGCAACAATTGCAGCATTAGAACAAAGTGCAGGACCTCAGAGACTCCCCGGATGCAGAGGTAAAGGAGGACCTCCTGTGGGAACTCGAGGAAGTTTCCGAACAACACTGAGACCAGATCAGTGTGCTTATTGTGGAGAAAGCAGGCATTGGAAAAAGGACTGTCCAAAACTGAGAAAAGTAAAGCCTGAAGTGATTGCTGAAATCAAATGACCAGGACCTGGGGGATCTACCCTAGCGGATCCACTGGTTAAATTGAAGCCAGGGAACCAGAATGAGGAGATAGAATTTCTTATAGATACGTGTGCCTCATATTCTGTATTAAATCAGGAACTAATACCCATAGGTCATGATTTCATAACTGCAATAGGAGCTACCGGCCAGCAAAAGAAGGCTTTCTTTTTACAGCCAATCAAATTTAAGATTGGAAAACAAATGGGAATTCACAAATTCCTTTATTTACCAGAATCTCCAAAATCCTTATTGGGACGGGATTTGTTAGAGCAATTAGAGGCACAAATAGTTTTTGAAAAGGGTAAAATAGAACTCAGAGTAAAAGATGATCGACTAATTGAAATTTTAAGTTTGGCTATGATTCAAATTGAAAAACAAACTGAGGGTACCCCGAAAATTGGAGAAATCCTAGATCAAGTGTATCCAGGGGTATGGGCTTCTGAAACTCCTGGTAAGGCCAAAAATACTGTGCGAGTAAAGGTGGAATTAAAGCCCAGTTCTGGTACAGTTAAAATAAAACAGTAACCTTTAAGATTGGAAAATTGAAACGGTATAAAAGAAATAATTGAAAAATTCTTAAAATTCGGGCTACTGATAGAATGTGAATCGGAATCTAATACCCCAATTTTGCCGGTAAAGAAGCCAGATGGGAAATATAGAATAGTACAAGACTTGAGGGCAGTCAACAGAATTGTGGAAGATCTATAACCGGTAGTAGCAAACCCATGCACCTTATTAACTAGCCTGAAAGAAACATATGAATGGTTTGCAGTATTGGATTTAAAATATGCATTCTTTTGCCTCACCTTGGCCCCTGAGAGCCGCAATCTATTTGCTTTTGAATGGGAAAACCCCAGTTCGGGGTGTAAAACTCAGCTCACTTGGACAGTGTTACCCCAAGGATTTAAGAATAGCCCTACAATTTTTGGAAAACAACTGGCAAGAGAACTAGAACTTTGGGAAAGGCCTCCGGGTAATGGTATCCTTTTGCAATATGTGGATGACATTTTGATAGCTATGGAGAAGAGAGAAGAGTATAAAGAGTGAACTGTGAGTTTATTGAACTTCCTTGGATTAAGTGGTTATCGAGTGTCCTGTATCGCCTTGCCTAGTGGAGATAAAACAGGCCTTGGACAGTCTGGTAAACTCCCTGAGTACATCCCTGATAACAGGGACCTAAAAATGCAAGACAAGTGCCTGAGAAGATGCCAGTGCCAAGATAAGTGACTGGAAGCTGGTCTGAACTAACCTCCTTGGAAAAAACAGGAGCTGAAGGACAGATGAGGTAACTCTATGACCATATATGGACACGAGAAACCTAAAGTTCAACTAACGGACAGTGTGAGAAAGGCTACGTGGACCCCTAAGGAGGGGAGAAGACCCTCACTCTATTTTTACTACGCATGCTCAGACTATGTAAATGAATTCTGAGAACCCATTAGCATAAGACTGCCTTTTCCAGGGAATCTGATGCATATGTGTGCTTTTTCTGTGTATTAGTCAGAGTGTTTTGTTAGTAGGTGCGGCACTCGTGGTGGAGCGATCCCCAGTGCTGCCCAGCACTGCGAATAAATACCTGCTTAACAGTCATACTGAATTCTGACTGTTGAGTGAACCTCTTTGTTTCAGTCCCATATGAGGTCATGGGTCCAGTTCCCCCATTGATACAGGCTCGGACCATCACCAGGCTGGATGGATGCTGTGGATGTGGGGCTCTGTTTCTCCCTATTGCACCCACCCCTGCCTGGATGGTGTCCCTGGGGGCTATGGGTGTCTGTCCTCCAGAGGAGGAGGGAAGTTCAGTCTGTCAGTGACAGCATGCCCAGTGCCTCCTGTACTCCTCTGTGTTTCTTCCTTTCCTGGGATCTCCCACTTCTCCCCAGTTTCCTCCTGCTTCCTGCTCCCCCCCAGGACTTTTCCCTGCTCCAACTGATCTGTCCTGTCCTTCCTGGCCAGGGACTCCTTGCAGCTGGATCTGCCCTTACTCTGTCCCACACATTTTGCTGCTGCTCTTCTTGTCATCCACCTGCCTGTGCTGCCCCAGCCCTGCCCCAGCTGCCTCCCCGGGCGCTGCCACAGCCCTCGTGCGCTGCCCTGCTGCTGCAGCTGTCTTGCGACTGCTTTGCTACAGCTGTTTCCCTGTGTGGTTGTCACGTCCCGCTCAGATGAGGGAGACAAGTGACTCAGATTCACAAATCCCCAACTGAGCAGACGACAAGTCTCCAAGTCCAAACATTTATTAACTACCCACAATGTACTAATTGAACACACGATAATTGGCTAAGTATATAGCAAGCTGTGGCAAGCAATACAATATGCCTTGCATTTCTTAATGGGAAAGGGAAAAGAGGGAGATAGAGGGAATAGGGAAATACAGATCACCGGTCTGGGTTTCTACGTTGATCCCACCAGCAAGGGTTCCAGGAGGCATTTGTCTTCTTCACTTCACTGCACTCTCCAGGGTCCCCCCCTTTCTTTCCTCTGCCTTGATTTATGCACACTTTACTTGGGTCCGTCCCCTAGGTCGACCCACATCCCTACGTATCCCATGTACGGGGAGGGGTAAGGTGTTTCATGGGATGATTTAATTAGAATGATCATGTTAGTCTTCGTTAGCATATTGAGGGGTGTTAACTTTAATATGCATTTCATGGATAATGAAGCAAAGGTCATTCACCGGACAGATGGCCCTTGAAATTTGGCCAGGTGCACCAGAGCAGAGCCGTCCTGTCTCCACAGGGCTCCCTCCTCCAGCTGCATCTTGTGTTATTGGGGCAGCCTTATCAGCTTCAACCTCCACACCATCCACCCTGTGACTCATAGTTTTGTCTTGCGAGTGTTTGAGGCATTTCTTCGATCAGCCTCAAGTTTTGCTTTCTCAGGCTGTTTTTCTTAGTTTCTGGCAGGCCTGGTTTCTCGTCTCTCACAGTGGTATGGCTGGCTCCACGTGCCCTGCACTGCTCTAGCTGCTTTCCTTGCTGGGAAAAGCAGCCACATGGAGTGTGTCCTGGCATGGCATTTTTTGGCCAGTGTTTGGCTCCAGGTGCCACCAAACACAGTGTAGACACCAGGGACCAGGAACCCTGGGTTTTCGTCCTTGTCCCAGGAGGGGAGAATAACCCTGTGGGCTAGAGCAAGGGAACTGAGCCTCTCTTCTTTATAGTGGGAGCAGCCCCCAGTCCCCCCCTAGAAATGCCTGGTATTTCTGCTCTTCCAGGTCCACAGAAGAGAGTGGGTCTGTGCAGGGCAAGTTTCCTGCACGTGGGGAGGCAGACCCTGGGGACAGGTCTCTGCCAGTCCCTATCTCAAAGGGTCTGAGCTAACCCTTTCCTTGCTAGTGTTGCTCCAGCCCGGTGCCTCTGCCTGCCAGGGCGATTGATGGCATGTGCCAGGGAGGCTGCCGCAGCTGTAGGGAACTATGCTCTGCAACAGGCCAGATTCCCGGGCTTCCCTGCTGTCCTGCTGACAATGTCCCGACAGGATTACAGGAGCAGCTTCACAGGCCTCCTGTGATGGGCATAGACAGGTGTGGCAGTGCACCCGCCCAATGAAAATAGTGCTTCTTGGCTGCTGAAGTGTAACAGCTACTGATTGCCTTTGTTCTTGGGGCTTCATGGTACTTGGGGCCGTTGGCCAATAGGAGCCACTGTTGACCACAGATCAGATTCAGCCTGGGTAGAGATGGAGTCCCCTGGGGGAGCCATTTTGAGCTTGTCCCCTGGAGCAGCACGCTGCGGTCAAGAACTCTCCCCTGGGGTTGGGACGCTGCCCAAGGAAACTCCTCGAGGTGACTTGGGTCAGGACGCTGCCCTGAGAAGGTCCTCGAGGTTGAGAGCCCTCACTTGTTAGGTGAGTGATAGAGCATTTCAGGAGGTGTTCTTTGTTCTGCATTTTGTGTTGTTGTTAAACCCTAGGAAGTTGTTCTGTTCTCCTCTCATGGACATTCAAACCTGTAATTGAATAGTTGTGGAGGGCTTGATGCCTGCTAGCTGATGCCTGCAAGCAGTTGGTGCTAATTGCTGTAAGGGGCTTCAGACAAGAATGCACCCAAGGACATAATTTTTGCAACTGTGATGGGTACATCCCGGGGAGGGGAGGGCAGAGAAACCAACAGACACCTGTGGTAGTCAAAGATAAGAAAGCTGAGAAACTTTACAGACAGAACAATGAGCCAAGATGAAGCCTTATATGAAAAAAACCTCAGAGTTCATGGAAAGGACACTAAGAGACACCTCTTCAACAACCACTAGGGACCACCACAGACCACCGAAACCCCCCATGAAGCCCCTCATAGACCCTTCCCCAGATTTTTAGTACGTTTGTGCAATGTATTAACATATGCATTAGATCCTCTGCAAATAGGTGTGTACTTCTCGGAAATTACACGAATATTCATTTCTTTTATTGTATATAGTAAGTGTGCCTTTGTCTTTCAGCATGCACGTTAGGTGGAATGATCCCCCATGCATCCAGCACTGCAATAAAGAATGCCTGCCTTCTAAAACTTCAAACTAACTCTTAGAGGGTTCTTTTGAGACCAAATTTACGGTAACAGGCTAGTTAATTGAGTTACAGTAAATTTTTAATTTTTGGTGGTTGGTTGTTTATTCGAGAGCCTCTGTAATATATTAATTGGTGTAGTTGGCAGGATGTCAATAGAGGAGTTATTACAGAAGTATAGTTGTGTCCCGTCTCCCCCAGATGTACAATGGGTGAAGGAGAAGTGGTTTCATCCGGTGGCAGTTGTGAGAAAGTTGGAACAAAGCTGGGAAAGTTGGTGGAATGGCGGAAGTAAAGGAAAAATGTGTGCCAGTTTAGGTGCCTTCTTGTCACCAAAATGTGATAAAAGAACTTATCGACACCAATGTGATGTAGATAAGCACACACTCCTTTACTAACGGCCGGGTGCGCAGGGGAGTCGTCTCACCAACAACACAGACCTAACTCGTGTAGCATGCTGATTATATTGGATACAGTAATACATATTAATCAAGTTCTTATACATAAACATGCTAATCCCTGTAACTCATTTTCATATTCTCACCTCTTTCTGGTCATGCACACTTGAGTCCTGAAATGAGTTGGGGGGCTGCTTTTGTGACCACCACAGACTACTGACTCAAAAGAAAGACCCCCCCAATGTCCTTGACTCAAGGACTTTGGCTCACATTAGAATTTTAACATGCTTCGAGGCCCTTTCACAATACAACTTTTAAAACACCTACTCTCCAGGACTATAAATCATCCTTACTAAACAGTCTAACAATGGTACCTCGTCCAGCAGCGTAACTGGTTGTATGGTTACTTTAAACTAAACACAACATCTCTATGACTACTTAAAACATTATACCACTATCTTCTACAAAAACCGATATTTTTTTGAGATTCCATTTAATTGATTAGTCCTAATCATTCCTTATCAAAATCACCAAAAATCATGAGCTCAAATTAATAACAAATCCATAACAATCAGTAACATGCTTGATTCAGGTGTAGGATTATTTTGTAGCAGTGAAGAAAGATAATTTAGAGGAATGATTGGAAGTTGATTGTTGGAGGACAGGATTGTTACAAGAAAGAGAGAGAAGGCAGTTACTGGAAAAAAAAAGAAATTATCGTGGCATGAACAAAAAAGACACCTAGTGTTGTTCAGATTTGAAAGTTAATTACAAGTGTAGATTTGAGGAATGGGATGGAGGTATTTGGGGACAGTCTGATGAAAGTAGCTTGGAGGAAATAGAGGAATTGGAGAAAAGAAATGTGCGACCTCTCATTAAAACAGAAAGGCATATGGGTCCACAAGATGGTGATACAAGGAAATGATCACCTGCTTTGCAACTTATTTACTTACAGCAACTTATAGCAACTTATACTGATTTCTGAATATTGCTTAATAATCCTGCTTGCCCTGACTGTTCTGTGGAAACTTCCCAAGGACTACTGTGTTCATCAAAACAAAGCAGTTTCTGTGGAAACTTGCCAAGAATTACTATGTTCAGCAAAAATAAGAGACATGTCCTTGGAAAGCAGATGGGTTCTAACAAGTTTAGTCTTTGTAATGGATAGACAGTCATATATGGGTGGTAGAAACTAACATACTGGTGCTTTTAGATAAGATAGAGGTGGCAAACTGGCTGGAACCACTCTTGTTATTCAAGAAATTGGCTAAGAGAATCTGCGCATGCTCTGAGGAAAAGTACAAGGTGAAAAAGACTGTGAGCCTTCCTCCAAAAGACCCCCGAAAACGACCACCAGGAGGCAATGCGCAGGCATAAAGAGAACATAAACTGCTGACACCAGCCTCTAGAACTAACCCAGCCTTACTTATGCATATGTATGTTTGTGTTATGTAATCCAATGAATATGTATATCCACACTCTATAAGTTTTTGGTAAAATGTGCTGTTGGTGTGCAAGCTTTGTGGAGAAATCCCCTTGCACCCCGGCCGGAGTAAACATACCTGCTTTATAACTCTATTCGAGTTGTAGAGTGTTTCTGCAAATCAACTCTACTGTGCTATTTCCACCCCACTCTGTTCCTTCCTGGCACAGCAGCGTTGAGCTGAGACATGGCTAAAGGTCCCCAGTGCCCCAAATCCCTCCCATGGTGCAGGCAGGTACACTCTAGGCAGCTGGGTGCAAAGCCAGGCTGGGCTAAGCCTGCAGCAAATCTTGAATTAAGCTCCTCAAGCCCTGGCGACTAAGAGCAGGAAGGAGGTCTCCCTGTGCTCTGCTCCTGTGGAGCTGTAGGGGGGAAAGGAGGGGGTCTGTTGTGAGGATTCGGAAGGAGTCCCTGCAAGAAAATGGACGTGTGAGCAATCCTGCATATGAGCAAGGATGTGACGAGGGACTGACCCTGGAAGAATGAGGAAGAACCCAGGAAGGTAAACAACTTCAGGGTGTTGGCCTGGGCCGAGAAGTAGTTTGTACAATGTCGATGTGGCAGTTCTCATCCAATCAGAAGAGAGCTTAAGGAGGATGTGCAAAGCTAACTGTCCAGTCAGAAAGAATTGTACCATGTGATTGTATCTTGTGATTTTCACCTGCATTATAAAAGGCTTGTCCACCATATTAAAGTAGGCATTGCTTAATCACTGTGTGATCATTTGCATGCGTTTATCTCCTGCACCAATCTCCAGCAGTCTGTGTCCTCTTTGCTCTTCTCTGTCTGGGCTCGGCACCCTCCCCATCTCATGGGGAGAAGGCTCAGGGATTAGCAAACACCTCCCTGCCTGATGGGTCTGATGCATCACCCAGGCAGAGCAGGGGCAAGAACCATCAAACAGCCCAGAGAGGCTGGTGCTGGATAGATGCAGGGACTGGGGGGTATTCTGTAAGGAGCAGGACACATGGCCATGGAGGGGCCAGGATGCATGCAGGGCAGTAAGGGTCACAGGGGGGCTTCCACACAGAAAGCCTGGGTCTTGCTGCACCCCCACTTCTATTCCACACCAACACCTGCGGCACTGGGTCCTTGCAGCACAGCTCTGGTTGGGATCAGCCAACAATAACCCACCCTGACCAAAGGCTTGCCCTATTCGGAGCCCTGGAGCCAGACCTGCAGCAGTCCTCTCCTCTGTACCCATGTGCAAGCGCCCATCTGTACCTGAGGCTTCTTGTCTGCAAACACTCAGGAACATCAGTGGCTGCTGCTGAGGGGGATCTAAGGATGGCTGTGGGGAGCGAGTGTAGGCCTGTCAGCCTTGCACAGCCTGTGAGAAAGTGCTAGGCTTTGATGAAAAACAGGCCTTGGAAGAAAGATAAGAGGCTGTTGAGCTATGCCAAGGTGGCAGGGAAAAACAACGGACAGCTGCAACACTGAACTGTGGAAAAGTACTGAGCTGTGAGAAGTTACTGCCGCGTGAACAGCGCGTGAACAAGAAGGTGATTGGTCTGCACAGCGCGTGTTAGAGTGGTCTTATGCTGATAGGAGAAAAGGTTGATAACTGTCTAATTGCTGATTTGTTAACTATGAAGTAAGAGCTTTACCGACAGCATCCGAGAGCATATGTACCGTTGTAACAATAAACTCTCTCTTTCTCTCTGGATTTCATTGGGAGTGCGTGCCTCAGTTGCCACAAGCGAGTGTATGAAGCTGTGCCAGAGCAGGCATAAGGCTTTGTTGCAAGATAGTTTTTCAGCCTGCAGGGGCTGTACAGACTCAGAGATGAGCAGGACAGGGCAGTGTTGATTGACTCAAATGACTCCCTTTGGTTCTCTTTCCCAGAACATGAGTGCAGCCTCTTGGTCCCAGGTGTCCTCTTGCCTCCTGTCCTCTGACAATCTCTGCTTTTTTCCCACATTACCACACATCACCCAGCAGATCCCTGCATCTGCCCATCCTGCATGTTCCCTAGCTCCCTGCTTATGAGGTTCCTAACAAACCTCTCCCTCTTCTGCCCCATAGGAAACAGGAGATGGGGGCACAGCAGGGTCTTTTGCAACCTGCTAGTGATGTCTCTAGGAAATTTTCTACTCTGCTCATTCTAAACTTGTAAATAGAACAATGACAGGGTAAGTCACTGATTTAAGAGTGTTGTGATAAAAAGAAGGAACCTGGAGATAAGGGAGTGAGTTACTCCAAATTTGTATAAACAATGCATGTCTGGTTAACGTTAAAAAGATTGATAGGAGAGGATCATCCTGCCTCAAGAGGTGCCACAAGATGGATGATTGTCTGAGAAGAAAATCAGTAGTAAATGGGGAAAAGATAAAGGCAGCAGGAGGGAGACTGTGACCACAGACTCAATTTGAGATCAAGAAGACGTGCCCCCCCCTTTGAGTTTGCGCAGAAGAATTAAAAGACACTGTAACTTTAAATCGAGACAAGGCATGTTGTTAACCAATGAGGGACAAAGTGATAAGAAACTAACCAATGGTCACTACAGTAAATGTGTATTCGTGTAGTCTGAAGTGTATAAACACATTGAAGTTCTTTTGTTCAGTGTGCTAGCTTTGTGGAATTACCACCTAGCACCCCACTCTGTGCAGACATGGAATAAATAAATACCTCTGCTCTGAGTGCATATTGGCGTATTGCACACCAGGTAAATGACCCCACTTGAGGGACAACAGTTTTGGCAACCCAGATGGGATTGCACTGACAGCCTTGCCTGGATCATCTTGCCGTACCCAATGGGGAGAACTGAGTGGACTCCAGCGTGCACCGACCTGTTGATTGGGGACTCCATCGGCTTGTCTCTTGCAGTCAGGCAGCAAGTGACACAACAGTGCAACACTACTAAAAGAGGTATTTTTAAAGTATGAGGAAAAGGGGGGTGGAAGCTGAGAAGTAAGTGGCATTTGGTAATATTTGTTTTGTTTTGAGCTCTGCATAAGTTGTGTCAGGAAGATGCGTGGCAGTAGCATGATCTTGTTTCTACACATTGTTTTGGTAACAAAGGGAGACATCCCTCAGTTTGTATTTTGAATTTGGTGTATGAAATGTTGGTTTAGGAAATTCTTTTTTGGTACCAAAATGGGTGCTACTATTTCCCAGGAGACTCCCTTCTGCTCTCCTCTAGGATGCATCCTGAGAAAGTGGAATAAATTTGGAGAGGATCCCCTGACTAAAAATAAGCTAAAGTGGTATTGTAATCAGTGGTGGCCAAAATATCAGTTGGAGGATCGTGAAAAATGGCCTGAAAATGGATCTTTAAAATATAATACTATATTGCAGTTAATGTTGTTTTGTCAGAGTACTGAGAAATGGGATGAAGTTGCATATGTTGATTTGTTTTTTGTTTAATATGTGATCATGAAACTCATTAAAAAAATGTAGATTGTTGATAGATGATGCTGATGCAATGTATGTATTAGCAGAAAGTGTTAACGGAAAGAAAAAGAGCTGTTGTGAAATTGGAAAAGAATGTAAAAAGAAATGTGTTAAGGATGGTGGGGAGACTGAGGATGTGCAGATGTTGGTCCCAAAAGGGAATAAGATGAAGACCAGCCCACTTCCAGCTCAGGAGCAGGAAGTGAGAACTTTAATATGTACATAATAACTAATAGCTTGTATGCTGATTAACTGCAGTCTATGTACTGCACACATTGCAAAAGTGGTAGGAATGTCTGTATCGCATTTGATAGAAATAGCATACAAGGCTTACAATAACAGACATGAGAGAGAAAAGAGGGAAAGACTCAAGAAGCATAAAGGAATAAAATTACAAGCCTCACTGCTGGCAGCAATGATCACTGGGAGCCCCAACGGAGACGGAGGAAGGGGCCAAAGTAGAGGTGAATGGAATGGAAGATGAGGGTGGGGGATTAACTCCTTGAACTGTATCCCTGTGGGTCACAATCTGTGTGCTTTTTGCAGGAAAGGGGCACAGGAAACATGAATGCCCACAGAGAAAAAAATTATTTGCTGAATCCTCAGGAAAAGGAGGGCCGGAATCAGATGTTAACCTGATTATGTTAGGGACATCTGATACCAAATGAAAGGGACTGGGGGAGAATATCAAAGTCTCCCCAGCTGATCCCCTGGTTCCCGTAAAGCTGGGGAACAAAGTTATAGATTTCCTAGTAGATAGTGGGGGCAACCCATTTGGTAGTAACTAGTTATAAGGGACCTTTCAGTAGAATGTATATGCCAATCGTTGGGATCATGGGAAAGTGAGCTTTTAGGCCAATTTTAAAACCTATGAAATGTACAATTGGAAGTACTACATTAACGCATGAATTTCTATATATGCCAGAGTGCCCCCTCCCATTGCTGGGACATGACTTATTATGTAAATTGAGAGCACCACTAACATTTTCTGATGAGTCTATTCAGCTGCCTGAGGAGACAGCGTGGAGAGCTCAGTTGTGTCTATTGCCTGAAAAGGAGCAGGAAGGGGCCAGAATCTCAGAAGAAATTTTGGATGCTGTAATACCCCTGATATGGGCCTCCAAGAAACCTGGATGAGCAAAGAACGCTACTCCGGTAAAGGTGGAATTAAAATCAGTATCACAACCCATAAGGAACCCAATGAAACTAGAGGCTAGAGTGGGACTAGAATCATTAATCAATTGTCTTTGTGTAATAGAGTTTGTTACGGGAATGTCAGTCTGAATATAATACTCCTATCCTACAGATAAAGAAACCTTGAACTCAAGAATATAGATTGGTACAAGACTTAAGAGAAATTAACAAAATCGCTGTAGATGTCCATCCTGTGGTACCTAACCCCTACACTCTATTGTCTACAATATCTGAAGACAGTGTGTATTTTACAGTGCTAGATTTGAAAGATGCTTTCTTTTGCATTCCCCTGGAAGAGGAGAGCCAGGAGATCTTTGCCTTTGAATGGGATAGTCCCACTACTGATAAGAAAGTACAACTCTGCTGGACTGTGCTGCCCCAAGGATTCAAGAATAGCTTTACCCTGTTGGGTAATGTACTTGCCAAAGAATTGGAAGAATGGCAAGGTAAGAATCCTTCTATCACACTGTTGCAATATGTGGATGATATGTTTTTGGGAACCAGAACTGAACAGGAATGCCATAACTGACTTGCTCAATTTCCTGGGGCTAGCTGGATATCGTGTCTCCCAGAAAAATGCCCAGATAGCTCAGACTACAGTGACTTACCTGGGACTTGAAATATCTCAGGGGAAAAGACAATTTGGTGCAGAACGAAAACAAGCTATTTGTTGAATAGCTCCCCCCCCCCCAGTTTAAGGAAGAACTGCGAGGGTTCTTGGGGATGGCTGGATGGTGCAGACTCTGTGTGGTGGTTTAGTCCCTGCCGGGGTCTGAGACCACATGGCCGCTGCCCCTCCCCCACAAAGGGAGTGAAATACAAAGCCCCGGGCTGAGATAAGGAGAGGTTTAATACAACAGTGCAACAGCAACACAACAAACAACAGCAATAACAATAACAGTAACAGTAACAGTAATAACAATGAACAGAGCAAGGTATATACCGATACAGCAGTGAGAGGACCGGCTGCGCCAACCCACGCGATCACCGATTCTTCCCGCGCTGGCTCCAGGATGTGACGTCAGCGTGATATATGAATAACCCGGCTAGAGCTTCCCCCCCACTGCTGGGGAAACTTAACCCTATCCTGGCTAAACCAGGACGCTCTGGATACCAAATTTTAGCCTGATTGCTAAGCCATTATATGCAGCTATAAAGGGGCCTGGAAAAAACTCCAGAATGGACACCAGAGTGCCGGAAAGAATTTGATTCCATCAAGACTGAATTAATGAGAGCTCCTGCCTTAGGTCTGCCAGACTTGAGTAAACCCTTTATGTTATATGTACACGAGAGACAACATGTAGCATTAGGAGTCCTGACCCAGACTCTAGGAGACTGAAAAAGGTCAGTAGCTTACTTCTCTAACAATTGGATGAAGTAAGTAAAGGATGGCCTGCATGTTTGAGAGCTGTAGCTGCAGCGGTGGTGTTAATTAAAGAAGCCCAGAAACTAACCTTGCGACAACCTATCTCAGTTTTTGTACCACATGCAGTGATATCTGTGCTCAAACAGAAGGGGCATCATTGAATCTCTCCTAGCAGGCTAGCCCAACATCAGGTAGTGCTGATCGAACAAGATGATGTCACTTTAAGGATGTCTTCAACCTTGAATCCTGGTCCTTTAATGCCAGTAGATGAGAGGGGAGAGCTGGAGCATGACTGTCTGCATGTCATGGAGCAAGTGTACTCTAAGCAACCTGATCTGAAGGATGTACTATTAACCGATCCAGAAATTTAACTTTTTACAGATGGAAGTAGCTTTATGGTGAATGGGGAACAAAAGGCAGGGTATGCCGTGGTAACCCCACAAAAGGAAGTTGAAGCACGAGCATTGCTGCCCAATACCTCCGCTCAAAAGGCAGAAATCACAGCTCTAACCCAAGCTTTAGAGCTTTCTAAGGGAAAATACAGGCTCCAAGTATGCATTTGGAGTGGTCCACGCGCATGGGGCCATCTAAAAGGAACGCAGACTACTGTCCTCTCATGGGGCTGCTATTAGATATGGATTAAAGATTCTAAAATTGCTGCAAGCTGTTCTAGAGCCAACAGAAGTTGCAATCATGCATTGCAAAGCTCACAAGAAAGGACAAACAGAAGTGGTGAGAGGAAATCGAAAGGCTGATGAAACAATTAAAAGAGTTGCAGAAACAGGATAAATGATCAGAGCATTGATTCCTTTGAGAAAAGTTCAATGGGAACCTCTGAAATACTCTAGAGAAGAGGACTAAATCAGAAGAAAGTTGGTGGGTAACTAAGGATGAACAAATATTGAGAAATACTGAAAAAAAACCCCAACAAAAAACATAGCGAATCTCATGGGAGCAGATGCTCTGGCTGCAAGCATTAAAAGATACACTGTAGCACCAAAAATGCAAAAATTAGCTGATATAAGTGTACAGCAATGTCAGCCATGTTGCAAGAACAATCTGAAATTTCAAAGAAAAACCCATTTTGGAGAAGTGAGACAGGCCAAGCCCTGGGAGAATACTGGCAAATAGATTTTTCTGAATTACCAAAATGTAATCTCTTCAAGTATCTTTTGGCTTTGGTAGATACTTTTTCTGGGTGGCCTGAAGCTTTCCCATGCCATACCAACAAATCTAGAGAAATAGTTAGAATCTTAATCAAAGAGGTAATTTCAAGATTTGGCATCCCAAAAGGGATGTCATTGGACAATGAGCCTCACTTTATAGCTGAAGTAGTTCAGGGGATTGCTAAATTTCTACAAATACGTACGCCTTGGAGACCCCAATCAAGTGGGAAAGTAGAAAGGATGAATCAAACTTTAAAGAGGCAAATCTCAAAGTTGTGTTCAGGAAACACAAATGAAATGGGTAGATGTCCTACCCATAGCATTAATGAGAATTCAGATTACCCCTAGAGCGAGAAAAATTAAGCCCTCCTGAAATTCTGTATGGGAAACCATATCCTGCAAATGCAATGACAGGAAAAGGGGACCAAATGCACATAAAGGGGGAAGAAGTACTAACAAGTTACTTGTTATCCTTGTCACCAACTTTATCCTCCGTGCACAGGTACCTTAACCAGAGAACACCTGTTCTGGGTTTGAATGAGTAGCAAGGGTTTTTGGTAGCAGGAGAGGGGGCTACAGCGGTGGCCCCCTGTGAGAAGCTTCTCGAAGCTCCCCCAGCTCCAAGTTGGACCCACCTCTGCACCAAGACCGAGCCAATTAGCTGCGCCTCTGCGATAACATATTTAAGAAGGGGAATCTGGGAGGAGGAGTTGGAATTGTGAGGAGGAGTTGCGAGGAGAACATCTGTGAGAACTCCGAGGTCAGTGGAACAACAGAGGAGGAAAGGAGGGAGCTGCACCAGTGCAGAGCTCCCCTGTATCCTGTGGTGAGAGGGCAGGGCTGCCCCCCCCCCCCCCCCCCCCCCCACCATGGAGGTCTATGGTGGAGCAGATGCCAACCTGCAGCCTGTGGAGGACCCCACACTGGAGCAGGTGACTGAGCCCGAAGAAGGCCAGGACTCTGTGGGAAGAAGCCCCTGCTGTTGTAGTTCGGCGCTGGGAGGATTGCAATATGCGGGGCTGTCCCATGCCAGAGCAGCTTGGGAAATGCTGTAGCGTGTGGAAGGGACTCATGTCAGAGAAAGTTTGTGGAGGACTGTCTCCTGTGAGAGGGGGACCACACTGGAGCAAGAGAATGCCAGACGTTCCCACCCCCCCCCAAAGTGGAAGAAGCAGCAGGACTAACTGCACCTCCCATTCCCTCCCCCTTGTTCTGCTGATCAAGGATGCCAATTAAACTCAGACACCAGAGTGAAAAGAGTAGGCTGATTTTACTGTTAATAATTAAAGCATATAACCAAGTAATACAGAAAATAAGCAATAAGAAAAATACAGAATAGTACACTTAATTATTACTACATACAGTTAATTATAGAAAATAAGAACAAGCAAGGCAATGCACCTAATCATTACTACACGACGGGAAGAATAGCAATTAAGAAAGATACATCACCACTTGCATACGTTATCATCATCCAGATCCGCAGTCACTAGGGAGCCCCAGTTACAGAGAGGATTTGGAGTACCTTTCCCTGCAAGTGGGAAGTCCTACACGATGCATCCATCCGTAGGTGAGGCATCCAAAGTCGCGGCAAGCGGGTCCAACCTTATATACCAAAAATCAGCGAGCCAGAATAACTTGCACTTCTGTTTTGAGTGGAAACATCTGTTTTCATCCTCCTGTTGGATTCCACCCAAAGCCTGGCCGGGGCTTGGGGGGTGAACCAAGGGAGTTTCTAACAAGGCCAAACACTTGGGTTCTCAGCCTTGAACAAGGCTAAACAAGGAAAGTTAGATACATTCTCACAGCATTTCATCCTCACTACTGATTATATTTTGTCTAAGCTACATCTTCACTAGTGAGCATACATATTTCATTAGTGATCAGATACTAATAATAAACGCTAATGGTAATACAGATTTTAGTAATTAACAGATACTAATAATGGATAATGTTTGGTTGTGAGGTTCATCTAGAGGTCAACTTTGTTTCAGGGCCTATTATTCAGGCCCTAGCACTACACCCCTGAACTGCTGGGGTGAGGAGGTTGAGATATTGGGAGCAAAGCTGAGCCTGGGAAGAAGGGAGGGGTGGGAGGAAGGTGTTTTTAAGATGTGGCAATGCTTCTCACTGTCCTACTCTGTTAAGTGCTGCTGTTGTTGTTAGTGTCTGTATTAAATTTATGTCCTTTTTTTCTTCCTCTAACGAGTCTGTCTTTTGCCCATGACCATAATGGAGGGATCATCCCTCCCTGTCCTTATCTTGATTACTGAGCCTTTTGCTTTATTTCTCCTTCCCAGCACTGGTGAGGAAGGGGAGAGTGAGTGGCTGCATGGTGCTCAGTTTCCCTCTGAGCTCCAGCCACAACACCTATACCCTTGGATTCGCTGGTGCATGAATTTCAACCTGGAGATGAAGTTTATATCTGCACCCAATGAACTGTAGCTGGGAATCCATTAAGTCGTATTCTGATTTAGATTGTATTCAAGGATTGATTTCTGTTTTGTATACTAGTCATTATATTGATTCCTTTTGTGAGATATATGCTCAGAAATGTCTGTCAAGAACAAAGTAGGATTAGTTTGGGTGATACAGTATTGTATGATAATTTTTCTGACTCAACAGGAACCAGGAAATCAGTGGGATCGGAATTTGCATTTCAATCTGATTCAGAGGACCGTTACAATTGCAAACCAGTCTGATTGCTGGGTTTGTACTCATTTTCCAGAACATGGCCAAAAGCAGATTCCTTGGTGAAATCTGTGGAGTAATACTTCTTTTAAAGTAGATTCTTTAGAATCTCGGGAATGGGAAAGTAGAAAACCCACCTCCACATGAGAATTACAAATTATGTTTTCAGAGATTTTTCCCCCCAAAAGGAATAGATAGGATAAATTGCTTGTTGGAAAGCAGCACTTCTGTGGGAAATTACACTAGCTATAATCGTACAATAACAATAGCAAAAAGAGGAAATGTCGGTTTGCCCAATATTGTCTGGCCAGTTCCAGAAGGTAAGGGATGGTACTGGATATGTGGCACATGAGCCAGAAAGGTTTTACTGGGGAACTGGGCAGGAATGTGCACTTTAGGTACAATTGTTCCAAATATAACGATCATGGACAGATTTATTGGAGATGATAACCAAATTTAGCTAAGATCATTCATAAGGAGACAAAAAAGAGCCAATCCTCTTATAGAATGACCAACAGCTTTTCATTCTTTTGCCAGATGGTTTATACCACAGTTAGGAGTCAGTGAATTGGAAAAAGCCATAGTAAATATTTCAGCCTCAATTGAGAAAATTGGAAATGAGACTTACGATGCTATAAAGGCCCTGCAAGAAATGTCCGAGTTAGCTAAAATTGCTTTACAAAATAGAATAGCTCTTGATATGAAGCTGACCTTTCAAGGAGTATGCACAGTTTTAAATACGAGTTGCTGTGTATATGTAGATCAGAGTGGAAGGTTTTCCACTGATTTAAATGAAATTTGGAAGCAGACTAAAATGCTTCATGAAATACAAACAGATGACAATTCTTATGGATTTGAAGAAACATTCATATGGTTAACTTCCTGGTTCCCTGATTTGAGTCTATGGATAAAGAAACTCAGGTATTTTAGTTACAATAATAATTGTGTTTAT
Organism: Strix aluco; assembly: GCF_031877795.1. Lineage (NCBI taxonomy): Eukaryota > Metazoa > Chordata > Aves > Strigiformes > Strigidae > Strix > Strix aluco. The sequence goes on from NC_133970.1 coordinate 6,477,453, forward strand.
ATGCCTTTATGTACTCATCCAGTGTACATGGAGGTGTTGCTTATGTTTGGGTGAACAAACTGTGGAAAAGATGAGACTTATCTAGATGAATTTAAGTTCTCTAGATAGTCTCAAAGGGGGGAATTGTAGCCCACACGAATGTTTAGTACTAATCACTCTATTGTGTAAGCCTGATATGATCCAGGCCTTGCTAACGACTTTACCATTGAAGAGGAGCTAAGAGATTATTAAGAGGGGAGCATCCTGCCCCAGAAAGCACCAGAGGCTGGTTGATTTTCCAGGAAGCATGAAGTCAGCAAAAACCTGTGGTAACTGGAGGAAAGGTAAAGGCGGCAGGGGGAGATCACGACCACTGACTCAATTCAAGACCAAAAAAACTTGCCCCCCCACACCTGCAAGGAGCATGCGTGCTAATTTACACAACAAGCGAGGCTAATTTAAATATAGCTAGCCAATGGCAGATGGAATGGTAATTACAGACCAATGAGTGTAAACTTAGATAGGTTTTTACTAATCATGTAACAAGATAAATAGGCTGTAGTTCCTTTGTTTGGGGTCCTAGCTTTGTGGAATTACCCCCTAGCACCCATTTTTGCGCAACTATGGAATAAACAGATATATCAGCTCTGTGTGTGAGATGATTGGCTTTTGCACACTGGGTAATGAACCTCGTTTGAGGGATAACAACGTTACAGCACTAGTAACCTGTGGATGACTTTATAGAAACCATAAAGCAAACTTCACATCAATGCTGGTGGCATTCTGGCCTACAACTTGGTCTGTACTCTTAGGACCAATATGGGACACACAGTATACTCTCAAACTGAAGAACTTGTTACTGATTTGTTATTAATTTGAGCTGATTTTAATGATTTTTAATGATTTGGATTTAAATAAGAAATGATTTAGAGTAACTATATAACCAGTTATGCTGTTACAAAGTTCTTTTTAAAGTCCCAGGCTGAGGCCATGTAGACTAGTGATAATAATTAACTAGATTTCTATACCAAGAATAAGACTTGTGATGAGGTACCATTGTTAGACTGTCTGGTAAGGACAATTTATTGCCCTATAGACCAGGTACTGTAAAAGTTACATTGTGAGAGGTCCTCGAAGCATGTTAAAATTGCAGTGTGAGCCAAAAATCCTTGGGTCAAGGGCATTGGAGGGTCTTTCTTTTAGGTCAGTAGTCCATGGTGGTCGCACAAGCAGCCCCCTGACTCATTTCAGGACTCAAGTGCGCATGACCGGAAAGAGGTGGGAATAAGAAAATGAGTTATAGGAGTTAACATGTTTATGTATGAGAACTTGATTAATATGTATTACTGTATCCAATATAATCAGCATGCTACACGAGTTAGGTGTGCGTTGTTGGTGAGACGACTCCCCTGCGCACCCGGACATTAGTAAAGGAGTGTCTGCTTATCTACATCACATTGGTGTCAATAAGTTCTTTTATCCCATTTTGGTGACAAACTGGAATCCTTAATTGCCAGCCATGAAAAAGTTATTACATACCAAAAACACGTGACTATTGCTATCAAACACGATACTGGCCAAATTGTCAGAATCGCAATAGAAATTGAACAAACTGCTGGACATCACCAGTATGACATTTTTATGGGATACGCACCATCTGCAACTGGCATTCTTATGTTATATACTATGATTACTGTGCTCTAATTTATCACTTCTGTTATTAGTATGCTTGTATATCCATGTTTATCACTTATCTTGCCATCTTGAGAGCATGTACCATCAGTTGTTACCTGATTACGAACTGTGAAGCCAGACTTCAGTGGAAGTGCTCAAAACTTCCCCATACCCTCACCCCCAGTGAGCCAAGAGGTGTAACAGTACCTCCACTCGCCGAGGTAATGGGTTTGCTAGATGCTTGGTCTATACCAAGGGGTGGAGTGTGACTGTTCACTCAACTCCTGCTCAGATTTTGGCTAATACAGATCATGCTAAGGCCTGATGTGTGCTGGGAGCAGCACCATTAGGTCAAAGGGAGAGCACCCTGTAGGCAGGAGAGGTGTCCAGAAAGAGCTAAAGGGCCATTATGAAGCCATTATCACCTGCAAAGCAGCCATTATCTTTTGTCTGTCAGTTTTGTCAAAATCCACTAATCTATGGAAATGGTATAGACCAAACCTCCAAGCTGGAGAGTATAAAACATCATCTTACCCCAAAAGATTTTGAAGTGGATCCACCAGCAGCTGCACTGCAGAGGTTTTCATGCTTCCTGATGTGATACAGGGGATGCCCGCATTGTGACACAGGAGGAAGGATAAGCACTCTCACCGTTGGCTAGGTAACTAATTATTTTCTTTTGATCATAAGTTGTCCTGGTTTTGGCTGGATAGAGCTAATTTTCCTTCTTAGTATCTAGAATAGTGCTGTGTTTTGGATTCAGTATGGGATTTGGTATGAGAAGAATGTTGATAATACACTGATGTTTTCAGTTGTTGCTATGAGATCAAGGTCTCTCCAACTTCCCATGTCCTGCCTGTGTGCAGATGCACAAGAATCTGGGAGGGAGCAGAGCCAGAGCAATGGACTCAAATTGGCCAATGCAATATTCCATATCATGTAACATCATGCTCAGTATATAGAGGAGGGTTGGCCGGGAAGCTGAGGCACTCTCTCTCCTGGGATTGAGGTTTTGAGATTTTTCCCTCTTCTGGGATCACTAGCTGGGAACAGGCTGGGGATTGGTCAGCAGGTGGCAAGTAATTGCATTGTGCATCACTCTTTTGTACATTCTATTATTACTATTATTATAATTATTATTTTTATTTTATTGAATTTCAATTATTAAATTGCTTTTATCTCAACCTATGAGTCTCCTTACCTTTACCCCTCTAATTATCTTCCCCATCCCCCAGGACCAGGGAGAGTGAGTGAGCAGCTGTGTGATGTTTGGCTGTCGGCCAGGTTTAAGCCATGACATAGGTGCACGATATTAAGAGTTAGGGGTTATAAATTATGAAATCTTATGACTTGAATGATGAGCTAATTCACTTGAAGTGAATTAATGTGATAGACTAGTCTGGGCAAAAGGGGATTGAGCTGCTGTTTGTCATGTTTGTTCATTATATTTCTTAATGAGCTCATGAAATAAAGTTTAAATCACAGAGTACATTGTCTTATAAATTTGAGAGATCCAAACAGATCTTGACACCCCCATCACTGAGTACTTGGAGCAGCTCCTGCCCTGTGCCCCTCAGAGCTACCGGCTCCAGCTGATACCAGGGGAGTAGAACCAGGGACCCATTTGTAAAACAAACTAGCTTATCTATAAATAACAAAATGTACGCTTCTCAGTTTAGACACCCTAACAGTAGATAACAGGATGCTTCAGTGTCTGGACAAAGAAAATTGTGGCTTTGAACAAGTCCAGGCCATACTCTGTTTTGGCAATCAGCCTCCAGAAAAAGTGAGCATGCACAGAGTAAAGGTTCATCAAAAGGACACAGTGAGGAAGACTATAATTTGCCACTAGAGACCACCAGAGGACCACCCACTCATTTAGATTAACGGAAGTGAGCATGTGCAAAGTACTAATGCGTATATTAACTAGTTCTAGGAAAAGTATGAATATGTTAATGGGTTCGTGGAAATTTAATGAATATGAATTAATTGCTTTCAATATAAGCTGTGTAATGTTAGGAGTCAGCACGCTCACCTTTGCGAAATTATTCGCATGTGCGCCCAGTGCTGCAATAAAGAATGCCTGCTTTCTAAAACTCCAAAACAAATCTTGGACAGGTTCCTCAACTGGCTTTTCAGTATCATGGCCACACAAGCAATAAAGAGCAGGGGGGACACAGGCAGTCCCAGCACCCCTGCCATCCCAGGGCATCCTCAGGCTGGGCATTTGGAGGGGGATCCCCGTGTCCCAGGCACCCAAAGCCCCATGGCAGCACACAGTGCAGGTGTGGGGACACCCTCCAGCCCTTCTGCAAGTCACTGCTGCTCTAAAACGTGAGGGCAGCCCCACTGCTGCCCCATCTGCCTCCCAGGGCATGGCATCATCCCAACCCTCCTCCCTGGGCATGGAGGGAGAGACCGGGCACAGCCTGTCCCCTGGGACGTGCCCTCTCCTGGTGATGCCTGCTAGCTGAGGCCTGCAAGTAGTTGATGCTAATTGTTGTAAGGGGCCTCAGACAAGAATGCACCCAAGGACATAATTTTTGAGACTGGAGGGGCACATCCCGGGGAGGGCAGAGAAACCAGCAGACACCTGTGGAAACCAAAGATAAGGAACCTGAGAAACTTTACAGACAGAGCAATGAGCTAAGAGAAAGCCTTATATGAAAGAAAGACTCAGAGTTAATGGAAAGGACACCTCTTCAACAACCATTAGGGACCACCACAGACCACCAAAACCCTCCATGGAAGCCCCTCATAGACCCTTCCCCAAATTTTAGTATGCTTGTGCAATGTATTAACATATGCATTAGATCCTCTGCAAATAGGTGTGTACTTCTTGGAAATTACATGAATATTTATTTATTTTATTGTATATAATGAGTGTGCTTTTGTCTTTCGGCATGCATGTTAGGTGGAATGATCCCCCGTGCATCCAGCGCTGCAATAAAGAATGCCTGCCTGCTAAAACTTCAAACTAAGTCTTAGGGGGTTCTTTTGAGACTGGATTTACGGTAACATTTTGGCGACCCAGGTGGGACACTACTGAATCTCAACGGATCTGCGGGATCACAGGACCTCCAGCCGGCACCAAGGGATTCTTGGGGAGAACCTCCGATCCCCGGACTGAAGTGCTCAGAGTAAGTCCCCTGGTAAGATTAAAGGCATTCTTTTTGGATTTTTGGTTGCCTGCCTGTAAGACGCAGTGAAAGCCACACAAGGTTGGACTATAAGGGTACCCGAGGGGTTCGAGTTCCCTCTTGGATAAGTTCTACCAGATGAAAGTTTGGAGGACATCTGGGTTTTTGGCTTGGAGTTAGAGTCCCCCAGTGGGTTAGAGTCCCACTGAAAGAGCTATAGGGGTTTGCGTCCCCTTACTCCATACGCTATAATGGGGATGCCTGGAGTATTGGAGGATTGTGGGTTAGAGTCCCACCAGTGGGTTTGAGTCTCACTGAAAGAGGTATAGGGGTTTGAGTCCCCTTTGGGAGGATTGTGGGTTCGAGTCCCACCTATTGGTCTTGGTAATTTTGAATTATGTGCTTTGTTTATTGGATTAAGATTTTTGGATTACATGCTTTGTTTACTGGATTACGGTTTCTGACTTTGCGCATTGGATTACAGTTTTTGGCTTTGTATATTAATAAGGTTTAACTAAGATGGGTACAAAACAATCTAAAAATAATATTTTGAAAAAGTCTCCATTAGGATGTATTTTAAGGAACTGGAAACAAATAGGTGGAGTCCCCTTTGGGTTAATACACTAAACTGTGTATTGTAGTTCTGTGTTAGGTTTTTGTTTTGTGTTGTTACTGTACTATTTTGGTTTGTGTGTTGTTATTTGTGGGGATTCAGGAGTCCCTGCAAGAAAATGGACGTGTGAGCAATCCTGCATATGGGCAAGACTGGCAAAGCCTCAGCTTTGGCAAGGATGTGACGAGGGAATGACCCTGGAAGAATGAGGAAGAACCCAGGAAGTTAAACAACTTCAAGGTGTTGGCCTGGGCAGAGAAGAAGTTTGTACAATGTCGATGTGGCAGTTCTCAGCCAATCAGAAGAGAGCTTAAGGAGCATGTGCAAAGCTAACTGTCCAATCAGAAAGAATTGTACCATGTGATTGTACCTTGTGATTTTCACCTTCAGTATAAAAGGCTGGTCCACCATATTAAAGTTGGCATTGCTTACTCACTGTGTGATCATACACATGTCTTTATCTCCTATATTTGGCTCTGAAACGTGGGCCATGAACAGATTAGCACAAGTCTGAAAAAGGACTCGATGATGTGCAACTAACTACGGGAAAGCCGGTCGAAATTTATCCAGACGCTGCCCCGGTGTCTGAAGGTGAGAATCAGCACGCTGTAACTTTAAGGCTCCACAGGACGGCAGCCAGGGATCCGCGAGAGGCGGCGGCCGGGGAGGAATGGGGTCTACGCTTACCAGGGATGAGCAAGCAGTAGTGAAACTCCTCCAACTTATCCTCTCTGTGAGAGGGATAAAATATGACAAGTCCGCGTTAGAAGGCTTATTAAAGTGGAGCCGAGAGAAGGGACTTATCCCCAGTCCAGGGCTTATATTTGAAGTCACTACCTGGGAAGCCATAGGGAAACAGCTATGGGACTCGGTCAGTGATGGAGGAAAGTCGGCAAGAGAAGTTAACAATTACACTGTGCTATGGAAATTAATCTGAGAAACATTGCAGGAGATGAGTAGTGAGCGCGCAGCTGCGGCGTCTGCCGCTGCGGCCCTCGGACCAGCCTCTAATCTTGATATATCAGCCACGCCGCCGCTGCCGCCGCTACTGCCCTGCCCCGACCACGGCCGGAAGGACGGTCCGGCCCTTTCCCCCCCCTCAACCCCCTCGTCCCGGAGCGATGTGGGAGGGGGGTGCTCTACGCTGCTTGCGGCTCCCGCCACGCTGGGTCAGCCGAAAAATCCATTTGCCTCATCGATTGTGCCGCCAGGGCCGCGGCGGGCTACAGGAGCTAGACCCAAAACTGTGCAGGGAGAAGCTGCAAGCGCCGGAAGTGTATCTGATGCCAACCGGAAAGAGACTGAGAGACCGGAAGAGACTAGAGACCCTGATAGTGGGCGGGACTCAGATGAGGGCGTGAGTAGCAAGGACTTGTACCTGCCTCCGCCTCCCTCACAAGGCAACACCACAGAAGAACACACCCCCGCCTCACAAGTCGGCTCTTCAAACACTGAAACTTTACTCCTGCAGCTTGTAAACAGCCTGGAGAACCTGACTGTATCACAGGGAGGGAAGATGGAGCAGAGACCATATACCTTTTCGCCAAATACGGAACTACAACCATCTGCTCCTCCTGATCCATCGCTCGAGTATTCAGTTCCCGTGCCTGTTACTAATTCCTTCCCTTCATCTTCATCACAAACGGTGACTGCGTTCCCACCATCTCATCCTGCAGCTTCACATCTTTTCTCTTCACAGATGCAGAGTGCCTCTGTAGCTACGCGCCAATGGAAGGGAATCATTAGAGATGCTATAGTAGAAGGATCTTTTATCCCAGAAAATGTACAAGCATTTCCAGTTTCTTTTAATACTGTTACTGGGGCCAATGAGTGGGATCCCTTAGATTGGAAATTGCTGGAAAAGGCTAGGGCTTCAGTAGTTCAAAATGGTCTCCACCATCAATTAACCAAGCAAATCATTAACTATATCTTCTCGTCATCATTGTTAATTCCAAAAGATATCAATCAAATAGCGGCAGTTATTTTAACTCCATCTCAAAAAATGCTATTCGAAAGCGCGTGGATGAAGTTAGCTGACGATGAACAGGTTCGTCCACGACAACAGGGTGATCCCCTTTATCTTGTCCAAGCACAAATGCTATTGGGTACAGGGCCTTTCGCTGCAGTAGATCTACAGGTCAATTTTTCTAATGAAGTGCTACGGTTATCACAGTCAATAGCCAGTCAGGCCCTAATGTCTGTACCTGATACAGAAGGAAAGAAACAGGATAAGTTTGTAACAGTAAAACAGGGACTTAATGAACCTTTTTCAAAATTTGTAGATTGTCTTTATGACTCTCTAGAACAACAACCTGACATGACCCAAGAGATGAAGGAAAACATGTTTAAGTTAATGGCTTTCGAAAATGCCAATCCATCTACTAAACGGCTATTAGTGACCCTCCCACAGGGAGCATCTGTAGCTGACATGATTGAATTAACCAACAGAGGGATGCAACAGGCCAATGTTGCAGCCTATGCCGCTGCAGTGCACGAAATGGTTGCACCATTTTTTAAGAATAAGAGAGACAAATGGGGGAAAAAATGCTACAATTGTGGCAAGGAAGGTCATTTTCAAAGTCAATGTAAGAGCTCAAAAATTCAAAAGTGGTGTGATAAGTGTCGGAAGGACAATCATTGCACTTCAGAATGTAGAAGGCTCTCGGGAAACTTGAAGAAGAGCGCGAATCCCCCTCACGCTCAGACACAAATGAGGGGTGTATGGCAAGCTCAACATCAAGAGCAGGAGGTAGTTTCCTGTCCAATATCGCCTCCGCCACAGCAGGGAGTGCCGGAGTGGACGTGGAAACAGCAGTAGACATTACAATACAAGATCAGAGGGTCCACTTAGTAGATAGTAATGTAACAGGACCGTTAGGGTTTGGACTGAGTGCTCTCTTAATAGGGAGATCGTCAACGACTCGTCAAGGCATTCAAGTGTTATTAGGAGTAATTGATGCAGATTATACTGGTGTTGTAAAAATAATGGTTCAAACCTTAATACCACCTGTGTTTATCCCTAAAGGTAGCAAAATAGCCCAGCTTGTGCCATTTAAAGCTTGTGTTCCCAATGTAGGAGAAGGTAATCGAGGGACTGGTGGATTCGAATCAACCGGCGAACCGCAAGTATATTTATCTTTTGATATAGGTCGAGTAAAACCAGAATGTGACATGATTATCCAATCCTCTGATGGGACATGGAAGAAATTAAAAATGTTAATAGATACAGGGGCTGATGTTACAATCATATCAGCTCAACAGTGGCCTACTTCATGGCCTACCATTGCAGCAGCAACAGGAGTGTTTGGCATTGGGGGGTCCCAAGCCACCAGAATTAGCAAAGATCCCATTGTAGTCAAATTTCCTGATGGAGCTCAGGTTACCACGAAACCTTATGTGATGGAAGTTCCTATTACCTTACTTGGGCGAGATGTCCTAAGTCAAGTCAAAACAACATTGGTTACACAGCCTTTTCAGTGATGGCCATTGATGAGCAGCCCATCCTCAAGCTCAAATGGAAAACAGAAACGCCTGTGTGGATAGATCAATGGCCATTGAAACAGGAAAGGCTGCAAATCGTCCATCACTTAGTTGAAGAACAATTACAAGCGGGCCACATTGTCCCTTCACAAAGTGCCTGGAATACTCCAATCTTTGTCATTCCCAAAAAGAACAACAAATGGCGATTGTTGCATGATTTAAGAGCGGTCAATGCAATAATGGAACCCATAGGATCTTTGCAGCCAGGACTGCCTTCTCCTTCAATGATACCAGAGTATTGGTCAATATTGATCATTGATCTAAAGGATTGCTTTTTCACTATTCCTCTTCATGAGGATGATAGAGAGAAATTTGCATTCTCTGTCCCATCCATTAATAAGACCGAGCCAGCAAAACGTTATCATTGGGTAGTGCTGCCTCAAGGAATGAAAAATTCACCTGCTATGTGTCAAATTTTCGTTGCCTGGACGTTGGAACCAATTAGGAAAAGATTTCCCCAGTTAATCATTTATCATTACATGGACGATATATTAATAGCTGGTAAAGACATGCAACCGGAAGTTATATTAACTCACTTACATGCAGAATTGTCAAAAAGGGGCCTTGGAATAGCCCCTGAAAAAGTACAGTTTACTTCACCCTGGAAGTATCTAGGGTGGATCATAACCGATGCTACCGTTCGACCACAGAAATTGAAGATCAATACAGATATTCGCACACTAAATGATGCGCAGAAAATGATTGGAGACATTCAGTGGGTTAGAAATTTGTGTGGAATTACAAATGATGACTTAAAACCATTAATGCCATTACTGAGCACTGCTGTACAGGCCGATACAAAGAGAACCTTGACACAGGAACACAAGATTGCTTTACAAAAAATTACAGATAAAATAGAATCCTGTCATGCCCAGTGAATACAATTAGAACTTCCATTACAATTGATGATTGTTAATAGCGGCGGAAACAGACAATACCCATTAGCTATCATTATGCAATGGGATTCAGAACAGAAACAACCATTATGTATTCTAGAGTGGATCTTCACATCATACACTCCTAAGAAAACAGTAACTACGAGAGCAGAATTACTATCACAATTGATCATACAAGGTAGAAATAGAATTATTGCGATCTCAGGCACAGATCCCCAAACTATTATTGTTCCCCTAGTACAAGAATATTTAGAATGGCTGCTTACACAGTCGGAAGTGTTACAAATTGCTCTTGAAGATTATACTGGTCAGTTGTCCAATGTCTATCCGGCCCATCGTTTACTGCCATTATTAATGAACCAAACAATTGAAACTTTTCCAATGCAATCAGAAACACCAGTTCAAGGGCTAACAGTTTTTACAGATGCTGGAAAAAAGTCAAGGCGAGCTGCATGCACCTGGTTAGAAGAAAACGCATGGAAGTATCATATTATTCAGGGTCAAAAAGAAGACTCTTTACAAACGTTGGAACTTCAAGCAGTTTTGTGGACGTTTTTATCCTGGCCAGATGTAGGATTGAATGTAGTATCTGACTCATTATATGTAGTGGGAGTAGTGAAGCGGATTGAACATGGGCAGGTAAAGGAAGTAAAAAATGAATGTTTAGGCAAACTACTACAAAAGTTAATTCACACTCTTGATCAGAGAAAAGTTTTCTACTTTATTACTCATATTAGAAGTCACCAATCTAAGGAGGGGCTAGGCTATGGGAATGACTTAGCCAATCAATTAGTTGCTCCAGCCTGGTCCGGACCTTCTCCAGATTTGTTTGCACAAGCTAGAGAATCTCACAACTTTTTTCATCAGCCAGCAAAAATGTTACATAGGCAATTCAAAATTCCTCTTGCAGATGCGAAAGGAATTGTAGCCTCCTGCCCGTCCTGTCAAGAAATAGGGTTTGGCCTCAGAACAGGAGTTAACCCACAGGGCCTGTCACCTTTGCAACTATGGCAAATGGATGTCACTCACATAGCAGAATTTGGTAGACAAAAATTTGTACATGTTGTTATTGATACCTTTTCTATGGCCATTTGGGCTACAGCCCAAACGGGAGAAACAGCGAAACATGTAGAAAAACATTTGTATAGTTCCTTTGCAGTGCTTGGGGTACCACGAGAAATTAAAACAGACAATGGTCCTGCATATCTTTCTAGTCGCTTTCAACGTTTTTGCATTTTATGGGGAATTAAGCACAACACAGGAATTCCACATTCTCCCACTGGACAAGCAATCATTGAACGTGCCCATCAAACTCTGAAGCAGTTGCTTCAAAAACAAAAAGGGGGAATGTCAGGTATGATGCCAGCTGAATGTTTAAACAAAGCTTTATATGTTTTAAATTTTCTGCGACTTACAGGAACACGTCAAGAACCTCCAATGATGATTCACAGTTTAGCATTAAAGGGTGATGCCAAACAGTCTATGGGCACACAGCAACCGTTGGTCATGTTCAAAGACTTAAACACAGGCCAATGGGAGGGACCTGTTAAAGTACAATTAACTGGCAGAGGTTATATGTGTTTGCTTACAGATCATGGTCTGCAGTGGGTTCCATCTCGTTGGGTACGGCCTTGGAAAGGAAATCAAGCTTGTGATGCTAGGCCTCGTAATGGTTCTGACAGCGATTAATGCTCATCCAGCAAATATAGAGGCTTACTAGTCACTAGTGAGAGATGATGTAGCTTAAACAAAATGTAGTTACTGAGAAGGATGAAATGCTGTAAGAATGTGTGTATTTGACTTTCTTTATTTAGCAGTATTAAGAGTTAAGGTCTTAAGTGTTTAACTTTATTAGAAACTCCCTTGGTTTTCCCCCTGAGTGGTGGCCAGGCTCTGGGTGGAACCCAACAGGAGGATGAAATCAGATGTTTCCGCTCAAAGAAAATTGCCAGTTATTTTGGCCTGCTGATTTAGATATATGAGGCTGGACCTGCTTGCAGCGATGTTGGATGCCTCACCTACGGATGGACGCATCGCATAGGATTTCCGGTTTGCGAGGAAGGGTACTCTAAATTCTCGCTGCATCCAGGGTTCCCCAGCAATTGCGGATCTGAATGTTAGTACCCCCATTATAGGATGGTTGAAGAAATTGTTAAAAGGAGTAATCATTGTAATTATTGTGATTATTGTGCTTGCTATTATTTTGCCATGTTTCATTTCTTGTGTTAGACAATCGCTGCGAAAAAGCTTACAAGGAGTTTGGATTGCTCAAAAACAAAAAGAGGGATATGTGGGGATTCGGAAGGAGTCCCTGCAAGAAAATGGACGTGTGAGCAATCCTGCATATGGGCAAGACTGGCAAAGCCTCAGCTTTGGCAAGGATGTGACGAGGGAATGACCCTGGAAGAATAAGGAAGAACCCAGGAAGTTAAACAACTTCAAGGTGTTGGCCTGGGCAGAGAAGAAGTTTGTACAATGTCGATGTGGCAGTTCTCAGCCAATCAGAAGAGAGCTTAAGGAGCATGTGCAAAGCTAACTGTCCAATCAGAAAGAATTGTACCATGTGATTGTACCTTGTGATTTTCACCTTCAGTATAAAAGGCTGGTCCACCATATTAAAGTTGGCATTGCTTACTCACTGTGTGATCATATGCATGTCTTTATCTCCCATAGTTATTGTACTATTTTGTTTATTGTATTATTTCTGTGATGGGTTCTGTCCAATCACAGGATGGAGGAATTCTAAAGGCTGGTCCTTTAGGCTGCTTATTGAAACAGTGGAAAGATCGGGGGGGGGGGGGGGGGGACCATTGACCTCAAAGAAACTGATTGAATATTGTGATCATTGATGACCCTTATATACTTTAGATGATCAGGAGAAATGGCCTAAGAATGAAAGTATAAACTATAATACTGTATTGCAATTAATGTTGTTTTGTAGATGTGAAGGAATATGGGATGAGATGCTGTATGTGAATTTGTTCTTTGCATTGTGGAATAATTATGATATGCGTAAGGTTTGTGGTTTGATTGAAAGTGAAAGTGGTGTATTTGCACTAGAGGCAGAAAATAAGAAATCGCCTAAGTGGTGTTGTTCAACATGCAGCATCAGCAGGCGATGCAAAGGACAAAGGAGCAGGAACTGGCAGCACAGGGCGAAAGGGTGGGTGCATGGAAGGCAAAGGGAACAAAAGGATAGTGACTCGGATAGTTTCAACAAGGAGGAAGGTTTCAGTCTGGTGGGAGGTAGGACTAGACAGGGAAATGCTCAGAACATACAAGCCCCTCTCAGGCAAGCAGTAGGAACAGACAAATCGGTTGAATAAAGGTGCCATTTTTGGTATCAGATTTAATGAATTGGAAGAAGTCTGCTGGGTCCTGCCTGAGGAAAAGAGAGTGGTGCTGGAAAAAGCTCAGGAGGAGGAAGAGAGGCTAAATACAAGGGATGGTCCAGATCATTTTATGCCAGCACAAGAGCCAGACTGGAATCTAAATACAGGGGCAGGCAGACTGATGAATAAACAGTATCAACAGTTGACTACTTTGTTCATAGGTCAGTCAGGACCAGATATAAGAAGAAAGTTACAAAAGTAGAGGGCATGTCTGGGATGTCAACATCTCAGTTAACAGAAAATGCTGCAATTTCAGCAACCGCATTTGCTTAAGCACAAACCTCCTCTGGGGGAAGAGGTTTCCCGAGAGGACAAAGAACAGCAGGAAATATGAGAAACAGAATCCCTCTGGGAAGGGATTAGTGTGTGATCTGCAAGAGAAAGGGACACTGGAAAAATGAATGCCCAAAGAGACAATCAGTTAATTGGATACCCCTGTCTGCACCCATTCCAGAGGCAGACTTACTTATGATTGGTATGGAAGACTTGGATTGATGGGGACCGGGGGCTGAGGAATTAAAACTCCCCAGCTGAACCCCTGGTTTCAGTTAAGCTGGGGAATAAGACAGTTAAATTCCTAGTTGATACAGGGGCAACATATTCTGTACTAAATAGTTGTAAAAGACCCATGAGAAAATTCTTTATGTCAGTGATTGGTGCCACAGGGCAGAAAGAAAAACAGTTGTTTTTCCAGCCTTTGAAGTTTGGAATTGGGAACAGGGTGTTAACCCATCAATTTCTTTATATACCAGATTGCCCTATGCCACTAGTAGGACAGGACATACTAAGTGAACTGAATGCATAAATCACTTTTGAAAAAGGGAAAATCCAAATCCATATTCCTGAAAATAATACTTTGGATGCCCAAGTCTTTATGAAGGAAGCCGAGTTATAGGAGATACCTTCAGAAGTAGAAGATGCTGTGATTGCTATTGTATGGGCCGGAGAAGTCCCGGGAAAATCCAAAAGAGCAGAACCAGTAAGAATTGACCTTAAACCAAGATCATCCCCGGTAAGAATTAAACAGTAAAAGCTGGAAGCTAGAAATGGGTTGGTGCCAATAATTGAGAAATTCTTAAAGTACAGGTTACTAGTAGAATGTGAGTCAAAATAAAACACCCCCATTTTGCTGGTTAAAAAGGCCAATGGTAAGGATTACGGGTTGGTCCAGGACCTGAGGGTAATAAATCAGATAACCCAGGATATTCATCCTGTAGTGGCAAATCCATATACATTATTAACAACCCTCACTGAGGAACAGTGTTGGTTCACAGTATTAGACTTGAAAGATGCCTTTTTCTGCATTCCCCTCAATACTAAAAGTCAGGAGCTCTTTGCTTTTGAGTGAGAAAATCCAGAAACAGGGAGAAAAACACAATATACCTGGACGATTTTACCTCAAGGCTTTAAGAATACCCCAACAATCTTTAGAAATCAATTGGTAAAAGAGTTGGAAATTTGGAGAAAAGAAAATCACCAAAGAACTGTATTACAGTTGTGGATGACATTTTGATTGCAGCAGAGACTGAGGAACAATGTCTTGCCCTGACCATAAGCCTTTTGAATTTCCTGGACATCAGCAGATACCAGGTGTCAAAGGACAAGACCCAAATTGCCCAAGAATCAGTTACATATTTGGAATTTGAAATCCCGAAAGGTCAAAGACAACTAGAATCCAAGTGCAAAGAGGCCATCTGCCCCTTCCTGAGCCCAAAACTTTGAGAGAATTATGGGCGTTCTTGGGAATGGTGTGATGGTGCCGCCTATGGATCATTAACTATGGATTACTGGTGAAACCTCTATATGAGATGTTAAAAGATTCCCACAATGTGTATCTTGACTGGACTGATAACGGCAGAACTGCATTTAAGCAATTAAAGCAGGCCCTGATGGAAGCACCCGCCCTCGGACTACCAGATCTCACACAGTCTTTTGAACTTTTTACTTATGAAAGAAAGGGTGTGTCCTTGGGTGTCCTGGCACAGTTTCTTGGAACACAGCAACAAGCTGTTGTGTATTTCTCCAAACAATTGGATAATGTGAGCCAGGGTTGGCCTGGCTGTCTTAAAGCAGTAGTGACTTGCAGAAACACGACTCCACAACCTATAAGGTTATAAAGTAGGTATTCAGCGCTGAGATGCACGGGGGATCGCTCCACCACAAACGTGCGCACCTCTCGTGGCATCTTGTCTTGGCTTTATGCTACAAAGCATCACATATTCATAATACGCCTATACATATGCATGACCTATTCCTGCTTCGTATTATAATGAGCCTGAAAGTCTTTTTCATATGTTCCGCCCCGGTCTCCTTCTAGTCGCGTCTGCGCAGTGTGTCCCGGTGGTCATGGGCTGGGGTCGCAGAGATGAAGTAGCTCCTCTTCCTCACTGTTGAACTTTTTACCTCGGTTTCTTGCGCAGTCTCTGTAACCTCCTGGACTCGGGCCGGACCATAGGGTTGGTTTTGACCAGTTTTTAGGGCCGTCTTCCTATTCCATCAGGAAGCGTTCCCTCACAGCTTCTGTTAATCAAGGTTTCCATATTGTTCTGCTCTCTGGCCCATCGACTATGATCTATTATCCTATTCAATCTTTTAACTAATGGGCCTCTAGCCCCTAGCCTGATCTCTAAGTCTTCCATCTTTATCTCTAAGCTAAGTTATACCTTCATTTCTTGAGTGCCTAATTTCTATATCCTATTTTAATTTCCTAGTGCCTCATCTCAGTAGCAGCGACAGTGTTGCTAATGCAGGAAGCCGACAAGTTTACTGTGGGACAAAAGATTACTGTATATGTTCCACACATGGTGGTTACTGTGTTAGAACAAAAAGGGGGGCATTGGCCAGCTCCCAGCCGCATGTTAAAATACCAAGTGGTGTTGCTAGAACAGGACAATGTTCATCTTAAAACCACCTCAGTTGTTAACCCTGCTGTGTTTCTCTCGACTGACCAAGCAGAAGGAGTGCCAGAGCACGACTGTTTGCAAGACTATCGAAGAAGTCTACTCCAGTCAACCAGACCTCAAGGACACCCCATTAGAGAACCCGGATTGGAGCTGTACACCGACAGAAGCAGCTTTGTTCAAGATGGAAAGTGGATGTCCGGGTATGCCATAACCACCATTGACAAGGTAATAGAATCACGAGCTTTGTCTTCAAAGGTGTCCGCCTAGAAAGCCGAATTAATAGCCCTTAAGACAGCACTAGACCTGAGGGAAGGAAAAGGAGCCAACATATGGACAGATTCCAAGTATGCCTTCGGGGTAGTCCACACCCACAGGGCTATTTGGAAAGAAAGAGAGTTGTTATTGGCACAAGGAACTGTGATTAAACACGCCCCCCAAATCCAAGAATTAACTGTAAAGCATTCAAAAACCAATGGCAATCGCAGTTATGCATTGTAAGGCCCACCAGACAGGTAAAACTGCACTGGAATTGGGTAATCAATTGGCAGATAAAGCTGCAAAGGAGGCTGCAGAAAAAGGCATCATAGCCCTGGTACCTGAAAAAGAAATAATTTTGCCAGACACACCACACAAGTATGATGAAAAAATGGTAAGTCAATAACTAAATTACAGGCCAAGGAGCAGGTGAATGGGTGGGCTGTTATGCCCACCGGACAGGTAATTATCCCACCCTCTTTGATGAGAGAAATTGCTAGGAAAGAACATAATAAAGTACATTAGGGAACAGAGAATTTGGTGAAATACCTTTAGAGTTTAAACAATCATGAGCAGAGCTATGACAGAAATTTTTTGGTCCATTACAGAGAAGCATGAAATTTGTCTTAGAAATAACCCGAACACTAGCAATAAACTAGTATTTGGGGTTACCAAAGGAGGAAATTCTCCTGACATTATTGGCAAATAGATTTTACTGAACTACCTAGAAAAGGGGGTCTAGATATATTTTGGTTTTGGTTGATACCTTTACTGGGTGGTGTTAAAGGATTTCACCAGACTGCAGGTACCTCTAGGCTTGCTTTATTAACAATTTAGAGTTGGGCCACCACCTCAGTGAGTGGCCACAGCTAACAAAAAGCGCCCTCTATATATATGATATAACATACAATACAAAGAGTCTTTGGTGATTTTCCAGGAACTTTCAGCTCTTAATTCACCATCAATTTCAAAAGTCCATTGTATTCCACAGTTTCAGCTAGTTCTTATCGTGCCGTTCTAATTCCTCTTCTGACGCCACTGTTCACTGATGCAGTCTTCGGTCGTCATAGTTACTTATCTTCTGAACAATCTTCATCATAATTCACTTTTAGACTTATGAAAAAAGACTCAAAATGTTCTATTTAACATATACTTAATCTACATCTAGCTTTTCATTACCTAGCTTTTCTAAGTTGCTTAAGATGTCAGTATTGTTCCTAGAGCACCTGTGCTCTATTAATTAAACCTATAAAACAATATCTATTTATTAATTATTCCTGCTATTAATAATATCCTAAAAGAAAAGAGTTTTCTAAAGCTTGTTCCTTTTACTTGTTCCGAGCCTTGTTCCGAGGCTTTCCCCTGTCACACCAACAAAGCAAAAGAGGTAATTAAAGCTATGCTAAAAGAAATTATCCCGTGATTTGGTACACCTTTGGGGATGTCATCTGATAATGGGCCTCACTTTATTGCTGGAATTGTGAAGTAGTTGAGCAAATAACTTGGGGTTATCACACTACTTATAGACCACAATCCAGCAGTAAAGTAGAGTGAATGAATTATACTCTCAAACAGCAGCTTGGAAAAATTTGTCAGGAAACACCTATGACTTGGGTACAGGCCCTACCCTTAGTGTTGCTGAGAGTTAAAATCCAGCCCCGTAGAAAAGGTAATTTAAGTCCATATGAGTTATTATATGGACAACCATATCAGGCTCCACGTGTGCCATGTGCCACTCATATCATGGGACAACTAATTTTAAAACTTATTTGATATCTTTAAGGAATTCCTTACAGAAGCTTCAGAAATATATTGCGACTAATACCCCTTTGGAACTTGACACACCAGCACATCCTTTCCAGCCTGGAGATTGGGTCTACGTCAAGTCATGGAACACTGAACCTCTGACAGAAAAGTGGAAAGGACCGTTTCAAGTTTTGTTAACTACCTCTATGGCAGTCAAGGTTTGGGGCAAAGGCCCTTGGATTCATTATTCAGGAATCAAGAAAGCTCCCACTCCATGGGTAGTGGAGCAGCAGTCTCCTCTTAAATTGAAATTAAGGAGATCATGACTGAGTTTTATGTTTGGCCTGTGACAATTACGATAGCCATGAGTCAAGTTGGGCAAACTCATTTGGACCAAAATTTCCATTTGATGCTAGTTCAAAATCTTACACGGGTGCTTAACAAAACTAACTGTTGGATCTGTACCCATCTTCTAGAACATACGGCTAAATGGTGGCCTTTGATAGGAGTCCCAATCCCTTTTGAAACAAATTGGAATGATTTATGGATAAACCCAAGATATATGAATTTGAGTAATACTAACCTTTGAGTCCATAAGGTAGAAAATCCAAATATTTTAGATGTTAAATGTGTAACCACCAACAGAACTGCCAGCCCTGCTAATATTTCAGTGGGACACTATCCAAATTGTGTCTGGGCAATGCAACTTCAAACTAAGAAAAATCAAGATGGATATTGAAATGTCCCAAAAGGCAAAGGATGGTACTGGTTATGTGGAAACGCAGCAGGAAAGGCCTTACCTCCAGGTTGATCAGGGACATGTACACTAGGAGCCCTGGTCCCTAACATAATTACAGTTAATAAATTAAATGAACAGAGTGGGTGGGTGAAGACCTTCCTTAAATGAACCAGAAGGACTCACAATGCTATAGCAGACCATCCTTATGCATTCTATAGTTTCATTAGATGGTTTCTCCCTTGGCTCGGAGTAAGTGAATTGGAAAAGACAATCGTAAATATATCCGTTGTAATTGAGAACATAGAAAACAAAACTATGGACACCATACAAGCATTACAAATTGAAGTGTCCAGTTTATCTCAGGTAGTATTACAACATCAAATGGCCCTTGACTTACTATTGGCTTCACAAGGGGGTGTCTGCACTGCGATTAACACAAGCTGTTGTGTATATGTAGATCAAAGTGGCAGAATTTCCACAGATTTGGCAGAAATTTGGGAACAGACAAAGGTCTTGCATCAAGCCACCAAGGACAATACATCCTGGGGCTTTGAAGAATTGTGACACAAACTTACCTCCTGGCTACCAAATTGGGTATGGTTAAGAAATCTGTAATAATAATAGCAGTGGTCTGCATCTGTATCTTAGCTTGCATTATGATTTAGTGTTGTAGTTGTAGCCAAATCTGCATGAAAATAAGGTATGGGTATTAAGTATTGAGACCTTGGATTTGTGAGTCCAAAGTCTCAAGAAAAGGGGGGAGTTGATGCCTGCTAGCTGATACTTGCAAGCAGTTGATGCTAATGTTGTAAGGGGCCTCAGACAAGAATGCACCCAAGGACATAATTTTTGTAACTGATGGGTACATCCCAGGGAGGGCAGAGAAACCAGCAGACACCTGTGGAAACCAAAGATAAGGAACCTGAGAAACTTTACAGACAGAGCAATGAGCTAAGAGAAAGCCTTATATGAAAGAAAGACTCAGAGTTAATGGAAAGGACACTAAGAGATACCTTTTCAACAACCACTAGGGACCACCACAGACCACTGAAAACCCCCATGGAAGCCCCTCATAGACCCTTCCCCAAATTTTAGTATGCTTGTGCAATGTATTAACATATGCATTAGATTCCCTGGAAATAGGTGTGTACTTCTTGGAAATTACATGAATATTTATTTATTGTATATAATGAGCGTGCCTTTGTCTTTCGGCATGCGCATTAGGTGGAGCCATCCCCTATGCATCCAGCGCTGCGATAAAGAATGCCTGCCTGCTAAAACTGCAAACTAAGTCTTAGAGGGTTCTTTTGACATCGGATTTATGGTAACACTGGCACCTGCAACGGGTGACATGCAGCCCCTGTCCCTGTCCCCAGGCACAGGTAGGTTCCAGTAAGAGGCAGAGATGGCTCAGCCAGAGCATGAGCTCAGAGGAATGCACTGCAGCCCTCCTGCAAAAGCAAACCCCGTTCCGGTGGCTCTGCCTTCCCAGCACTGCCCTGAGCCCTTGCCAGCCACCGCTGTGCTGCAGCTACCCTGTCCTGGCTCCCCACACCGGCCCGGACCCCTGCCCTATGCCATGACCAGACCCCCCAGGGTACAATGCTCCATGATTCTCTGGGCAGCTGTCCCCAAAGCGGGCTGAGCTTGATGTTGGGGTCTCCCCGAGCCCCCCACCCCACTTGGAGCTCCAGGGCAGAATGAAGCAGAGTTTGGGATGGAGGGGTTTGGGGAAGTTTGTATTTCAACAAAATAGTTTGCAGCGACTCCTATATTTATACCTGGGGGGGTGTATTTACATGACTCCGTGGGGCTATATGCAGGGGAAGGGGAGGTTAGGGTGTCACCAAATGGGATAAAAGGACTTATCAACACCAATGGGATGTAGATAAGCAGACACTCCTTTATTAACGGCCGGGTGCGTAGGGGAGTTGTCTCACCACCAACACACACCTAACCCGTGTAGCATGCTGATTATAGAGGATATAATGATGCATAGTAAACAGGTTCTCATACATAGTCATATCAATTCTCATAATTTATTTTCTTAATCCCACCCCTTTCCGGTCATGCGCATTTTGTCTTTAAATTGAGTCGGGGGCTGCTTTTACGACCACCACGAACCACTGACTCAAAAGAAAGACCCTCCAATGTCCTTGTCTCAAGGACTTTGGCTCACATTACGGTTTTAACGTGCTTCAAGGTCCCTTCACAATGTATCCTTTAGAATATCCTGGTCGACAGGGCAGGTTCCCTACGGAACAGCCTAACAATAGTACCTGGTCATGAATCTTATTCTTTGAATAAAAATCTGGGACTTTACAAAGGACTGTGTAGCAGCATGACTGCTACATGTCTAAACTAAATACAATATTTCTATGGCAACTTAAAATATTATACAACTATCTTTTTCTAACTATTATAAAAACGATACTCCTGTAAAATTCCATTTAATTGATTAGGCCTAATCATGCCTTATTTAAATCAAAACCACCAAAAATCATTAAAATCAGCTCAAATTAATAACAAATCAGTAACAGGGGAAGGGGGGAGCCATGGCATTGAAGCCTGCCCTGCTCTGGCTGAGGGGCGGGTCCCAGCAGGAGGCCCTGTTTCTTCCCCCCACCCCCTCTGGAGGGGGTGACGTGGGTGCAACTTCTGTCAGGGACCAAGTGCCCTGTAGGGCAGCCAGGCTCCGGGAATGGCTCAGAGCCAGCTGAGCCACAGGGCGGGGGGGGGGCAAAGAGCCCAGAGGGTGGGGGCATATGGGGTCATCCAGTCTGGATTGGGGATGGTTCCCCTCCTCCGGTGGAGGCTGTGGAGGGAGTTTGCTGGTGCCGACGGAGAGGGGGCAGATGATGCTGTGACCACTGGTCCACCCAAGACCTGCTGAAGCAGGGCGGGGCTGCAGTGGTGGTGGGCCCTGGTGCATCCCAGGGGGCCAGGTACTGGAAAGCACGGTGTCCCACTGGGGTTGGAGGCTCTGCCACCAGGCTCAAAGGACTTTGGGGTCTTTCCTCTTGCCCAGCATCTTCCCCTTGCCCTGGGGGGCAGAAGGGGGGCCGTGAGACCCTTCCCAGACCCCAGTGCTTCCCCTCAGGTGCCATCCCCAGCACCGAGGGGGACAGAGGGTCCCAGCTCCGACCCATCCACCCAAAATATGCCCCTGTGTCAGGAAGAGCTGGCACCCTGCCAGGGTCCCTGCACGCTCACCTTCATCTCCACATCACCATGCAGCTCCAGCTCAAAGCAGCCAAACTCATCCAGGACTTCATTGGTGGTGGAGGTGGTGTGGATCTTCAGGGCTGGGTGGCACAGAGGGGCAAAAGGGACATAGCTGGGTCCAGGAGTGAGGCACAACCCATGGCACCAGACTCCAGCTGCCAGCCCTGTGGCTCACTCTGGCCATTGGACTCCATGCGGGCGGGACGTGGTGTTCACCGTGTCCCCAAACAGGCAGTACCGCAGCATCTTCAGACCCATGACTCCAGCGCATACAGGACCTGCAGGCACAGAGATGCCTGGGGCTGCTGCAGGGCAGGCGAGCACCCCCCAGCTGTGATGCTGGCTGGTGCAGGGGCTCACCGGTGTGTATGCCGATATGCCCGCAGAGCTGGTTGTTGGGTTGGTGACGGATCTTGAAGGTGTTGACGGCCTCAAGCAGGGCCAGGTCTATGTGGACGATCAAGCAGCTTCCCATTGTGCACTGGCAGCCCTGACACCACCATGTACGCATCCCCGATGGTCTCCACCTTCAGGGTCAGGGGGAGTGAGTAAACCCTGGGCTCCCTGCTCACGCGGAAGTCCCGGACACAACTTAGATGATCAATGTGATCAAGTTGATGCCACTTTATTAAAGGATACACAGCAATTTATACACTATCACAAGCTTCACGCGCCGCTATCTTATTGCTAATAGGCTAAAGGTACTTGTTCACGCACCCTTTTGCCCTCTATGATTGGTCCCGGTGTGGTGTCCACGCACTGCTCTCCCACTAGGTAGGCATCCTGTTTTCAACAGTCCAACTTCTTTATCTTTTGCCCAGGAATGTAGTTTCTAAATCTATCTCGGCCTTGCTTATGTCCTTGAACACAGCTGCAGCTTGTTGTTACAGTGAGACCCCTTGGTCTGGATCACTCACAACATGTTCGTTGTTCTCCAGCGATTCCACACAGATGCTTGTGGGTAATAAGGGATGTGATACACCCACTCAATGCTGTGTTTCTTTGCCCAGGAGTTTATAAGATTATTTCGAAAATGGGTCCCATTGTCTGATTCGATTCTTTCAGGAGTACCATGTCGCCATAAAATCTGCCTTTCAAGACCTAAGATGGTATTCTGGGCAGTGGCATGATTTACAGGGTACATTTAGAGCCATGGTCAGTACGTAGCGCTTGCCTTGGCGTGTTCGTGGCAGTGGTCCAATACAGTCAATTTGCCAGGCCTCACCATATCGAAAACTCAGCCATCGCCCTCTGTTCCAGGGAGACTTTACTCGTGTGGCTCGCTTGATTGCAGCACATGTTTCACATTCATGAGTGACCTGTGAGATGGCCTGCATGGTCAGGTCCACCCCTCGATCACAAGCCCATCTTTATGTTGCACGTCTCCTGAGATGCCCGGATGTTTCATGGGCCCATTGAGCTACAAATAGCTCACCCTTGCACTCCCAGTCCAGGTCCAGCCGAGCTACTTCAATTTTGGCAGCCTTGTCTACTTGCTCATTGTTTTGGTGTTCTTCGGTGGCACGGCTTTTGGGCACGTGAGCATCTACATGACGTACCTTTAGAGCCACGTTTTCCACTCAGGCAGCGATGTCCTGCCACAATGCAGAAGCCCAGATGGGTTTACCTCTGCGCTGCCAATTGGTCTTCTTCCACTCCTGTAGCCACCCCCACAGGGCGTTAGCCACCATCCAGGAGTCAGTGTAGAGATACAGTACTGGCCACTTTTCTCATTCAGCAATCTTTAGGGCTAGTTGGATCGCTTTTACCTCTGCAAACTGACTTGACTCGCCCTCTCCTTCAGTGGCCTCAATGACTTGTCTTGTGGGACTCCACACAGCAACTTTCCACTTCCGATGGTTTCCTACCACACGACAGGATCCATCAGTAAACAGAGCATACCGCCTTTCATCTTCTGGTAACTCGTTATATAGCGGTGCCTCTTGGGCACGAGCCACCTCCTCAGGCAGTGCTCCAAAATCTCTACTTTCTGGCCAGTCCATGATCTCTTCCAGGATCCCTGGACGGTTGGGTTTTCCCAATCGAGCTCGTTGCGTGATTAACGCTACCCATTTACTCCAGGTAGCACTGGTTGCATGGTGCGTAGAAGGGATGTTTCCTTTGAACATCCAATGTAATACAGGCAATCGCGGTGCCAAGAGGAGCTGTGCTTCTGTACCAACAACTTCGGAAGCAGCTCGAATCCCCTCATATGCTGCTAGTATCTCCTTTTCAGTTGGAGTGTAGTGGGCTTCTGATCCTCGATATCCCTGGCTCCAAAATCCTAGTGGTCGACCCTGAGTTTCACCTGGTATCTTCTGCCAGAGGCTCCATGTGAGGCCATGCTCCCCAGTTGATGTGTAAAGTACATTTTTCACAGCTGGTCCTGTCTGAACAGGCCCAAGAGCTACCGCCCGAGCTATCTCCTGTTTGATGTGCTCAAAGGCTTGTTGTTGCTCAAGACCCCACTCAAAATGGTTCTTCTTTCGGGTTACTTGATAGAGAGGGCTCACCAGCTGACTGTAACCTGGAATATGCATCCTCCAAAATCCCACAAGTCCTAAGAAAGCTTGTGTTTCCTTCTTGTTGGTTGGTGGAGACATAGTTGCTATGTTGTTGACAACATCCATAGGCACATGACGGCGTCCATCTTGCCATTTTATTCCCAAGAACTGAATCTCCTGTGCTGGTCCCTTGACCTTGCTTTTCTTCATGGCAAACCCAGCTCTCAGAAGAATCTCAATTACTCTTTGTCCTTTCTTGAACACTTCTTCTGCCTTGTTTCCCCACACAATGATGTCATCGATGTACTGTAGATGTTCAGGGGCATCACCCTTTTCCAGTGCAGTTTGAATTAGTCCATGACAAAAGTGGGGCTGTGCTTCCACCCCTGGGGCAGTCGATTCCAGGTATACTGGACACCCCTCCACGTGAAAGCAAACTGTGGCCTGCACTCTTCTGCCAAAGGAATTGAAAAGAATGCATTGGCAATGTCGATTGTGGCGTACCACTTGGCTGCCTTTGACTCCAGTTCATATTGGAGCTCTAACATATCTGGTACAGCAGCACTCAGTGGTGGCGTCACTTCGTTCAGGCCACGATAGTCTACTGTTAACGTCCACCCTCCGTCAGACTTTTGCACTGGCCATATTGGGCTATTAAAAGGCAAATGTGTCTTACTGATGACACCTTGGCTCTCCAGTTGACGGATCAGTTCTTGGATGGGAGCCAAAGAGTCTCGGTTTGTGCGATACTGCCGTCGGTGCACAGTCCTCGTAGCAATTGGCACATTTCGTTCTTCAACTCGCAACAGTCCTACAACAAAAGGATCTTCCGAGAGGCCAGGCAGACTAGACAACTGCTTGACCTTCTCTGTGTTCACACTGGCCACACCAAAAGCCCATCGGTATCCTTTTGGGTCTTTGAAGTACCCCCTCTTGAGGTAGTCAATGCCCAAGATACAAGGGGCTTCTGGGCCAGTTACAATGGGATGTTTTTCCCACTTGTCCCCGGTCAAGCTAACCTCGGCCTCCAGTACTGACAGTTCTTGACATCCGCCTGTCACTCCTGAGATCCAGATAGGTTCTGCCCCTCTATAACCTGAATGGTATTAATGTACACTGTGCCCCGGTGTCGATTAAAGCCTGGTACTTCTGTGGATTTGATGTGCCAGGACATCGATTCCACACTGTCCAATACACCCGATCATCCCTTTCCTCCTCCTGGCTGGAGGCAGGGGCCCTCTATTCCTGTTCTTGGTCAGAGTATTCACTGTCTGACCCTTGCCGTGCCAGGCCAGAGATTCCTTCATCAGGGCCAAGGGAGGTGATCTCAGTCTTCCTGTATCTGGGAGATCGCTGGTTACTTTCTTGTGGTTTCACACCAGCTACATTAACAACCTTCTTGGATGTCTTCTTCTTGGCAGGGGTCTTTCCTCGCAATTCACGTACACGAGCTTCCAACTTGAAGGCGGGTTGACCATCCCACTTCCTCATGTCCTCCCCCTGGTCACGCAGGAAGAACCAAAGTTTGCCACGTGTCACGCGCCTGGGTTTCCCTTTCCCTCTGACTGGGACAGAAGAGAACTGATTTCTTGGGGTGCTCCTGACATCCAGGGCGCTCGCCCGTAGAGATGAGGAGGTACCAAGACTCTCTTCAAAGTTCTGAAGCCAGGAAGAGACTGCCTCCACAGTTGGTGTACATCTTAGTCCCTCTCCCGCATCCATTTCTGGATAGTACATCGCAGCCAAGCCGGCAGAATACAAGGATGGCGCACCTTTAATCACCTTCCTCCACATGGCCCGTGTGCACAGGACATCCTCTGGATTTTTAGGGGCTTCATCATTATCTGGATCACCATAGATGACTTCCAGCACTGCTAATTCTCTCAGGTACTGGACACCTTCATCTGCAGTAGTCCACTTCCCTGGGGAGTTGTCCGTAAGATCTTCCTTGAAAGGATATCTTGCTTTAACACTTGAAAGGAGCCGTCTCCACAGACTGCAAATTGCTGTTTCTTTTCCAATTCCCCTTTCAATTCCTCGATCTCTAGCAAGGGAACCCAGCTGTTGGGCTTCCTTACCTTCCAGCTGCTGAGCATCAGCCCCATTATCCCAGCATCGAAGCAGCCAGGCAGCAATCCGCTCACCCGGCTGGCGGCTATAGCCTTTCCACAGATCTCGCAGTTCTGATGACGTCAGGGACCGGGTAGTTTCCGCCTTCTGTTTGAGTTCTGTTACTCCCTCTTCCAATCCCTTTGCTGAAGGACCAGCTTCTTGATCAAGGTTTTCCTCTTCTTTCTCCTCCCTTATTAATCGAGGGTATGGGCCTGTTGTTCTCCTTGTCCACTGTTTCTTTTTTACTACTGGGGCAATCTCTGCTGTTGTTGTTATTGTTTGAGTTCCCATCTCCACCACAGTCCTTTGAGAGCACTGAACTGCAGCTCGATAAGCACAGGCCAGGCCCCAGTACAGTGCTAGGAGTTGCTGATTTTCACTGGGATAGGCAAGGCACCCTTCTATCAGGTGTTGTGTCAATTTTGCGGGGTTGCTTGCCTGTTCAGGGGTAAGATCCCAGGCTACTGGAGGTGATAACCATCCTAGGAATCTGCCCAAATCCTTCCACTGTCTCAGGGCATATTTTGGTATTGACTCTCCCAAAATTTACCTTCTCTTACACCAAAAACATATTGAGCTCCACACAACCCACAACAGGCGAACAGCATTAATGAACAGGATCAAAGAGCTAACATAAGGATGAATAAGTACCTCGGGAGCCTGCAGAATAAAACCACTCATGATGTTCCCAATTTCTTCCAGCATGTTCCCGAGCTTAGCAAAATAAAGATAAGCACCGCAATCAACAAACCCGTGACTAGCACAAGAGCTTGTCACTTAATAACTGCTATAGCTATAGCACAATTAATATAAAACTGCTGTTGTCTTGCCCCACGTTGGGCGCCAAAAAAAGACCGTGGTGGTTTGACCTTGGCTAAATGCCAGGTACCCACCAAGTCGCTCTATCACTTCCCCCCCTTCCCCCTTTTTTTCTCAACAGGGCAAAGAGGGGAAAGAAACTAAGACAGAAAAAAAAGCCCAACCCTTGTGGGTAAAACAAAAGCAGTTTTAATATAAGCAAAGCGAAGCAAAGGTCCGCGCTCAGAAGCAAAAAAAAGAAAACAGATTTATTCTCTACTTCCCATGAACAGGCGATGTCGGGCCTTCTCAGGAAGCAGGGCTCAGATACACGTAGTGGTTGCCTCGGAGGACCAAGGGTGACTGTTGCAGGAGGATATCGGACCTGCACAACTCTATGAGAGTTATAACAAGCAAAGCCGTTTATTTTTCCATTAGTACATACTTATGCTCTCACCAAAGCTCTTACTTCATAATTAGCAAATCAGCAATTAGACAGCTATCTACCTTTTCTCCTATCAGCATCAGACCACTCTAACACGCGCTGTGCAGATCAATCACCTTCTTGTTCACGCGCTGTTCACGTGGCGGTAACTTCTCACAGTCCAGTACTTTTCCACAGTTCAGTGTTGCAGCTGTCCATTGTTTTTCCCTGCCACCTTGGCACAACTCAGCAGTTTCTTATCTTTCTCCCAAGGCCTGTTTCTCATCAAAGCCTAGCTGTTGATTCAGAGGCTGTGCAGGGCTGACAGGCCAATGCCTTCCACACCTCCCCCTTCTTTGTTTTACAGCTGCACCTGCAAAGCTTTATCAATCAAGGCTTAGACAAACTTCAAAAAACACAGTACACATAGACAAACTTCAGGAAACACAATATACATAAAATAATTACAACATAAAGAAGATAACTCCTTGAGGGACTCATCACTTAAGTCCTTGCGGTCTCTCTGCTGGTTACACACTTTATTGACATCTATACATTCTCCACTTCTGCACTTAAATTTGCCAGGTCCAGAGCACTGAATAGCACTGTTACAAGTTGCTTCATCAGAGCCATCCAGACAATCTCTCACGCCATTACACTGCCTACTCCCATGGGTGCAGTTCCCATCTTCACATCTGAACTGGTCTGGTCTGCAAATCTGAGAAGGGCAGTTGACTTCATCACTTCCATCATTGCAGTCAGGATCTCCATCACAGCACCACTTTTTGTGGATGCATTCACCTGAGCTGCAATACATCTCCATCACACTGCCATCTGTTAGGCACACTCTCATCACTGCATTAAACACTGACCACTGATGCACAAAAAATCAGATTCAGCACACGTCTTCACCACACAAGCAGTCTCATCACTGCCATAAAGCATATGACCAAGTATTACAAAATAAGGAAAATACAGAATAGCACAATTACGTAATGGGGTACTAATATTCAGATACACAATTGCTGGGGAAGCTTGGATGTAGCGGGAATTTAGAGTACACTTCCTCGCAAACCGGAAATCCTACACGATGCATCCATCCGTAGGTGAGGCATCCAACATCGCTGCAAGCAGGTCCAGCCTCTAAATCAACAGGCCAAAATAACTGGCAATTTTCTTTGAGCGGAAACATCTGATCTCATCCTCCTGTTGGGTTCCACCCAGAGCCTGGCCACCACTCAAGAGGGGAAACCAAGGGAGTTTCTAATAAGGTTAAACACTTGAGTCCTTAATTCTTAATATTGCTAAACAAAGAAAGTTGAATACACACATTCTTATAGCATTTCATCCTTATTAATAGCTACATTTTGTCTAAGCTACATCTTTCACTAGTGACTACTAAGCCTATATATTTCATTAAGGAGTTGCAATTACTGTCAGCATTTTCTCTTAAGAGTTGGCAACCGTAGTGTGATTAAGGACAAAGATAGTATATTTTGTCCCATTGCAGTAGCAAGCATTACCCATACATTCTGCTTAAATGATCAGTCGAAGAGACCGCAAACTGTCGGCACAGGGGCACCCACAGCCGGCTCCTGAGTGTCCACCAAAAGCTGCCTCTCACGCCTCAGGTGTGGTCGCACACACCTTGCCGGTAACCACCGGGGACCGTGACCTGTGGAGACACAAGCATAACCTCTTCCCCAGGTTATTAAAGGATATGGTCCTTCCCAGTTACCACTTTCCAGGTTTTTTGCTAACACTTGAGCCTTGCCCTGGACTTCTTGTTGATCTGGTATCTGCGACGAGAAGTGACACAATATTGGTGTCACCTGTGAGACAGGGGAAATGTTTAAAAAGTTCATGGCATATAATGCCTTATTTAGCCTTTTGTGAGGTGTAGATTGATACCCTCCATCTCCCCTTTTTTGTTGTTGCAATAGACGCTTTAGCGTGCCATGCGTACGCTCCACAATGGCCTGTCCGGTCGGTGAGTGGGGAATGCCGGTCAGATGCTTGACTCCCCACTGTATGGCAGGACGCAAACACTGCTCCAGAAAAGGTATCAACAGACACAGGTACATATTTTAACATTCCAAATGCAGCAAAGTGAGTGACGTCAGATTGCCATAATTCTGAGGAGGTGAGTCCCCGAGGGTTGACACCACTAGCTGTTGAAGAGAGGGAGTCCTCTGGTATTCAGGGCAAGTGGCAATGATGTCTTTAGCCTGACGCCTTGATGAAGAAAACTGGTTTTGTATTGCCCTGGCGTTTTGGTGGGAAAAAATGCATGTGAAAGCCGTGCTTGGTCAAAGACATTTGTATTAGCCACTGTAACATGTGCATAGTAACCAGAACAATGATACACACAGGTTCCTGACCAGCAAGTAATAGTAGGCGCTGCCTACCTTTCATGATCAGTTTGGCAAACATTTCTGGACGAGTAGTGACCGTCTTGTGCATTTGGTGTGAAAAAACAAGACACAAAACAAAACACAAATCCATTCAATAATAAGAAAAGGGTCACTAAGTGTTTCATCCCACTGAAACAGCAGAGCATAGGGCTGCCCTGGAGGGTTAAATAATATTCGTTGATACAGATGGCTGGGCACACATCGCAATGCTTGTCTTTCTGAGATGGCGTTAGCTACACGGTGGAGATCTTGTTTTGCTTTCTCTGTAAGTACTCTGGGTGATGTCAGTGAGGGTTTCTCCTCGCAAATGTTTTGCTGATCAGGGATATCAATTAAACTCAGACACCAGAGTGAAAAGAGCAGGTGTATTTTACTAGAAATAACTAAATAATGTAACAGAATAATACAGAAAACATACAGTAAGAAAAGACAGAATAGTGCACTTAAACAAATAGGAAAATACAGGGTAATGCATCAAATCATTACTACCTGAGAGAGAGAGAATAGTGATTAAGAAAGATACATCACCACTTGCATACTTTACCATCATCCAGATCCGCAGTCGCTGGGCAGCCCCGGTTACAGTGAGGATTTGGAGAGCCTGTCCCTGCAAGTGGGAAATCCTACGCGGTGCGTCCACCCGTAGGTGAGGCTTCCAAAGTCGCTGTGAGCGGGTCCAGCCTTATATACCTAAAAATCAGTAAGCCAGAATATCTGGCACCTTTGTTTTAAGCGGAAACATCTGGTTTTCATCTCACATTAGGTTCCCCCCCAGAGCCTGGCCAGGGCTTAAGGGAGAAGCTAAGGGAGTTTCCCTGCTGGTCTAATTAATTTATGAGCAAGGTCACAAGGTCAGATAACTGTTTCTGTGGCCTTGTTATCTTGCTCACACATAAAGAAATATAAGGATACATTCAGGATAGACATGTTTTATGATGTTTAAACTACATCTTCTATGCATATTTCACTAATGACTACATACAGAGTTAGCAGTTTCAGTTCAGGGCCTGTTGCTCAGGCTTCAGTATTCCCACCTTTTACATCAGAATAGTTGGTTTGCTATAACTTAATATAATACCTATTAGCACAATGGTTATCAGTTATAAAATGTACAGGATTCATCTATAGGTCAACTTTGGCTTGGGCTTATTGTCCAAGCCTTAGCACTTCATTCGGTCCTTTGACCTATAGGTGAATCATGGCTCTCAAACCATCTCTATGGTTAGTGACATTAGTTTTTGTTCATCAGTTGATGATGTTTTGTCAGGCGTGTCCCGATCCAATATCAGGGAGGGTTCTTAAACGATCTCAGTAGTGATCTTAAGACACAAACGAGGTTAGATACCATGCAACCTTGTAAACTCTATTTCCTGTAACAAGCAATAATAGCAATAGGACAGAGGAAAGAAGAAAGAAAAAGTCAGAATACCTAAGCAAGCAAACAGAAGAGATGCAGCAAAATCAGTTACCACCACGAATCCAGTGACGTCCTGTTGGCTCGGTCTCTCCTGAAATCTCATCTCTGAGCCCTGAGAGAGGAGTACGCAGTCTTTTTATTGTCCAAATCCCCACAATTTCTCCAAAGAGTCCGCCCATTTCCACGGAGCTCATTGTCATACCTGCCGCCCCGTGTTCCTCCAGGTGAACATGTCCAGGTGTTCTCAGTGGTCGTGCTGGAGGAGGGGTGTCGGCCTGTGGCGTCTTCAGCTTCTGCATGCCTTCCTCACCCTGATTTCTTCTCCACCTGGCTCGTGCACAAGCGCAGCTTGGCAGGCACTGCCAAGGATGATGTTGTTCTGGCTTCAGGCAGATATGGTGGTTTCTTCGGGGACAATTCGTCTCCTTCAGAGCATACTCCTTCACGGCGACAGGATGTTGAGGCCAGGTAGTGGTAGTGGTGTGGCAGCAATGTCGAGGCAATACAGTCTCTCACACTGCCCCATGGCTTGACATTGCTGTCCTCGTGGTGGTGCGAAGGATAGAGATATAAAGAGAGAGAGAAAGAAAGGACAGAAATAGCGTGCAACATGACAACTAACGATATTTCTGACTAACATATAACTAATAACATCTTTAACAGATATATAAATTTTCTGTTAATAAACATGTAGCTAACAATATATTTAACAAATATGAATATCTTCAGTTAACAAGCATATAGCTAACAACATCTCTAACAAACATGTCATGCTCAAAATTAACTAACTCTACAAAACCAAAACATTCTACAAACCGATTTTAAGGTTGCAAGGAATCAGTAGAAGAACACAACGGCAGTTTACATGATTGACATTCACAGGGACAAAAAAGATGTATTATAAGAACAAATAAGAAAATTATTATCAAGGCTAAGGCTATAAAGTGAATTGAAATTATTACTAACATATTATCCATTATTTTTCCGTGATTCTGGTAATATATCACTGAGTGTTTGTGGCTCTGGTAGTCCACGTAGTCTGTTGCCCTGCTCTGCCGAAGTTGGGGTCAGCATACGCAGCAGGAAAATCGCTTTCCACGCCCCTTTATCCTAAAGTGTATGTGTCATCTGGGCCTAGAAACTTCTATCCCAGATTTAAACAAAGGTAAATGAGCAATAACACTACAAATAACAAATAAAACAATATTAACACTGACAATGGTTAACAACATCCTAACCAAACATATAATAAAGGTAACAGTGACAATAACAATGTCAATTAACAATATTTTAACCAAACATATTTAACTAAAATGTGTCCCACACTGGGCCTAATGAATGTACTCCCGGTCCTTGGGGACTGGGGGAAGAAGGTGGTTGTCTGCATGAACAAGTACAATTACAGGATGTTTTACATGGACACTTATAAGACTAACACATACATATCACAAGGGAAAATATTCTGATTGTTGTTGTCAATTGTGGTGCTGAAGATGGTCTGGCTCACTGGAGCTGGGGTCTGCCTTTGCAGCAGGAAAATGGATTTCCATGCTCCCAGCCCAGAGTGCATGTGTGGTTTAGGTCTTGGTATTTCCATCTTGCCTTCATGGGCCCAGTAATGACTTTTTAAAGCCCAGGCCCCATTAGCAAAGGGACCTTCCCCTGATTTGGTGTCTGTTGTTTGTTCATAATACTGGCAACAGAATGACTTAAACCCACAAATTCGTTTTCCTCCCATTCTTGGTTAACACTTAGGAAGCCGGTGCTTCCCACAGAACCAAGGGAGAGGGGAACAGTCACCCAAAGCAATTTTTGCAATGATAGACAATACATCTTAGAAATATTAATAAGACAATGAACATCAACACTGTATAAAAATTTAAATTCACATAAGGATCCCCCGTCGTGACTCAGAATATCTTTCTCCGGGGGGTTTACCTGCAAGAGAAAGGAAAGAAAAGCTTCTCGGTTCATTTTGAGAACCGGAAGTGGGTTATAATTAGAAAGATGGGATAATCCACCTTGTATTAATTTTGTGCTCCTTCCCATGAGCATCTTTGGCTTTCCAGGTGTACTTGTTTATTGGGGTATCCAATACCAATAGTACTGCTCCCACCACGGGGAGTTTGACTAAGACAGGTTGTCCTGGAAAATAAGATGGATTTCTGGGGTGGTCAGGGCCATGTGGGGCTGGCTTGATGCCCGCAATGCTACTGATTTCCCAGAAACTTCACTGTCTCAGACGGTCCTTGGATTTTTGCAGAGTTAATTTCCCAACCCTTCTGTTTCATATGATCTACCACTAATTCAAGAACTTGTTGTATTTCCTCCTCATCATTTCCTTGAATCAAAATATCATCTATATAGTGGCTTAATTGTGTGTGAGGAGGCAGCTGTATTTTATCTAAGTGTTCAGCTACAATTCTATAACAGATAGTGGGGCTATGCAACCATCCTTGTGAAAGGAAATGCTTTTCTGCAATTGGGATAGTAAAAAAAAAATGCACTAGTTAAATTTATTACAGCGTACCAAGTTCCTGGATGTTTCTGAACTTCTTCTATTAAAGTGACAGTGTCTGGCACAGCTGCTGCAAGCGGTGCAGTATGTTTGTTTAGTTCTCTAAAATCCACTGTCATTCTCTAGGATCCATCACTTTTCTTGACAGGCCACACCGGACTGCCACCTCAAAACTTCTACATCTAATAAATCTCTAATTGTCTGCGATATCTCTTCATGTCCTCCCAGAATTCTATATTGCCTCATTGTAACTAACTTAGTTGCAGCCAGGATCTGCTCAGGAAGCATTTTTTTACTTTGCTGACCATAACAGGTCTGGTACTAATACAGGGTCTAACTCCAAATTGATACTGACTATCAGAAAGATTTAAAGTTAGGGGTTTTTTTGAATGTCTATAATGATTTTATATTCAGGAATGGGGACAATCATGACTGAATATAATAATTTTTGGAGGTTTCCTGTTTTCATTTCCATTTGTGTTTGTACAGTTTTAATTTATTTTCCTCCCAAACCTGTAATAATTACAGGTTGTCTTTTAAATTTCCTGGTATTCCCATATATTAAGGAGGCCTCTGCTCCAGTCTCAATTAGGGTATTTATAGTTAGTGGGGACCGGTTGTCCTCAATAAAAACCAAACAACAACAAAAGGAAAAAAAAAACAAACAACTTTAAGTTCTACATGGGGCCATCGGTCCTTCTGCACCCACTGCCCTGGAACTTGGCCATTAATTCATATGTGCTGATTATAATATTGATTCACCTCACTTGTCTCCTGCAAAGGGTACAAGTCAGAAAATGCTGCCCAATCCTCTTTCACCCCCGGAACCAGTGATCCACTCACGGGGGGCCTTCCGTGGGCAGATGGAGGGTCCCGTTGAGGTTCGAGAAGGGGTGCCACCATAGGCTGAGTTGTCCCTGGATCCTTAGTTTTAGCACTCTGCACTCTCTTGCTAGGTTTATTCAGCCCTCTCTGTGTATATATTCGCCACGGCTCGTTAGTTGGAACACCATAAATTTTTTCATGAGACATGCTGTCTTTTAACAAAGCCGTAAACATTTCTTTACGAGAAATCCTGTTTTCACTGCCTTTAGGGCTGTCTCGAGTATCTCGATTCCCTGCACTCCCTCGGGGGCCCCACTCTTCAAGGTCACGTAACTGTTGCACTTTTTCTGTTACTCCATCGAGGGGATCCCCCATTTCATTAATGCAAAGGGGCATAATTACATTTTTATATGCCAGTGGAACGGTTTTAATCACTCTGTTTCTCATAGTGACCGACAAAGGATGCCACATCATAAAGTCAGCATCTCCTACAAAAATAGCTGCTTTCATCCCTTCCTCTTTCATTCGCTGTATACAATCTCGCAAAGTATACCACTGACGGTCAGATGCCAGCCAATCATTCTCTGGAGGATATTTGGTATTACATCCCAGAGCAGCCAGTGTTAACAAATTAATATCCTGAGTGTTGTTTTGAAATGCATCCTGCACAAAAGAATCTGAACTTAAAATCAAAAACCTTTTAGAATCTCCTGCGTCTAAGGTTACCCCTGCCACTCCCTGATCCTGCAAACGCACCATCCAAGAGAGCAAGGATTCCCCCAGTCTCTGCTTAAATCTTTCAATTATATCATTTAGTTCATACTGTGTATAATCCTCTATCATATCCTTCCTCACAGCTTGCCCACTATTAGGATCTCTACCAGGATCCCACTGCACATCCACTTCTGCAATCACCACATGCACTTTCTTACACTTTCTCCTTTTCCTATACTTATATTGTGCTACTCACACCGCAGATTTCTCCGCCACTGTCTGATAAGTATCCAGCTTATCAGCAAACAACTTATTCTGGCATTGCAACATCGCTATTTGACTCTGTAAATCACATATCTGTCACTCCATCTGGGAGCACTCTAACAACAGCCTCTCTTTACTCTGGTGTTGTTTTCTACATGCAGTTAACAAAATCCATCCTCGTTTACTTGAATTTGTAGTTTCTTTTCCTTTTTCAATAGGTACTTTTTCATACAATTTAAAACATCTAATGGTTACTTTAAATAATGGCATTTTTGTCGGATCCCACTTCTGACACCAATTTATGTTTTGCTGATCAGGGATATCAATTAAACTCAGACACCAGAGTGAAAAGAGCAGGCGTATTTTACTAGAAATAACTAAATAATGTAACAGAATAATACAGAAAACATACAGTAAGAAAAGACAGAATAGTGCACTTAAACAAATAGGAAAATACAGGGTAATGCATCAAATCATTACTACCTGAGAGAGAGAGAATAGTGATTAAGAAAGATACATCACCACTTGCATACATTACCATCATCCAGATCCGCAGTCGCTGGGCAGCCCCGGTTACAGCGAGGATTTGGAGAACCTTTCCCTGCAAGTGGGAAATCCTACGCGGTGCGTCCACCCGTAGGTGAGGCTTCCAAAGTCGCTGTGAGCGGGTCCAGCCTTATATACCTAAAAATCAGTAAGCCAGAATAGCTGGCACCTTTGTTTTAAGCGGAAACATCTGGTTTTCATCTCACATTAGGTTCCCCCCCAGAGCCTGGCCAGGGCTTAAGGGAGAAGCTAAGGGAGTTTCCCTGCTGGTCTAATTAATTTATGAGCAAGGTCACAAGGTCAGATAACTGTTTCTGTGGCCTTGTTATCTTGCTCACACATAAAGAAAGATAAGGATACATTCAGGATAGACATGTTTTATGATGTTTAAACTACATCTTCTATGCATATTTCACTAATGACTACATACAGAGTTAGCAGTTTCAGTTCAGGGCCTGTTGCTCAGGCTTCAGTATTCCCACCTTTTACATCAGAATAGTTGGTTTGCTATAACTTAATATAATACCTATTAGCACAATGGTTATCAGTTATAAAATGTACAGGATTCATCTATAGGTCAACTCTGGCTTGGGCTTATTGTCCAAGCCTTAGCACTTCAGCAAAATATCAAACAAGCTATGCAGATCATCATTAGTTAGGCCCAACAATGGCTGTATCCAATTTATAGCTCCGAACAGTTTCTGTAAATCATTTAAAGTCTTAACATCTGTTTTAAGTTTAACCTGTTGCAGGACAATGGTCTGTTCACAAATTCTCCACCCCAGGTACTGCCATGGTGATGATCGCTGTACCTTTTCAGGTGCTATTTGCAACCCCATTTGAGATACTGAGTCTTTGGTTAAAGCAAGAGCCTTTTCCATGATCTCCTGTGTTTCTGCTGCTATAAGGATGTCATCCATATAATGATATATAACAGCCTGGGGGACCTGCATTCTAACAGGGCTCAAAGCCTTTGCAACAAACCACTGACACATCGTGGGGCTGTTTTTTATGCCTTATGGTAAAACAACCCAGTGGTACCATCTTGCAGGTTCACTAACATTAATACTGGGAACAGAGAAAGCAAATTTAGGTGCATCATCCGGATGCAAGGGAATGGTAAAAAAAATCAATCCTTTAGATCAATTATTGCAAGATGCCAGTTTCGGGGAATCATTGTTGGGGAGGGCATTCCTGGCTGTAACGTACCCATATCCTCCGTGGCATCATTAATGTGTCGGAGATCATGTAAAAGTCACCATTTACCACTTTTCTTTAAAATAACAAACACTGGGGAGTTCCAAGGACTGGTGGTAGGTACGAGATGTCCTGCACTTAATTGTTCCTGAATTAAATCATTAAGGTGGCACAACTGTTCCATTGGCAAGGGCCACTGACCCACCCACACAGGTGATTCTGTTTTCCAGGTTAGTCTCAGGGTGGGTTTAGGGGTGGGTTGTGCTGCAGTGGCAATTAAGACAAATTTGATCCAATTTGAGTTCCCCATAGAGCCATACAGTCACGACCCCATAATGTAATAGGGGTTTCCAATATAAATGGATGAATATTTGCTACCCGGTTTTCTGGGCCCCTTACATGAATGAGATCTTTGCTTTGAAATGTTACAGCATGACCACCAACCCTGAAAAGCACTCGAGTTACCCGAGCTAACAGCCAATCTGCTCGCAGATATTACGGTCACATCGACTCCAGTATCTAAAATGCCTGTCAGTTCAACAGATTCTTCTGCTTTGGTGAGGGCACATTTTACCAGAGGTCGACCTTGTGTCACTGTCTGAGCCCAAAATATTTGAGGAGTACGTGCTGATCTAAATCCTGATTCACTCTGGCTTCTCAGCATACTATTAGCGGGAGCCGCAGTAAAATAAACAAGCTGAGTAATTTTTGACCCTTTTGTTACTGAACACAGGGGTACAGGGGTCCAGGCCATAATTCTGATTTCCCCTTCATAATCGGCATCTATGACCCCTAGTAAAATGAACAACCCTTGTAAGGTTGAAGATGATCTTCCCAGTAATAATGCACTTTTTCCATTTCCCAACGGTCCATATACTCCTGTTGATATCAAGGATACCGTGGTATCTAATAATGTTACTGACTCGGAGGCTGCCAGGTCCACGCCTGATCGATAGTGACTAAATTATTATAAACCACCACTGATTGCAATATTTTATTAGTGTCTTTTTGTTCACACTTGCGCCTGGAGGTCCCCCTATCTTCTTCTAGTGTTTTAAAATACAGCTTAGGGGACTCTTTTTGACTATTCCCCCACTCTGGCCGCTTCCCATCTCATATACTTTACCTTAAAACGCTACCCGATTAAGCGACAATATTCCCCGCAGGCAGATGGTACAAGGGTGCACTCTCCCCACAGAGTATGCACCTAAATTCAAGACAACAATTAACACAGAATTACTGCCTCCTGCTAGAGGAGATATCTCACCTATGACACTTCAAACACTGAGCCCGAACAAACAGGCAGCACCAGTGACCCAGCGGGCGGGCACTAGGGCGCTCTGTACTAAGGAATGTTCACTGGTCCTGCACTACCCCCCCACTGGTACAGAGTCTGCCCTGCGCTTCGTTCCTCTCCGGCCGCTTCCCTCGTGGGATAACGGAACTGCGGATCAGAGAACTCCACACTCTGCAGCTGCAGCTGGGCTGCGCCTCACACCCGCAGAACAGTCACACACCCACACAAAGGGGCCCCTTACACTTATTACTCCCACAACATCAAATGACAAATACTACAAACATCAAAACACCATTAAGAATATATAAAGCCATTGCCAGTTGATTATGTGGTGTGTCCAGAAAATTCCCCCTTCTTTGTTTTTAAACCAAGGCCTTTAGTGCACTGACCATCAGAAAGGTTTAAAGTTAGTCCTTTTAGAATGGACAAGGGACTCCGCATCACAGTGTCAGCACCTTCTGTAAAAACTGCCACTTTTGGTGTTCGGGGGAGGTGGGACAGACGATCGCGCGGTGCCAGATGGCCGCAGGCAGTCGCTCCGTGGCAGGGGGGCTCAGGGAGGCCTGGGGCCGCCGTCGCCAACTCCGCGCTTTAAGAGTGTCTGAAACCAACTTCCAAGTGGTCGCTAGCTCACTGGCATGCTGATCCCCATTGGAAATGGCATCCCACAACTGTTCACCTATTTCAGCCCATTTTGCTGGCTGTGAGGGTATCGGCAGGATAGCCGTGGTTTCTGCACCACTTAAGTAACCTTCATACAGAAGTTTCGTTATAAGTTATCCCTTTCTTAGAGTATAAGTTATCCCTCTCTTAGAGAGTATATGCAGCAGGAGTCTGACAGTGGCCGTCTCCTCTGCGGACATGTTCTGTCCCATGCTGCCCCCGATTGATCACCTCTCCCGGGTGAGTTTCCGTCGATCGACTGTTTTCCATCCTCCCTGTCACACCCCGCTGCAGACAGTACCTCCAATCGGGGATCCTCCCGCGGCATCTTCCGCGCTCCGTC
This sequence comes from Strix aluco, assembly GCF_031877795.1. Classification (NCBI taxonomy): domain Eukaryota; kingdom Metazoa; phylum Chordata; class Aves; order Strigiformes; family Strigidae; genus Strix; species Strix aluco. The sequence goes on from NC_133970.1 coordinate 6,517,591, forward strand.
CTGGGACATCGGGGTCACCATTTGTTGCGGGAGGATATCGGACCTGCACAACTCTATGAGAGTTATAACAAGCAAAGCCATTTATTTTTCCAATAGTACATACTTATGCTCTCACCAAAGCTCTTACTTCATAATTAGCAAATCAGCAATTAGACAGCTATCAACCTTCTCTCCTATCAGCATAAAACCACTCTAACACGCGCTGTGCAGACCAATCACCTTCTTGTTCATGTGCTGTTCACGCGGCGGTAACTTCTCACAGTTCAGTACTTTTCCACAGTTCAGTGTTGCAGCTGTCCGTTGTTTTTCCCTGCCACCTTGGCACAACTCAGCAGTTTCTTATCTTTCTCCCAAGGCCTGTTTCTCATCAAAGCCTAGCTGTTGATTCAGAGGCTGTGCAGGGCTGACAGGCTAATGCCTCCCACATGTGACCCCCACCCTTCCTCCTTTTTCCCAGCTTTATACTTGAGCAGACATCATATGGTATGGAATATCCCTTTGGTCAGTTCGGGTCAGCTGTCCTGGTTGTGTCCCCTCCCAAGGTCTTGCCAACCCCGTCCCACTGTGGGGGGGAGAAATGTCGGAAAGAGCCTTGGTGCTGTGTAAGCACTACTCAGCAGTAGCCACAACACCAGTGTGCTATCAACACCCTGCCAGCTCCCAACACAAAACACAGCACCATGAGGGCTGCTATAGGGGAAAACCAATTCCAGCTCAGCCAGACCCAGTACATACCCCTAAGATGGAAAGAAATGTGCACCCTAGGAGCCCTAGTCCAAATATGACAATAGTTAATAAGCTGCATGAACAGAGTGGATGTGTGAGGACCTTCCTTAAACGAACCAGAAAGACTCACAATGCTATAGCAGAACGTCCTTATGCATTCCACAGTTTCATTAGATGGTTTCTCCCTTGGCTCGGAGTAAGTGAATTGGAAAAGACAATCATAAATATATCCGTTGAGAACACAGAAAACAAAACTATGGACACCATACAAGCATTACAAATTGAAGTGTCCAGTTTATCTCAGGTAGTATTACAACATCAAATGGCCCTTGACTTACTATTGGCTTCACAAGGGGGTGTCTGCACTGCGATTAACAAGCTGTTATGTATATGTAGATCAGAATGGTAGAATTTCCATGGATTTGGCAGAAATTTGGGAACAGACAAAGGTCTTGCATCAGGCCACCAAGGACAATACGTCCTGGAGCTTTGAAGAATTGTGGCAGAAACTTACCTCCTGGCTACCAAATTGGGTATGGTTAAGAAATCTGTTTGTAATAATAATAGTAGTGGTCTGCATCTGTATCTTAGCTTGCATTATGATTCAGTGTTGTAGTTGTTGTAGCCAAATCTGCATGAAAATAAGGTATGGGTATTAAGTATTGAGACCTTGGATTTGTGAGTCCAAAGTCTCAAGAAAAGGGGGGAGTTGATGCCTGCTAGCTGATGCCTGCAAGCAGTTGGTGCTAACTGTTGTAAGGGGCCTCAGGCAAGAATGCACCCAAGGACATAATTTTTGTATTAACATATGCATTAGATCCTCTGGAAATAGGTGTGTACTTCTTGGGAATTACATGAATACTAATTTCTTTTATTGTATATAATAAGTGCCTTTGTCTTTTGGCATGCATATTAGGTGGAATGATCCCCCATGCATTCAGCGTTGCAATAAAGAATGCCTGCCTTCTAAAACTTCAAACTAAGTCTTAGGGGGTTCTTTTGAGACTGAATTTACAGTAACACACCCGGGGGAGCTTGGCCCTGTCACCAGTGCCCTCATAGGGGCCACCCAGGACCTGGGCCAGCCAGGGGTGCCCAAGCTTGGGTGAGGTGTGCTGTCTGTCCCCAAGGGTCCCTAGCTGCCTGTTGCCCCACCACAGGCCTGCCTCAGTGTAGGGGGCCTCTGGCACTGCCCCCAGACCCCCTGCAGTCCCTGAGCATGCAGGGCAGGGGCCACGCGCCCCCCACCCCCCTCACAGCTCAGGAAATGCAGCCCCCATGCGGGGCACTGCAGGGCAGGGCGTATGTAACTCATCCGGAAACAAGACAGCACCGCGTGGTTATAACTGTGTTTTCCTCCATCTGCTTTGTCCTCTGATGGGATTGGTAAATTGGTAATATTGATTATATTGACTGGGAGCTTCATGTGGTGCTTGGCTTTATGTGGCCTGACCTGTTCTGAAATCACCCAGAGCCCTGCAAAACCCACACAGCTTGGCAACACAGCTCTTCCCGCCCTCATCCAAATGTCTCGGGCTGTAAATGCAGGGGTACTCACACCCAAAGGAGGGGCTGGGGGGGCAGCAGTGGTTTCTGTCCGGCTCTGCGTGACTCAACATGTCTCATCAAAATGTATCTGCAATGTTCTTTGTGTGGTCCTTCCCCTCCAGCACATTGTTCAAGGCTATTGAACAGGAAGGAATCAGAGATGAGATGAGGCACCAGAGCGATGACAAAACTGGAGAAGAGAGTGGAGGTGAGAGGCTGCTGGAGGTTAATGTGGTGGTTTATCAAAAGGGTGGCAGCCCACACCAGAGCTGAAAGCACTTTGGGGAGATCTTCAGTCTTTCAGGCCAAGATAAATAAATCCAAAGGTTGAAATTCAATGGGAGAGGTGCAAGGGGAAGGAGGGAGGAGGGGATGGGCCCTGTGGTTCTCAGCGTGGATCTGAGTGGGGAGATGTGCCTCCAGGTCAAGCCCCCCCTGCTGCCTGGCCTCCCAGAGTTTCTCCCAGACTGCATCTTTCTGCAGGACCACAGGGGGAAGCAGATGGGTGAGAAGATGGAGAAAATGTGAAGCTTTGCTCAACCATGAAAGATACCCTCACATCTTTGGGGCAGAGCATCACCTGGGAACAGCAGCCAGGATCTTGCTGCCAAACCACAGAAAGTTCAGAGGGAGAAAAAGGCCCTTGCAGCAGGGTGTAAACAGTTAAGTTAAATGGACTGGTCCAAACCAGGAGGCTCGGCAGCTAATAGGGAAAAACACCTGGTGTGAAAGGGCTCTTTTTGTCCCAGCAGGAAGGCAAGGGCAACAGAGGCTGGATGCAGGGGACCCATCCTGATAGGTGTGCAGGGCAGGTTTGTTTGCAGTGCAGGGCACTGCTTGCTGGTACAAGCTCCTGAAGAAGAGATGGTTTTGCACTCTTGTTCCTTTTGCAGCCAAACAAACCCCTGCCTGGAAAGTGCTTTGACCAAACAACAGAATGGCTCAGCTGATGTGCTGTGGAAAAGCAAGGAGGACCCAAGGAGGAGCCCCAGCCCTTGTACAGGACCAGATCTGCCAGCCAGGACAGCTGTGCACAGTCCTTCCCCTCCAGCATGTCCCAGGGAGGGAGGCTGCCGCTCCTGGCAGGTCCTGCACCCCAGAAGGACAACCAGAAAATGAGTACCCAATGGAGGGGAACTCTTTTCCCTGTAGGAGAAGGTCTTAGAGCCACAAACCAGAGGTTCTGGGCCAGGGGGAGGGCAGGAGGCTGGCAGCACCTGGACAGGAAAGGGATGCAATCTCACCACCCTCCTTTTCTGAGCTGAGAGGTGCAGCAAATAAAGAAAAGCAGCTAACAAAAGCTATCCCTACCGGCCACTCACGGGGGCAATGGCCCAGCTCAACAAGGGGTCAGCATGAATTATGTTTCCTGGCAGCATGAGGCTGTGCTTTTAGAGGGATATTCGCCAGGTAGCGTGGGACAGCAGGGCTCAGTGCACATTGTGGAGGGGCCCAAAGTGGAGGGCAGGACTAGATCATGACTTTGGACATCCCCAGGGAATCCAGCCTTTTTTGGTGATAGCGATGAGACACATCCTGCAACTCTTTGTGTTGGAGAAAGCACAGAAAGCCAGGAAGAAACTTCCTGAACACTTTGGAAATTGGTTGCCTACTGCATTAATATTTGCTAGTTTATACGACTGTCCCTCACGCAGGCGTTCAGCAACTGGTAATAGAAAATGCAACTAGTACGTGGGGTAAACAGCTAACCACAGACCTGGAGAGACCCTGGTAAGTAATAGTGTGTGCATGCATGGTCACATGCTTGTATGCATGCTCAGATGGCATCATGAACATGAACCATGAAGCAGACTCCATGAAGAGATCAAAGACTTTGTGGCTTGTCCAAGTGCCAGGCAGGTAACATGCCAGCTGTGGAAGGGGACACGCCCATGACATATCTCTATCACTGTACTTGAAGAGGATGGTCAGTTTGGACTGAGCTTGAGACTTGGAGGTTTTCTGTGCATCCCAAGGAGGTGATGGAGACGTGGGAATGCAGCCCAAACTGTGCATGTTATTGCTCCCAGCCCCCCCACGGGCACAGAGGACATCCTTACATTTGCCATACCTGTCCCAGACTCAAGACCCTGCAGAGCCTCCTTGTGTAAACTGGGCAAGGAGACCCCCACCATGTCTCCCAGTACCTGTGCCTGCCCACAAGGACCAAATGCACCCAATAATCTTGTCAAACTGCTTTAATATTTGAACATGAAGTCAGGACAGAGCCAGTCAGGCTGTGCACAAGCAAGATACCCTTGATCCATGGTATAAGGCTTCAGGGCTTCTTTTCTCAATGGATGTGTGGATTTGGCCAAGACGCAGTTCAGCTGATTGTCATCCTGAGTGTGCCAGTGGGGTGCACGTGTGGGGTAGGGAAGAGTGACAGGGGATCCCCAGTGCAGCTTAAAGGTTGTTCAGTTCCAACAAAGTCTGGTCCAGGACCTGATGGATGCCCATGTTCTCCTCTTTGGCACTGGCCAGACTCTCTGTGAACACAAGGGACACGCAGCCAGCCACACACACGGACACAGCCCAAGCGTACCCAGGTGCAGCCGGACCCATGCACACCACACCAAGCACAGACACACACACAGAGACAGACATTTCAATACGGCACCAGCCTCCAGCCACGCAGGGCATCCCTGTGGAACAGACTCCGTGCAAGCAGCCCCGCTGCTAGCAGGGATGAGTCTAGCCACTCCAGGATCTGCCGAGGGGGCCAGGTCAGCCAGGCTGGTCGCTCAGGGTGGGCAGTCCCCACTCTTGGGCATTTCCATCCTCCCATGGCACCCCGTTGCCCACGGCCAGGCCCTCTGCAGCATGGATACCAATGATGGGTACCCCTTCCCAGCCAGCCACCAGCATGGCCCCATCTCCCTGCTCTGCCCACAGCACATCCTACCCCAGGGCATCACCACTGTCTGGCTGTAGGCTCACACACAAATCCTTGGCCAGCAAAAGAGGAGAGCCAGTGCCTACTGCATGACCCAGCGGTGCTCCATGAAGAAGAGTGAGACAGCAGCCCAGGAAGGAAGGCAGAGAGGACAGCAGAGAGAGAAGGAACAGAGCTAACAAGGCTACAGGGATGAGCTCTGCTGGGCAGTCTGCTGCCAAGGCAGCCTCCTCCACTGCTCCCTTCCAAACAGCAACCTCCTTCCCTCTAGAGATGGGGATGGGACGAGAGCTTTGTCCACCCAGCCCCGTCTCCCAGCACTCCCAGTCAGGCTCTTCCCCGTCCCCCACCTCAGGTTTGGGGCAACAGGTGCTGCCAGGTCCCCAGCTCCTGTCCCAGCCCTCCCAGCACCCTGCAGGGACCCCACTCCGAGAGGATCCTCCCTGCACAGTTTGGGGTGACCAGAGTGAGGGGAGAAGAGGCTGGCTGCTGACTCCTGGGACAAGGGGAGAAAGGCAGCGATACAAGCCCCTGCATCCCTCCCCAGCAGGGCCAGACTGATGCTGGGGGATAGCCCTCACTGCGTGGGCATCCCAGGATATCGCAAAAACCCTCGTTCCTCTCCCAAGAAAAAACGATCAGCTCTGTTCCCCCCCAAGTAGGGTGGTTACCCCCAGGGGGATAAGTCAAGGCTTCACGCACCGCCTAACCCCAGCAGGGAGTGAGGAGGGGCTCCTAGCCCCAAGCCAAGCTGGCCGAAACAAGGCAGAAAGTGGGGTCAGTGGCAGCCCGGGTGCGGGAGACTGGGCTGGGGCCAGGAGCTCTGGGCAGCTCAGTTGTTAAGTTCGGTAAGGATGACCTGCAGCTTGTTAGTGAGAACACGGTTTTTCTCTGCCTCCTGCTGGGAGCGCTCTAGAGAAAACAGAGACGTCAGTGCAGCAGAGGGAAGAGAGAGAGAAAGGTGAGTTAGTGAAAAGAGACAGCATTCCCCAAAGCCCTATCTGGAAACACTGCTGCTGCCCTGCCAGCAGCGGGGAACAAGCTGGGCTGGCAGGAAGAGGCAGCCGGTCTTGGGGCAGGAACAGGGCTGAGGGTCCATCAATTCAGGGACAGAGTTGTCAGGCAGGGTAGGATGCTGAGGAAGGAAGGGGAAGATGAGGATCAGGGACCCATTTAGGGCCAGGGATCACTGCTGAAGGGTAGGATCAGCCCCTTCAGTGTGGGAGGGTGATGAAGGAGAGATGCCAGGGCTGAGACTGCTGCTTGTGGGCAATGTCTGGGAGTGGGGACAGGGAATGGACAGGACCAGGTTTAACCCTGCTATTTCAGGCCAAAAGAGTCATGGAGAAGGTGGCATGAGATGAGGAAAGCTGTGTCCAAGAGCCGGGGGGTGGAGGGGGTTATCCCCTAGGTGGAGGCACAAAGGGCCCTGTCCCACTCAGCCTGGTAGTGCAAGAGCTACTCAGGGCTCAGCCGCATCCATCCCTGGGGTCCCATGGTTGTGAGCTGCCTGCAACCACCTCCTATCACCCGGCTGCCGGCACTCACATGAGACAGGCAGAAGATGAGAGACAGAGCAGCATGAAGAAAACAAAGGAGAAACAGGAGAGAAAATGCTTTATTGAGACCAACTCAGTAACCCAGAGGGACAGAACAGAAAAGAAAAAGTCATGAAACACAAACTGAAGAGCGATGTACAAAGGACAGAAGAGAGGCAAGGGCAAGGGAGGAGCAGGGGTCTGGAGGCTGCCTGCCTGGGGACAGGCTGCCTGCACAGTTGGACCCCCCGCTCCATCCCCTGGGCCTAAGCACTCCTCTCTGTTTTGGCAGTGGAGGTGCCACTTCCCCTGTGTGGTTCCCCCCTGCCCTGGGCTCAGCAAGCAGAACCAGGGGGCTTTGCTGGGGGGATGTGGGGGGCAGGTGTCCCCCCAGCACCAGAACTGTGGGGTCCCTGGTGCTTGTGCTGCCAAGGAGCCAAGGAGGGAGCTACTGAAGCAAAGGGCTCCTGGGCACAGCTCTGTTCCCCACCGGGCAATGCTGGGGCATACACCTGCAACTGTGTGGGCACAATCCACCCAGCGTGTGAAGGTCCTGGGGACTGCTCCCCTTTCCCACCAAACACCCCTAAGCACCTACACCTTCTCTCCCCACAGAGAGGGGTATTGCAGGAACACCCTGGGCTGGCTCCTGTCCCAAAGGAGCCGACAGACAAGAGAGGGCTGGGAAGGACAGACGGGACAGAGCAGGCAGGGAGAGTGGTGGGATGGCCAGGCAGGCAAGCAGCCAAGCTGGGGAGGGGTGAGACAGGCAAGGGGGTGTAGTGCTGGTGCCCAGTGGGGAGTTCAGAGGGAAGTGATGTCGTTAAGTGCATTGTCCAGCTCCTCGCTGATGGCTTTGTACTTCATCTTCTGTGAATAAACTTCATCTGCAGGCAGGGGGCGGGAGGGGGGCAGGCGGTGGAGAGAGAGAGTGGCTGTGAGCAGGGGGGTGAGGGCAGCAGGAGCATGCAGGCACAGGTGGTGTGGATGCACCCCTATTCCTCACCTGAGGGCAGAGCCACAGACCCCAGCATCTCTGCACCCCCACAGACAGACACCACAGCATCCAGCCTCCCCCCTCCCAGGACTCCTGCCCACCCCCTCACTCCAGCCAAGCCCTATCCAGCCCCACTTGGGGGCACATCCTTGTCAGTCCTCCTTGGGAAAGAGGGGCTGGTGAGGACATTTTACCTTCTAGATCATCGATGGTTTTCTCCAGCTTTGCCACAGACCGCTCTGCAAATTCAGCTCGGGTCTCAGCCTGCAGGAGTGCAGGGGTAGAGGGTGAGCTGTGGGGCACAACAGGGACAGCGCAGGCTGCACTGCATCTCAAATCTGCCCCACCTGCATCTCCTGTATCCCCCCCGCCATGGACCCTCCCCTGGGAAAGGCAAAGGACAAGGGCCCCATGGACCCCCATGCCCTAAATCAGCAGCAGGGGCGAGAGCTTGCCCTCAAAAGAGGCAGCTGGGCAAAGTGCCTCCATGTTAGGCTTCCCATTTATCCTAACCTGTCCTGACCACCAAAGCAGAGGCATGGGAGCCTGCACACTTCACAGGTTGTGTGTGCAACCAACACTAGACAGATCACCCCAAATCGAATGTGGCTTGAAGTTGGTGTGTGCAGGGCATGAATTCCTGCTAGCGCATGTCCTGGGAGCAGGACACAACACTGGGCAGAGGCAAGTGGAGCAGGAGCAGAGCACAGCATGGGGCTGCAGGATTCAGCCCAGTGGGGCTGTACTCCCTGGGGATACAAACACCAGCCCTCCAGATGGGACAGGGACCCTCTCCAGGGTAGTGAGACCCCATGGGGGCATCCCAGACCCAGCCATGCTGCAGGGCTGCAATTTGGGGGAAAGGTGAGAGGACATGGGTCAAAACCCACATGGAATGGCAAACTTGTACCTGCACCAGTGCAGTGCTAGCCCCTCTCTTGGGGGTCCTGGCCCCACACCCCTTACCTCCTTCAGTTTTTCCCCTAGAAGCTTGATTTCCTCCTCATATTTGTCCTCCTTGGTGGAATACTGCAGACAGAGATGGGCACCCATGAGCCCTACAGAACACCTCTGGCCATCCTTCACCCCGGTGGGTGACCCCAGCAGCCCCAGACCCCGCATGCTCTGTCCAGCCCCAGCAGCCCCGCCGGGTCCTACCTTGTCAGCTTGGGCCTCCAGGGACTTCAAGTTGTTGGTGACAATTTTCAGCTCCTCCTCTAGGTCACCACATTTACTACATCCCAAGCAGGGGCCACCAGGTGGGGAAACAGGGCCGAGGGGCAGATGAGAGGGGGGAGCAGAAAGAGCAGGCGCAGGGAAAGAGGAAAGAAAGAGAGAACAAGTTGAGAGAGGAGAAAACTCAGGCAGTGCAGGTGGAGAAGGAGCAGAGCCGCTGTGAGGAGAAGATGCTGGGACACATCCGTTCCTCGTGCCTCCTCGCACAGACGCCCCATGCACTGCTGCCAGCCAGGTTCCCACCAGCCCCGCCGAGGAGAGTGGACACAGAGGGATGGAGGAACATGCCCATCCTGCGCCCACCAGAGAGGGAGGCGAGGGGAGTCCAGTGGCAGAGGCAGTGATGCAGAGAGGAGATAGGTGGCTCACATGGTTCAAGAGACAGAGACAGAGGGGGACTGCTGCATGTCACCCTGCGCCCCTGCCCCAGTACCTCTTCCTCTGAGGCAATGAGGGATTTGAGAGTCTGGTCCATGGTCCGCAGCTCTTCTTCCAATTGTCTCATTCGGCTGGGGTGGAAGAGGGGCATCCCGGGGGGGACAGCAGAGAACAGGGTAAAGGACGTGCTGCTGGCAAGCTGGCATCCCCCTGCCCCCAGCCTGCGAGCCCAGTGACTACCCTGACAGCAGACCCTGCTGTTCCCAGGGAGGGACATCCCTGTCCCCACATGGACACACAGCCACCCCCAGCTGCTAGGGACTCAGGGCAAGGGCCACATGGGACCCCTGCATGCTGCCCACTGGGAGCCCTGCTCACCTCTCCGCCACCTCTGCCCTCTCCTCTGAGCGCTCCAGCTCTCCCTCAAGGACAACCAGCTTGCGAGCAACCTGTCAATGGCAGCAAGGGGCACGTGTCAGCCCCACGCTTGCTCTGGCTCAGGGCACAGGGCTGTGGGGAGGCATCCCCGGGTGCCGCTGGGGGAGTCAGCACTGGGGGAAGTGTGTGCGGGCATGCACCTCCTCATATTTGCGGTCAGCCTCCTCTGCTATGTGCTTCGCCTCCTTCAGCTGCACTTCCTGGAGCTCCATCTTCTCCTCATCCTTCATGGCCCTGTTTTCGATGACCTTCATGCCTCTGAGGAAAGCCCAAGCCAGAAGATGTTACTGCTGTGGGTTGAGGTGGCATCTGCACCCCCTGCCCACCCACTGTGCCCTGACCCTGCCATTCTCCAGTTCCGGAGACTTGGGACATCAGCACTCACTGGCCACCTCATGCAGTAGGGTCATACCAGTGGTACCCCAAGGATGCTTCTGCACACAATTAAAGCAGCAGAACGGACCCCAAGGCCACCCCAGGGCTATGTCCCAGAGCGAGATGTGGCCATGGTGCCTCTCAACCAGGCAAGTCCTGAACCCATCATCCAGGAGGGGTAAAAATGTGTGCAGCCCAGGACAAACTGGCCGCAATCTCCACAAAAGCAGCCTGACAGGCCAGCAACCTTTAGGAAATGCTAGAAAACATCCTGTGGGAAAGCCTTTTCCCATTCAGGGGTGATGCTCACAAGCAGGGGGTCACCAAACCCCCACGAACCCCTGCAGCAAGGACTCCTGCAGACTCTTCTCCTCTCGCTCAGATGCTGTTGCTCAAACTGGTCTTTGCCAATGGAGGGAAGAGCTCACGTATCTGTCAGGAATGCCGTGACGTGTCCAGGCATTCCCATACAACCTGAGTGCCCTCGCCTGCATGGCTCCTGCCTGGTAAACCTGCTTGCCTCAAGGATGGGGAAACACACTCTGCAGAACTTTTTTTTTGAACAAGGCTGGTTAGAACTTTTTTTTTTGAACAAGGCTGGTTTGTTCTCCAAGGTCAACCACAGTTCCCAGGTGCAGAAGTCCCCTCCTGGGCCGTTGCTCTGCTCTCAAGCAGAAGAGGCTGCTCTGGGGCAGAAAACAGGCTCCAGGCACCCTCTGGCTTCGGTTACAGACTGATATTTGTATAAGTACCAGATCAAATTTTTCAGGATTTTATGGGTGCCTTGGAAATTTCAAAGCATGCCAAGAATGCCCATATCTGGGGGACTTCTCTGTGTCATAACTTTGCTCTTTCCCTTCAGAGTCTGCAGGAAAACCAATGCAAATCCCATAAGATCACTTCAGGGGGATCCCCAAAGCCCACCACAAAACCAAGGGGGCTGCCTGCAATCAAGGGTGACCCAACATCACTCTCGCTGTCCCTCCCCATCACACCTCTCGCTCTCATCAGCCGCCTTCTCAGCCTCCTCCAGCTTCTGCAGGGCAGTGGCCAGGCGCTCCTGGGCTCGGTCCAGCTCCTCCTCCACCAGCTGGATACGGCGGTTCAGAGAAGCCACTTCAGCCTCGGCCTGGAGGAGCAAACCCCTCAGTCACCCCATGTGACATATCTCTCTCTCTCTATATATATATATAAAGCATTTTCGACAGTTACTTTTGCATTTGTTATCCAGAACACCCCTTGGCACTGTACAACAAGCTCGGCTGGGGCACGCATCCCATCACCTTTCTATATGGACAATGGGGTTCTCTCTATCCCTAGCACCCTGTTTGACATTGGCTCCTCCCAGCCATGCAACCCGAGCCCGGCACATGCAGCCCCTCCACTGCATCCTCGCACCTCCAGCTCCCACCTTGGAGAGGGACGAGGCACGTTTGCCAGGGTAGGGTGGCCAGAGTGGCCACGCCATCACAGGGATGGTATTTGGGGTTTGCAGAGCAGTGAGTAAAGGGAGAGGAATGCCCTGTGTGGCTTTGTTCCTGAAAAGGAGATTGTAGCTGCTTGTAGATTTCCTGTTTACAGAGGCAGCAGAGCGAGCCAGGAGCCTCTTCTGAGGGGAACCCCCCAGCCCTGTGCAATGGGGCAGCCCAAAGTTGAGCATGGCCCCCTCCCCCAACTCCTCCCCCTGCTGATGTACAGCACAGCACTAGGGGCAATGGAGTGAGTTGCCCTCAGCAGGCTGAAGCCCGACCAAGCTGCAGCTGCTGGGGCCCGCAGGACTGGAGCTCCCTGCTTTCCCAGGCTCCCTGCGTGTGGGGCCAGGAGCCAGGGCCGGCCAGGAGCAGTGGCCCTGGCCCCTGACAACCCCTTGACACCTGGCCCTGCGCTCTTTCCATTTAGTAAAGGCCTCCTACTTGCTCCATCACCACCACTGGGAAACACTGCCTCAGCAGCTCCTGGCCCTGCTCCCCACCAGGGGGGCTGCAGGGAATTAAAACCCCAGATGCAAAGAGATGAGTGTCAATGAGACCTCAGCCCCATGCACCAAGATGCAGGGAAGCATGCACCAACCTGGGAGATAATATCTCCTGCTTATTCACAAGCTGGAGCAGGCCTGGCCAGTTGCAGCACCCGGCCCTGACCAGTCTTGTGCTCCAGCACCAGGAATGCCCTGGGGAACATTGGCCAAGCAGGGGGGCCGTGGGAGCAGCAAGGGGCGTGGCAAGCCGGCAGGGTGGGGACGGGCACAGCCAGCACCGCTCCAATCAGGGCAGCCCAGCAGTGTGCCGAGTGGGCAGCTAGCCCCGTGGCTGGCACATGAGCAGCCTCCACCCCATGAACACCCTCTTTTTAGGCTCACTGAGAGCTCATCCCCAGTCCAACTGCCCAATGGGGAGCTGGGGCTGGCCCCCACCAGGACGATGCTCTGTTTGCAGAGAATCGTCCCCAAAGTGACTCAGAGCTGCCCAGATGGACGCTCAGGAACATGAGCTCTCCAGCAGTGCCCAGTGACTGGGGAACCTGATCTACGGCTGCAGGAAGGGGCCATTTCCTCCACACACAGCCTGAGTGACAACAGCCCAGGTACCGCACCCAGCTCTGACACTCCTGATATGGCGAGGATGTTAAAGGAGTAGGCATAGGAAAAAAGAGAGAAAAAAAACCTTGCAAGATCCAACAACAATAAAAAAGCCAAACCAGGAACAAGCTGCAGCCTGGAAATACTGTCCCACTGCCACAGTTGAAATTTTGGCCCACAGCAGTGCAAAGGGGTGGCTTGTCCCCACAAAGGGACACACTGGAGAGCCAAAGGCTCTGCAACTGCTGTGGCCCAGACCGCAGAGCCCACTGGAAGCCAGACAAGAGCCTGGGTGTGGGATTTTTAGCCATGCACACCACCGGCCTCCGAGGGGGGGATCCTTTCCCAGGATCTGCCTGACCCCAAGCAGAGCTGGCCACTGACTGCTCCCCAGTGCCCCGCCAGCCGGGGAAGCCCTGGGGAGTCTTGCCACACGGAGCATCCCTAGCAAGACCTGTGGAGGAGGCAGCTGGAGGAGGCAGCTCGGAGTCAGGGACACTGCCACAGCACCTGGACCCCCGGGATCTCCCGGCACTCCGCCCCGGGAGCAGCCAGCCTGGCTACCGGGGCGGGGGGAGCAACCGGAGCCAGCCTGCGGTGAAGGATGCCGGCGGCATTGCTGGAGCCGGTGGGGCATCCCGTGGAGCTGCCAGGGCGCCCCCCGCCGTGCTGTGCCCCCGCCCCCCTCCCTGCGCCTTACCCGCTCCCGGGCCTGCCGCTCGGCATCGGCCTCCCGCTGGAGGTGCTCAGCGCGCTCCTCCGCCTCGTCGGCCACCTGCTGCAGGCTCTGGATCTTCTTCTTGACGGCGTCGATGGAGCTGATGCCGGCCATGGCGGGGGGCTGCCGGCGGGGAGGCCGCGCCGCCGAGAGCCCTTTGTGGGATCCGCCCGGCTCGGGCAGGAAGCGCTCAGGCAGCGGCCGCTCCCGCTGCCCGCCCTGCCTCCATCCCTTCCTGCTGCTGCTGCTGCTCCTCCTCCTCCTCCTGCCACGGACCGACCTGGGCCGCCGCTCCCCCGAGCAGCGCACACAGACCCCCGGGCAGGGTGCACGGTGCCCACCCACGGCAGGGGACAGTCCCCCCCGCCCCAAATAGGACATAGTGTGCCCTCCTGGGCAGGACACATGGTCCTCCCCAAGCAGGGGTCACTGTCCCTATCCCCCCAAGGCAAGAAGCACAGTGGCTTCTGGACAGGGCACACCATCCCCCCACCCCAGGCAGGGTGCATGGTGCCCCCCTCCAGGCAGATGCACAGTGACCATGGGCAGGGCACATGGTGCACCCCCAGGATACAGGACATATTCCCCCCCCCAAGCAGGGCACATGATGTCCCCCCACCGACAGGGGTGCATAGTCCTACCAAGCTCCCCCAGAGTGTTGGAGAAAAGCCCAGGGAGTCTGGGGGTGCCAGAGCCTGGCCCCTGTGAGCCCCCATGGACACAGGAGCAATGTACCTATGGGTGCTCCCCAAGCTCTGCCCCCCACACCCCCTGCTGCAGAGCCAGGGGGCTCATGGGCTTTTGCCACGGGGCCATGGGGAAGAGCCCACTCCCAGGCATCCCCCTGGGGGACCTGGGGCTGGAGCTGTGGGGCACAGCCAAGTCCCCAGCAGCCATCCCACTCAGCCCCTTGGGATTCACTCCCCCAAGCGGGGACCTGGCCTACAGCCCCACAGAGACCCACGGGGCCCATGGAGCCCCCTGTACCCCCCAGCTGCCCTGGGGGCTCTGCCCCATAGAGGAGGCCAGTTCCCAGCTCCTGGCTCTGCTTCCTGGCCAGGGCACATGCCCTGATCCATCAGAAGAAGCCAGCGCTGGTGGCACTCAGTCCTCTGGTGGCACTCAATCCTCCCTTTAGGAACTCTGACAGTTCCTGGGCAGTCCCAGCTGCACTTCACACCTGACTCCAGGGATGCCAATTCCCAGGCTGACCCTGCTGGCTGCCCTCAGCTCCAGGGCCAGGGGTCCTGGGGGGAAACCGGCCACACCGTCGGCAGAGCCCTGCAGACCCACATCCCCCTGCTAAGCAGTGGCAGAAGAGACAACACTGCAGGTCCTCTGGGAGCACGTGGCCTTGGGCTTGGCCACAGTCCTGGCCGTTCCTGCACCACTCTCAGCCCTATGCCTGGGTGCCAAGAGTGCTCCCAGACCAGCACACAGGGCCTGGAGCAAAAAGCAGTGTCCCTGTCAGCAAAGGGGCAGAGGCAAGTTGGCTGTGGGCAGGAAGGGGGTAGGTTGGGGGGCAGCCACCTGGCTGGGCTGGGTGCCTCCTGCTCTGGCTCCACCCAGGGATGCAGTCACTTCCCAGCAGAGCCCCATTCCCTCCCACCAGCTCGAGGAGTCACCAAATAAGAGCAAAGTCTCAGACGGGGACAGCAACCAGGGCAGGAACTTTGGGATCACAGCCTGGAAACTGCAGAGTTTCCCTGAACCCCTGCTGCACCCCACGGGGTGGCCAGGGACAGGCCACCAGCTGGAGACACAGAGGGCTGGAGGGAGCTGATCTGGCTAAATCTGCTGTCCCGGCTGCACCATGTCCAGCAGCCCCTGCCCACATCCTGCCCTGGGCACCACGGGCTGTCCCTCCTGGGGTGAAGGAGGTGGTGGGGCCGCAGTGGCCTCACAGAGCTGCTGGGAAGGGGCCGCCAGCACTGTGGAGTTGCCAATCCGGGGTCAGGTGCTCTCTGGTCTGTGCCACCATCTGACCCCCCTCCAAGTGCCTGGGGAGGTTGCATTTGCACCCCTTAGTGCAGTCCCTGTGGGCTTCATGTGCTGCCACCCCATTTCAGAGGCAGGGCAATGCCGGAGCAGGGGGAAATTTATTCTTTTAAGGCATTTGTTGACATTTTTGCTGAGACCAGGAGCCTGCCTGGATCGCTGTGATGGGCCCTGACCTGGATGAAGAATGGGAACGCTCCGTGTCCTAGCAGCCAAGGAGGGTACAGGGGTCCCCAGGGAAGCGGGTGGGTGGGCTCTGGAGGTCTACCCTGCACTTCCTCCACCAGAACTGGGATCAGCTCTGTGCCTTGTCCTGGGAAGGAGATAATACCAGCCCTGGCACTTAGTGTTGTCATCACATTCAGGTCCCTGTCACAGGGACCTGGTGACTCCCAGTGCCCTGCACATGGCGCAGCCTGTCCAGGCTTCGGCATAGTCCTGGGGCAGCTGTGCTAGTGATGGGCTCCCATCCCTGCCTGCAGCACCTGCCTGCAGCCAGCCTGCTCTCCCTGACACTGCAGGACTGCTCTTTCTCCATGCCTCCCCATCCAGCCCTTCCCTGGAAGGGTTGGTGGGTCCTGTCCCCCATATCTGCTGGGACAGGACTCTCCTTGCCAAAGCCCACAGACTTGCCGAGCTGCTGTGGACCAAGAGCGCAGCAACGCACCCTCCCTGCCAAGGACAGCATCGCGTGGCCCGTTGCCAGCAGCAAACTGTTCTGCACCTCGCGGCTGATGTCTGCCCTGTGGCACCATTTTCCCCTTCCTCCGAGCCCCTCACCCGGGACATCCCATCCATGCTCAGCCAGATCCCGCACTGAGTTTACCCTGTCCCACACCAGCATGGATCCAGTCAGACCAGTACAGACCCCTGCTACACATGGCAGCCGCCCTGCCCAGCTTGATGTGCCTGTCCCATGCCAGGATAAATGTGCCCTTCCAGAGGATTTTTAATGTTTTAACTACTTGGTTTAGTATCTAACTAAACTGGGGCAGGTCTGTAGGGTCAGCAAACAATGATGGGAAGCCCCCCAGCTGCTCCCCAGGGGCTCTGGTCCACCCCAGGGACTTGTGTTGCTGCTGCTGCTGCTCATCCTTGTCTGCTTGCCCCTATCCTTGGTGGCTGCCTCAGAGATTTGATGCATCTCCCCCATTTAGCTCTATAAACCAGC
The DNA here is from genome assembly GCF_031877795.1 of Strix aluco. Classification (NCBI taxonomy): domain Eukaryota; kingdom Metazoa; phylum Chordata; class Aves; order Strigiformes; family Strigidae; genus Strix; species Strix aluco. The sequence continues at coordinate 6,534,188 of NC_133970.1, forward strand.
TGGGATTGAATTTTTTGTTCTCAGTCCTAAAAAGCCTGGACATGCCCTGCTGGCCGCAGTCCAGCCAGCTCCCCTTTAGCTTCTCCTCCTGTTTCCAGGGTTGGTTTTCATCAAAGAAGGGCTGTCTATCAAAAGAAGGATTTATTTATAGGGTGTCAAATACCCTGTGTGGCACTGCAGGTCATTATACCCTATTCCTGAGCAGCTCCATGGCCACACACAGCTGTTCTACCCTTCATCCTGTCCAGGCACAAGCCAATTTCAACACCTTCCTAACATCTCCCCGGCGGGATCCATTTCTCAGGAGAAACATCAGTCACAGCACTAAATAAAACTCTTTCTGGCCTTGCTCTTCCCAGGGTACAGGGTGGTACATTGGACCCCAAAATGACCAAGCCCCCCCACGCACCCCAAGGATCCTTCCTCACAGCCAGATCTCTGCAGCTGACCACAGGCAAGAGCTTTTTCCATTTTTCTGCTCTTTTTTGCTTTCCTGCCAGTTTAGCAAGAACCACAGACTTTTTTTCTACAAGCATCACAGAGGTGCATGCCTGGGGACTGGTGACACAGATTGGGACACTCATCCCCATTAGCTTTGGGAAACCAGGCAGGAGGATGCCCACAAAGCTCCAGAGCTGACAGAGTGGTGCCTGCCACAGCCTGCCTGGCCCCTGCACCCTGAGCAGGATCCAGCCAGTCCCTGCCCTGCATCTCAGCTGGGTTCAGTGTCAGCATTGCAGGAATGGGATCCTGACAGTCTTTCACATGGACACTTTCCATATAAGGCCCCTCTCTTCCTTTACACCCCCCTACTCTACCCCCCCCCCGAGGTCCGGCACCCGTGCAGGGGAGGAGTTGCTGGCATGCCTACGTACATCTGTAGCTTTCTTCTCCGCCTGCTCCAGCTTCTCTTGGGCCTCCTTTACAGACTCGGAGTACTTCTCCACCTCATCCTCTGTGCCCTTCAGCTTCTTCTGCAGGCCCTGCTGTTCCTCTTCCAGCTGGGGAAGGGACAGAGGGCAGGGGTCAGGGGGGATGGTGATGCCCACAAGGCTGGAGAGGGGATGGCCATCCTCCTCCTGGGGTGGCTGAGGTTGGGGGCACAGCAGGAGCATGCAGACATGCTCACTCTGTTGACTTTGGAGCCACACATCCTCGGGGAGCCCTTGGTTCCCAGAGCCCGAGCAGCCCCCAGCATCCCTGAGCCTGGTGGGAGTAAGGGGGTGATGGGCTTCCTCCCTGTGCAAGGGACTGGAGAGGTCCTGACTGGGGGACACAGCTCCGGGGGACACTGAGAAGGTTCCCATCTCTGTGGCTGGGGTGGGAGTACACTGTCCCCAAGGGTCTCCCTGGCAGAGGGATAGGGAGGTGGCACTGTGGTGTCCCACCGAGACATGGCATGTTTGGGGGGACCAGTGTGAGTGGTCAGGGGCAACAGGCTGGAGTGCTGGTCCCTGGGAATGGGAACCCAGCAGGGTGAGGTCCCCAGGTACAGACACCCAGTGGGGTGAGACCCCAAGGGCTGGGCACTCCTAGAGCTGGGATCCGCAGGCTGGACACCCAGTAGGGCAAGGTCCCCAGGGCAGAACACCCCTAGGACAGGTGTCCCCAGGCTAGACACCCAGTGAGACGGTCCCCGGGGCTGAGCACCTCTAGGCAGAGGGTCCCCAGGCTGGACACTCAGCAGGATGGGGTCCCCGGGGCTTGAGACCCTTAAGACGGGGGTCCCTGGGCAATGCCGGGGGAGTCCATGGGACACCCACCTGCTTGCAGCGGTCCTCCGCCTGCTTCTTGTCGGCCTCCGCCTGCTCGGCGCGGTCGATGGCGTTCTCCTTGTCCAGTTTCAGCATCTGCATCTTCTTCTTGATGGCCTCCATGGTGGCGGCGGGGCGCAGGGTGGCGGCGGCGGGAGCACTGGGGGCGGCGGGAGCACCGACACTGGGGCCCCCGCCCCGTAGCGCCGCCTAAGAGCCGGGGAGGGGCTGCGCCGGGAGGGGGCCGCCTTGGCACCTCCCCCGCCACCCGTCAGAACCTTTTAGGGACAGGCTCGCCACCGGCCCCGCCGCGCCTAGCGGGACGGGCGGGCGGTGCCCCCGGCGGGCACCACTGCAGCCCCGGCGCCGGGCACCCACGGGGGCACCAGGTGAGAGATACCCCGGTGGCACTGTGAGAAGGACACCTGGGGGCACTGCACTAGGGACACCTCAGGACACTGCACTAAGGACACACTGGTGACACTGTGGAAGGGACACCCTGAAGCACTGCACTAGGTGTATCCCAGGGGCATTGGACTAGGGACACCCTGGGGGGAGCACTGTACTAGGGACACCCCGGAGCACTTCGGTAGGAGCATTTCTGTCAGTGCTTCCTCACACCCTGGTGGCACTGGGCTAGGGGGACACCCTGTTGCCTCTCACCACTTGTGGGGGACATCCCATGGCTGGCCCTGCACTTGGGACACCCATGGGCTGGCAGTGTGCTGTTACCATGCCCCAGGGACACCACCAGCCATCCACCCCCAGGGCCTGAGATGTGCTTCTGCTGCGGCCAGAGCTGTCCCTGTGCTAGAGGACACCATATGGCTGGAACTGTCCTAGGCACACCTTGTCACTGCACCCTGGGGCCTGGGACCCTGCTTCCTGGCACTGGCTTGCAGGAACTTCAGGGGCTGGCACAGCAATTGGGGGCATCCATGGGCTGGCACTGCAGTCTTGGGGACACTCACAGGCTGACTGAATTCAGGGATGCCCACAGGCTGTGATTGCACTTGGGGACACCATGGGCTGGTACTGCCCACATGGGGAAAATCCTCTGGGAGAGAAGTGAGCTGAGACCTCAACCTCCCTGTCCAGCTCCTGTGTCATGATGGGACAGGAGGGCCTTGGCTCTGCACAGGCTCCCTGGCACCCATCTCCCCACTGCCTTGCACCCTGGTGCCACCATCCCTGGCACCCATGGGAACACCTGGCCCATGCACAGCCCATAGGGTGGCATTTCAGCATGATACAGGGTATGCAGGCAGCCCGCTGCCCTGCTGTCTTTCTGCTCTAAATAAACTATATTCCACAGGCAAAAAAATGCAAACCTTTCAGATCCTGGCTCCTCCAAAAATAACATGCACTTTAATAACACTTGTAAATGCTTCTGGTGCATTTCCAGCTGCAGGGAGGGCTCTGGACCGGAGGGCTGGAAGGAGCTAGCAGAGGGGTCACAGGAGCTGTGTGACATATGGGGAGGCTGTCATGGGATGGGGACAGGAGGGGTGTTCAGGCTCCCCCAGTCCATCACCCTGGGACTGCATCCAGCCCTTGTCTGCCACAACTTTTCAGCACCAGTGCTCCAAGCAGAGAGGAGAAAAAAGTTTTTGAGAGTTGGAGAAAGTGGTTTTCTAGTAGCGCTCAGCCCTGGGTTGCAGGGGGCATAGGAGGGACAGGAGCAGCCGAGGACTGAGAGGTTGCTGGCACTGTGGGGAAAGGCACTGTTGCTGGACTCTGGAGAGCAACTATTAATACTTATGAATTAGGCACATATTTGGACAAGGAGAGTCGGTAACTGCCAGCATGTGGCTTCTGAGGGGAGGGGGAAGATGTGTCTCCCGGTTGTTCCTGGGCGAGGATGGATGGTTTTCTGTGAGGTGCTTCAGCCCGGATCAACTTGATGGTCTCAGCACTCAGGGGAAAGATGATGATGTGCATGGTGTGAGCAGCCAGGAAGGGCAAGGCAGGGCTTCAGCCCTCAAATGTCTCCCCTAAAGGAGCAGTTTCCCCTTGCTGCCTGCTTCCCTTTGCTCCAGGCATCAGGGTCACATCCGACGCCATCCGGGTGCCCAAGCCCACGAGTCTGCCCTCAAAGCCGTCATCTGGAGTGGCCTCCAGGACAAGGGGGTGCAGAGGGCTGTGGGTGCACATCCTTCCCATTGCTGCCCCATGCCCAGTCTCATCCCAGGCTAAGGTCTCCAAGAATGGGGATCCTCCCTCCATGCCCCACTCTAGGGTCCAACTGTCCCTTCTTGGGAAAAGCTTGTCCTGCCGTCTAACAGGAACTTCCTGGATGCAACCTGTGCCTCAGTGTCTTGCCCCATCCCTGGGCTCCCTGAGAAGTCAGGCTGCAGCTTCCCTGCCTGCCCCCAGCTTGGCCAGATTTGGGTGCTCACAGAGGTGCTGGTACCTTGTGACTGTAGCATCCCAGCTCCAAGTCCCCATGTGTGCTCACCCAAACCTGCCTGCCAAAAACCTGCTTTCTCTGGTGGGGGAGATTTAGGGGGCCAGGGCAAATCACATCCTATGTCCTTTCCCTGGTGTTTGTGCCTGTACTCCAGCCTGGAGGACACAGCAGGGAGGGTGTGCTTGCAGCCTGGTGCCAGGGGTGCCGGAGCTCCCATAGCCCCAGGCTGCCCAGATGAGGCCGAGGTCGCTGCCGCACTGCACTCACTCTCTGTCCTTGCTGGCTGCTCAGAGGAACCCCGTGTCTGGCCAGTACCTGGATGAGAGCCTGGTTCCAGGTCAACCCAGCGCAGATTGTCAGGGAACAGCTGGGAGGACTGGGATGCCTGCAAGACCCACAAATCCATCCTGGAGCCTGGCCAGGGGCAATTGTCCCAGGGGGGACAGCCCCTCCTGCACTCACAGGGACATGCCTGCAGGGGGACAGGGGGTCACTGGGAGTGATGCTGTGGGATGCTGCCTTTGCTGCTCATGATACTTGTAGCTCATACTGCTGTGGACAAGTCCTACAGACAGGGGACATGTGCCAGCCCAGCTGTGTCCCTGCTCCACCCCACAGCATCCCTGCTTGCCCCACCACTGCTTGGGCCACCCAAACCCCTGCTGAGTGACAGGGTGGGAACAGGTGGGGACATGCTCGGGGCAGCTGCCACCCACACAGGTTGGCCCTGGGGGGCTATTTCGAGGCATGAGCTCAGTGCCAGCAGCTGGGAGGGCTCCAGACACATTCCCAGCACTGTTGCAGGCCAAGCACTGCCACCTCCCCACTGGTGGGCTGCTGGTGACCAGGGGGGCCCCCACCTGCACCCCTGTAGCACCCTACCCAGGGATATTTTCAGCTGGTGGCAGAAGTATGGCCAGAAGCCTGTCTGGTCCCCCCCTGAAGCCCAAATCCCCCAGCAACAAAATGCCCAGGGCCCCTTCACGCAGTAGTCTGCCAGGTGCCTGTGGCTGGACATGCCTCAAATATTTTTTATGCTGTATAATCACCCACACAGCATTCCCCCCCCCCCCCTTGCCAGGAGGACAGGTGCCCATGGGCTCCCCTGCCCACCCTTTCTCCTAGAGGGTCACGTTGATAGGCAGGTAAAGGTAAGAAAGCAGGAAAAACAGATTTTATTGATGAACACATCTTTCCAAGGAGACATTGACATCCCCCAGCCCAGAGCCTCAAGGGGAAGCTGGTTTCCTCCACTGTTTAATAAATGAACATTGAAAGCTGCAGGCTCAATACTAGAGAAATGGAAAAGTTACAAAAATAGCACATCTTGGAAAATGTTGCAGGCACTTGGGAAGGAGGAAGAGAGCAGAGCTGGCTGGGGCCATGAGAGGGTAAAGCCCAGTAGGAAGCCAAGAGCAGCTCCAGGGACAAACCCATTGCATTCCCCCACGCAGAGTAGAGGCAGTGCAGCTTCCAGCCCTCCCAAAAGGGGCCCAAGTTTATAAGATGCTCATGGGGGGGAGGGTGCTTGGTGTCTCCCAGGGAAGCTGGGAAGGAAGAGAAGAAGGAGGAGGGAGATTCAGCCAGCAATATGGCACTGGAGATGAAAGGTGGCTCCATACAAGAGCTCAGTGAGGGACCACGCTGCTCCCTGCACCCCGCACAGAAGAGAGAGAAGAAAGGAGCACAAGTGGGAATGATGAAGGCACACGGAAACATCCCCCGCACGGGAGAACTCTCTGGCCCCCCACCCTGGGGCTGGTGCGTGAACCCTGAGCTGGTGCAGCCCCGGCTCCCACCCCAGCTGGGCCCCTCCAGGCACTCTGGCGTGCCCTGGGTGTGCATGGGTAGGTGGGCTTAGTGCAGTGCTGGAAAGTGGCGGCTGGGTTAGTCCCAGTGCTCTGGGTGCAGGCAGAGCTCTGGTCTAGCCCAGGCAGCCCTCCGCTTGAGGAGGGTTGTCTTAAATAGGAGCAGGTGGATGGTAGTCTGTGTGGTGAGCGGGGCTCAGTTCTGCTCCTTGGTCCACAGCTCCGAGGGCAGGAACTTGTACTGCTGCTGCCAGATCATGGACAGCTTCATCCGTGCCTCCTCCAGCTCCCGCTCCTTGCACAGAATTTCCTCTTGGGCAGCGATGATCTGCCAGGAAAGCATAGCAAGTGCCCTGGGGTCACAACTGCTTCTCTGTCAGGGATGGCCAGAGCCTCTGCCGTGGCAATGCCGAGCCCAGAGCCAGGCTCTTGGGCTACTGCTTACCCTCAGCACAGCCACAGCCTCCCTAGGCTGGCGTGGCTCTGGACACAAGGGCTACTGTCCCTACAGTGGGACTGCGGTCCTCTGGAGATAATGGGGAGAAGCAGAGCTCCTGGGGCTCAGCCCCACAGGCCCTGCGGAGAGTCTCAGCTGCAAGCCCGTGGCCAGGAGGCAGCACTGGGACCTGTGGCAGTCCATACCAGGTAGCTCTCACCCCTTACCAAATGCTCTGCCCTTCACGCATGTCCTGGACACTGGGATGGTGCAGGCACCACACCAAGGGCGTTATGCTCCTGGGAGCGTGCACAGTCACTGGCTGTGCTTGCTGCTACACATGGAAGGACAAGGGTGAAGCCATGGTGTTTAATTGGCACTGGGTGGGATGGGTGTACCCACACCATTATTTTGAGGCTCTGCAGAGACGTGCCCTGTGCTGGTGGGTGGTAGGACATGCTCCTGAGATGGGTGCACACAGGCTGCAGTGGCAGCCAGAGCCAGCCCTGATCCATGAGAGCAGCCCCACTCCTCACCTGTGCAATTCCCCCGACCATCTTCTCCTTCACCACTACCATCTCATCATGGTCCTGGAAGGCAGCTGCCTTCTGTGCTGCCTTCACCAAATTGTCCGATGCTTTCTTCACCGCACTGCCGGCAGACTGCAGTGGGGAAGAGGGGGAGTGGCAGCATAAATCCCAGCCCCAGTGCATGACCAATGCCTGACCCAGTGTGAAGGAACTCCTGCCCCAGGCCAGGCATGCTGAGAGCTGCAGGCAGGGATTCCTTTACATGGCTCGCTGCTGCACTACTACCACCCACTCATGACCATTTCAGGCACTGCTGCTCCCAGCTGGGCTCTGGCTCCCATCTGAGCTGCGGGGCGGGGGGGGGGGGGGGGGGGGGGGGAGGCAACACTGATGACCCTCTGATGACCCTTTGCCCTGAGGGAATGGTGCTAGGCATTAACCACTTGTGTGCCATGGCCTCTGAGGATTAAGAGTGCTACGAAACATGCCCCCCAAATATTAACCTAATGCCAGTGCACATATTTCAGGCATTTCCATGCCAGTTCATCAGCCCTGAATGCACCCAGGCTCACCAGCCCAGCATCACATATACACCTGGCCCACAGTAGCAGTAAAATCCAAGCTACCTGGAGCCTGCAACCCAACAAGCTCCCCACTGATACACACAGACAGGGAGTGTGAGCCTTGGGGAGACACCTCTGCTGTGGAGGGCCCCATCCTGAAGTCCCATGTGCCCTCACTCTACTACCACCCACCTCTCAAGCAGCCGGGAGGAGGCAGCTGGGGCTGGAGGGCAGCCTGGGACTCACCTGGAGCCGTTTCATGGCCTCTGAGTCATGGTCAGCCTTCACCTTGCAGGCTGTGCTGTGGAGGCAGCCACCCATTTGGCTGACAAGATGAGCTTCTCCTCACTGGCATGGCCCTGCACTGCTGCATTGGCAGCTTCACACAGGTTGTTGGTGGCAGCAGCCACCATGCATGCCTGTGGCAAGAGAGGTGGTCGGGGGTTTCAGGAGCCTCCCTCAGAGAATATACCTGGACTGGCCCCAAGGAGATCGTGGGACATGGGATGTGGATGACCAGCTTCCATGACATGTCTTAGCTGGTGGGAGAGGGAGCAAGAAGCAAGGCTGCTTCTTCCATAGAGGAGAAGCACAAAGACAGAGCATCCTCATCTTTGCAGCAGGAGCTGAGAGGAGGGTCCCCCCCCATCCCATGGGCATGGCCTTGATACTCACAGCTGAAATGAGTCCCTGGGACCACTGTCCATTGTCCACTGCATTGGCAGGGATGGTGCCCACCTGTGGGGTGGGAGAGGAGGAGTGAGGCTCACTGCCCTGCACACCCCTTGCCACAGAGCCCAAGGGCTGCAAGCAGCCCCAGGAGAAGGGAGAGCCCACCACAGCCCTAGATTTTCTTTACCCCTTACAGCCTTACCTTTCCTTGGGCCATTAATTCTCGCTGGGCTGCTGAGGCTGCCTTCACCAGGGCGCTTGTGGCTGCAGCAATGGATTTGACAGCTTCCAGGATCTGCTTCTCGAAGTTCAGGCTCTCATCTGCTTGATGCAGGCCAAAGCAGGTTGTAAGTCCCAGGCAGGGGTGCTGGGACAGATGGGGCAGAGCAGGAAGATGGCTGAGGGGGGCTGAGGGGGGCACATATAGAGCTGGATTAAAGGCCATGGGGTGCAGAAGGGTGCAGGCTGCCCAAGAAAGGTCCAGCCAAGGATGTGGGAGGTAGCAGGAGCGCAGGAAGAGAGACTGGCTGTTGGATGGGGCTTCCCACGCGTGACCCTTCATGTCTGGCTGAGGCCCAGGCAGGAGAGCCCCAGCCCTCCCCAAGCTGAGCATGGGGCTCAGCACCACTACACCTTGGGCTTGGCCCTTGGTTTCAGCTGCTCTAGCTTCTTGGTTGCAGCCTCAATGGCAGCCGCTGCCCCCAGCAGCTCATTTTCAGCGATGATGGTGGGGTCTTCTGGGTCAACCCACCCTGTCCCTAGAAAAACCAGGAAGTGAGGCAGGTTAAACCTGTGTGCAACCTCATTTCTGACTTGCCCTACCTCCTCTAGCAGCTGAGCCCTCCACCCTAATCTCAGTCCTTAGTCCTACCTCCTTGAGCAGGACCTTTCCTTACCTTTCATGGCCTCAGCTGCCTGAATGAGCTCGGTGACAGAGCTGGCCACACGCTTGGAGTAGCCTGCCAGCTGTTGCTTCAGCTCGTGAGTCGGCTTCTGCAGGATCTGTGGGGAAGGAGCAGAGGTAAGCACCTGGAAAAGAAGGGGCCCCACTGGCCTGTTTGGGGTGTGCTCCCCAGGGAAGGAGAGTGGGATTCCCCAGCATGCGTGTATGTATTGGGCATTGTCTGTGATGCTTTCTTGAGTGACCCTGGCTGGTCTCCTCCTGCCCGAGGATGGGATGAGCATCCACATCTTCTGGGACATCTTGCAGACACAAGTCCCTCAGTGCAAGCCTTCCTGCATTCAGTGGCTATCCCCTCCAGAATTTCTCCCCCCCCCAAAAAAAGTATTTCAAGCTCCAGAAGCATTTCCCCCTCACTGTCCCCATTTTGGAGGTTTGTCTGCAAAGACAAGCTGGGCAAGGGGGAGGACCCTGGAGGGCTGGCCCACCAGTGCAAGATGGCAGGCAGAGCCACAGGGGTCCTTCACTGGGGCAGGGGGACAGACATGCACACCCCATGGCATGTGTGTGTGCATACACACAGGATCCCTATGCGCGGAGTTCACTGCTGGCCCAACTTGCACTGCACAGGCAGCAGCCACCCTGTCAGCTAGAGCAGGTGTGAGTACACATGTGTGCACACATGGACCCCAGGGTCCTTGCAGACACACGCAAGTGCCACCCCAGCACTGGGCTGGGCACGCAGACATGCTGTGAGCAAGGCTCATGCTGAGGTTAGACACTGGCGGGCACCCCAATGTCGCCTTACTCACCAGCTGACAGAGAGGGAGGGAGAAGAGAGAGAAGACAGCAGTGAATGCCCTGTCTGGGAAACATGGGCACTGGGGATGGGGAGCACAGGAAGGTGGGTGCTCTCTGGTGGGGGGTGAAGGGCAGCCAAGAGGAGAGGTGGGAATGAAGGATCAGAGGCCCTGGGTAGGGAGCCGTGCTGCCAGCATTAGCTCATACTTCAGCCTCAGCAGTGCTAGGGGAGCTGGGGTGCCAGGAGGAGGCCAGCTGCCCAGACCCAGAGGAGCCACCTACACCCAGAGCAGCCAAGGAGCCATTCTCCTCCTCGCCCCCCTTTGTACCTTATTTCTCCCCACCCTGAATTGTTTCACTGCTGTTTTCAGCCACTGGATCTCTGCTTTTGAGGAGAGACACCTATCGTTACCAAATACCAAGACCTGGTGGAGGTTCGAAATTCTTCCTCTCCCCAGTGAAATATGCAGGCTTTCCTACTCTTCTGCTGGGAGCCATGTTTTCCATCCTGAGTCAAATAATCCCCTTTCTTGAACCCTAATCATGCTTGTTCATGCTCCATGTTCCCATGGGGACCCAGCATACAGCAACGGTCTTGCTGCTACCAGGGAGCGAGGCAGTATTGCATCTGCCATCTCCCTTCCCATTCCCCTACATGCCGCGATTGAGAGACGGGAGGCAGGCTTGATGCAAGCAAAGTTCTCCACTTTATTACATGTAACACTCATTTTTATAGAAAATCAGAAGATGCGTGTGTTAAATTGATTGGTTGCTAAGCTTCAGAATTCTTATCAGCGCGCGCTAATTGGTAGCTACTTAACACTTAGCAAGTGGACTAATAGCAACTAAGCCGCTCCTATAAAAAACTCTAAATTCCTTGCTGTCTGCACCGTCTTCGGCCGTTTATCAAGCATGACTCACAGGTTAGCAATTCTTCACCATATCAGCACTTTTCCCGGTGCTTTTCTCTTCCCTTTATCAGGCCTCCCAAGGTTTGTAGCCTACAAGTTCCAGTACATCCCCCTCTAACAACGGAGCAGTACAGGCCGTTCTGTCTGAGTCCTTCAAGTCGTACCCGACATCTCCCCCTTCCTTTTGCACAAAAAGAATTTTCTTCACGGAGCGTTCCATCAATCGTTGCAGACATTGTAACAAACAGGGTAAAAAAAGCAATAAGAGAATAAAAACAGTTAAAGCATAAACAATAGTCTTCACTAAGCTTCTTATCCAGCCTGATAGCCCCCGCTCTCCAAAGAGTTTGTCTAACCAATCCCACCGATCATCTTGTCGGAGTTTAGAGACTCCCTTTTTAAGTTGTTGAATACTGGCATGAATCGATTCTGAGTGGTCAGAGAGATTCATACAACACATACCTTCAAAATCTTCACAACCATGGCCTTGTGCTAAAAGCAAAAAATCTATAGCAGCTCTATTTTGCAATGTGGCATGGCGAACACTATCTACATCTAACAGAAGACCAGACAATGCCTTGCTAGTGGCATTTGTCTGTTTAGCAAGCCAGCAGCCAAGCTTATCTAATGTTGCTAACGCTTTCCCAGCAGCAGCTCCTGGTAGCAAAAAAGAAGCAAAAAAGCAGTGACTAAAAAACCAAAATTCTGTATTATCGTCACAGTTGGGGGTATATGCATGAAAGCTACACTTTGCCCTGTAGGGTAAGTGATGTTGTAAAATCATAGATGTATTAGGAGTCAGGACAGAGAGGTGTCCGAGGCTACATGGACTTCCCTTTATATGAGAAGGAATAACAGGCCACGCTCTGTCCCCACAAATAAAGAATATACCCAATAGTAACAAAAAAGGAGCATTGCTAGATTTGGACAGCTTTGTTGCTGTGTAATTACACCAGGCACTAGCATTTTTAAAGATAGGATGAGCAGGAGAAACATCCCATGCTTTAGACTGATTCTTTCCGGTATAGTTAAACTTAACACAAAAATCCATTTTTACTGATCCAAGGAGTTCAATTTCTTGTGGTTCCAGAGTAGCCTGTGGGAGAAAGGAGACCCATGCATCCCATTCACTCGTTAAATTTGGTGACAGAGCTGGAAAAGCATATTTTACACTCTCAGGTATTGGCCACTTATCTAGTGGCAGACTCATGAGGCATGTGGAAAAAGGGTTGTTAGGTGAGGCGGTGGCAAGACACAAAGTGTCTTGTCCAGTTATATTTGCTAGCGTGACCCATACATTGACCTTAGGGAGTGCAGGGGGAAATAAATAGCCCTGCGCTATTGTCATGAGCGCCAGGAAAACAGATATTATTTTAAAGAATTCTTTTTGCCCCCTTTTCTCTTCCACGCTAATCGCTTCCTGCATTTTTCTTTGGTCCATCTAACGATCCCCAGTTTATGAAGCTCCGTAGGTGTCCTCCGTAGCCTCAAGAAGGTCAGGAAGTTGTTCCGGAGGATGATCTGGAGGTTGAGTAGGGTCCCCGCTGGACTTGTCGGGTGCTCGAGGCAGGGATTCACGGAAAGGACGTACGTTCTTTGCTGGAATCCACCTGGGGCCTTTTTCTGTAGAGACACAAGCATAACCTCTTCCCCACGTGACAAGAGGATATGGTCCCATTATTTTACCTGTTTCCAGGTCGTGAACCAACACTGGGGCTTTAACTCGTGTCTCATCTTGTAGGACAGTTAATTAAAGCAGCTTGCTGAAGTCCTCAGGAGGACTAAGCTAGAGGAAGACTGGATCAAAAGGGTGCAGCTGGTGCTTGCAGTCATCACCTCTGCCACTGTGGGCACTGCCCCTCTCCCACGGGCTGAAGTCTCTTACTCCCACCACTCTCACTGGAAGCTGCTTCAGGATTTTGCTCCTGTGTTGTCGAATTTCCAGCCTCCACCTGTTTACAGCCAGTTAATCTCCATCTGTTGTTAGCCAAATACCTTTCTTCAGAGCCTTTTCATCTCTCTGACATCTGCTTCCATGGCAGGGGCTCAGCCACGTGCTGTGCCAGCACAGGCAGTGAAGGGGGCTGTTCAAAGACCTCAGCGGGAGGAGGTACAGAGCCTAGAGAACCTTGGGGGTTTGGGGAGCACCCTGGCATTCATGTGCAGCCTCTGCACACCCTGGGAACCAGGGTGGGGACACTCACCACCAGCATGTGCTCCAGCAGCTCCAGGTAGCCATTGGTGCACTCCTTGCCAAAGTGCAGTGCCCACTGCTGCATATCCCCACTCACCTCTGGATGGTAGGTGGCTTCCTGAAACCCAGAGACAGCAAACCCTGATTCACATCCAGGCACCTCCCCTGCAGGGTGCATGCTGCCCCCCACAAACCCATGCTAGACCCACAGCCCCTGCTGACCCCTGCTGTACCTTGCAGGCACACAGCATATCTGCAATGGCACAGCAGCTAAGGTTTGCCGTGGCGATGACTTCTTCCTGTCGACATGAGTTGCCAGAGGCCACCTCTTTGGCTGTGGCCATTGTGATGCCTTTTGTCATACAGATGAAGTCCTCTGGGGTGGAGACCATGGTGGGAGGCATGGGGGAGAAGACCTGCAAGGCGAGAGGTGGCAGTGAGGCATGGGGGCAGCTGGCAGGTGTGTGTGTGGGGGGGGGAGCAGCCATGCTTCCATGGCTGTACTCACTGCCAGCTCTTGGTGTATGTGCTCTATCATGGCCTCCAGTGCCTGCATCCCCTTTGTGGCCTCATCCTTGATGGCCTTCACTGTCTTCAGCAAGGAAGTGACGTTTGTCACCATCACCTGTGGAAGGGAGAACACCAGGTGAAGCCCCACATAAGCTGTGGGCTGCTGCCAGCACCTATTCCTCCCTCATGGTTTGGTCCAAAACTGCCCCGTCCCCATACTCTACTCGCACCATCTCATCTTGTTCTCCCATCAGTGCCTCCTCTGCATGTTGTGCTCCACCTTTTATGTGCCACTTCCTCCCCCACCTTGCCTTGACTGCCCCCCAGTTGTCCTCCTGCCTCCAGGCAGTCAGAGAAGCCCCCCTGCTCTTTCTCCAGACCCCTGTCCCATCCCCTCCTTCCCATCATGTTCAACTCAGACCATAGCAGAGTTCTTCAGCTGGTAGACAGCAGGGTCATCCCCAACTTTGCCAGCAGCTGCCTTGGTGGCACTGATCAGGTCCCAAAGTGCCTTGGCCACATCCTTCACAGAATTGATGAGGACCACCTAGGAGAGAACAAGACCAGGGCAACAGCTTGGCTATGGTTATGCTCAGGCTGGGGCTGGTGTGGTTCAGCAGCAGGAAATTTGGACACCCCAGGACACATGGTATACATGGAGTCCAGCTCAGCCAGCACCGGCCAAAGCCCAGCCAGCCCTCTCCACAACATGCAGAGTCCAGCCCAGAGCACCACACAACACCTTCAACCCTCAGCCACTTTAAGCAAGCTATAAGCAGCCTCCATTCACCCCACACACCCCATCCCACCTGAGTCTCCAGGTCTTCAGATCCCAGGCTGGCAGCACCAGCTTTACCACCTCCACCAGGTGGGTGATGGTAGACACAGAGGACTGGGCAGCCTGGGCTAGCTTCTCCTGGCTGGCTGTGGCATTCTGCACGAGCACCTTGGTGTCCTCCACCAGCGTCTTGGCTGTCTTCAAGATGCCCTCCCTAGGGAGAAGGGAGTCAGAGAGGACACAGCCCTCTACACACACACATATTCTTGGGGTGTAGAGACTCTAGACCGTGCCTTCTGTACGTACGAGCTGGAGGGAAAACAGAGCCAGCATGACCTGAACTTGCAGCTCTTCTTGGGGCTGGTCCGCAGCTCAGAAAGATGAGAGACTGCAGAACACAGCCTGCCCCTGGTCTCTGGATGAGCAGAGGCTGGGCAAGGCACCCAGGTACTGTCGCTGTTGAGATGGACACGACAAACACCGAATTGTACAAAATGGCTACTTCATTCTTCTAACAAGCCTTTTTATAACTTTATTAAGAGTATGTGTCCATATATGATTGGTTTAATTAGAGACTAACAGTTCGTGATTGGATGACCTCTTCTCTGTTGCAACCTCGATAACCTTCCTTTCCTTGCGGTCAGGCAGTTCCGGTCTGGTAGTTCCTTATTCTTGTTTACTCAGCTCTTCTCGGGACTTTCAAGCCTCTTAAGGGTACACGGTTATCTGCTCAAGGTCAATACCAAACTTACGTTCTGATCCCTCGGACCAGCCGAGGTCTCCCATAAGGTACCTGTGGTCAGTGAAGGTCTCCGAGTTCTCCTGATTGAGGGTTCCTGCCATGGCAAACATGATGGTGGTGTCGAGGTCAGCAATGATGCCAGAGACGGCACTGGCCACTGTGATGCAGGCTTGTGTCCCGCGGTTCCCAGCCTGCAGGGCTGCTGGCACGCGAGACACCTGCAGGGCATGAGCAGGGCAACTGGGGGAGCAGAGCAGGTTCAGGCATACTACCTCCAACTACCACTGCACACAACCTCCAACACCTCCCCAGAACAGAGCCACTTCACACCAAGGAGGGGAACTGGGAATCGTGTGGTTTGGACACCCCTTCTTAGCTTCCATATTTTTACCTTGTACCTATCATGTTTGAGGGTTCAGGAGATATTGGACTCCGCTAGTTTCCAAATGAATAAGGTTTGCATGATGGGCATCAGAGCATCACAGCCCATTCCTTCTTTAACTGCTCAACTCAATTTCAGTACTTAGGCAAGCACTCATAGGAGAACATGTTTCCTGAAAGCAATCTTGGAAAGGAAGGACCTGCAGGAGGCCCTGAGCGTGCAGACACATGCCGGGCACTATGAACAAGTGTTTGTTTTGTTTTTGTAACCTTGCTTACAAGCATTGCTGCTCTACCCTTATCAACTATCTTTTTAGCCATATTTTTGTCTGTTATTCAGAAGTGTGTTCTTTGGATTGACTGACGGACAGGATGCTTTCCACCATGTCAGCAAAAGGTACAGGAGAGATCAATCACCCAGCATAAGCTGCAGGCTGGCTAGAGAAGCAGCAAATGCTACACCCACCACTGCAAGAGCTGATTTGGAGGGCCTTGGGCTGCCACCATATGCTGGGTTTGTGTGGCGGGGTTTTTGGTAGTGGGGGAGGGGACTACAGCAGTGGCCCCCTGTGAGAATCTTCTCGAAAGCTCCCCCCCTCCCGGCTCCAAGCTGGACCTGCCTCTGGCCAAGGCCAAGCCAATTAGCGATGGTGGCTGTGCCTCTTCAATAATGTATTTAAGAAGGGGAACCTGAGAGCTGGAGGGACTTGGAGGACGAGTTACGAGAAGGACACCTACGCAAACACCAAGGTCAGTGGAAGGAAGGAGGAGGAAGGGGGGGAGGTGCGCCAGAGCAGAAAGCCCCCCTCTATCCTGTGGTGAGATGGCAGGGCCACCCCCCTGCCACCCACAGAGGTCACTGGAGGAGCAGAGTCCCTCCTGCAGCCTGTGGACCCCTGGGACTCTGTGGAAAGAAGAAGCCTCCACTGTTGTAGTTTGGTGCTGGGAGAACTGCAACAAGTGGGGGTGACACACGCTGGAGCATCTTGGGAAGAATACATCCCATGGGGAAGACTCACAGCGGAGAAGGTTTGTGGAGGACTGTCTCCCGTGAGAGGGATGCCAGGTGGAGCAGGGGGAAGAATGCAGAAGAGTGCTTCCCCCACACCTTGGAGGAAGAAGCGGTGGACTGACTGCACCCCCCATCCCCTGACCCTGTGCCACTGGGGAAGGAGGTAGAGATATCAGGAACAAAGCTGAGCCCAGGAAGAAGGGAGGTGTGGGGGGAGGTGCTTTTAAGATGTGGTAAAGCTTCTCACTGTCCTATTCTGTCTGTTAAGTGTTGTTGTTGTTAGTGTTTTGAATTAAAGTGGTCCTTTTTTTTAATTCCCCTAACAAGCCTGTCTTTTGCCTGTGACCATTAATGGGTGAGTGACCCCTCCCTGTCCGTTATCCCAATTCCTGAGCCTTCTGATTCATTTGTCTCCTTCCTAGCGCTGGGAGGGAAGGGGTGAATGAATGGCTGATGGTGCTCAGTTGCCCTCTGGGCTCAAATCATGACACACCAGTGTGTAGATTAGTCTTCCCTGGCAGGACATCATTGGCATGTCAGCAGGCAGCACCTGAATGTTGCACTCATCACAACACCAGCTGCTGTTACAAGTGCCTGGAGAGGGGGATCCATCCTCCACCCCATCAGCTGAATCAGGCCAGGGCAAGCATGGCTGAGAGAGCTGACAGAGCCCAACAGGATCAGGGGAGAGCCCAGCGCGATGGCTCCAAGGGCACGTGGCTCAATCCAGCATCCCTCCCACCTCACCATGCCATTTCACCTCTCTTCGGGCCGCTCACTTTCTCAGAAACCTTGTGTGTGCTCTCGATCAGCTCCTTCTTGGTGTAGGCATCGCTGGGGCTGCACTGCAGGGCTCCAGCCTTAGTGACCAGGGCAGCACAGCCATGAACCAGCTCCTGCACCCAGTGCTTGATGTGGAAGCCGATCTGGAGGGGAACACGTGCGTGAGAGATCCAGCAGGGAACTAAACCATTAAGTCCATGATACCTGCTGGGAAACCCCAGCCACCCCCACGCAGCTCCTCTCTTCCAATCCTCCCAACTCAGGCGGAAGGAAAAGGAAACATGGCTTTGCTCCATGTTTCCACACCATGTTGCAAGGGAGGTCTGAATGCTGCCTGCCCCCAGCTCCAATGGGAGGTTCGAGTGCCCCTGTCCTCTGCTCTCGTGCCCCAGTAAATCCTGCTCTGCCCCATGGCACACCCCACCCTCGCACCTCTTTGTTCTCGGCAGTGAGTGCAGCCAGCTTGGTCTCTTGCGCCAGCTTCCTGTACTCATTGGTGAGCTGGCTGGCCAGTATGCCCAGCTCATCTGGGTTGGTGGTGGATTTGGTGACCTGATGATGGAAGAAGACCAGGAGGTGAAGGGGCCCTACACTGGGATGGGCAAGCAAGGAGGGTGGTTGCCCTGTCTGGGTGGCAGGCACCACTTTCTGTGGTGATAGGCTTGCTTACACTCACCATCTCCTGCACAGTCACTGCGATGGCCTTGGCTGTCTTTATCATCGTGGTCTGGTAGTCCACAAAGGTCCCCTCTGGCTCGCCCATTGGCCCCTTGTCCAGATGCATGAGACCATCAGGAGAGTCTGGATCCAGCCACAGCCCAGAGACCTTTTAGGGTGATGTGAGAGACAAGAAACCAGGCCTGCGAGAAACTAAGAAAAGCAGCCTGAGAAAGCAAAACTTGAGGCTGATCGAAGAAATGCCTCAAACACTCGCAAGACAAAACTGTGAGTCACAGGGTGGATGGTGTGGAGGTTGAAGCTGATAAGGCTGCCCCAATAACACAGGATAGAGCTGGAGGAGGGAGCCCTGTGGAGACAGGACGGCTCTGCTCTGGTGCACCTGGCCAAATTTCAAGGACCATCTGTCCGGTGAATGACCTTTGCTTCATTATCCATGAAATGCATATTAAAGTTAACACCCCTCAATATGCTAACGAGGGCTAACATGATCATGCTAATTACATCATCCCATGAAACACCTTACCCCTCCCCGTACATGGGATACGTAGGGATGTGGGTCGACCTAGGGGACAGACCCAAGGAGAGTGTGTATAAATTGAGGGAGGGGAAGAAAGGGGGGAGCCCTGGAGAGTGCAGTGAAGCGAAGAAGATGGATGCAAGTGAAAAAGACGGCTGCCTCCTGGAACCCTCACTGGCGGGATCGATGCAGAAACCCAGATCGGTGATCTGTATTTCCCTATTCCCTCTATCTCCCTCTTTTCCTTTTTCCAGTAAGAAATGCAAGGCATATTGTATTGCTTGCCACAGCTTGCTATATACTTAGCCAATTATCGTGTGTTCAATTAGTACATTGTGGGTAGTTAATGAATCACAGAATCGTCTAGGTTGGAAAAGACCTTGAAGATCATCCAGTCCAACCATTAACCTAACATTGACAGTTCCCAACTACACCATATCCCTAAGCATTATGTCGACCCTACTCTTAAACACCTCCAGGGATGGGGACTCCACCACCTCCCTGGGCAGCCCATTCCAATGCCTAACAACCCGTTCTGTAAAGAAATACTTCCTAATATCTAGTCTAAACCTTCCCTGGCGCAACTTGAGGCCATTCCCTCTTGTCCTATCGCTTGTTACTTGGTTAAAGAGACTCATCCCCAGCTCTCTGCACCCTCCTTTCAGGTAGTTGTAGAGGGCGAAGAGGTCTCCCCTCATCCTCCTCTTCTCCAGACTAAACAGCCCCAGTTCCCTCAGCCGTTCCTCATAAGACCTGCACTCCAGACCCTTCACCAGCTTCGTTGCCCTTCTTTGGACACGCTCGAGTAATTCAATGTCCTTTTTGTAGTGAGGGGCCCAAAACTGAACACAGTAATCGAGGTGCGGCCTCACCAGTGCTGAGTACAGGGGTAAGATCACTTCCCTGTCCCTGCTGGCCATGCTATTTCTGATACAAGCCAGGATACCATTGGCCTTCTTGGCCACCTGGGCACACTGCTGTTTCATGTTCAGCTGGCTGTCAATCAACACCCCCAGGTCCCTCTCTGACTGGCAGCTCTCCAGCCACTCCTCCCCAAGCCTGTAGCGCTGCTGGGGGTTGTTGTGGCCAAAGTGCAGAACCTGGAATTTGGCCTTATTAAAACTCCTCCAGTTGGCCTTAGCCCATCGCTCCAGCCTGTCCAGATCTCTCTGCAGAGCCTCCCTACCCTCGAGCAGATCAACACTCCCACCCAACTTGGTGTCATCTGCAAACTTACTGAGGGTGCACTCGATCCCCTCGTCTAGATCATCAATAAAGATGTTAAACAGGAGTGGCCCCAAAACCGAGCCCTGGGGGACACCACTCGTGACCGGCCACTAACCAGATTTAACTCCGTTCACCACAACTCTTTGGGCCCAGCCATCCAGCCAGTTTTTTACTCAGCAAAGCATGTGCCCATCTAAGCCACGAGCAGCCAGTTTCGCCAGGAGAATGCTGTGGGAAACGGTGTCAAAGGCCTTACTAAAGTCAAGGTAAACAACATCCACAGCCTTTCCCTCATCCAATAAGCGGGTCGCCCTGTCGTAGAAGGAGATCAGGTTTGTTCAGGCAGGACCTGCCTTTCATAAACCCATGCTGACTAGGCCTGATCCCCTGGTTGTCCATTATATGACTTGTAATGGCACTCGATATGACCTGCTCCATGACATTCCCTGGCACCGAGGTCAGACTGACAGGTCTATAGTTTCCTGGATCTTCCTTTCTGCCTTTCTTGTAGATGGGTGTCACAGTTGGTACCCTCCAGTCCAATGGGACCTCCCCAATTAGCCATGATTTCAGGTAAATCATGGAAAGCAGCTTGGCGAGCACATCTGCCAACTCTTTCAGCACCCTTGGGTGTAACCCATCCGGTCCCACAGACTTGTGTGCATCCAAGTGGTGTAGCAGGTCTCTGATGACCTCCTCTTCAACTGTGCTGACGTCAGTCTGCTTCCCCTCCCCATCTCCCAGCTCATGAGGCTGGGTGTCCAGGGAACAGCCAGTTCCACTGCTAAAGACTGAGGCAAAGTAGGCGTTGAGCACCTCAGCCTTTTCCTCATCCTTAGTTACCATGTTCCCCTCTGCATCCAATAAAGGAGGGAGATTTTCCCTAATCCTCCTTTTGCTGTTGACGAATTTATAGAAACATTTTTTATTATCCTTAACAGCTGTAGCCAAGTTGAGCTCTAGCTGCGCTTTGGCTCTCCTAATGTTCTCCCTGCATAGCTTCACTACATCTTTATAGTCTTCATGAGAGACCAGGCCCCTCTTCCAAAGGCGATAGATTCTCCTTTTGTTCTTGAGATCCAGCCAGAGGTCCCTGTTTAGCCAGGCCGGTCTCCTTCCCCGCCTGCTTGTTTTTCAGCACACGGGAACAGCCTGCTCCTGTGCCTTTAAGACTTTGCTCTTGAAGTATGTCCAGCCTTCCTGGACTCCCATATCCTTCAAGACAGCCTCCCACAGGATTTTGTTAATCAGTCTTTTGAACAGGTCAAAGTTTGCCCTCCGGATGTCTAAGGTGGCAATTTTACTAACCCCTCTCTTTGTTTCTCGAAGGATCAAAAATTCGATCATCTCATGATCAGTGCACCCTAGACGGCCTCCAACCTTTACTTCCCCCACAAGCTCTTCCCTGTTCACCAGAAGCAGGTCCAGGAGGGCACCTTCCCTGGTCGGCTCACTCACCAGCTGTGTGAGGAAGTTATCCTCCACACATTTCAGGAACCTCCTGGATTGTTCCCCCTCTGCTGTGCTGTGATCCCAGCAGATACCCGGGAGGTTAAAGTCCCCCACAAGAACAGCGGCAAGTGACCGCGAGATTTCTCCCAACTGTTTATAGAAAGCTTCATCCACCTCACTGCTTTGGTTGGGGGGTCTATAGCAGACTCCCACAGCAAGATCTGCTTTATTGGTCCTTAACCTAATCCAAACACTCTCAACCCCATTATGACTATACTTGATTTCTGAGCTCTCATAACATTCTCTTACATACAGGGCCACTCCACCACCTCTCCTTCCCTGTCTATCCCTCCTGAAGAGCTTGTAGCCATCGATTACAGCACTCCAGTCGTGTGAGGCATCCCACCACGTTTCTGTTATAGCTACTATGTCATAGTTCTTGTGTTGCATCATGGCTTCAAGCTCCCCCTGTTTGTTGCTCATACTGCATTCATTGGTATAGATGTACTTGAGAGGAGCTAATGAATCCAACACCTTTTTGTGAGTGTGGGCCCCATTCCCTACCAGACCCTTCTCAGGTGCTTCCACGGTTCCTAAACATCTTTCCCTTCTCTCAAATGAAGTGGCAGAGGGAGAGCCCTCACCAGTCCACCATCCTTCAAGCTTTGGCATGCTTCCCTTGAGCTTGTTCCTAACAGGCCCAATTATCTGGACTTGTTTGGACTTGGAGACTTGTTGTACGCTCCATTGGGGATTTGCGAATCTGAGTCACTTGTCTCCCTCATGAGGTTCCCCCCAGCACCCTCTCTTCACCTGGCACTCACAGCATCCTGCCCGAGAGGTGTCAAGGTCTCAAAGTCATCCAGCATGGCCTGGGCTGTGTGCACCACCTGCATGCTGGAGTTGATGGTGCTGGTCAGGGCTTGCTGGGCTGCAGTCTGCAACACAGGGACAGACTAAGGTACACCAGGGGCTCTGTGTCCAGGCTCAAATATTCAGCTCATGCACCCTCCCACAACGTGGTGTAACACACTGTTGATGACAGTGCTCTAGGCAAGCACCTCCACAAAAGGAGGGTGCACCCAGCAAAAAGGGGGTCTCCCCTCTGCCCCTCCCCCTAGGAAATACTCCAACCCACTGCAAAGCATCTGCTCAGGGTGGGTATGAGCAAGTCCAACAGTTAGGCAGCTCCTAGGGAGCAGATGTAGAGGGACCTTTTTAAATGCTTCTCTGTCTGCAGAGAAGGATGTGGGGGGTGGTGGGGGGACAGGGACACAACACACCACGACAACACATCAACACCAGGCACAGGGCTCTGCTGCAAACAATGGCACTGGTGGGGCTGGCTGGGCACAGTAGCTTGGGGTGGCACAACCTGAAGGAGAGGCTGCGGCTGCCAGTCAGGGGAAAACACCAGGGTGGAGCTCAAGTTTGCAGGAGGACGCCAGCTCAGCCAGGCCAGCAAGTGCACGAGGCCAGTGGCACAGAGCCCCTGTTCTTCACAGAATCACAGAATCATCTAGGTTGGAAAAGACCTTGAAGATCATCTAGTCCAACCATTAACCTAACACTGACAGTTCCCAACTACACCATATCCCTAAGCGTTATGTCGACCCTACTCTTAAACACCTCCAGGGATGGGGACTCCACCACCTCCCTGGGCAGCCCATTCCAATGCCTAACAACCCGTTCTGTAAAGAAATACTTCCTAATATCTAGTCTAAACCTTCCCTGGCGCAACTTGAGGCCATTCCCTCTTGTCCTATCGCTTGTTACTTGGTTAAAGAGACTCATCCCCAGCTCTCTGCACCCTCCTTTCAGGTAGTTGTAGAGGGCGAAGAGGTCTCCCCTCAGCCTCCTCTTCTCCAGACTAAACAGCCCCAGTTCCCTCAGCCGTTCCTCATAAGACCTGCGCTCCAGACCCTTCACCAGCTTCGTTGCCCTTCTTTGGACACGCTCGAGTAATTCAATGTCCTTTTTGTAGTGAGGGGCCCAAAACTGAACACAGTAATCGAGGTGCGGCCTCACCAGTGCTGAGTACAGGGGTAAGATCACTTCCCTGTCCCTGCTGGCCACGCTATTTCTGATGCAAGCCAGGATACCATTGTCAAGCAAACGCCTGGCCGCAGACCCAAATGGACAGGTCTCTGCAAGCCTGACGAGCACCTCTCGGAGTCTGTCCCCTACGGTGGGCATGGGGAGAGCTTACCAGGGGAGGCGTGTGCCCTCAGTGCATCTGGTCACTGGTGATCTGCAGTTGAGACTGCAGCATCATGCCCACCTGTAAGTTTTCTGGTCCTCCAGCCCCTGTCCGCATGATGGCTGGCAGGGCCACTGAGCCCAGCTCCACCTTGCCTACATGGTTAAACTGCTGCTGCAAGACAGTCAACCTGAAACAGAGAGAAATACCAGGTCAAGGGATGCCCACAGCCCCAGCATCAGGCTCTCTGGGAGAGCTGCTGCTGAAGGACTGGCAGTTCTTCCTCCAGACACACTGTGCTGCAAGCTTGGCTGGAGCCCACTCTCCATTCAACTTCTGCTTGGCAGCTAACTTGCTCCTAAAGGACTTACTTCTTTGGAGACACGGAGTCTTCCAGCATGGTGGACTCCTCATCTCTCTCCAGTCCAAAGTGGTCTTTGCTCTTTTTTCTGTGGAGGGAAAGAGAAAACAGGTCAGCCAGCACACACCTCCCAGCCTCCTCCTCCTGCAGCCCAGGCACTACACCAGGACCATGGGGTCCCCCCAGCAGCACTGTGTGCCAATGGCTGTCTGAAGACAGATGGAAGGGGCACCCTGCACCCCTCTCCGGAGAGGAGACGGTTATCGGCACCTGGCTGCCCTTCCCAGCACATCCTCACCTTTTTCAGGATGATGTCAATGTAGCTGGCAATCAGCTGGGCAATCTGTTCCCCCTCTGTCGTCTGCACTGAGTAGTAACCATCCTGATAATCTCCAAAATCCTGCAACAGCACAGCACAGGGTAGCACCGGAGCATAGCACTGGCAGCTATCCTGAGCCCCTCTGGTATGCACTAAGCTCCCAGTGCTGGCCTCCAAAACAAGCCAGGGCTGGGAGAGGCACTGGAGGGCAAGGCTGTCCCACTGCAGGGCAATACCCAAGAGACGGGTTGGTTGGTGTGAGAGCAGACCCCCACAGGGTCACCATCAGGGAGGCCAGGTGGAGGACCAGGGCTGGCCCCTACCAGGGTGAAGCTCTTGGGTCCAGCACTTGATGTTGGTCAGGCTCCACTCCTGAATCACTTCCTTGGTCTTCTCATCCACGCGCATCACGCACTCCTTGGTGATCCCCAACAACTGCAGCACCAGCTTGTTCTTCCCCTTCATCTTCTGCAGGCTGCGACAGAAGGGTTACGGGCTGCCCCCAAGATGGATCCATCCATGCAGAGACCTTTAAGGCCTCCCTTGGCTACCAAACACCCTCAAGGCCACACTTTCAGGTGGTGACAACCATGACATGGGGCTTGGAAATGAGAAAAAGCATGTACCAAGAAGTGAGAAGGCAGCACACAGGGAAGGCCAAGGACAGGCAGATAGTGGGGATGCAGGGAAAACTGAAGCAACGTGGGTTGATGGGTAGCAGCTTAACAACAGATGGAGAGATACTGGAGAATGGAAATTCTGGTCAGGGGAGCCACTGCTCTACCTTGACCAGGAAGAAGGAGACCCTGTAGGTCTTGAGAGAACGGGCAAGTTTCATGTAGCAAACTTTGGCCTCAATCTTGCTCATGTTCCCGCAGTTCTTGGTGGGCCTGTGACAGCAAAGAGAGAACATCACACTAGCTCCATGGTCCCCTGGCTGTGCCACCATCACCCTGTCATTGCCTTTCCAGGCTCTTCCCACCCCACCAGCATCCCCTGCCCCTGCTACAGCATACCTCTGACCCTCTGAGACCTCAGGAGCAGGAGCTGCCTTGTCTGCCCACCTACAGCTCTTATTTCTCACCTGCCAAGCCACTACACGCTGCTTCCAGGGACAAGAATAGCCTCAACCTTTGGCAAGGACGAACAAGAAGCCCAAATCTTAACACCCCTCCCCACATAACATGAAGATCTTGTGCTCCCCTTTCTGCTTGATGTACTCCTTGGGCAGGAAATCCTTGAGTCTGCCAAGAGACAGCCAAGCCAGCTGTTAGTGGCAGAGCCCGAAGCCAGTGCTTGCCTTTGCCTACAAAGAGGCCCAACCCAGAGCCTTGGACAAACCCCTGCCAGGGCACGGGCTGGGAGTTTTTGGGAGCAGGAAGGATGTGGGAGAGGTTGCTGCATTAATGAAAGCTGCCCCAGGAGCCACCCTGCCAAGAGCAGGGTGGAGGTGCTAAGGATGCAGCCTCTCGCATGGCATCAGAGGAGGCTGTACAGTGGGCCAAGGTCCCCCCCCATCAGAAGGGGAGCTGGCTGCATGTCCCAGGAAAGTGCCAGAGGGAGCAGGACAGGGGGCTGGCACCCCTTGCAGCTGGCATGGACCTCCATGCTTGGGGACCATGCTGCAGGGAGGAGAGAGGTCACTCCAGAGACATCTGTATCCTCGAGCACTGTGTGCTGGTACAGTGCTGGGGGATGTTGAGCTGCTTGAGCCGCCTGGAAACAAGCCCGAGGGCTCCCCGGGACACCCACTCCAGAAAGCCTAGCTTGTGCTTCTGCTCATTGTGCGGCCCAAACTGGATCTGGCACTGGTAGCCAGCAAACTCACAGGCTTTGTCAAAGGAGACAGGGTGGGAACCATTAAGGATGTCATCGCGAGCCTGTGTGGGAAGAGAAGACACCACTGTGGGCCAGGCAACCACACAGCCCTGCCACCACTCCCCTCCACACTGGGCAGGACCTGTTTTCCATACAGAAAAGAAATGGCCATGAAAAAGAGGAGGATGTAGGAGCAGGCTGTCCCCTATAGGAACCATCACCATGCCTGGAAGAGGAACAGCAGTAGGACTTCAGGATGGTTCCTACCAGGCAGAGGAGACACGGGATCCCCTGCAGAACTCTAGAGTACACAGAGGGCAGGGCTGGGATTGCCAGCATTGGCTCTTACCCAGAAAACCTCTCCCAGGAGATAACTGGGCATCCTGAAGTGCCTCCTGTAGGTGGCTCCTGGCCAAAACCCTCAGCCACCAGCCCTGGCAGGGGGAAGGCACAGGGCAGCGGAGAGAGGTGCTCCAGGGGGCTGTACCTGCACATAGAGCAGGCTGAGCTGCACAGGATCTTGCAAGTCCACATTCTGGTCAGAGTAGAAGAACTTGTGCCGCAGCAGCAGCGTTTCATTGCTGTCAATGCCTTGCTCACACAGGGTCCGGCCGTGGTCCAGCCAATTCATTGCAGGCAACACCAGGGCGTGAGCAGGGACAGACACCCAGGCAGGGCTGGTCCCAGCCCTGGGGCTGCTCACGCAGAACAAGAAATGGATGTCCGTTTGGTGCATCTCAGCTCTCATCCCTCTGCCCTGGGCCTCCACACAGGAGAGACTCCAAGGAGCATGGGTACACGTCCCCTCGTCACAGTCCTTTCCACTCCCCTACACTGGGTCTTCCCCTTGCAGGGCGAGACCTGCTCCCCTCCCTGCCCACCAGCTCTCCTCCCCACTGCCTTCAGCACAGACTGACCCCATGCCCAGCATGTGCAGGCACATACACTCATCTGTGTGCAACTTCTGCTTGACCATATTCTCATCTTGCAGCAGGGTCTTGTCCTTCTTGAGGGTGCTGGTAACCTCCTCCTTCTTCTCTTCCATAGTCTCCCGAACAAGTGAGTACTCATCCTAGTTGGTGATGCCTGCAGAGGCAGAGCTCAGCACGACATCACTGCCAAATACAGAGCCTTGAGTGACACGGGTGCAGAGTGGTATCCTCTCCCCAGTGTCAGGCACCCCTCAGAAATCCCTGCTGCCAAGCTATCTGCCGCAGAGGTGCTGCCAGTACCCTGGTACCCCCCAACAGATGCTGCCATCTCTCCCCACTTCCCTTCCTCCCTGTTGCTGCTGCCCCCTCCTCTCACCGATCCAGGCACAGATCGTCATGAGCATGTCCACGACTGTTTTGGAGTCATCCACTGTTGCGGGAGGATATCGGACCTGCACAACTCTATGAGAGTTATAACAAGCAAAGCTGTTTATTTTTCCATTAGTACATACTTATGCTCTCACCAAAGCTCTTGCTTCATAATTAGCAAATCAGCAATTAGACAGCTATCAACCTTCTCTCCTATCAGCATAAAACCACTCTAACACGCGCTGTGCAGACCAATCACCTTCTTGTTCACGCGCTGTTCACGCGGCGGTAACTTCTCACAGTTCAGTACTTTTCCACAGTTCAGTGTTGCAGCTGTCCGTTGTTTTTCCCTGCCACCTTGGCACAACTCAGCAGTTTCTTATCTTTCTCCCAAGGCCTGTTTCTCATCAAAGCCTAGCTGTTGATTCAGAGGCTGTGCAGGGCTGACAGGCCGATGTCTCCCACATCTCCCCCTTCTTTGTGTTATAGTTGCACCTGCAAGACTTGTTTCAGAGCTTTATCAATTAAGCTTTAGACAAACTTCAGAAAACACAGCATACATAAACGATTCTACAAAAGGCTAAAAGTAAAACAGCAGTTACAGTTACTAGTTGAAAAGACTAGGACAGTCTTTGACTAAGTATTACAAAATAAGGAAGATACAGCATAGCACACTTACTTAATGGGGTACTAACATTCAGATCCGCAATTGCTGGGGAACCCTGGATGCAGCGAGAATTTAGAGTACCCTTCCTCGCAAACCGGAAATCCTACGCGATGCGTCCATCCGTAGGTGAGGCATCCAAAGTCGCTGCAAGCAGGTCCAGCCTCTAAATCAACAGGCCAAAATAACTGGCAATTTTCTTTGAGCGGAAACATCTGATCTCATCCTCCTGTTGGGTTCGACCCAGAGCCTGGCCACCACTCAAGGGGGAAAACCAAGGGAGTTTCTAATAAGGTTAAACACTTGAGTCCTTAATTCTTAATATTACTAAACAAAGAAAGTTGAATACACACATTCTTATAGCATTTCATCCTTATTAATAACTACATTTTGTCTAAGCTACATCTTTCACTAGTGACTAGTAAGCCTATATATTTCATTAAGGAGTTGCAATTACTGTCAGCATTTTCTCTTAAAAGAGTTGGCAACTGTAGTGTGATTAAGGACAGAGATAGTGTATTTTGTCCCATTGCAGTAGCAAGCATTACCCATACATTCTGCTTAAATGATCAGTCGAAGAGACCGCAAACTGTCGGCACAGGGGCACCCACAGCACCCACAGCCGGCTCCTGAGTGTCCACCAAAAGCTGCCTCTCATGCCTCAGGTGTGGTCGCACACACCTTGCCGGTAACCACCGGGGACCGTGACCTGTGGAGACACAAGCATAACCTATTCCCCAGGTTATTAAAGGATATGGTCCTTCCCAGTTACCACTTTCCATGTTTTTTGCTAACACTTGAGCCTTGCCCTGGACTTCTTGTTGATCTGGTATCTGCGACGAGAAGTGATGCAATATTGATGGCACCTGTGAGACAGGGGAAATGTTTAAAAAGTTCATGGCATATAATGCCTTATTTAGCCTTTTGTGAGGTGTAGATTGATACCCTCCATCTCCCCCGTTTTGTTGTTGCAATAGACGCTTTAGCGTGCCATGCGTACGCTCCACAATGGCCTGTCCGGTCGGTGAGTGGGGAATACCGGTCAGATGCTTGACTCCCCACTGTATGGCAGGACGCAAACACTGCTCCAGAAAAGGTATCAACAGACACAGGTACATATTTTAACGTTCCAAATGCAGCAAAGTGAGTGACGTCAGATTGCCATAATTCTGAGGAGGTGAGTCCCCGAGGGTTGACACCACTAGCTGTTGAAGAGAGGGAGTCCTCTGGTATTCAGGGCAAGTGGCAATGATGTCTTTAGCCTGACGCCTTGATGAAGAAAACTGGTTTTGTATTGCCCTGGCGTTTTGGTGGAAAAAATGCATGTGAAAGCCGAGCTTGGTCAAAGACATTTGTATTAGCCACTGTAACATGTGCATAGTAACCGGAACAATGATACACACAGGTTCCTGACCAGCAAGTAATAGTAGGCACTGCCTACCTTTCATGATCAGTTTGGCAAACATCCAGGCACAATGCAAGGCAGCAGGGCAGGCACCTGCATCACCTCCCCACTGTGGCCATATCTGACTGCAGAGCCAAGGTGGGTACCTGGTGGAAGGACATGGGATGGATGCTCGCCCCATTGCGAAGCATGTAGTAGTCCAGAGCCTTTCAGCATCCAGCCAGATCCCTTTCTTTGGGTCTTCATCCAAGAGGAACAGCCTAAAATCATTGGCTGAAAAACAAGTAAAATTTCTGCCAGGGTAATCCTGAGCAGGACAGGGCCGCCATGATGCCTGCCAGCGTGTGCCCAGGGATGTGCCTCAGCCCAGCACACGAAGCACAGCAGTACTGTGCATGGTGGAGCCCAGCAAAAAGCTGGCAAGCAATCTTCAAGGTACATATTTTACCATAAAGTTATTGTTGGAAGCAAAGTGAAGCAAAGGTCCGCGCGTGGAAGCAAAACAAAAAGAAAACAGATTTATTCTCTACTTCCCATGAACAGGCGATGTCGGGCCTTCTCAGGAAGCAGGGCTCCAATACGCGCAGTGGTTGCCTCGGAGGACCAAGGGTGACCCCACCCCCTTCCTCCTTTCTCCCAGCTTTATACTGAGCAGACATCATATGGTCTGGAATATCCCTTTGGTCAGTTCGGGTCAGCTGTCCTGGTTGTGTCCCCTCCCAAGATCTTGCCCACCCCGTCCCACTGTGGGGGGGAGAAATGTCGGAAAGAGCCTTGGTGCTGTGTAAGCACTACTCAGCAGTAGCCACAACACCAGTGTGCTATCAACACCCTGCCAGCTCCCAACATAAAACACAGCACCATGAGGGCTGCTATAGGGGAAAACCAATTCCGGCTCAGCCAGACCCAGTACAGTCTGGCTTCAAAACAGCAAAAAATCTGCAAAACACACATTTCCTTAACACATGGTGCCCAGAACAAACACAGGATGGGATGGAGATCCAGTGATTTGTGTTGCCATGGCACCAAGGAGGAATGAGAAGCGAGGTGGAGGCCACTCTGTCCCGTTCTTCCACTTTTCTCAAGGAACATTTGACACGACTATGCAGATTTATCTCCTGCTCTTCCCCTTCTCTCAAGGACTGTTTTGCAGAACTCTGTGGACCTTATCTCTCATTCTTCCTCTTTTCCCACAAAACCAGTGCACACCTTGCACCAAGGAATGTGCTGTGTCGTTACTCAAGAAACAATGGCTTGACCACAGTCCCACCCACTCACACATACATACTGAGATAAATACTACCCCTGAGTTTGTATCTAAATCAGAGGGATGATAATCTGATACCAAATCAGAGGGACAGATCGATGGGTTTGTACTCCTCGCCACCACCCCACCCCCCCAGAAGGGACACCTTTTCGTAAGATTTGGGCCCTCGGCTACGCCAAGTGATTACCCAGGAATTAAGTGTGTGTGATTGCAATTGTTTTTGTGTGTAGTGCTATATAGCCAACCTGCAGTTTGTGCATTTATCGTAGGCAATCTCAAAGAATCTGTAGATGTTGCATAGGAACAAACTGTACTATTTGTGAACCTGACTGCTTCTCTTGAATGCCACCGGACCTACAGCACATGGGCTGTTCGTGCATCTGGTGTCAGGCCTATAGTTATGGCCATAATTGGCATAGCTATTAAGAGATAAGTCCAGCCACCCCTAGCCCCTCTAATCTCTGAGGACCGGCTAGAACGCAAGGGGATTCATCTCTTACCAAATTAATTCATTACCTTAAATGCAACAGTTATCTATGGGAAAAAAATCATCTGAAGCATGCCTATGCAATGCCAAACTTGGAACTGACCACAACTGAAGGAAGAGCTTGGAGTTGTGGTTAACAGCTTTCTGAAATCTTCAGTGCAGTGTGTAGCAGCGGCCAAAGCAAGGTAGTAAAATGCTGGGCATCACTGGGAAGGGTGCTGGGAACTTGTCTATAAAACCTAGGCACATCCACACTGAGTACTCCATGGTGGTGTGTTCTGCACCTCCCCAGGATACAGTGGAGCTTGAAAAGATAGAGAGGGGCAACTTAAATGATAGAGCCTTGGTATGAGTGACTAAAGATGCTGGGACTCCTCTGGGGAGGAGACTGAAGGAGGATGGGATTGAAGCTTACAAGGTATGTTGGGTTTGTGTGTGGTGGGGGTTTTTGGTAGCAAGGGAGGGGGCTACGGCAGTGGCCCCTGTGAGAAGCTTCTTGAAGCTCCCCCAGATCCAAGTTGGACCCGCCTCTGCCGAAGGCCGAGCCAATTAGTGATGGTGGCTGCGCCTCTGTGATAATGTATTTAAGAAGGGGAACCTGGGAGGAGGAGTAGGAGTTATGAGGAGGACACC
Source organism: Strix aluco (assembly GCF_031877795.1). Lineage (NCBI taxonomy): Eukaryota > Metazoa > Chordata > Aves > Strigiformes > Strigidae > Strix > Strix aluco. Next base: position 6,565,706 of record NC_133970.1, read on the forward strand.
TATGCAAACACTGAGGTCAGTGGAAGAAAGGAGAGAAGAGGGGGAGGTGTGCTGGAGCAGAGATTCCCCTGCAGCCCATGGTGAGAGGGCAGGCTGTGCCCCTGCAGCCCATGGAGGTCACTGGTAAAGCAGATGCCCACCTGTAGCCCATGGAGGACCCCACACTGGAGCAGGTGGCTGCGCCCAAAGAAGGCTGGGACTCTGAGGGAAGCACTGGGAGTATTGGAACACATATGAGGGACCCACGCTGGAGCAGTTCATGAAGAGCTGCAGCCTGTGGGAAGGACTTATGTCAGAGAAAGTTTGTGGAGGACTGTCTCCTGTGAGAGGGACCCCATGCTGGAGCAGGGGAAGAGCGTGAGGGGTCCTCCCCCTGAGGAGGAAGGAGAAGAGGGACTGACCGCAACCCCCATCCCCTGTCCCCCTGCACTGCTGTAGGGGGAGGAGGGAGACAAATCGGAAGCAAAGCTGAGCCCAGGAAGAAGGGAGGGGCAGGGGGAAGGTGTAGGTGTTTTTAAGATGTGGTTGTATTTCTCACTGTCCTACGCTGTTAAGTGTTGTTGTTAGTGTCCGAATTAAGTTGATGTTCTTTTTTTTCCCCTAATGAGTCTGTCTTTTGCCCATGACCGTAATGGGTGAGTCATCCCTCTCTGTCCTTATCTCGATTCCTGAGCCTTTTGTCTTATTTTCTCCTTCCCATTCCTGTGGAGAAAGGAGTGAGTGAGCAGCTTCGTGGTGCTCAGTTGTCCGCTGGGCTCAAACCGTGACACAAGGTCTCAGAAGTGGTGAGAAAGTATAGAAGTGCTGTTCACCAAATCCTACTCCCTCAGGGCTGGAGTACCCAGTGAGAGTGCTTATGATGATGCCCAGGCAGTGGCACCCTGGCTTGGACCCACAGGGATGGCCCCGTCTTCTTGCTGCAAGAGGCTAGGAGCATGCATGGCTTTGCCCTGGGAAAGGTCCTTCTCCACCTTTCCAACAACCCCATGCCACAGGCTGTCTTAGCTCGCTGGTAAGTTTATAATGAGTCATCTCCTTGGCAGCTCTCTGCAGGGAAGGGACAAATTCCTGAGGCACTCTGCTCCTGCCTGGCTAGCGCTGCTGTTAGGATCCTACTAAACAGGGAGCAGAAAAATCACTGAGGCTTGCCTTTTTTTTTTTTTTTAATAAAAAACAAAAGCCGCTATTTTCAAAGCAAATTCTAAAAGGATAATTCTAAAGCACTGAAAACTGAGCAGCTTGCCCCAGATCCATAGCTTGGGCAGGGAGAGGTGCTTCCTGAGACAGAGCAAGAGTAGGACTGGAAACCTACACTGAAGTTCCCCCCCAGTCCAAAGGTCACCAAAAAACAGGGCAGCTCAAAAACGGACAGCCCCACCCCCCCACCCCCCCCCCCCCCCAAGTGCCACCGGGTAAGGAGAACAAAGAAAAATAACAGCTTCAAGGAACAGATAGGAAAAGAAAAGCCGTGAGCAACTGAAAAGGAACTTGGGAATAAGCAGTTCCCTTTAAGGCTTTCCCCTTGCCTTTTTTTTTTTTTTATAAGCAGGCTGGCTCACACCTGGGAGTAGGAAACGCAATGCTCCTTTACAGCTCCGCATCCACATAAACATCCAGTCCCTCTCTGAAACCGAAAGCCATGATCCGCCAGACAGCATCCCAGAAGCCAGCTGGGCACCACAAGAGAAGGCATTTCCTTTCATCCATGATGAATTTGCAGCTCCTGAATGCCGCCACACTCCTCCTCCTCTTCCCACAACTGCTGACCTCATGTTTGCTGCCTTCCTGATGCATGGCTCTCTTCTGTTGCAGACCCTCTTTCAGAGGTGGCAGGGACCCAGGAGAGCCCCCAAGACCATGTCCCAGTACTCCAGGCCCGCCCCCCCCATGACGGGGACAGGCCACATCCGTTTGGGCATGAATTGCATCATGACCTCATGGGCCATAAGCTTATTTTTGAGCCTTGGGGCAGGAGGGAGATATTAGAGCTGAGAAAGTTTAGCAAGATAATGGAGCACCAGCACAGAGTCAGTCAGAGAGCTGCTGGGGGGGTACAGACCTGACAAAAGACTATATATTCCCCAAGAAAGGAAAAATTAACTTATATGGTTTATTAATGCTCACTACGACAATGTCCTGGGTTTGTGTGTGTGGTGGGGGGTTTTGGTAGCGGGGGAGGGGGCTACAGCAGTGGCCCCTGTGAGAAGCTTCTTGATGTTCCCCCGGCTCCAAGTTGGCCCTGCCTCTGGCCAAGGCCGAGCCAATTAGCGATGGTGGCCATGCCTCTGTGATAACATATTTAAGAAGGGGAACCTGGGAGGAAGAGTTGCGAGAACATCTATTCAAACACTGAGGTCAGTGGAAGAAAGGAGAAGGGGGAGTGAGGTGCACTGGAGCAGAGGCCCCCCTGTATGCCGTGGTGAGAGGGCAGGGCTGCCCCCCCCACTACCCATGGAGGTCTATGGTGGAGCAGAGATTTGCCTGTGGAGGACCCCACACCAGAGCAGGTGACTGTGCCCAAAGAAGGCCGGGACTCTGTGGGAAGAAGCAGCCCTCACTGTTGTAGTTTGGCACTGGGAGGATTGCTACACCAGAGCAGCTAGGGAAACGCTGCAGCCCGTGGAAGGGACTCATGTCGGAGAAAGTTTGTGGAGGACTGTCTCCTGTGAGAGGTAGACCATACTGGAGCAGAGGAAGAATGCCATAAGTTCCCAACCCCCTCCCCCCCCCCCCCCCCCCCGAGGTGGAAGAAGTGGCAGGACTGATCGCGCCGCCTATTCCCTGCCCCTTGCACTGCTGGAGGGAGGAGGGAGAGAGATTGGGAGCAAAGCTGAGTCTGGGAAGAAGGGAGGGGTGGGGGGAAGGTGTTTTCAAGATGTGGCAATGCTTCTCACTGTCCTACTCTGTCTGTTAGGTGGTGGTGGTGTTAGTGTCTGTATTAAATTTATGTTCTTTTTTTCTTCCCCTAATGAGTCTGTCTTTTGCCCATGACTGTAACGGGTGAGTCATCCCTCCCTGTCCTTATCTCAATTCCCAAGCCTTTTCTTTATTTTCTCCTTCTCAGTGCTGGGGGGAGAAGGGGGGGGTGAACAGCTGCATGGTCCTCAGTTGCCCTCTGAGCTCAAACCACGACTGTGACTGTTTAAACCCACCTAGTCCTGCCTAGTGGTGATGAATGCAAGTAGGAGAGAGAAGCACAGACAGAAAGGGCAGCAGTCTCAAAGAGCTTGACGAATAGTTCACTTCCAAATGTGTTTTCCTACCTCCCAAGCTCCCAAATTTCTTCTGGGGTGTCAAGGAGGAAGCCCAAGGAGCTCAGCCCCTCACCTCAACCAGGCAGAAGGACTTGGACCTTGCTCCCCCCACCCCTCTGTGCCAGCTGGGAAAACCCAGACAGGCATGAGGACAAGAGAGGAAAGAGAAGCTGGTGAAATGCCAGGATCCAAGCTGAGGTGGCCCTGGCACACCAGACAGCTCCACGGCAGACTTACGCTGTCCCATCTGGGCCTCAGGCACCTGCTCGCGGATCATCTAGCAGGCATCATACACCATGGTAGAGGGCTCAAACTGCATTGTCTTCATCATGTTGCCAATGCTGATCTTCATCAAGAGGGCAACCATGGTGGTGGCTCAGCTGTCCCCACTCCTGTGTCACCTTCTGGAGGAGACAGTCAGGTTAGCTCTGACTGCTGTTCCCGCATGGTCCCCTCCGATGCACAGTGTCCTTCCTCTTCCTCTGGCAGCACCTCTGCTCCCCAAAAGCTGGGACTTGGCTTCTAGCAGCAAGCAAGGGCTGCACCCCACGCTGGTGAGACCATGAGGGAGTCCTGCTTTTCAGCCCTGTGCTGACCCCAGGGTCACTGGCCAGCATCAGGACCCTTGTCTCCCTGTCCCAAGGTCCCAAAGCTGATTTTGCTCACATGCAGTGATTTGCAGAAAAAGACTCTACAACTCGAATAGAGTTATACAACAGGTATGTTTACTCCAGCCAGGGTGCAAGGGGATTTCTCCACAAAGCTTGCACACCCACCGCACATTTTACCAAAAACTTATCGAGTGTGGATATACATATTCATTGGATTACATAACACAAACATACACATGCATGAGCAAGGCTGGGTTAGTTCTAGAGGCTGGTGTCAGCAGTTTATGTTCTCTTTGCACCTGTGCATTGCCTCCTGGGAGGTGTCTTCGCGGGGGGGGGGGGCTTTGGGAGGAAGGCTCGTAGTCTTTCTCACCTTGTTTTTTCCCCGGAGCATGCGCAGATTCTCTTGGCCAATTTCTTGAACAACAAAAATGTTTTTCAGCCGGTTTACTCATCCTATCTTATTTAAGGGAACCAATGAAACTTCTACAATCCGTATATGGCTATCTTTACTCATTACCGAGGCCCAACTAGTTAGAGCACACCTGTTCCTCAAGGACAAAACCATGATATTTTGCTGAACACTGCAGTTCTTGGTAGATTTTCACAGTAAACTGTTTTGTTTTGATGGACACAGTAGTCCTTGGTAAAATTCCACAGAACAGTCTGGGCAAGCAGGATTCTTAGCAATATTAAAAATTACTATAAGTAATACTATAACTTGCTATAAGTAAGTAAATAAGTTGCTAAATGGTTTTCTATAAGTAAATAAGTAAATAAGTCTTAAAACAAGTAATCATTTCTCTGTATCAGCAGGAGCAATGGCAGCTGGTACTCAGCAGCAATGTTACCAGCAAGGAGGAAGCAGGAGCACATGATGGTATCCTGATCCAATGTCGCGGGAGGTTTCAATACGATCCCAAGAGCGAGATTAAGACACAAACGAGGTCAAATGCTGTATACCGAAAACAGGTTTTTATTATTAGAGAAGTGGAGAGGGGTAGCGATAGGACAGAATGGAAGGAAAAGACAGAAATAAAGCAAGGATGCGGGATAGGGCTGCAAGAATAGTCACCACCATGGATCCAGCGGCATCCCGTTGGTCCTCAGTCTTCGTGCACACGGATCTGGCTTCAATGGTAGATGCACACTGAGCAAAATTTTCTGCTGCCTTTTTAAGTTCATCGTATCTGCTGATTAACATATCTGCTCGCCTTTAGGTTTTTTTTCCTCTGGTCCAACAGGTTTTGTTGCATCTGGCTTCAGGGCAGGAACGTTTGCCTCCTGTCAGTTCATTAGCCATGCATGTATGGGGTCTGGCCTACACAATAGAGCCACAAATGGCTACAGGATGGGGCCAACTCAGCACACCTCTGCCCCTTTGAGGCTTGTCTAAAGAGTCAGGACAATGCAACCCCAAAGAAGTGGGGGGGGTGCATCCTTCAATACACTCCCGCTTCTCTGGGCGACATCCCCCAGACCAATTCACAGGCTGAAGCAGCTTCTCTTGGAGGTTTGCACAGACACAAGCAAGCTTTGAGGCAGTCATAGGACATTTCAGTCTCTCACAGATGGAAGGAGTTATAATTAAACCTGCCATAACACAGAAGCTGCAAGAGGAAAACCAAGCTTTGACCAGGAGCTGGTGGGGCCCTGCCCCGGCTATCAGGGCCCCCCACGTTGCCAGCAGATGGTGCTGAGCTGGCAGCCTGAGCACAGAGGGACCTGGAAGGATTGAAAAGCCTGAAGTTGCTCGGGGAGGTGAGATAAGGGCACCAGGCACCAAACCCACCCATTAAAAATAATTACCTGACGAAAGCACCAGTCACGCCAAGTACCATGTTGGCACTTGGAAACTGGGGTTTATGGCAGCAGCTGCAGCACAAACCCAGGGCAGGGGAGCCCATGTGAAGGGCTATGTGCAGGAGAGCAAGGGACCCAGCTGCTGCAGCTCTTGCTGCAAGGGCACACGAGACCCGCATCACTCCATCTGAAATGGGCCCCAAGCTGGGTTCAGTTTGAAGGATCACCTTCAAGCTTGAAGGACTGCATAGATCAGCTTCAGAGCAAGCGCCACTCAACAGGGCTCCAAAACACCGGGTTTAATAACACCTAATTAGAATGATGAGCAAAATTGGAAAGAAATAACAAAGGAAGGTTGCAAATAATCCCCCCTACTTGCCTGCTGTGGCTTGTAGAGTGAGCCCTTTCCTTTGGGTTTACCTGCTGTGCAGCAGCTTCAGTGCTTTCCCAAGTTGCTGCATGTCTTTGAGATTAGGAGCTAGGAAATTAAAATAGGATATAGAAATTAAGCACTCAAGAAATGAAGGTATAACTTAGTTTAGAGATAAAGATGGAAGACTTAGAGATCAGGCTAGGGGCTAGAGGCCCATTAGTTAAAAGATAACTAAGATTGAATAGGATAATAGATCATAGTCGATGGGCCAGAGAGCAGAACAATATGGAAACCTTGATTAATGGAAGCTGTGAGGGAACGCTTCCTGATGGAATAGGAAGACAGCCCTAAAAACTGGTCAAAACCCACCCTATAGTCCGGCCCAAGTCCAGGAGGTTACAGAGACTGCGCAAGAAACAGAGGTAAAAGGTTCAACAGTGAGGAAGAGGAGCTACTTCATCTCTGCGACCCCAGCCCATGACCACCGGGACACACTGCGTAGACGCGACTAGGAGGAGACCGGGGTAGAACATATGAAAAAGACTTTCAGGCTCATTGTGAGAAACGCTCAGTTGCCAATTATCAGCGGCTCAGACAGGATGCGGTGTGAAGCACTCTTTATTACGTTCTTGCAAGACCGGGCGCCCCATCAGGTGGACGCACCTAACAGCCATCGTGCAATGGTTTATATCCCTTTCTCCCGACCGCGAGTTCCCTCCCCTGATTCCTCATTGGCTGAGTACTACAGGGTGTACAGACTTCCCGAACCGCCTACCGATACGCCCCTTCATGTATGTGTTCATACGTCGCATGTTCATGGAAATGAACCTTGGCTTTCTCCAGGGCGGAGAAGTTAATATGCATGAGCTCATCACGCAAGCGTACTAAGAAGGAAAAGTTCGAAATTCAGGTTCCCCAAGTCTTTCGGTATCTGCATCCATCTAAAGCCAGTTCCAAGTACTGGGTCATCACAGTTGACAAAAAGACCACTTGCCTTCTAGCCCTAGGCCAGGGATTTCAATGGTTGTGAATTGCTCTTGTTGATTGCTTTGGTGAATCGCTCCTGCCCTTCCCATCAGGCTTATTATGCGACAACATCATTCTTTCCCTTACAATTCCCCCCTGTTTTTATTTATACTCTTGTTGCTTTTCGCATATTCTCAGAGTATTGTTCTATGAACATTTTTCGAGTGTTGAAAACATGATTTCACATCTTTTCTCTGATGACAAGTCACCTCTTGCATCTTCATCTCCTTCTTCCTCTAGTAACAGCATCTTGCCAAGATAGGGGGGTGGTTCCAGAGGCATCTGTTTTGACAAGGCGGTTTCAATGAGACGCTGGACCAATCCTTGGACGCAAGGGATTATGTAGCATCCTACGGAGACAGTGGAGAAAGTAGGTGGTATCTTGACATCCTTGTTCTTCCCCAGTCCGCACATGCGCAGTAGAGTCTCTCGAACTTTCCCGGGCTTTCTGGTGTTGCTGGGGGCTTCTGACAGGGGTCCCTCCAGTACTTTTCCATTGCGCAATAGCAGTCCATAGGAGTCTGTGTGTACAGAAAAAGAACTCCGAACCATTTTAAAAACAAAACCACAGTAAATCTCCTTTAACTTATGTACATGGCAAAATACCAGCAGCATACCTGCTCCTCACATTAAAGTCACTATATTTTTAACACGAATCACCACCATATTCTTCACAATCCCTCGCATTTTATTAAATCGATTCATGTTTGCGTTTATCCCTTGAATGACTGAATGAATCAATTTAATAAAACATGGAATCATACATGGTATAAACATTAGGGCAGCAAATGTACACAACAGATAAAATCAAAGCTGTTTTACCCACGGTGTTCCAGGTAACCAGGACCATAGATTGCCATTCCAGCCATTCCACATTTGCTATCTGTGATGGGGAGGCGGTATAGAGACCCACAGCCAGCTTGATAATCCCAAAGGTCCCCCACAAACCCAGCAGTGACTTAAATTGAAGGTTTTACTTATAGTCTTTGTTAATAAAACAAACTCATTATTTTCAAAGGGGTCATATGAGTTGGTAGCATTTTGACTCTTTTTAGCCATTATGAGGCTAACATACACAGTGAGGAGAAAAAGCCAGCTACCATAGTGAGGTCCGGTATGGCACATTTTTCTGTTTACCCCTGGACCCATTGGGTTGCTGCCAACGGTCGGGTTCGTGTCTTCTTAACAGCAAAAATGGAGGCCAATCCGGTCTTGCCCTCACTTGGACTTATCCTCAGCTTTTCCCTCACTCCCTTTTACTTTTTTTTTTTTTTTCTAATTCCTTTGTTCAACTGATCTATGTTTTTATGCAAAACAGTCTAAAACCGAAAATCATAGATATTACAACTTTTTAACATATGTACATACACACAGGGTTCATGTAGACGATTCAGGATCTCACTACTATCGGTATCACTCAGTCTGTTTTAATAAGTCCAGTCTTATTTTAGCTCCATCGTATTCGAAGCTTCAGATCTCCAGGTGCTGACACGATCTTCTAATTGGGTTCACCTGTAACTGGTCCTTTTACCCTGGAAATATGAGTCCATCCTCTTTCAGCAGTTCTTACAGCTGTCTCCATAGTCAATAATACCAGGAATGGTCCTTCCCATCTAGGAGATAAGCTTTCCTCCTTCCAAGTTTTGATCATTACTTTATCTCCAGATTGTATTTTGTGTACTGCAAATCCTAAAGGAGTTGTCTGGGCTAACATTCTTTTTATTCTTAATTCTTTTAGGTTTTTCTCAATAGTTTTAATATATTGTTGAATCGTCATGTCTTCTATTAATGGATGCCCTAAAGGCATACCTTGGGAATATGGCATCCCATATAACATCTCAAAAGATGAGAGTCCTGTCTCTGAATTTGGCATAGTCCTAATATGAAGTAAGGCTAAGGGTGTTATATGTTGAGAAAACGAGACCAAAAGTTTCCAACCCAATCAGAATTTATTATAATTTCAGCAAGCAAAGTTAGCGAGCAAAAATCAGCGCTGGGCAGCCGGGGAGTCTCCGCTCCATCAACGGCGCCACTCTTCCCTTTTTACAGTCCCTTTTTATATACAGTCTTCTTCCCGGTTGACGTAGTTTCTTTCGGTATACTCTGCACATGTTCGTTTTGCTACTAGGGGGTCGCAGGGATGGAGGTTCTCAATCTTCCTTATTCGATCCTCTCAATATCTGGGTGGAGACTTGACCTGTGGGGGCTGATTAAGCAGGCCAAACGACATCTGGGTGGAGACCAGACCTGTGGGGGCTGATTAAGCAGGCCAAACTACATCTGGGTGGAGACCAGACCTGTGGGGGCTGATTAAGCAGGCCAAACGACATCTGGGTGGAGACCAGACCTGTGGGGGCTGATTAAGCAGGCCTAACAGTATCTGGGTCTCACCCACCAAGAGGCCCCCAGCATATCCTGCCAAGCAAACAAGCACTTTATCCTGCTGACATTTTAGTGAACAAACCCACCCAATCTATCACAATCCCCCCTTTTCTATTTCTTAATTTTGTTCACTAAACCTTTTTAATTCTTGTTGACTCAAATTCAAGCTTTCTTCCATTTCCATATCTCCTCGGAGTGGTTCGTATTTAGCTCTAACAAGCATTAAGTGTGCAGCTTCCAAGCGACTTTTTACAATTGTAATTAGTTTGTTAAAAATGCATGGTCCAAAAGTTAATCCCAAAATAAGCAACAGCAGAGGGCCAGCTATAGTCGAAAGCAAAGTTGTTAGCCAAGGGGAATAATTGAACCAGGATTCATACCAGCTCTGTTGAGCCTCTCTTTCCCATTTCCGTTGTTCTAACCTCTTTCGTAACTCAGTCATTGTATCAATTGTTACCCCTGTATGGTCTGCATAAGTACAACATTCTTCCTTGAGTGCTACACATAATCCTCCTTGTTGTAGTAATAAGAGATCTAATCCCCTTCTATTTTGCATTACTACCTCAGATAAGGATCTTAATGACTTTACCAATCCATCAATCGCTAGCTCAATTTTACCCAGATCTTCGTCTACTGTTACTCGGAGTGCCTTCATTTCTTTTTGATTGTTTACTAAGGAGGCGATTCCTGTTCCTGCGCCTATGCCACTGATGGTGAGAAGAGTAGCAATGGTAAGGACAGTGATTGGTTCTCGTTTTACTAAATGATGTTCAGGGGTTATATGCTGATCATAAATATATTCGCTAGGATGGTAAGTAATACGTGGTATTATTGATACCTGAATGCAGTATTCACTGCTTTCGTTAAATGCAACAAGAGATATACACGGGGTGATCCCAATGTTTGAACATATCCATTTCGTATTAGCGGCGGGAATCAGCCACTGTGCAGGTCTCTTGTTTTTTGATATTTTTGCTCCACAGAGATGCATTTTATGGGTGGGGACCTTTCCAATGCATCTCCCTTTACCTGTTACTTGGGACAAAGTGAGTCCCTGTGTCTGGTCCTTTCCTTTTTTCCATATGCACCGTGCAGGGTTAGTTCCATTTACTCTTTTAGCTTTAGCAGTCATTCCTACAGCCTCATAAAAAGGTGGCCTAATATTATAACATAACCAACAGTCTTTCGTTAACTCAGGTTTGGTTTTGTTTAGTATCCCATAACTAGCTTGCATAATTTTCCATAGAGTACTATATCCATATATATTGATTTCAGAGGTCAAATTAGTGGGTTGGGTATACTTTCTCTGGTAATTAGTGGTATTGTTTTTAACATTAATAGTAGAAATTGCCAGATTTGGTCCAATGGGTTCTGGGGTTTCATTAGGTGCAATTTCTTTCTTAATTGTTATAAGATTTCCCCGATCTGCTCCAGGTTCCCAATGTCTAATTCCCCAGGTTCTTCCCAGGATCCACCCTGAGTCTTCTGTTTTTTTTATATTAATATATATATATGAACATGTTCCTTTAGAGAGCATCTCTCCTGAGGGACCTTTCCAAGGTGGTGTACACCCAGCTGGACCAAATCCTACTTTAAGATACTGATCTGGTCCCCCTCCTGGAGCCCAATCAGAAGCGATAGTTTCACAGCCCCAATAGGCACAAAAATAATGGCCAGGGTAATTACAATATGGTTTCCTTCGGTTGGAACTAGGACACATGTAAAATCCTGTTAAATTCAAAATTTAACACAGTGGTCTATTCCCGTTAGATCACACAATCCCACAATGAAGCTTGGAGCCCCTGGTACAGTTGATGTACGTAAGATTTTACCATCTAATCTGGTTAGGGACCATTTAAAAGGTTGGTGTGTTTCCAGTTCTGCAGTACAATAACTTAATTTTAGCCATAACAATATTACAATTATGATATGCAAGGTTTGAGATGATGTTCCCCTGTATACCAGATTCCCTCTGCGTTGATTCCTGTGAAATGCAGACAGGGTTAAAAGTATGTTATTCACCCATTTTTCTTTACCAATCCCGTGGTAATTCTGCCAGCATCTCAGCAACGCTCCAGTTGGACGGCTCCTTCCTCCACAGTCGTCTTTCCCTCTGCCTCGCTCGTCGACTCGGGTGCTTCGAGCCACGAGGTGTACCATCTTCTCGGCAGCAAGGATGTTCTTCAGGAGGAAACGCTCGCCGTCTAAGATCCTGTCTCGTAAAATAGGATCTCCAATTTGTATGTTTAATTTCAGGAACGTCACAGCGGACTTTACTGATGAGCTTACGACAGAGGCTCTCAGTGATTTCCGCTACAAAAGGCTTTGGTTCATTCGGGTGATAACAATAAAAATTTGGTTCAATTCCTTTTGTAAATATATCCCACCATTCTTTTGAGCCCGAGGTTAATTCTCCTTTAAATATTTTGCAGGTTAATGTCCAATTAGTGATTTCCCTTTGCAATTTATAACAGGAAATGCAAACCTCTCGGGGAGGGTATCCTTTAACACAATGAGTCCACCACCTTTCCTTGCATACCTTACAGGTATAACATACAAAGGGATGACAATTACAGTACTTATTTCCACACCTTATTTTAACATCATCATTACTTATAAGTCCATCATCTAAGTAATAAGGGTTAGGTAAATACTCAATCCTGTAAGGGTCCAAGTCCATTAAGTCCTCTGGAATTTTAATTTCAAGTCTCCAACCGGGCTGGTGATTTTCCACGAAGAGTTAGTGATAGGTCCTTTTATTAAGCGGGCATGGGTCCAACCTCGTTCAGCAGTTCGGACAGCAGTCTCTGTGGTAAGCAATACAAGGTAAGGTCCGTCCCATTGAGGGGTTAATGATGATTCCTTCCATGATTTAATTAATACCCAGTCTCCTGGCTGGATTTTATGAATAGCCAAGTCCAGAGGAGGTCTTTGCACCACCATTCCCTTTTTCCATAATTCATTTCGATATTTCATTAAGTTTATAATATAGGAGTTTAATTTCTGGTCTCTCACTCTAGGATGGTCTTGGGGTTCCTCTAAATCATAAGGCATTCCGTATAGCATCTCAAAAGGTGAAATCCCAAGATCAGCCCTAGGTCTAGTTCTCAAATTAAGTAGTGCGAGTGGTAAACACTTCACCCAGGATAACTGGGTTTCCATCATTAGTTTGGTGAGCTGTTTCTTAATTTCTGCATTCATCCTCTCTACTTTCCCCGAACTTTGGGGATGCCATGGTGTATGATGTTCCCATTTTGTTCCCATTGCCACCAAAACCTCCTGTATTATTTTAGACACAAAGTGGGGACCTCGATCTGAGTCAATAACTTCACTCATTCCATATCTTGGTATTATGTTTTCCAACAGTATTTTTACTACTGTGTGAGCAGTTGCTCTAACAGTGGGGAAAGCCTCTACAAAATGAGTTAGGTGGTCTACTATCACTAGCAAATATTTATATCTTCCCACTTTTGGTAGCTCAGTAAAATCTATCTGAATGTTAGCAAATGGTCTGTGGGCAAGCTGTCTGCCACCCAGTGGTCTTTAACTTGGGTTTTATTGACCCTTTTGCAAATTAGGCAGTCTTCTACTACTCGTTTTGCCAAATTATATATTCCAATGCTCATATATTTAGTAGCAAATTGGTCTACTAATGCTTGTACTCCCCAATGAGTCTGATCGTGAAACCTTTGCAAAGTTTCTAGTGCAAGTGTTTTTGGTAGAATAGTTCTCCCATCGGGGAGATTCCAATGTCCCTCCTGGTTTTCTTTTACGCCCATCTCCTTTAATTTAGCTTTCTCCTGCAGGGTGAAGCTATACAATCTGTATTTCTTTACCTCTGAGGTATCGTGGCTAAGAGTATCAACTGGGGTCCAGTCTTTTAGGGCCGCTCTTTTTGCTTCTCGGTCAGCTACATTGTTTCCCCTATTTCGGATATCCACTCCTTTTTGATGTCCCTTTAGATGTACCACTGCAATTCCTTTTGGACCCCATAGAGCTTTTAATATCTGCACTATTAATTCCTGATGGATTATGTCCTTTCCCTGTGAATTTATTAATCCTCTTTCTTCCCATATTTTCCCAAAGGTATGCACTACTCCATATGCATACTTAGAGTCGGTAAATATAGTTCCTACTTTATTTCTTAGATATTCCAAAGCTCTTAGCACTGCATATAATTCACACGCCTGGGCTGACCAGGAATGATTTAATGGTCCTGATTCCAATACTTTGAGATTTGGTCCTTTAATAATTGCATATCCTGATTTTCTTTTCCCATTCACTACTCGTGACGAGCCATCCACAAATAATTTTTCTCCTTCTCCTAGTTCTTCCTCTTCCAAATCTGGTCTAATTTTAGTTTGACTTTCTATGGTTATGAAACAATCATGTATCAACTGTGAGTCCCAGGGTTCTCCGTACAGGAACTGGGCTGGATTCTGGAGGGTTGTGACTTCCAGGGATAGTTTTGGGGAATCAATCAATATTCCTTCATATTTTAAAAGCCTGGAATCTGTGACCCATTTTTCTGCCTTTTGTTGCAAGATGCCCCGAATGTTATGAGGCGATAAAACCCTTAATTCTCCATTAAAAGTTATTTTATTTGCTTCTTCTACCAGGAGTGCAGCTGCTACTACTGCTTGTAGGCAGGTGGGCCAACCCTTGCTAACCGGGTCTAGTAACTTAGACAGATATCCTACTGGTTTCTTTTTCCCTGCCCAGTCCTGGGTAAGGACTCCATAGGCAGTTCCCTCATCAGTATTAACAAAGAGGGAAAAGGGTCTTTTTAGGTCAGGTAAGCTTAGTACTGGGGCAGTTATAAGATCTTTTTGCAGTCGTTCCAAATGTTGTTCATCTTCCATGGTCCATTTTAGCAGGTTATCCTGGCTCAATTTATTATACAAAAATTTTACTTTGCTGCTATAATTTTCAATCCATTGTCTGCAATACCCGACCAGACCCAATAATTGTCTTATCTGCTTTTTATTTGTAGGAGGGGGTATTGACAATATCCCTTTTATTCGTTCGGAATCTATTCTCTTTTCTCCTTTTGATAAATAATGCCCCAGATATTTAACTTCTTCTTCCACAAATTGTAGCTTGGATCGTGATACCTTCAGTCCCTTTAGAGCCAGGAAGTTTAATAATTTAATGCTTTCTTGCCTTACTATTGCTTCCTCCTTTCCTGCAATTAAAAGATCATCCACATACTGGATCAAGATGGTATTTTCATTTACCACATATTCTTGGAGAATTTTCTCCAATGCTTGCCTGAATAAATTCGGTGACTCGGTAAATCCTTGAGGTAAGACCGTCCACCTTAATTGCTGTCGACGGTGGGTTTCAGGATCTTCCCATTCAAAGGCAAAATAATTTCGGCTTTCCTCACTCAGGGGGCAAGCCCAGAAGGCATCTTTTAAATCAATTACACTATACCAGTGATTTTCTGGCCCTATCCTACTAAGCAAGGTATAAGGATTAGCCACTATGGGGAATCGAGTTACGGTTCTTTTGTTAATTTCCCTTAAATCATGCACTAATCTATAAGACCCATCTGATTTCTTTACGGGTAGGATGGGAGTGTTAAAGGGGGACATACATGGTTCTAAAAGGCCTTTTTCAAGTAACCTTTCAATCTCAGGCTTTAACCCCCACTTTCCTTCTGGTGGAATTGGATATTGTTTGATTCGTATAGGTACCTCCGGATTAATAATGGTTACTGAAAATGGAGGTATCTGTAGCTTACCAATCGTTTCTGGGGTATACCATACCTCTGGGTTAACTTCCTTTTCATCTTCCACTCGAAGGGGGCATAACCTAATCTTTAGTTCTTTATTTTTTACTTCCAAATTAATTCCTAATTCTATTATTAGATCTCTACCCAATAAATTGTAATCAGCCTCAGGGACTAATAATAATGATCCCATCCCAAATTTGGAATGTGTTTCAAATACTATATTTTTGATAATGGGTACTTCAAAGGGTTCTCCCTTGGCTCCTATAACTTGGGCCGTTTCAGATGATACTTTACAGCCCTGGGGCATTATCTGGATAGTGGATCTTTCAGCCCCTGAATCTACCAGGAACTCGAATTCCTGTTGCTGGGGACCTACCTTAACTTTTATCAAGGGCTCCTTATGTTTTTGGGTCCCCAGCAAATAGAGCCCCTGACATCCCTAATCTTCCTTGAACATTCTTTCGTCCTGCAGCCGCTTCCTGCATTCCCTTTTTATGTGTCCTCGGGCACCACAATAGAAACAGGTGCCCTGTTCTCTTCGTCATATCATTCCTTCAGTTTTTTCTGTCCTGAATCTGGGGTTTTCTTTTAGGAAATCCCCATATTTTCCTAGTGTACGAGGAGGTGTCTGATTCCTTGGGCCTTTTTGTCCCTCCCGGACAGCTGCCACCATCATCCTGACTTGCTTCTTATGATTTTCGTCATCCCTCCGGACGTACACTTTCTGAGCCTCTCGCAATAACTCATCTAACCCCCGGTCCTGCCAGTTGTCCATCTTTTCTAATTTTTTTCTTATGTCATCCCAAGATTTGGCTACAAATTGAGTTTTCAGCAATGCCTGTCCCACTTGGGTGTCCGGATCCAATCCTGAATACATCTGGAGGCTTTTTCTCAGCCTCTCTAACCAATCGGTGGGGCTTTCCTCTTTTTTCTGCCTCTCATTAAAGGCTTTGTTTATATTTTGCCCCCTGGGCACAGATTCTCGGATGCCTTGAATAATAATAGTCCTTAGGTCCTGCATATGAGTTCTGTGGTTTGGGTTTTGGTGGTCCCAATTTGGTCGCTGTATGGGCCATTTTTCATCTGCAAAAGGACCTTGTACATGCTGGGCATCCCATATTCTCATTCCGGCCCTTCTGATCATATTTCTTTCTTCTGCAGTAAATAGTATACTCAAAATAGACTGCATTTCATCCCAGGTATAGGTGTTAGGACCTAGGAATTGATCAATCCTTTCAGCAACCCCCAAAGGATCTTCTATCAAGTTTCCCATTTCTTTTTTGAATTCCCTAACATCCCCCGAGTTAAGGGGTATAGATACAAATCCTATCCCTGGTTGTGGTCCCCCCATTGGTGTCTCCCGGAGTGGATATAATTTTTGTTGTTTTGCCTGACTTCTAGTTGCCCTTCTGGAACTTCTGGGGGTGTCTGAGGAAGTTCCAGAGTCGCTCTCAGTTTCCTCAGGGGCTGAGGGTGGTGGATTGGCAATAGGTGGTGGGGGTGGTATATAAGGTGGGGGTAATAAGGGAACCTCTTCTTTGTCTCGTTTTTTCTTATCGTTTTTCCCACCCCCCTTTTCTTTTAGGGCAAACAGATAGCTTTTGGCTCCTGATCCCATCCACATGTTAGCATAATCACTCTCCTCTGGATTAACCGGTTCCTTAGAATTGACATATGTGTTTAGGGCCTCACATACCAAATTTTCAAAAGACCCAAAGATTGGCCAGCAGACATGTTCTTCCTTAATATTCTGACCTCCCCAAATTTCCATACAAAAATGGATCATTTTTGCTTTATTCTTTCCTTTGCTTTTTGAAAAATCCCTCCAATTTGTCAACATTAATCCTAAGGGACTATCAGGCGGGATAGGGGGCAACCGCACAGGGGGCCCTCCACCCATGGGACCAGGGGGCTTGCTTTTCCCCTGTCCCATCTTCCGAAGCGCACTCTTTCTCACTCACACACGTTCCCCTGGTTCGTGGCCCACGCCCTCGCGGGCTATGGGAACCGCACTACTGAGGGTCCGCACTCGCTTGGTTCCACTGGAACCACTCACATGCAACGCTTCAGGATCACCAACCCCAACCGAACGGATTTCCAAATATACTTACGCGTCCTGTGTCTTCGTCGGGACTTTTTGTGCACAAAGATTACAGGGTCGACCGGTTACTTTTGCTCACTACTTTAGATTTTGGGTTCGTCAGTGGAAAGTGTGGAGACTTTGGGAACAGCTAGGACCACCAAAGGATGGTGGGGCGCCTTCCCTGCTGCCCAAGTCCAGCCACTATATTTCCATCCGAGTCACGGCACCAAATTGTTATATATTGAGAAACCGAGACCAAAAGTTTCCAACCCAATCAGAATTTATTATAATTTCAGCAAGCAAAGTTAGCGAGCAAAAATCAGCGCTGGGCAGCCGGGGAGTCTCCGCTCCATCAACGGCACCACTCTTCCCTTTTTACAGTCCCTTTTTATATACAGTCTTCTTCCCGGTTGACGTAGTTTCTTTCGGTATACTCTGCACATGTTCGTTTTGCTACTAGGGGGTCGCAGGGATGGAGGTTCTCAATCTTCCTTATTCGATCCTCTCAATATCTGGGTGGAGACTTGACCTGTGGGGGCTGATTAAGCAAGCCTAACGGCATCTGGGTGGAGACCAGACCTGTGGGGGCTGATTAAGCAGGCCAAACGACATCTGGGTGGAGACCAGACCTGTGGGGGCTGATTAAGCAGGCCTAACGGTATCTGGGTCTCACCCACCAAGAGGCCCCCAGCATATCCTGCCAAGCAAACAAGCACTTTATCCTGCTGACATTTTAGTGAACAAACCCACCCAGTCTATCACAATCCCCCCTTTTCTATTTCTTAATTTTGTTCACTAAACCTTTTTAATTCTTGTTGACTCAAATTCAAGCTTTCTTCCATTTCCATATCTCCTCGGAGTGGTTCGTATTTAGCTCTAACAAGCATTAAGTGTGCAGCTTCCAAGCGACTTTTTACAATTGTAATTAGTTTGTTAAAAATGCATGGTCCAAAAGTTAATCCCAAAATAAGCAACAGCAGAGGGCCAGCTATAGTCGAAAGCAAAGTTGTTAGCCAAGGGGAATAATTGAACCAGGATTCATACCAGCTCTGTTGAGCCTCTCTTTCCCGTTTCCGTTGTTCTAACCTCTTTCGTAACTCAGTCATTGTATCAATTGTTACCCCTGTATGGTCTGCATAAGTACAACATTCTTCCTTGAGTGCTACACATAATCCTCCTTGTTGTAGTAATAAGAGATCTAATCCCCTTCTATTTTGCATTACTACCTCAGATAAGGATCTTAATGACTTTACCAATCCATCAATCGCTAGCTCGATTTTACCGAGATCTTCGTCTACTGTTACTCGGAGTGCCTTCATTTCTTTTTGATTGTTTACTAAGGAGGCGATTCCTGTTCCTGCGCCTATACCACTGATGGTGAGAAGAGTAGCAATGGTAAGGACAGTGATTGGTTCTCGTTTTACTAAATGATGTTCAGGGGTTATATGCTGATCATAAATATATTCGCTAGGATGGTAAGTAATACGTGGTATTATTGATACCTGAATGCAGTATTCACTGCTTTCGTTAAATGCAACAAGAGATATACACGGGGTGATCCCAATGTTTGAACATATCCATTCCGTATTAGCGGCGGGAATCAGCCACTGTGCAGGTCTCTCGTTTTTTGATATTTTTGCTCCACAGAGATGCATTTTATGGGTGGGGACCTTTCCAATGCATCTCCCTTTACCTGTTACTTGGGACAAAGTGAGTCCCTGTGTCTGGTCCTTTCCTTTTTTCCATATGCACCGTGCAGGGTTAGTTCCATTTACTCTTTTAGCTTTAGCAGTCATTCCTACAGCCTCATAAAAAGGTGGTCTAATATTATAACATAACCAACAGTCTTTCGTTAACTCAGGTTTGGTTTTGTTTAGTATCCCATAACTAGCTTGCATAATTTTCCATAGAGTACTATATCCATATATATTGATTTCAGAGGTCAAATTAGTGGGTTGGGTATACTTTCTCTGGTAATTAGTGGTATTGTTTTTAACATTAATAGTAGAAATTGCCAGATTTGGTCCAATGGGTTCTGGGGTTTCATTAGGTGCAATTTCTTTCTTAATTGTTATAAGATTTCCCCGATCTGCTCCAGGTTCCCAATGTCTAATTCCCCAGGTTCTTCCCAGGATCCACCCTGGGTCTTCTGGTTTTTTTATATTAATATATATATATGAACATGTTCCTTTAGAGAGCATCTCTCCTGAGGGACCTTTCCAAGGTGGTGTACACCCAGCTGGACCAAATCCTACTTTAAGATACTGATCTGGTCCCCCTCCTGGAGCCCAATCAGAAGCGATAGTTTCACAGCCCCAATAGGCACAAAAATAATGGCCAGGGTAATTACAATATGGTTTCCCTCGGTTGGAACTAGGACACATGTAAAATCCTGTTAAATTCAAAATTTTACCACAGTGGTCTATTCCCGTTAGATCACACAATCCCACAATGAAGCTTGGAGCCCCTGGTACAGTTGATGTACGTAAGATTTTACCATCTAATCTGGTTAGGGACCATTTAAAAGGTTGGTGTGTTTCCAGTTCTGCAGTACAATAACTTAATTTTAGCCATAACAATATTACAATTATGATATGCAAGGTTTGAGATGATGTTCCCCTGTATACCAGATTCCCTCTGCGTTGATTCCTGTGAAATGCAGACAGGGTTAAAAGTATGTTATTCACCCATTTTTCTTTACCAATCCCGTGGTAATTCTGCCAGCATCTCAGCAACGCTCCAGTTGGACGGCTCCTTCCTCCACAGTCGTCTTTCCCTCTGCCTCGCTCGTCGACTCGGGTGCTTCGAGCCACGAGGTGTACCATCTTCTCGGCAGCAAGGATGCTCTTCAGGAGGAAACACTCGCCGTCTAAGATCCTGTCTCGTAAAATAGGATCTCCAATTTGTATGTTTAATTTCAGGAACGTCACAACGGACTTTACTGATGAGCTTACGACAGAGGCTCTCAGTGATTTCCGCTACAAAAGGCTTTGGTTCATTCGGGTGATAACAATAAAAATTTGGTTCAATTCCTTTTGTAAATATATCCCACCATTCTTTTGAGCCTGAGGTTAATTCTCCTTTAGATATTTTGCAGGTTAATGTCCAATTAGTGATTTCCCTTTGCAATTTATAACAGGAAATGCAAACCCCTCGGGGAGGGTATCCTTTAACACAATGAGTCCACCACCTTTCCTTGCATACCTTACAGGTATAACATACAAAGGGATGACAATTACAGTACTTATTTCCACACCTTATTTTAACATCATCATTACTTATAAGTCCATCATCTAAGTAATAAGGGTTAGGTAAATACTCAATCCTGTAAGGGTCCAAGTCCATTAAGTCCTCTGAAATTTTAATTTCAAGTCTCCAACCGGGCTGGTGATTTTCCACGAAGAGTTAGTGATAGGTCCTTTTATTAAGCGGGCATGGGTCCAACCTCGTTCAGCAGTTCGGACAGCAGTCTCTGTGGTAAGCAATACAAGGTAAGGTCCGTCCCATTGAGGGGTTAATGATGATTCCTTCCATGATTTAATTAATACCCAGTCTCCTGGCTGGATTTTATGAATAGCCAAGTCCAGAGGAGGTCTTTGCACCACCATTCCCTTTTTCCATAATTCATTTCGATATTTCATTAAGTTTATAATATAGGAGTTTAATTTCTGGTCTCTTACTCTAGGATGGTCTTGGGGTTCCTCTAAATCATAAGGCATTCCGTATAGCATCTCAAAAGGTGAAATCCCAAGATCAGCCCTTGGTCTAGTTCTCAAATTAAGTAGTGCGAGTGGTAAACACTTCACCCAGGATAACCGGGTTTCCATCATTAGTTTGGTGAGCTGTTTCTTAATTTCTGCATTCATCCTCTCTACTTTCCCCGAACTTTGGGGATGCCATGGTGTATGATGTTCCCATTTTGTTCCCATTGCTACCAAAACCTCCTGTATTATTTTAGACACAAAGTGGGGACCTCGATCTGAGTCAATAACTTCACTCATTCCATATCTTGGTATTATGTTTTCCAACAGTATTTTTACTACTGTGTGAGCAGTTGCTCTAACAGTGGGGAAAGCCTCTACAAAATGAGTTAGATGGTCTACTATCACTAGCAAATATTTATATCTTCCCACTTTTGGTAGCTCAGTAAAATCTATCTGAATGTTAGCAAATGGTCTGTGGGCAAGCTGTCTGCCACCCAGTGGTCTTTCTCTAACTTGGGTTTTATTGACCCTTTTGCAAATTAGGCAGTCTTCTACTACTCGTTTTGCCAAATTATATATTCCAATGCTCATATATTTAGTAGCAAATTGGTCTACTAATGCTTGTACTCCCCAATGAGTCTGATCGTGAAACCTTTGCAAAGTTTCTAATGCAAGTGTTTTTGGTAGAATAGTTCTCCCATCGGGGAGATTCCAATGTCCCCCCTGGTTTTCTTTTACGCCCATCTCCTTTAATTTAGCTTTCTCCTGCAGGGTGAAGCTATACAATCTGTATTTCTTTACCTCTGAGGTATCGTGGCTAAGAGTATCAACTGGGGTCCAGTCTTTTAGGGCTGCTCTTTTTGCTTCTCGGTCAGCTACATTGTTTCCCCTATTTCGGATATCCACTCCTTTTTGATGTCCCTTTAGATGTACCACTGCAATTCCTTTTGGACCCCGTAGAGCTTTTAATATCTGCACTATTAATTCCTGATGGATTATGTCCTTTCCCTGTGAATTTATTAATCCTCTTTCTTCCCATATTTTCCCAAAGGTATGCACTACTCCATATGCATACTTAGAGTCGGTAAATATAGTTCCTACTTTATTTCTTAGATATTCCAAAGCTCTTAGCACTGCATATAATTCACACGCCTGGGCTGACCAGGAATGATTTAATGGTCCTGATTCCAATACTTTGAGATTTGGTCCTTTAATAATTGCATATCCTGATTTTCTTTTCCCATTCACTACTCGTGACGAGCCATCCACAAATAATTTTTCTCCTTCTCCTAGTTCTTCCTCTTCCAAATCTGGTCTAATTTTAGTTTGACTTTCTATGGTTATGAAACAATCATGTATCAACTGTGAGTCCCAGGGTTCTCCGTACAGGAACTGGGCTGGATTCTGGAGGGTTGTGACTTCCAGGGATAGTTTTGGGGAATCAATCAATATTCCTTCATATTTTAAAAGCCTGGAATCTGTGACCCATTTTTCTGCCTTTTGTTGCAAGATGCCCCGAATGTTATGAGGCGATAAAACCCTTAATTCTCCATTAAAAGTTATTTTATTTGCTTCTTCTACCAGGAGTGCAGCTGCTACTACTGCTTGTAGGCAGGTGGGCCAACCCTTGCTAACCGGGTCTAGTAACTTAGACAGATATCCTACTGGTTTCTTTTTCCCTGCCCAGTCCTGGGTAAGGACTCCATAGGCAGTTCCCTCATCAGTATTAACAAAGAGGGAAAAGGGTCTTTTTAGGTCAGGTAAGCTTAGTACTGGGGCAGTTATAAGATCTTTTTGCAGTCGTTCCAAATGTTGTTCATCTTCCATGGTCCATTTTAGCAGGTTATCCTGGCTCAATTTATTATACAAAAATTTTACTTTGCTGCTATAATTTTCAATCCATTGTCTGCAATACCCGACCAGACCCAATAATTGTCTTATCTGCTTTTTATTTGTAGGAGGGGGTATTGACAATATCCCTTTTATTCGTTCGGAATCTATTCTCTTTTCTCCTTTTGATAAATAATGCCCCAGATATTTAACTTCTTCTTCCACAAATTGTAGCTTGGATCGTGATACCTTCAGTCCCTTTAGAGCCAGGAAGTTTAATAATTTAATGCTTTCTTGCCTTACTATTGCTTCCTCCTTTCCTGCAATTAAAAGATCATCCACATACTGGATCAAGATGGTATTTTCATTTACCACATATTCTTGGAGAATTTTCTCCAATGCTTGCCTGAATAAATTCGGTGACTCGGTAAATCCTTGAGGTAAGACCGTCCACCTTAATTGCTGTCGACGGTGGGTTTCAGGATCTTCCCATTCAAAGGCAAAATAATTTCGGCTTTCCTCACTCAGGGGGCAAGCCCAGAAGGCATCTTTTAAATCAATTACACTATACCAGTGATTTTCTGGCCCTATCCTACTAAGCAAGGTATAAGGATTAGCCACTATGGGGAATCGAGTTACGGTTCTTTTGTTAATTTCCCTTAAATCATGCACTAATCTATAAGACCCATCTGATTTCTTTACGGGTAGGATGGGAGTGTTAAAGGGGGACATACATGGTTCTAAAAGGCCTTTTTCAAGTAACCTTTCAATCTCAGGCTTTAACCCCCACTTTCCTTCTGGTGGAATTGGATATTGTTTGATTCGTATAGGTACCTCCGGATTAATAATGGTTACTGAAAATGGAGGTATCTGTAGCTTACCAATCGTTTCTGGGGTATACCATACCTCTGGGTTAACTTCCTTTTCATCTTCCACTCGAAGGGGGCATAACCTAATCTTTAGTTCTTTATTTTTTACTTCCAAATTAATTCCTAATTCTATTATTAGATCTCTACCCAATAAATTGTAATCAGCCTCAGGGACTAATAATAATGATCCCATCCCAAATTTGGAATGTGTTTCAAATACTATATTTTTGATAATGGGTACTTCAAAGGGTTCTCCCTTGGCTCCTATAACTTGGGCCGTTTCAGATGATACTTTACAGCCCTGGGGCATTATCTGGATAGTGGATCTTTCAGCCCCTGAATCTACCAGGAACTCGAATTCCTGTTGCTGGGGACCTACCTTAACTTTTATCAAGGGCTCCTTATGTTTTTGGGTCCCCAGCAAATAGAGCCCCTGACATCCCTAATCTTCCTTGAACATTCTTTCGTCCTGCAGCCGCTTCCTGCATTCCCTTTTTATGTGTCCTCGGGCACCACAATAGAAACAGGTGCCCTGTTCTCTTCGTCATATCATTCCTTCAGTTTTTTCTGTCCTGAATCTGGGGTTTTCTTTTAGGAAATCCCCATATTTTCCTAGTGTACGAGGAGGTGTCTGATTCCTTGGGCCTTTTTGTCCCTCCCGGACAGCTGCCACCATCATCCTGACTTGCTTCTTATGATTTTCGTCATCCCTCCGGACGTACACTTTCTGAGCCTCTCGCAATAACTCATCTAACCCCCGGTCCTGCCAGTTGTCCATCTTTTCTAATTTTTTTCTTATGTCATCCCAAGATTTGGCTACAAATTGAGTTTTCAGCAATGCCTGTCCCACTTGGGTGTCCGGATCCAATCCTGAATACATCTGGAGGCTTTTTCTCAGCCTCTCTAACCAATCGGTGGGGCTTTCCTCTTTTTTCTGCCTCTCATTAAAGGCTTTGTTTATATTTTGCCCCCTGGGCACAGATTCTCGGATGCCTTGAATAATAATAGTCCTTAGGTCCTGCATATGAGTTCTGTGGTTTGGGTTTTGGTGGTCCCAATTTGGTCGCTGTATGGGCCATTTTTCATCTGCAAAAGGACCTTGTACATGCTGGGCATCCCATATTCTCATTCCGGCCCTTCTGATCATATTTCTTTCTTCTGCAGTAAATAGTATACTCAAAATAGACTGCATTTCATCCCAGGTATAGGTGTTAGGACCTAGGAATTGATCAATCCTTTCAGCAACCCCCAAAGGATCTTCTATCAAGTTTCCCATTTCTTTTTTGAATTCCCTAACATCCCCCGAGTTAAGGGGTATAGATACAAATCCTATCCCTGGTTGTGGTCCCCCCATTGGTGTCTCCCGGAGTGGATATAATTTTTGTTGTTTTGCCTGACTTCTAGTTGCCCTTCTGGAACTTCTGGGGGTGTCTGAGGAAGTTCCAGAGTCGCTCTCAGTTTCCTCAGGGGCTGAGGGTGGTGGATTGGCAATAGGTGGTGGGGGTGGTATATAAGGTGGGGGTAATAAGGGAACCTCTTCTTTGTCTCGTTTTTTCTTATCGTTTTTCCCACCCCCCTTTTCTTTTAGGGCAAACAGATAGCTTTTGGCTCCTGATCCCATCCACATGTTAGCATAATCACTCTCCTCTGGATTAACTGGTTCCTTAGAATTGACATATGTGTTTAGGGCCTCACATACCAAATTTTCAAAAGACCCAAAGATTGGCCAGCAGACATGTTCTTCCTTAATATTCTGACCTCCCCAAATTTCCATACAAAAATGGATCATTTTTGCTTTATTCTTTCCTTTGCTTTTTGAAAAATCCCTCCAATTTGTCAACATTAATCCTAAGGGACTATCAGGCGGGATAGGGGGCAACCGCACAGGGGGCCCTCCACCCATGGGACCAGGGGGCTTGCTTTTCCCCTGTCCCATCTTCCGAAGCGCACTCTTTCTCACTCACACACGTTCCCCTGGTTCGTGGCCCACGCCCTCGCGGGCTATGGGAACCGCACTACTGAGGGTCCGCACTCGCTTGGTTCCACTGGAACCACTCACATGCAACGCTTCAGGATCACCAACCCCAACCGAACGGATTTCCAAATATACTTACGCGTCCTGTGTCTTCGTCGGGACTTTTTGTGCACAAAGATTACAGGGTCGACCGGTTACTTTTGCTCACTACTTTAGATTTTGGGTTCGTCAGTGGAAAGTGTGGAGACTTTGGGAACAGCTAGGACCACCAAAGGATGGTGGGGCGCCTTCCCTGCTGCCCAAGTCCAGCCACTATATTTCCATCCGAGTCACGGCACCAAATTGTTATATATTGAGAAACCGAGACCAAAAGTTTCCAACCCAATCAGAATTTATTATAATTTCAGCAAGCAAAGTTAGCGAGCAAAAATCAGCGCTGGGCAGCCGGGGAGTCTCCGCTCCATCAACGGCACCACTCTTCCCTTTTTACAGTCCCTTTTTATATACAGTCTTCTTCCCGGTTGACGTAGTTTCTTTCGGTATACTCTGCACATGTTCGTTTTGCTACTAGGGGGTCGCAGGGATGGAGGTTCTCAATCTTCCTTATTCGATCCTCTCAATATCTGGGTGGAGACTTGACCTGTGGGGGCTGATTAAGCAAGCCTAACGGCATCTGGGTGGAGACCAGACCTGTGGGGGCTGATTAAGCAGGCCAAACGACATCTGGGTGGAGACCAGACCTGTGGGGGCTGATTAAGCAGGCCAAACGACATCTGGGTGGAGACCAGACCTGTGGGGGCTGATTAAGCAGGCCAAACTACATCTGGGTGGAGACCAGACCTGTGGGGGCTGATTAAGCAGGCCAAACGACATCTGGGTGGAGACCAGACCTGTGGGGGCTGATTAAGCAGGCCTAACAGTATCTGGGTCTCACCCACCAAGAGGCCCCCAGCATATCCTGCCAAGCAAACAAGCACTTTATCCTGCTGACATTTTAGTGAACAAACCCACCCAATCTATCACAAGGGTGAGCATTTAATCCATGAGAATTTGGTTTCTATCATTAATTTAGGTAACTGTTGTTTCAAGGTCTGATTCATTCGCTCTACCCATCTATAACTTTGTGGATGCCATGGAGTGTGATAGTCCCAAGTGATGCCCAGAGCTTCTGTAATTAACTTTATAATTTTTGATGTAAAATGAGTACCCTGATCCCAATCAAACACTTTCACAATTGCAAATCATGGTATAATTTGTTCCAATAATATTTTAGCTACTGCCTGGGCAGTCGCTCTGGTGGTAGGAAAAGCTTCTACCCAGTGAGTTAATTGATCTACTATTACCAGTAAATATTTGCATCTCCTAACTTTCGGTAGTTCTGTGAAATCTATTTGGATCCTTTCATTCATTGCAGAAATTGTTTTGCTGGTAGAAATACATGACATACTTTCAGTTTTCTCAGACATATTGATTTTAGGGTCACATTCATTAACATTTGTGTCACCGGGTAAAAGATCAGAGTGCCTGCTTTTTATCCATGATGTGCCATTAATGGTATGCACTGAACAGCTATCAAGATCTTTCTTATTGTTTGTGGCTCGAATACTTAACTGGTTTTCATTAATCTCTTTTACACTGTACCTATCGCCCAAAAGTTTTGTTTCAATTCTGGTCTGTTTTGTAGAGTCCTCTGCAATTCTCCTTGTATCCCTATTGTCTAGAAGGATCCACTTCCCATTCACCACAGTGGTCCCCAATTTTTGAGTCTCGGTTAACTCCTGAGGGTTATATATCTTTTTCCTATAATCTACTTCTTGTTCCATTACATATAAACAACCTTTGAATTCGATTCAGTTTGTTCTAGATCAGGTCTTATCTTTGTTTGTAATTCTATTGCTTCGATGCAACTGTGACTTAATTCACCCCTAGGATCTCCATATAAAAATTGAGCAGGGCTTTGAGCACTGGTTACTCTCAGTTCTAATTCTGGTGCTCTCATTAAGACAGTCTCATATTTCAATAGCCGACTATCAGTGAGCCATTTCTCAGCCTTTTGCTGCAGTACCCCACGCACATCATGAGGGGAAAACACTGTGATAATCGCTCCAAAAGTCACCTTTCGTGCCTCTTCAATCAGTAAGGCTGCTGCCACTGAAGACTGTAAGCATGTTGGCCAGCCCCTGCTTAAGGGATCTAATAATTTTGAAAAATATCCAATTATTCTCTTACTTCCAGCCTAATCTTGGGGCAGAACCCCATAAGCAGTTTGATTTGAGGTAGTTATAAATAATTGAAAAGGCTTTTTAACATCCAACAAACTTAGCACTGGAGGCTCAGCCAGTGTTTCTTTTAGTTTCTGAAACCTATTCTCATCTCTTCTAACATGCACCTCCTGCGCTTCTCTTAACAATTCCTGTAGACCCCTGAAGTGCTAAGGCTTGGACAATAAGCCCAAGCCAGAGTTGACCTATAGATGAATCCTGTACATTTTATAACTGATAACCATTGTGCTATTAGGTATTATACTAAGTTATAGCAAACCAACTGTTCTGATGTAAAAGGTGGGAATACTGAAGCCTGAGCAACAGGCCCTGAACTGAAACTGCTAACTCTGTATGTAGTCATTAGTGAAATATGCATAGAAGATGTAGTTTAAACAGCATAAAACATGTCTATCCTGAATGTATCCTTATATTTCTTTATGTGTGAGCAAGATAACAAGGCCATGGAAACAGTTGTCTGGCCTTGTGACCTTGCTCATAAATTAACTAGATAAGCAGGGAAACTCCCTTAGCTTCTCCCTTAAGCCCTGGCCAGGCTCTGGGGGGAACCTAACTGAGATGAAAACCAGATATTTCCGCTTAAAACAAAGGTGTCAGCTATTCTGGCTTACTGATTTTTAGGTATATAAGGCTGGGCCCGCTCACAGCGACTTTGGAAGCCTCACCTACGGGTGGACGCACCGCGTAGGATTTCCCACTTGCAGGGAAAGGTTCTCCAAATCCTCGCTGTAACCGGGGCTGCCCAGCGACTGCGGATCTGGATGATGGTAACGTATGCAAGTGGTGATGGATCTTTCTTAATCACTATTCTCTCTCTCTCTCAAGTAGTAATGATTTGATGCATTACCCTGTATTTTCCTATTTGTTTAAGTGCACTATTCTGTCTTTTCTTACTGTATGTTTTCTGTATTATTCTGTTACATTATTTAGTTATTTCTAGTAAAATATGCCTGCTCTTTTCACTCTGGTGTCTGAGTTTAATTGATATCCCTGATCAGCAAAACATAAATTGGTGTCAGAAGTGGGATCCGACAAAAATGCCATTATTTAAAGTAACCATTGGATGTTTTAAATTGTATGAAAAGGTACCTATTGAAAAAGGAAAAGAAACTACAAATTCAAGTAAACGAGGGTGGATTTTGTTAACTGCATGTAGAAAACAACACCAGAGTGAAGAGAGGCTGTTGTTAGAGTGCTCCCAGATGGAGCGACAGAGATGTGATTTGCAGAGTCAAATAGTGATGTTGCAATGCCAGAATAAGTTGTTTGCTGATAAGCTGGATACTTATCAGACAGTGGCGGAGAAAGCTGCGGTGCGAGTAGCACAATATAAGTATAGGAAAAGGAGAAAGTGTAAGAAAGTTCATGCAGTGACTGCAGAAGCGAGTGTGCAGTGGGATCCTGGTAGAGATCCTAATAGTGGGCAAGCTGTGAGGAAGGATATGATAGAGGATTATACACAGTATGAAGTAAATGATATAATTGAAAGATTTAAGCAGAGACCGGGGGAATCCTTGCTCTCTTGGATGGTGCGTTTGCAGGATCAGGGAGTGGCAGGGGTAACCCTAGACGCAGGAGATTCTAAAAGGTTTTTGATTTTAAGTTCAGATTCTTTTGTGCAGGATGCATTTCAAAACAACACTCAGGATATTAATTTGTTAACACTGGCTGCTCTGGGATGTAATACCAAATATCCTACAGAGAATGACAGGCTGGCATCTGACCGTCAGTGGTATACTTTGCGAGATTGTATACAGCGAATGAAAGAGGAAGGGATGAAAGCAGCTATTTTTGTAGGAGACGCTGACTTTATGATGTGGCATCCTTTGCCGGTCACTATGAGAAACAGAGTGATTAAAACCGTTCCACTGGCATATAAAAATGTAATTATGCCCCTTTGCATTAATGAAATGGGGGATCCCCTCGATGAAGTAATAGAAAAAGTGCAACAGTTACGTGACCTTGAAGAGTGGAGCCCCCGAGGGAGTGCAGGGAATCGAGATACTCGAGACAGCCCTAAAGGCAGTGAAAACAGGATTTCTCGTACGGAAATGTTTACGGCTTTGTTAAAAGACAGCATGTCTCATGAAAAAATTTATGGTGTTCCAACTAACGAGCCGTGGCGAATATATACACAGAGAGGGCTGAATAAACCTAGCAAGAGAGTGCAGAGTGCTAAAACTAAGGATCCAGGGACAACTCAGCCTATGGCACCCCTTCTCGAACCTCAACGGGACCCTCCATCTGCCCACGGAGGGCCCCCCGTGAGTGGATCACCGGTTCCGGGGGTGAAAGAGGATGGGGCAGCATTTTCTGACTTGTACCCTTTGCAGGAGGCAAGGGAGGGGAATCAATATTATAATCAGCACATATGAATTAATGGCCAAGTTCCAGGGCAGTGAGTGCAGAAGGACCGATGGCCCCATGTAGAACTTAAAGTTTTGGTTTGGTTTTTTTTATTTTTTTTCTTTTGTTGTTGTTTGTTTGTTTTTTATCTAGAACAACCAGTTCCCACAAACTGTAAATACCCTAATTGAGGATGGAGCAGAGGCCTCCTTAATATATGGGAATCCCAGGAAATCTAAAAGACAACCTGTAATTATTACAGGTTTGGGAGGAAAATAAATTAAAACTGTACAAACACAAATGGAAATGAAAACAGGAAACCTCCCAAAATTATTATATTCAGTCATGATTGTCCCCATTCCTGAATATAAAATCAATATAGACATTCTAAGAAGACTAACTTTAAATCTTTCTGATAGTCAGTATCAATTTGGAGTTAAACCCTGTATTAGTACCAGACCTGTTACGGTCAGCAAAGTAAAAAAAAAAAAATGCCTCCTGAGCAGATCCTGGCTGCAACTAAGTTAGTTACAATGAGGCAATATAGAATTCTGGGAGGACATGAAGAGATATCACAGACAATTAGAAATTTATTATATGTAGAAGTTTTGAGGTGGCAGTCTGGTGTGGCCTGTCAAGAAAAGTGATGGATCCTAGAGAATGACAGTGGATTTTAGAGAAGTAAACAAACATACTGCACCGCTTGCAGCAGCTGTGCCAGACACTGTCACTTTAATAAAAGAAGTTCAGAAACATCCAGGAACTTGGTACGCTGTAATAAATTTAACTAGTGCATTTTTATTTTTTATTTTTACTATCCCAATTGCAGAAAAGCATTTGCTTTCTCAAGGGTGGCTGCAGAGCCCCACTATCTGTTATAGAATTGTAGCTGAACACTTAGATAAAATACAGCTGCCTCCTCACACACAATTAAGCCACTATATAGATGGTATTTTGATTCAAGGAAATGATGAGGAGGAAATACAACAAGTTCTTGAATTAGCAGTAGATCATATGAAACAGAAGGGTTGGGAAATTAACTCTGCAAAAATCCAAGGACCGTCTGAGACAGTGAAGTTTCTGGGAATTCAGTGGCATTGTGGGCATCAAGCCAGCCCCACATGGCCCTGACCACACCAGAAATCCATCCTATTTTACAGGACAACCTGTCTTAGTCAAATTCCCCATGGTGGGAGCAGTACTATTAGTATTGGATACCCAAATAAACAAGTATACCTGGAAAGCAAAGATGCTCATGGAAAGGAGCATGAAATTAATACAATGTGGATTATCCCATCTTTCTAATTATAACCCACTTCCGGTTCTCAAAATGAACCGAGAAGCTTTTCTTTCCTTTTTCTTGCAGGTAAACCCCCCGGAGAAAGATATCCTGAGTCACGACGGGGGATCCTTATGTGAATTTAAATTTTTGTATAGTGTTGATGTTCATTGTCTTATTAATATTTCTAAGATGTATTGTCTATCATTGCAAAAATTGCTTTGGGTGACTGTTCCCCTCTCCCTTGGTTCTGGGGGAAGCACCGGCTTCCTAAGTGTTAACCAAGAATGGGAGGAAAACGAATTTGTGGATTTAAGTCAGTTACCAGTATTATGAGCAAACAACAGACACCAAATCAGGGGAAGGTCCCTTTGCTAATGGGGCCTGGGCTTTAAAAGGTCATTACTGGGCCCATGAAGGCAAGATGGAAATACCAAGACCTAAACCACACATGCACTCTGGGCTGGGAGCATGGAAATTCATTTTCCTGCTGCAAAGGCAGACCCCAGCTCCAGCGAGCCAGACCATCTTCAGCTCCACAATTGACAACAACAACCAGAATATTTTCCCTTGTGATATGTATGTGTTAGTCTTATAAGTGTCCATGTAAAACATCCTGTAATTGTACTTGTTCATGCAGACAACCACCTTCTTCCCCCAATCCCCAAGGACCGGGAGTACATCCATTAGGCCCAGCGTGGGACACATTTTAGTTAAATATGTTTGGTTAAAATATTGTTAATTGACATTGTTATTGTCACTGTTACCTTTATTATATGTTTGGTTAGGATGTTGTTAACCATTGTCAGTGTTAATATTGTTTTATTTGTTATTTGTAGTGTTATTGCTCATTTACCTTTGTTTAAATCTGGGATAGAAGTTTCTAGGCCCAGATGACACATACGCTTTTGGATAAAGGGGCGTGGAAAGCCATTTTCCTGCTGCGTATGCTGACCCCAACTTTGGCAGACCAGGGCAACAGACTGCGTGGGCTACCAGAGCCACAAACACTCAGTGATATATTACCAGAACCATAGAAAAATAATGGATAATATGTTAGTAATAATTTCAATTCACTTTATAGCCTTAGCCTTGATAATAATTTTCTTATTTGTTCTTATAATACATCTTTTTTGTCCCTGTGAATGTCAATCATGTAAACTGCCATTGTGTTCTTCTACTGATTCCTTGCAACCTTAAAATCGGTTTGTAGAATGTTTTGGTTTTGTAGAGTTAGTTAATTTTGAGCATGACATGTTTGTTAGAGATGTTGTTAGCTATATGCTTGTTAACTGAAGATATTCATATTTGTTAAATATATTGTTAGTTACATGTTTATTAATGGAAAATTTATATATCTGTTAAAGATGTTATTAGTTATATGTTAGTCAGAAATATCGTTAGTTGTC
Organism: Strix aluco; assembly: GCF_031877795.1. Taxonomy (NCBI): domain Eukaryota; kingdom Metazoa; phylum Chordata; class Aves; order Strigiformes; family Strigidae; genus Strix; species Strix aluco. The sequence goes on from NC_133970.1 coordinate 6,598,669, forward strand.
ATGTTGCACGCTATTTCTGTCCTTTCTTTCTCTTTCTCTTTCTCTTTCTCTTTCTCTTTCTCTTTCTCTTTCTCTTTCTCTTTCTCTTTCTCTTTCTCTTTATATCTCTATCCTTTGTGCCACCACGAGGACAGCAATGTCAAGCCATGGGGCAGTGTGAGAGACTGTATTGCCTTGACATTGCTGCTGCACCACTACCACTACCTGACCTCAACATCCTGTCGCCGTGAAGGAGTACGCTCTGAAGGAGATGAATTGTCCCCGAAGAAACCACCATATCTGCCTGAAGCCAGAACAACAACATCCTTGGCAGTGCCTGCCAAGCTGCGCTTGCGCACGAGCCAGGTGGAGAAGAAATCAGGGTGAGGAAGGCGTGCGGAAGCTGAAGACGCCACAGGCCGACACCCCTCCTCCAGCACGACCACTGTGAACACGGGAACACATGCGCACCTGGAGGAACACGGGGCGGCACGTATGACAATGAGCTCCGTGGAAATGGGGGGACTCTTTGGAGAAATTGTGGGGACTTGGACAATAAAAAGACTGCGTACTCCTCTCTCAGGGCTCAGAGCTGAGATTTCAGGAGAGACTGAACCAACAGGACATCACTGGATTCGTGGTGGTAACTGATTTTGTTGCATCTCTTCTGTTTGCTTGCTTAGGTATTCTGACTTTTTCTTTCTTCTTTCCTCTGTCCTATTGCTATTATTGCTTGTTACAGGAAATAGAGTTTACAAGGTTGCATGGTATCTAACCTCGTTTGTGTCTTAAGATCACTACTAAGATCATTTAAGAACCCTCCCTGATATTGGATCGGGACACGCCTGACAAAACATCATCAACTGATGAACGAAAACTAATGTCACTAACCATAGAGATGGTTTGAGAGCCATGATTCACCTATAGGTCAAAGGACCGAATGAAGTGCTAAGGCTTGGACAATAAGCCCAAGCCAGAGTTGACCTATAGATGAATCCTGTACATTTTATAACTGATAACCATTGTGCTATTAGGTATTATACTAAGTTATAGCAAACCAACTGTTCTGATGTAAAAGGTGGGAATACTGAAGCCTGAGCAACAGGCCCTGAACTGAAACTGCTAACTCTGTATGTAGTCATTAGTGAAATATGCATAGAAGATGTAGTTTAAACAGCATAAAACATGTCTATCCTGAATGTATCCTTATATTTCTTTATGTGTGAGCAAGATAACAAGGCCACGGAAACAGTTGTCTGGCCTTGTGACCTTGCTCATAAATTAACTAGATAAGCAGGGAAACTCCCTTAGCTTCTCCCTTAAGCCCTGGCCAGGCTCTGGGGGGAACCTAACTGAGATGAAAACCAGATATTTCCGCTTAAAACAAAGGTGTCAGCTATTCTGGCTTACTGATTTTTAGGTATATAAGGCTGGGCCCGCTCACAGCAACTTTGGAAGCCTCACCTACGGGTGGACGCACCGCGTAGGATTTCCCACTTGCAGGGAAAGGTTCTCCAAATCCTCGCTGTAACCGGGGCTCCCCAGCGACTGCGGATCTGGATGATGGTAACGTATGCAAGTGGTGATGTATCTTTCTTAATCACTATTCTCTCTCTCTCTCAAGTAGTAATGATTTGATGCATTACCCTGTATTTTCCTATTTGTTTAAGTGCACTATTCTGTCTTTTCTTACTGTATGTTTTCTGTATTATTCTGTTACATTATTTAGTTATTTCTAGTAAAATATGCCTGCTCTTTTCACTCTGGTGTCTGAGTTTAATTGATATCCCTGATCAGCAAAACAACCCCGCTCTTGCCAATCATCGAATTTTTCTAACTTCTTTCTAATATCTCCCCATAATTTGGTCATGAATTGAGTTTTTAATAAAGCCTCCCCCACCGGGGATGTAGGGTCTACTCCCGAATACATTTGTAACCTTTTTTTTTTTTTTTTTTCCTCCTCGCTCGCCGCTTTATTCCCCGGCCGGGCTCCTCCAGCAGCGCGCTCAGACCGGAGCGCTCGGCGCAGCCCCCGCGGGGGCGCAGCCGCGGCCGGGCCCCCTCCCTGCGGCACCGCGGGGGGGCCGCGTCCTGGCGCGGGGTCGTGCCGCGGTCCTAGGGGCCGCCCGCCGCCGCCAACGCCTCCCCAAACCTCTGCCCCACTATTTTCTAATTGTTTCTGCTTTTCTCGATTACGGGTTCGGCTAGCTGGTGGAGGGGAAGCAGCGCTAGGTTTTGGTTCCTCATGCAGGAGTTTAAGATACAACCCCTTTGTTTTCTGTGCATAGGCCTCAATCCATAGGCGACAATACCCAGTCAATCCCCAAAACTTTCTTAATTCTTTCTTAGTTCCAGGGAGCGGTAGATTAATTATCCCTTGAATCCCTTCGGGATTTATTTTTCGTCTCCCTTCTGTAATTAAATGGCCCAAATACTTAATTTCATTTTCTATATATTGGAGTTTGGCCTTTGAGACCCTTAACCCTTGTTTTCCCAGAAAATTAAGGAGTCCATCAGTGGCTATTTTCACCTCAGACTGCCCCTCCCCTGAGAGTAAAATGTCATCCACATACTGTAGTAACATGACCCCTTCAGGTGGCTTAAATTGTTCCAGAGTTTGTTCTAATGAAGTGAGAAACCTTAACGAAATAGATGCAGGCCTCTCAGCAGGATGGGCTCTCAGCAGGATGGGCTCTTGAGATAAGGGAGGAGCTGCAACTACTGAGTCCCAAGATAAGGAAAGGGAATTCAAAGAATGCTAAATTGACATGCTGAAGAGACCTAATTGGGTGAAAAGTCATAAGAGGAAGAAGAGGAATCTTCAATCTTCATCCTGAAGACCCCTGCCCAAGACCATCAGGAGATATTGCGCAGGCGCAACGGGGAGGGACTTGGGGCGGGATTTATGATAATGATTTTTCAAAACTAATTGTAATATCTCTCCCTATTCTCGGGATGTATGATAATGATTTCTCAAAACTAATTGTAATATCTCTCCCTACTCTCGGGATTATCATGAATATGTAAACACTTACGCTATAGAAAGGAGCTGCTTTTCGCTCCAAAATGTGCACGTTTGTGGAGGAGCGATCCCCTGTGCACCCAGTGCTGAATAAACATACATTCTTTATAACCTTACTGGTTGTAAAATCGTGACTCTGCACGTCACTAATACCTGCACAAATAAATTAGGGGATCCTGTAAATCCTTGAGGTAGAACAGTCCACCTCAACTGTTGCTTGCGCCCTGTCTGGGCGTCTTCCCTGTTATAGATTAAAAGTAATTTAGTGGGAAATAACCACTTCTCAATTTTTAGTGATCAATAATGTTATAGATTAAAAGTAATTTAGTGGGAAATAACCACTTCTCAATTTTTAGTGATCAATAATAAATTTATTGGCAAGCGGCGAGTGAGCAAAACAGCGCTGGGTGTGCCGGGAGTCTCTGCTCTACCAGGACACACACCTGACCCGGCAGAACCGAGTCCCTTTCTAGTGTAGGCTTCATCCATATTCATGATGGGCGTACCCTGAGGGGTCTGCAAAGTTGTAAACAAGTTTTCGCGGGCTTTTCTCAGGTTTTCGCGGGCTTTTCTCAGGTTTCGGCGGGCTTGTCTCAGGTTTCAGTCACAGAAGGGGGGATGACTCAGCACAAGTGTTTTTGTAGTGGCTTGAAGATGGGGGCCATTTTAGCTCCCTTCTAACAACTGATTTTAACAATAGAAACTATAGACATATATCTTATTTCTTATTTACATAAGAGAATTACAAAACTGTTCGGCCACAACATCCTGACTACAACTTCTTTTTCCCCTTGAGATTTGAATAACAAATACCATATATGTTTTATTACAATTCCCCCCTTTTCTTTTAACTAATTTTGTTTTTCAAATCTCCTTAACACATCACAGACTTGTTAAATATACATGGTCCGAAAGTTAACCCAATTAATAATAACACTAGGGGTTTCATAAAATGGAGGTTTAACATCAAAATTGCGATTCCTCCCATAGCCCAAATGACCACTATAGTGAGGAGAGTTGGTGGGTTCATCTTCCAATTACTAGCTAATTGTACAAACGTGTCCCCTTTCTGTCTTGCGACAGGATTTGCATGCTCAGATCTTTTCCTTCCCCATGCTTTCCAGTTCTCCTTGCCACAACAATCACCTGAACTGGTTGCTTCGAGGCCTTTCTTATTTTCCCCTCTCCATACGTCTCTGCCTCCTCCGCCTACTCCGTTCATTCCTTAGAGCAGCGGGGCTTTCCATCTTCTCGGCAGCAGTCGTATTCTGTGGGGTTAGGGTCTTGTTATTGACACCTTAACGCCTCCCAGTTCCAGGCTTTCACTTGTGGGATCGTACAGGGCACTTGGAGTATTTGGAATTTGCAAAGAGTTTGTACTATATTCACGTTATGGGGCTTAGGTTCATTGGTATGCACACAATTTTTCCTGTTGATGACTGGTTAATTTTCTTTCTCTTTTATAGCACTGGTCACAGTATTCCTTTGGGGAATAGCCGTGGACGCAGTGCGCCCACCAACTTTCCTCACAAGTAGTGCATTTAAAACACACAAAAGGATAACAAACACAGTTAGGGGTTTTACAAAATTCATTTAGTCCTTCTTCCTTCGCAACACTAGTTTCAGATCTCCTGATGTTTCAGCTACTTCCCAGTGATCAGGCGTTAAGGGTCCTTTCACTCTGGTAGCATGAGTCCATCCCTTTTCAGCAGTCCGGACAGCAGTCTCTGTTGTGAGTATAACAAGAAACGGTCCCTCCCAACGAGGGGTAACAGAGGATTCTTTCCAAGTTTTTATTAACACCTTGTCTCCAGGTCTTATGGAGTGCATACAAATTTCTAATGGAGGTCTCTGTACTACCATCCCTTTTTTGCGTAGTTCTTTTCTCCTGTTCATGAGGTTTATTAAGTATGGTTGCAAATTGTCTTTTTCCAATACTGGGTGATCAGTGGGAAATTCCATATCATAGGGCATACCATATAGCATTTCGAACGGGGATATTCCAGTATCAGTTCGGGGCTGGGTCCGGATATTCAGAAGTGCTAGGGGTAAACACTTAACCCAAGACATCTTTGTTTCTAACATTAATTTGGTAAGTTGTTTCTTGATTTCTCCATTCATTCTTTCTACTTTTCCTGAGCTTTGTGGATGTCAGGGAGTGTGGAATTCCCACTTGGTCCCCAGGGAAGTCAATGTCTCTTTGATTACTTTAGACACAAAGTGGGGACCCCTGTCCGAATCGCTTACTTCTATATTTCCATACCTAGGGATGATGTTTTCCAAGAGTATTTTTATCACAGTATTTGCTGTAGCTCGAGCAGTGGGAAAGGCCTCCACATAATGAGTGAGATGATCTACCAATACTAGGAGGTATTTGTACCATCCTACTTTTGGTAGTTCTGTAAAATCGATTTGAATTCTTCCAAATGGTCTGTATGCCAAATCCCGTCCCCCTTGAATCTTTTCTCTTAATTGGTACTTATTAATTTTCTGGCAAGTTAAACAGCTTTTTATTATTCCCTTAGCAACATTATAAATTCCTATGCACATGTATTTAATAGCAAACTGGTCTACCAATGCTTGTACTCCCCAGTGAGTTTTAGTATGGAAATCCTTCATAACTCTCCAAGCCATTGCCTTCGGGAGAACCTTCCTCCCATCAGGTAATTCCCATTCCCCTTGTTTTTCATTAATTCCCATTTGTTTCAATTTTTCTTTCTCTTGGTTAGTAAACGTGAATCCTAATTTGGTGGGGTCTGTTCTTTCGTTTGTGTTTGATTCTGTTACCATCAATGCTAGTAGTGCAGCCCGTTTTGCCTCTTGATCAGCTAGAATATTTCCCCTGATCTGTAGTGAGGTTCCCTGTTGGTGTCCTCTTATATGCACTACTGCTATTTTCTTAGGACCTCTTAATGCTTGGAGAGTCTGGATAATTAGAGACTCATGTATTAGCCCTTTTCCTTGTGAATTAATGAGTCCCCTTTCTTCCCAAATTTTTCCAAAAGTGTGAATTACTCCAAAGGCGTACTTAGAGCCTGTATAAATGGTTCCCTCTTTTTCCTTTAAAATCTGTAACGCTCTTAGTACTGCATATAGTTCACAAGCTTGAGCCGACCAGCTAGGACTCAGTGGTCCTGATTCTACTACCTCTAGGGTGGGGTTCCACTAATAATTGCATAACCTGATTTTCTTTTTCCTTCTACCACTCTAGAGGATCCATCCACAAACAGCTTTTCCCCTTCTTCTAATTCTGTTTCTTCTAAGTCTGGCCTGATTTTTGCCTGTTCTTCAATGGTATGGAGGCAATTATGGTTTAAACTTTCGCTTGGCTCCCCATATAGGAATATATGTGCTGGGTTTTGAAGACTAGTTACTTCAATCTCTAACTTTGGTGAGTGTATTAATATTCCTTCATATTTGAGGAGCCTGGCGTCTGTTATCCATTTGTCCGCTTTTTGTTGAAGCACTCCCCTAATGTTATGAGGAGTCAACACCTTCAGATTCCCCCCAAATGTAATTTTATTAGCCTCTTCTACTAACAAGGCCACTGCCACTATCGCCTGGAGGCATGTTGGCCATCCCCTACTTACGGGGTCTAACAATTTAGATATGTATCCCACAGGCTTCCTTTTCCCAGCCCATTCTTGGGTTAATACCCCAAATGCCGTGCCATCTTCAGTATTGGCAAATAAATAAAAGGGCCTTCTTATATCTGGTAAACTCAATACTGGAGCGTTGACTAAGTCAGTTTTTAATTTTTCTAATTTTTCCTCATCGTCTGGGATCCATTTAAGCAACCCGTCTTTTGTTAATTTCTGGTATAAAAATTTAACTTTTGTACTATAATTTTCAATCCATTGTCTACAGTACCCCAGTAGTCCAAGGAGCTGCCTAACCTGTCGTTTGTTTTTGGGAGCCTGGAGAGAAAGAATTCCATTTACCCTCTCTGGGTCTAATTTCTTGCTCCCTTTACTAATCCAGTGACCTAAATACTTCACCTCTTCTTCTACAAATTGCAATTTAGATTTGGATACTTTTAATCCTTGGAGGCTTAAGAAATTTAACAACTTAATGCTTTCCTTTCGTACCATCTCTGGGTTGCCTCCTGCTAACAGAAGGTCATCTACATATTGTACTAAAGTAACACCTTCCCCCAAGTTATAATCTTTTAAGATGTGTTCGAGGGCTTGTCCAAAGAGGTTAGGGGACTCAGTAAAACCCTGAGGCAAAACTGTCCACCTCAGCTGTTGTTTCCTAAAGGTATCTGGGTCTTCCCATTCAAAAGCAAAATAATTTCTACACTCCTCTTTTAGAGGACATGCCCAAAAAGCATCTTTCAAGTCTATTACGCTATACCACTGATTTTCAGGATTCAATTGACTAAGTAAAGTATGGGGGTTCGCCACTACAGGAAATCTGGTTACAGTTCTTTTGTTGATTTCTCTTAAGTCATGCACTAATCTATAACTCCCATCTGCCTTCTTAACGGGCAATATTGGAGTATTAAAAGGTGACATACAAGGTTCTAATAGCCCCTGATTAAGGAGTCTCTCTATTTCAGGCTTTAAGCCTCTCCTGCCTTCTTGCGGTAAGGGATACTGTTTGATTCTAGTCGGGATCTCTGGGTTCCTAATGGTGACTTCGAAGGGGGTGATATCCAATCTACCCACTGTCTCTGGGGTATACCATACTTCTGGGTTAATCTTTTCTTCATCCGCCACTGTGAGGGGGCATAATCTGACTTTGAGTTCTCTTTCTTCTACTTCCAGATTAATTCCCAATTCTATAATCAGATCCCGTCCAAGTAAATTATAATCTGCTTCTGGTAATAATAAAAATGTTCCAATCACATATTTGCATTTTGATTCAACAATCACATCATGAAGAACCGGGGCCTCAAACGGTTCACCTTTAGCCCCTATTACACTGATTTTTTTCTGATGATACTTTACAGCCTGGAGGCAGAGCCTGAATGGTAGATCTTTCAGCTCCTGAGTCCACAAGGAACTCTACCTCTTGTCGCTGAGGACCCACTTTAAGTTTTATCAAGGGCTCTTTGTTCTTTGAGTTCCCAGCACATAGAGTTCCTGACCCCACTAATCTTCAGAAAACATTTTCTCATCTTGGATTCTCCTCCAGCAAACCTTCTTCACATGCCCCTTCCTTTTGCAATAAAAACATTCCACTTCCTTCATATTAAAGCAGGCAGAACCATTCAATGAATGAAAATCTCTGATCCCAAAGAAACCATAGTCTCCAGGTAATCATCACATAAAACATCCATGTTCTGCACAGCTTTATTACATGCAGGTACTGGGGAATGCACAGAACAGTTTTCAGGCTAAAATAATGCAGTTTGCTGCATGTTTGAGCTGTTACACACTCTGCATTGCCTCCTCTCAACCTGAAACTCCTACTCCTGGGTCTAGACATTTAGAGCAAGGGCAGTTTAAATCTACCGAGACTGTTGCCCATGTACTTCCAGATGCCATCAAATAAAGCATCTGGGCAGCTATTCCACACACGCAGTGCGCGGTATTTACATAGCACATCACAAATTACAAAACTGGTAAGCTCTAGGCCATGGCCTGTGAGGAGAAAGTCTGCAAAGGGCACAGCAGCATCCTCCTTCTTTGGAAAAGACACAACATTTATGAGCTGTCTAGTCAGTGTGCTACAATTATGTCAGTTCCCCGTCTTTTGGCTAAGAAGTACAAACCAGATTAGCAGCTCCAAAAGAATGTGGTCTGGGGGCAAATTAGCTTGAACTTGGCTCCCCAGCCCATATACCTGCCTGTATGCTAGAACCCTGATTCTTTTTTTTTTTTTTTTTTTTTCCAACTCCTGCCAATGATGTAAGAGAGCTGCCTGCTTGAAGAACAGGCAGCCAGATTAAGCTGCAGATCTGCTCACTTTTTTCCCTCTTGGACTATTGCTTTCACTCTGATAATGTTTTACTCCGATTTTCTTATTTAAATTGATTCATCGCTGTTAAGAAAAAAAAAGCTGCTGAAGCTAGCCAAGGGCTTGTATCTATCACAGTATCTTTTGATCCTTGTCTACAGTCCTTAAAATACCAAGAGGATAGAAAGTTCTAAGCTGTCACCTTCTGATCACCAAGTCAAGCAGGCAAAGGTATACTGAATAATAAACGAGTTATGAAGAGGTGAAACAACATTTAAATAGATCATTATCTGGGTATCCAAACTGATAACGAGAACAATACCACCACTTCAAGTAGGAATCCACCTAAACTTTCTGAGCTTCTCTCAGCAATTCCTCTCCCTTGCCAATCTTCTATCTTTTCTAGCTTCTTCCTAATATTTGCCCAAGACTTAGCCACAAACTGAGTCTTTAATAATGCCTGCCCCACAGGGGTGGCAGGATCTATTCCTGAGTACAACTGTTATTAATATTCTGCCCTTGGGGAACTGACTCTCTTAATTCCTTGAATTATGATAATTCTTAAATTTGCCATGTGGGTTTGGTGGCCTGGGTCTTGATTATTCCAGTTGGGTTTTACCAACAGCCACTTCTGATCTGCTGTGGGACCCACTTGATGTTGCTGGTCCCAAAGTCTCATACCTACCCTCCTGATCATATAAGTTCCCCATTTCTTTTTTTTAAAAATCTCTCACATCTGCCAGTGTTGAGGGGAACAGTGACATACCCCGTTCCCGGTTCCCCTTGTGCCCCCACTCCTGGCACAAGCATTTCTCTAAGGGGGTATAATCTCCCTTCCTTAACTTTGCTTCGGGTAACCCGCTGAGGGGGTCCGGGAGATTCAGGGTCAGAATCATTGGTTACAAGTATGAGCGGGTTAGAAGGGGGGGGGGGGGGGGGTGTGCTCAGCACAGAGCCCCCTCGAGACAGTTTACTGCAGCCTGTCTCTGAGCAGAAGCCTAAACGCTAATTTGGGGCCGCTCGGTGCCCCCTGCTCCAGCCCCAATCCCCACCCCGGGGCAGCTGGGTGCTCGGGACAGGCCCTCCCGGCTGGGGAGTAGGCAGCTCTGCCCCCCCCCTCCCCCATGCTGGGCCAGGCTCCGCGACACTGCTCCAGGGCTCGGCTTGGGCACGCTGCTCGGGTCGGGTGGTGGCGCCCCGGGAACAAGCCCTGTCCCAGCTGGAGCCAGCAGCGGGAGGAGTTCAGCTGCCCCCTCCCATGGATCCAGAGGGCTTGCTTTCCCTCTGTCCCATCTTCCAGAGTGCCACTCACTCGCACTCTGGGATTATCAACCTCCTAGTGGGATATCCGGCAATTCTTCCTTGCCCCCACCCATGGATCCAGAGGGCTTGCTTTCCCTCTGTCCCATCTTCCAGAGTGCCTTCTTTCACACACACACACGCTCCCCTTATTCGTGACTCGCTCCTTCGCAGGCTACGAGAACTGCACTACTAAAGGGTCCGCACTCGGGTGATCTCTTCGAGACCTCTCACTCACTCGCACTCTGGGATTACCAACCCCAACCGAACGGATAACTGCACAAACGCAAATACTTACTCCTCCCCGGAGTCTTCGATCGGTCTTCGTGCACAAAATTTAAGGGGTTCTGCAGATTCTTTTGCTCACTCCCGAGTTCGAATTAAAAGGGGTTAGGATATCCAGCGTTTTGGCCACGAGATCCTCAGACTGGGGCTATCCGAAGATAGGGCGCCTCCCCTATCTGGGGTTTCGCACCAAAAGATCTGGATCCGAGTCACGGCACCAAATTTGTTATAGATTAAAAGTAATTTAGTGGGAAATAACCACTTCTCAATTTTTAGTGATCAATAATAAATTTATTGGCAAGCGGCGAGTGAGCAAAACAGCGCTGGGTGTGCCAGGAGTCTCTGCTCTACCAGGACACACACCTGACCCGGCAGAACCGAGTCCCTTTCTAGTGTAGGCTTCATCCATATTCATGATGGGCGTACCCTGAGGGGTCTGCAAAGTTGTAAACAAGTTTTCGCGGGCTTTTCTCAGGTTTTCGCGGGCTTTTCTCAGGTTTCGGCGGGCTTGTCTCAGGTTTCCGTCACAGAAGGGGGGATGACTCAGCACAAGTGTTTTTGTAGTGGCTTGAAGATGGGGGCCATTTTAGCTCCCTTCTAACAACTGATTTTAACAATAGAAACTATAGACATATATCTTATTTCTTATTTACATAAGAGAATTACAAAACTGTTCGGCCACAACATCCTGACTACAACTTCTTTTTCCCATTGAGATTTGAATAACAAATACCATATATGTTTTATTACATTCCCATTCAAAGGCAAATAAATCCCTACTTTCTGGATCCAATGGGTAAGCCCAAAAAGCATCCTTTAAGTCTATAACACTGAACCATCTGTGTCCATGTGGTATTTTACTCATCAGAGTATACGGGTTTGGTACCACAGGATATCTCTTTTTAACTATTTCATTTACCTTTTTTTTTTTTTTTTTTTTTTTTTAAGTCTTGTACTAATCGATAAGAACCATCCATTTTTCGAACTGGCAAAATAGGAGTGTTGAAAGGGGACATACAAGGTTCCAGCAGTCCATCCTTGAGCAACCCCTCAATTACTGGTTGAAGACCTTTCCGCCCCTCTGCCGAAATCGGATATTGTTTCTGTTGTACTACGTCATGTCCATCTAATAAGGTAATTTTTTTTAAGGGGGGGATTTTTAGTCCTCCCCTATTACCTTCTTTGACTCACACGATGGGGTTTATATCTACCTCATCTTTCTCTGTCAGAGTGTTCATAGTAATAGTCATACACATTCCTTATAAGTGTGGATTTGTAATCCTAGTCGTATCACCAAATCCCGGCCCAGCAGATTACTGCCTGCCTTTGGGACATATAACAGTTGTCCCACAACTGTCCTTTTTTTTTTTTTTTTTTTTTTAAATACAGAAGCTGTAAACCCTTCCCCTTTTATGCCAGCCACCGACGCCCATTGGTCTGATAGCTCCAACCCCAAGGGAATATAATTTAAAGAAGTCTTGCTTGCCCTGGTATCACTCCCGGGGTCCCACCCTCCAATTTATCAAGGGCTCTTGGTGGGATTTATAGCTAAAGAGCCCCTTGTTATATGTTGAGAAACCGAGACCAAAAGTTTCCAACCCAATCAGAATTTATTATAATTTCAGCAAGCAAAGTTAGTGAGCAAAAATCAGCGCTGGGCAGCTGGGGAGTCTCCGCTCCATCAACGGCGGCCCTCTTCCCTTTTTACAGTCCCTTTTTATATACAGTCTTCCCGGTTGACGTAGTTTCTTTCGATATGCTCTGCGCATGTTCGTTTTGCTACTAGGGGGTCGCAGGGATGGAGGTTCTCAATCTTCCTTATTCGATCCTCTCAATATCTGGGTGGAGACTTGACCTGTGGGGGCTGATTAAGCAAGCCTAACGGCGTCTGGGTGGAGACCAGACCTGTGGGGGCTGATTAAGCAGGCCAAACGACATCTGGGTGGAGACCAGACCTGTGGGGGCTGATTAAGCAGGCCTAACGGTATCTGGGTCTCACCCACCAAGAGGCCCCCAGCATATCCTGCCAAGCAAACAAGCACTTTATCCTGCTGACATTTTAGTGAACAAACCCACCCAGTCTATCACAATCCCCCCTTTTCTATTTCTTAATTTTGTTCACTAAACCTTTTTAATTCTTGTTGACTCAAATTCAAGCTTTCTTCCATTTCCATATCTCCTCGGAGTGGTTCGTATTTAGCTCTAACAAGCATTAAGTGTGCAGCTTCCAAGCGACTTTTTACAATTGTAATTAGTTTGTTAAAAATGCATGGTCCAAAAGTTAATCCCAAAATAAGCAACAGCAGAGGGCCAGCTATAGTCGAAAGCAAAGTTGTTAGCCAAGGGGAATAATTGAACCAGGATTCATACCAGCTCTGTTGAGCCTCTCTTTCCCGTTTCCGTTGTTCTAACCTCTTTCGTAACTCAGTCATTGTATCAATTGTTACCCCTGTATGGTCTGCATAAGTACAACATTCTTCCTTGAGTGCTACACATAATCCTCCTTGTTGTAGTAATAAGAGATCTAATCCCCTTCTATTTTGCATTACTACCTCAGATAAGGATCTTAATGACTTTACCAATCCATCAATCGCTAGCTCGATTTTACCGAGATCTTCGTCTACTGTTACTCGGAGTGCCTTCATTTCTTTTTGATTGTTTACTAAGGAGGCGATTCCTGTTCCTGCGCCTATACCACTGATGGTGAGAAGAGTAGCAATGGTAAGGACAGTGATTGGTTCTCGTTTTACTAAATGATGTTCAGGGGTTATATGCTGATCATAAATATATTCGCTAGGATGGTAAGTAATACGTGGTATTATTGATACCTGAATGCAGTATTCACTGCTTTCGTTAAATGCAACAAGAGATATACACGGGGTGATCCCAATGTTTGAACATATCCATTCCGTATTAGCGGCGGGAATCAGCCACTGTGCAGGTCTCTCGTTTTTTGATATTTTTGCTCCACAGAGATGCATTTTATGGGTGGGGACCTTTCCAATGCATCTCCCTTTACCTGTTACTTGGGACAAAGTGAGTCCCTGTGTCTGGTCCTTTCCTTTTTTCCATATGCACCGTGCAGGGTTAGTTCCATTTACTCTTTTAGCTTTAGCAGTCATTCCTACAGCCTCATAAAAAGGTGGTCTAATATTATAACATAACCAACAGTCTTTCGTTAACTCAGGTTTGGTTTTGTTTAGTATCCCATAACTAGCTTGCATAATTTTCCATAGAGTACTATATCCATATATATTGATTTCAGAGGTCAAATTAGTGGGTTGGGTATACTTTCTCTGGTAATTAGTGGTATTGTTTTTAACATTAATAGTAGAAATTGCCAGATTTGGTCCAATGGGTTCTGGGGTTTCATTAGGTGCAATTTCTTTCTTAATTGTTATAAGATTTCCCCGATCTGCTCCAGGTTCCCAATGTCTAATTCCCCAGGTTCTTCCCAGGATCCACCCTGGGTCTTCTGGTTTTTTTATATTAATATATATATATGAACATGTTCCTTTAGAGAGCATCTCTCCTGAGGGACCTTTCCAAGGTGGTGTACACCCAGCTGGACCAAATCCTACTTTAAGATACTGATCTGGTCCCCCTCCTGGAGCCCAATCAGAAGCGATAGTTTCACAGCCCCAATAGGCACAAAAATAATGGCCAGGGTAATTACAATATGGTTTCCCTCGGTTGGAACTAGGACACATGTAAAATCCTGTTAAATTCAAAATTTTACCACAGTGGTCTATTCCCGTTAGATCACACAATCCCACAATGAAGCTTGGAGCCCCTGGTACAGTTGATGTACGTAAGATTTTACCATCTAATCTGGTTAGGGACCATTTAAAAGGTTGGTGTGTTTCCAGTTCTGCAGTACAATAACTTAATTTTAGCCATAACAATATTACAATTATGATATGCAAGGTTTGAGATGATGTTCCCCTGTATACCAGATTCCCTCTGCGTTGATTCCTGTGAAATGCAGACAGGGTTAAAAGTATGTTATTCACCCATTTTTCTTTACCAATCCCGTGGTAATTCTGCCAGCATCTCAGCAACGCTCCAGTTGGACGGCTCCTTCCTCCACAGTCGTCTTTCCCTCTGCCTCGCTCGTCGACTCGGGTGCTTCGAGCCACGAGGTGTACCATCTTCTCGGCAGCAAGGATGCTCTTCAGGAGGAAACACTCGCCGTCTAAGATCCTGTCTCGTAAAATAGGATCTCCAATTTGTATGTTTAATTTCAGGAACGTCACAACGGACTTTACTGATGAGCTTACGACAGAGGCTCTCAGTGATTTCCGCTACAAAAGGCTTTGGTTCATTCGGGTGATAACAATAAAAATTTGGTTCAATTCCTTTTGTAAATATATCCCACCATTCTTTTGAGCCTGAGGTTAATTCTCCTTTAGATATTTTGCAGGTTAATGTCCAATTAGTGATTTCCCTTTGCAATTTATAACAGGAAATGCAAACCCCTCGGGGAGGGTATCCTTTAACACAATGAGTCCACCACCTTTCCTTGCATACCTTACAGGTATAACATACAAAGGGATGACAATTACAGTACTTATTTCCACACCTTATTTTAACATCATCATTACTTATAAGTCCATCATCTAAGTAATAAGGGTTAGGTAAATACTCAATCCTGTAAGGGTCCAAGTCCATTAAGTCCTCTGAAATTTTAATTTCAAGTCTCCAACCGGGCTGGTGATTTTCCACGAAGAGTTAGTGATAGGTCCTTTTATTAAGCGGGCATGGGTCCAACCTCGTTCAGCAGTTCGGACAGCAGTCTCTGTGGTAAGCAATACAAGGTAAGGTCCGTCCCATTGAGGGGTTAATGATGATTCCTTCCATGATTTAATTAATACCCAGTCTCCTGGCTGGATTTTATGAATAGCCAAGTCCAGAGGAGGTCTTTGCACCACCATTCCCTTTTTCCATAATTCATTTCGATATTTCATTAAGTTTATAATATAGGAGTTTAATTTCTGGTCTCTTACTCTAGGATGGTCTTGGGGTTCCTCTAAATCATAAGGCATTCCGTATAGCATCTCAAAAGGTGAAATCCCAAGATCAGCCCTTGGTCTAGTTCTCAAATTAAGTAGTGCGAGTGGTAAACACTTCACCCAGGATAACCGGGTTTCCATCATTAGTTTGGTGAGCTGTTTCTTAATTTCTGCATTCATCCTCTCTACTTTCCCCGAACTTTGGGGATGCCATGGTGTATGATGTTCCCATTTTGTTCCCATTGCTACCAAAACCTCCTGTATTATTTTAGACACAAAGTGGGGACCTCGATCTGAGTCAATAACTTCACTCATTCCATATCTTGGTATTATGTTTTCCAACAGTATTTTTACTACTGTGTGAGCAGTTGCTCTAACAGTGGGGAAAGCCTCTACAAAATGAGTTAGATGGTCTACTATCACTAGCAAATATTTATATCTTCCCACTTTTGGTAGCTCAGTAAAATCTATCTGAATGTTAGCAAATGGTCTGTGGGCAAGCTGTCTGCCACCCAGTGGTCTTTCTCTAACTTGGGTTTTATTGACCCTTTTGCAAATTAGGCAGTCTTCTACTACTCGTTTTGCCAAATTATATATTCCAATGCTCATATATTTAGTAGCAAATTGGTCTACTAATGCTTGTACTCCCCAATGAGTCTGATCGTGAAACCTTTGCAAAGTTTCTAATGCAAGTGTTTTTGGTAGAATAGTTCTCCCATCGGGGAGATTCCAATGTCCCCCCTGGTTTTCTTTTACGCCCATCTCCTTTAATTTAGCTTTCTCCTGCAGGGTGAAGCTATACAATCTGTATTTCTTTACCTCTGAGGTATCGTGGCTAAGAGTATCAACTGGGGTCCAGTCTTTTAGGGCTGCTCTTTTTGCTTCTCGGTCAGCTACATTGTTTCCCCTATTTCGGATATCCACTCCTTTTTGATGTCCCTTTAGATGTACCACTGCAATTCCTTTTGGACCCCGTAGAGCTTTTAATATCTGCACTATTAATTCCTGATGGATTATGTCCTTTCCCTGTGAATTTATTAATCCTCTTTCTTCCCATATTTTCCCAAAGGTATGCACTACTCCATATGCATACTTAGAGTCGGTAAATATAGTTCCTACTTTATTTCTTAGATATTCCAAAGCTCTTAGCACTGCATATAATTCACACGCCTGGGCTGACCAGGAATGATTTAATGGTCCTGATTCCAATACTTTGAGATTTGGTCCTTTAATAATTGCATATCCTGATTTTCTTTTCCCATTCACTACTCGTGACGAGCCATCCACAAATAATTTTTCTCCTTCTCCTAGTTCTTCCTCTTCCAAATCTGGTCTAATTTTAGTTTGACTTTCTATGGTTATGAAACAATCATGTATCAACTGTGAGTCCCAGGGTTCTCCGTACAGGAACTGGGCTGGATTCTGGAGGGTTGTGACTTCCAGGGATAGTTTTGGGGAATCAATCAATATTCCTTCATATTTTAAAAGCCTGGAATCTGTGACCCATTTTTCTGCCTTTTGTTGCAAGATGCCCCGAATGTTATGAGGCGATAAAACCCTTAATTCTCCATTAAAAGTTATTTTATTTGCTTCTTCTACCAGGAGTGCAGCTGCTACTACTGCTTGTAGGCAGGTGGGCCAACCCTTGCTAACCGGGTCTAGTAACTTAGACAGATATCCTACTGGTTTCTTTTTCCCTGCCCAGTCCTGGGTAAGGACTCCATAGGCAGTTCCCTCATCAGTATTAACAAAGAGGGAAAAGGGTCTTTTTAGGTCAGGTAAGCTTAGTACTGGGGCAGTTATAAGATCTTTTTGCAGTCGTTCCAAATGTTGTTCATCTTCCATGGTCCATTTTAGCAGGTTATCCTGGCTCAATTTATTATACAAAAATTTTACTTTGCTGCTATAATTTTCAATCCATTGTCTGCAATACCCGACCAGACCCAATAATTGTCTTATCTGCTTTTTATTTGTAGGAGGGGGTATTGACAATATCCCTTTTATTCGTTCGGAATCTATTCTCTTTTCTCCTTTTGATAAATAATGCCCCAGATATTTAACTTCTTCTTCCACAAATTGTAGCTTGGATCGTGATACCTTCAGTCCCTTTAGAGCCAGGAAGTTTAATAATTTAATGCTTTCTTGCCTTACTATTGCTTCCTCCTTTCCTGCAATTAAAAGATCATCCACATACTGGATCAAGATGGTATTTTCATTTACCACATATTCTTGGAGAATTTTCTCCAATGCTTGCCCGAATAAATTCGGTGACTCGGTAAATCCTTGAGGTAAGACCGTCCACCTTAATTGCTGTCGACGGTGGGTTTCAGGATCTTCCCATTCAAAGGCAAAATAATTTCGGCTTTCCTCACTCAGGGGGCAAGCCCAGAAGGCATCTTTTAAATCAATTACACTATACCAGTGATTTTCTGGCCCTATCCTACTAAGCAAGGTATAAGGATTAGCCACTATGGGGAATCGAGTTACGGTTCTTTTGTTAATTTCCCTTAAATCATGCACTAATCTATAAGACCCATCTGATTTCTTTACGGGTAGGATGGGAGTGTTAAAGGGGGACATACATGGTTCTAAAAGGCCTTTTTCAAGTAACCTTTCAATCTCAGGCTTTAACCCCCACTTTCCTTCTGGTGGAATTGGATATTGTTTGATTCGTATAGGTACCTCCGGATTAATAATGGTTACTGAAAATGGAGGTATCTGTAGCTTACCAATCGTTTCTGGGGTATACCATACCTCTGGGTTAACTTCCTTTTCATCTTCCACTCGAAGGGGGCATAACCTAATCTTTAGTTCTTTATTTTTTACTTCCAAATTAATTCCTAATTCTATTATTAGATCTCTACCCAATAAATTGTAATCAGCCTCAGGGACTAATAATAATGATCCCATCCCAAATTTGGAATGTGTTTCAAATACTATATTTTTGATAATGGGTACTTCAAAGGGTTCTCCCTTGGCTCCTATAACTTGGGCCGTTTCTGACGATACTTTACAGCCCTGGGGCATTATCTGGATAGTGGATCTTTCAGCCCCTGAATCTACCAGGAACTCGAATTCCTGTTGCTGGGGACCTACCTTAACTTTTATCAAGGGCTCCTTATGTTTTTGGGTCCCCAGCAAATAGAGCCCCTGACATCCCTAATCTTCCTTGAACATTCTTTCGTCCCGCAGCCGCTTCCTGCATTCCCTTTTTATGTGTCCTTGGGCACCACAATAAAAACAGGTGCCCTGTTCTCTTCGTCTTATCATTTCTTCAGTTTTTTTTCTGTCCTGAATCTGGGGTTTTCTTTTAGGAAATCCCCATATTTTCCTAGTGTACGAGGAGGTGTCTGATTCCTTGGGCCTTTTTGTCCCTCCCGGACAGCTGCCACCATCATCCTGACTTGCTTCTTATGATTTTCGTCACCCCTCCGGACGTACACTTTCTGAGCCTCTCGCAATAACTCATCTAACCCCCGGTCCTGCCAGTTGTCCATCTTTTCTAATTTTTTTCTTATGTCATCCCAAGATTTGGCTACAAATTGAGTTTTCAGCAATGCCTGTCCCACTTGGGTGTCCGGATCCAATCCTGAATACATCTGGAGGCTTTTTCTCAGCCTCTCTAACCAATCGGTGGGGCTTTCCTCTTTTTTCTGCCTCTCATTAAAGGCTTTGTTTATATTTTGCCCCCTGGGCACAGATTCTCGGATGCCTTGAATAATAATAGTCCTTAGGTCCTGCATATGAGTTCTGTGGTTTGGGTTTTGGTGGTCCCAATTTGGTCGCTGTATGGGCCATTTTTCATCTGCAAAAGGACCTTGTACATGCTGGGCATCCCATATTCTCATTCCGGCCCTTCTGATCATATTTCTTTCTTCTGCAGTAAATAGTATACTCAAAATAGACTGCATTTCATCCCAGGTATAGGTGTTAGGACCTAGGAATTGATCAATCCTTTCAGCAACCCCCAAAGGATCTTCTATCAAGTTTCCCATTTCTTTTTTGAATTCCCTAACATCCCCTGAGTTAAGGGGTATAGATACAAATCCTATCCCTGGTTGTGGTCCCCCCATTGGTGTCTCCCGGAGTGGATATAATTTTTGTTGTTTTGCCTGACTTCTAGTTGCCCTTCTGGAACTTCTGGGGGTGTCTGAGGAAGTTCCAGAGTCGCTCTCAGTTTCCTCAGGGGCTGAGGGTGGTGGATTGGCAATAGGTGGTGGGGGTGGTATATAAGGTGGGGGTAATAAGGGAACCTCTTCTTTGTCTCGTTTTTTCTTATCGTTTTTCCCACCCCCCTTTTCTTTTAGGGCAAACAGATAGCTTTTGGCTCCTGATCCCATCCACATGTTAGCATAATCACTCTCCTCCGGATTAACCGGTTCCTTAGAATTGACATATGTGTTTAGGGCCTCACATACCCAATTTTCAAAAGACCCAAAGATTGGCCAGCAGACATGTTCTTCCTTAATATTCTGACCTCCCCAAATTTCCATACAGAAATGGATCATTTTTGCTTTATTCTTTCCTTTGCTTTTTGAAAAATCCCTCCAATTTGTCAACATTAATCCTAAGGGACTATCAGGCGGGATAGGGAGCAACCGCACAGGGGGCCCTCCACCCATGGGACCAGGGGGCTTGCTTTTCCCCTGTCCCATCTTCCGAAGCGCACTCTTTCTCACTCACACACGTTCCCCTGGTTCGTGGCCCACGCCCTCGCGGGCTATGGGAACCGCACTACTGAGGGTCCGCACTCGCTTGGTTCCACTGGAACCACTCACATGCAACGCTTCAGGATCACCAACCCCAACCGAACGGATTTCCAAATATACTTACACGTCCTGTGTCTTCGTCCGGACTTTTTGTGCACAAAGATTACAGGGTCGACCGGTTCCTTTTGCTCACTACTTTAGATTTTGGGTTCGTCAGTGGAAAGTGTGGAGACTTTGGGAACAGCTAGGACCACCAAAGGATGGTGGGGCGCCTTCCCTGCTGCCCAAGTCCAGCCACTATATTTCCATCCGAGTCACGGCACCAAATTGTTATATGTTGAGAAACCGAGACCAAAAGTTTCCAACCCAATCAGAATTTATTATAATTTCAGCAAGCAAAGTTAGTGAGCAAAAATCAGCGCTGGGCAGCCGGGGAGTCTCCGCTCCATCAACGGCGGCCCTCTTCCCTTTTTACAGTCCCTTTTTATATACAGTCTTCCCGGTTGACGTAGTTTCTTTCGATATGCTCTGCGCATGTTCGTTTTGCTACTAGGGGGTCGCAGGGATGGAGGTTCTCAATCTTCCTTATTCGATCCTCTCAATATCTGGGTGGAGACTTGACCTGTGGGGGCTGATTAAGCAGGCCTAACGGCATCTGGGTGGAGACCAGACCTGTGGGGGCTGATTAAGCAGGCCAAACGACATCTGGGTGGAGACCAGACCTGTGGGGGCTGATTAAGCAGGCCTAACGGTATCTGGGTCTCACCCACCAAGAGGCCCCCAGCATATCCTGCCAAGCAAACAAGCACTTTATCCTGCTGACATTTTAGTGAACAAACCCACCCAATCTATCACACCCTGACTCCTCTATTCTGTCTTCAAAGTTCATGATTGGAATTACTTTAAGTCTGAGCATTCTCTCTCAAAATGCCCCAGTCTCCCACAACGATAGCTTCTGGAGGCTTTTCATCCCCAGTTTCTTCCCGCTCCTCCTGTTCCACCTTTAAGGTAAAAAGGTGTTCAGTCCTTTGTTGGACCCAACAGGAGGTGTAGTCAGACTCCTCTTGTGAAAAAGGGGTCTTTGAACTCACATAGAAGTTTAAGTCTTGACATAACCACTTCTTAGTTGACCCATATTTTGGCCAAAAAGCCTTACGTCCCAAAATGGGCTCCTTTGTCCACACAAAAACACAATAATGTATCATTTTCTTTTTGTCCTTCCCCTTGTATTCGGAACGTTCCTCCATCGTAACAACATTCTCCCCAATGGACTGTCCGGGGGAATGTTTTCAGGGACCTTCCCTGAATTCCCGCTAAGCTTAGTCTTTTTGTTCCCCATTTTTTTTCCCCGAGACTTCTGGTCATTTTCCTCGCGGCACAGCAGAGCCACCACTGCAGACTCCGCCCTCAGCCCGTACTGACGTACGGCTCACTCGCTCCCACCCACCAGAATCTCCCAGACCACCAAGGCAGTACTTAACAGTCCAATTTTCTTACCTTGGTCCGTGCACAGAGTTGCCTGGTCTAACAGCGTTTTCCAAAGTTTCTCCTTTTTTTTTTTTTGTCCTTTTTCCCCCAGTGGTTCACAAGGCCCGTCTGTATTATCAGTCTCAGGATCTCAGTCGGTCCCCGTGGAGTCACCGTCGATGATTCGCGAGACCGTTGAAATCAACAGGGCGCGCCTCCTCGCCCTCAACGGCGGAGACTCCCGGACGAGCCCCCAAATTGTGAGAAATGCTCAGTTGCCAATTATCAGTGGCTCAGGATGCGGTGTGAAGCACTCTTTATTACGTTCTTGCAAGACCGGGCGCCCCATCAGGTGGACGCACCTAACAGCCATCGTGCAATGGTTTATATCCCTTTCTCCCAACCGCGAGTTCCCTCCCCTGATTCCTCATTGGCTGAGTACTACAGGGTGTACAGACTTCCTGAACCGCCTACCGATACGCCCCTTCATGTATGTGTTCATACGTCGCATGTTCATGGAAATGAACCTTGGCTTTCTCCAGGGCGGAGAAGTTAATATGCATGAGCTCATCACGCAAGCGTACTAAGAAGGAAAAGATCGAAATTCAGGTTCCCCAAGTCTTTCGGTATCTGCATCCATCTAAAGCCAGTTCCAAGTACTGGGTCATCACAGTTGACAAAAAGACCACTTGCCTTCTAGCCCTAGGCCAGGGATTTCAATGGTTGTGAATTGCTCTTGTTGATTGCTTTGGTGAATCACTCCTGCCCTTCCCATCAGGCTTATTATGCGAAAACAACATTCTTTCCCTTACACTCATTATAATACGAAGCGGGGATAGGTTATGCATATGTATAGGCGTATTATGAATATGTGATGCTTTGTGGCATAAAGCCAAGACAAGGTGCCACGAGAGGGGCGCACGTTTGTGGTGGAGCGATCCCCCGTGCGTCTCAGCGCTGAATAAACACACCTACTTATAACCTTATAGGTTGTGGAGTCGTGTTTCCGCAAGTCCTTTTGGCGACCCAGATGGGACGTGCTTTGCTCGGCTGCAGGATAGACTGAGGAGCGGACATCCTAGGTGCGCCCTGAGTCCTTTCTCGGAGGAACTCCGCTCCCAGCCACTCACTGCGGGGGCAAACAATGACCATCTACAGCTGTGGACAAATGGTATGTTTAACGAGGGAAGCCAATAAGTCATACGCTTGGCTGGGGCTGCTGATAAATCGCGCAGAGACGTCTGGCGTACAGTATAGTCCCCGTATGGGAGGAGGGTACCCTGTATGTTGGTAAAGGGGATTCGCTGACCGATAGAGCGGCCGCTAGTGATCTTGAGAGTAGATCGAGTGAATCCGAGGTCACCGCTGCATCCCAGTTTTGGGAGCCAGGATGGACCTGCTAATGACTGTGTAAGAAGCAGGAGAAGGGTAAGCGGAACCTCTTGAGTGGTTTTGGTAAAACATTAACAGCTGTTGGAAGGATATCAACTGGAATGTAGTAACTGTGTATTTAATTTGTGAAATGCCTAGGAATTTTATGTATGTTTAGGAAACCGTATTACCACCTAAAAACGTTTGTATGGTGTGCCCGGTACCGAGATATAACATCAGCAAATTGTGGATCCAAGAGTAAACAACTCAGATCAGTTATAAACAACATTATATGAAGCTAGCTTTTAGACGAGTGAATGAGTATCTGTGTGTGTGTATGAGACGCAGCACAGCTGCGAAGCGAGTGTGGAGTTCTGATCCGCGGTTCCGTGTTCTCCGCGAGGAGAGCGGCCGGAGACGAACGAAGCAAATGAAGTGTATGTCAGATTGTAAAAAGTGTTATTTGAGCCTGTGATTAATTTTTGGTGTCCCTATTATACAAGTCTGAGGTTTTTTTTTGTAATTTGATCTTTGTGTTGAATGCCTCTGAAGCATGCAGGAATGAATAAATGAGTAGGAGGAGAAGGAATAGTGAGTCTCTCCTCCGGTGGTTTGGGCTGGAACCCAGTGATTATTTGAATGATGAGAGTGAGTGGATAAGAAGGGAAAACGGTCTATATCGATTGGAGGGATTATATGTAACCCCTCTAGCGAGACCTGTAGCATTAGATTGGGAACAACCCTCTGAAATCGCTCTTCCCCCGATTGAAGACAGAATTCCTTGTTTTGTTTGTGGATTAATACCTTATAACTTTTATAATAGAGGGGGTTACCATCAAGCCTGGGTATTGCTGGAGTGTAAGCTCTGTAAACAAAGGTGGTATTGTGCATCTGATAGGCGAAGGCCTGAATGCCCTAAATGCTTACCCGAAACGGCACTTCCGAATCTTTATAATTGGGAAAGGGCTAGACAGGAGTCAACAATAATAAAATTTGTATGTGGTAAGAGTAGCTTAATTCCAGAGCTTTGGGACGTATGGGAAAAGAACTGGGACAGAGTTAAGATACAGTGTAAGAAACGCTTTAAGTGGAAATTAAAAAGAAAATAATTTAAAAAAAATGGGAAACACACAAGGGGGAGTTATAAAGAGCAGCCCTCTGGGATGCATATTGGCCCACTGGAAAGATATTGCTGGGACAGGAAACACAGAAAGCAAAAGAAATCTTGTTAAATATTGTAATCAATGGTGGCCACTATATACATTAGAGAATGAAGCCAAGTGGCCGTTTAATGGGACTCTCGATTATAACACCCTTTTACAACTAATGTTGTTTTTGAGGAGAGAAGGGAAGTGGGATGAGGTATCATATGCAGACATGTTTTTCACTCTCCGAAATCATCCAGAGTGGCAAAGGGACTGCGGGATTGTACCTCCACAGGACCCTTTGGTACTCGCCCTTGAACAAGATAATAAAAAGGAATTTAAAGGCAAACTGAAACGGTGTTGTTCAGCGTGCAGTATTGGGCAAAGATGCACTAGAGCAGATAAGATTCATCAGGCACCAGAGCAGGATCTAACTGATTTGTTTAAGCCTCCCCCTCGACCACAGGAACAGGATGAGGACTCGGATGGACCCTCCACTCCCCCGGGTAGTCCAGTATCCTCCCACACCAGGAAAAAGTCTGCTCCAACGGTCTTGCAGGCACCTCTCCGAGAGGCAGTAGGACCTAACGGAGGGACAATGTTAATTAAGGTACCTTTCTCTACTACTGATTTAGAGGCATGGAAAAAGGTTGCCAGGGATTACCGTAACGATCCGACAAGCGTGACCAGATACTTTCAGTTTATTGTAAAACAACATAATCCCAATTGGAATGATATACAGCTATTGTTAGATCATTTGACTGAGACGGAAAAGCAACTAGTTTTAAAAACTGCAGGGAATTTTGCAGAGGATTATTATAAGACTACGGGAGGAGATGTTAAAGAATATCTCCCCCTCCAAGATCCAAAATGGGAGGCAAACAGGTCTGCACATATGGAAAGATTGCAGGCATACCAGGAGTGGATTGTAAAAGGAATGGAGAGGGCTATTCCCAAAACGATAAATTGGTCAATATGATATGAAATTAAACAAGGTCCTTCTGAGTCACCATCAGAATTCCTCGATCGACTGAGGGACGTAATGCGTCGCAACACACCATTGGATCCGGGGTCAGAGGTAGGAATACAACAATTAGTTTCTCTGTTTTTAGGACAATCTACAGGGGACATTAGACGCAAGCTTCAGAAGCTGTGTTCCACAGAAAGTAGAAACCTGGAAGTATTACTGGATGAAGCGTGGAGAGTGTTCAGAAATAGAGAAGAGGATTATAAGCGAGGACAGAGAAGGGTACTGGCAGTTGTTAGGGAAGAAGAAGAAAGGAAACCTAGGCGAGGACTGCCTCAATTAAGAAAAAATCAATGTGCAATATGCAAACGGTTTGGGCACTGGAAAGATGAGTGTCCGGAAAAATGGAAAGTTAAGGAAAGGGGATGAAGTAATCAGAAAGGAAGGGCAGTGGCCCATATGGAGGAGGACTGACGGGGACCTGAGGAATCTACCCTAGCGGATCTGCTGGTTACAATAAAGCTAGGGAAAGAACAAAAGAAGGTAGAATTTTTAGTGGACACTGGAGCGACATACTCAGTTTTAAACCAAGACCTAATGCCCTTAGAAGACGACTATATTATGGTAAAGGGGGCGACTGGCCAAATTGAAAAGGCATATTTTTGCAAACCCCTAAGGTATAAATTAGGAAAACAATGGGGCATACACAAATTTTTATATATGCCTAACTCCCCAAAGGCACTTCTGGGGAGAGATTTATTAGAACAACTGGGTGCAATAATTAAATTTAAAGAAGGAGAGATTACTCTGGAGGTAAATGACCAAGAGTTTATGCAAATAATGAGCTTATCCCTAACTAGTGTTCCCACAGAAGGAAGAATCAGCGAAGAAATTATTGACCAGGTATATTCCAGAGTATGGGCCACTGATGTGCCCGGGAAAGCAAAGAATGCCCCACCTGTTGAGGTCAGACTTAAAGAAGGACAACAGCCGGTAAGAATCAAACAATATCCTCTGAAGAGAGAGGATCAGGAAGGGATTCAGCCAGTTATAGAGAAGTTCCTACAACTAGGATTACTGAAAGAATGTGAGTCTAATTTTAATACTCCCATATTACCTGTCTGTAAACCTGACGGGTCATATCGGGTGGTTCAGGACCTGCGGGCAGTGAATAAGATAACTGAAGACCTCTACCCGGTGGTGGCAAATTGTTTTGCTGATCAGGGATATCAATTAAACTCAGACACCAGAGTGAAAAGAGCAGGCATATTTTACTAGAAATAACTAAATAATGTAACAGAATAATACAGAAAACATACAGTAAGAAAAGACAGAATAGTGCACTTAAACAAATAGGAAAATACAGGGTAATGCATCAAATCATTACTACTTGAGAGAGAGAGAGAATAGTGATTAAGAAAGATACATCACCACTTGCATACTTTACCATCATCCAGATCCGCAGTCGCTGGGGAGCCCCGGTTACAGCGAGGATTTGGAGAACCTTTCCCTGCAAGTGGGAAATCCTACGCGGTGCGTCCACCCGTAGGTGAGGCTCCCAAAGTCGCTGTGAGCGGGCCCAGCCTTATATACCTAAAAATCAGTAAGCCAGAATAGCTGACACCTTTGTTTTAAGCGGAAATATCTGGTTTTCATCTCAGTTAGGTTCCCCCCAGAGCCTGGCCAGGGCTTAAGGGAGAAGCTAAGGGAGTTTCCCTGCTTATCTAGTTAATTTATGAGCAAGGTCACAAGGCCAGACAACTGTTTCCGTGGCCTTGTTATCTTGCCCACACATAAAGAAATATAAGGATACATTCAGGATAGACATGTTTTATGATGTTTAAACTACATCTTCTATGCATATTTCACTAATGACTACATACAGAGTTAGCAGTTTCAGTTCAGGGCCTGTTGCTCAGGCTTCAGTATTCCCACCTTTTACATCAGAACAGTTGGTTTGCTATAACTTAGTATAATACCTAATAGCACAATGGTTATCAGTTATAAAATGTACAGGATTCATCTATAGGTCAACTCTGGCTTGGGCTTATTGTCCAAGCCTTAGCACTTCACAAATCCATACACTTTATTGACTGTATTGACACCTGAACTAACCTGGTTTACTGTTTTAGACCTCAAGGATGCTTTCTTTTGCCTCCCTCTCCACGAAGCCAGACAGAAAATATTTGCATTCGAATGGGAAAATCCTAAAAGCGGACGTAAAACCCAGCTGACTTGGACGGTGTTACCACAGGGGTTTAAAAACAGCCCTACTATATTTGGCAATCAACTCGCGAAAGACCTCGAGTCGTGGGAAGCCCCAACCCCGCCTGAGGAAGGGAAACTGTTACAATACGTGGATAATATCTTGATTGCCACCAAGACAAAAGACGCTTTCATGACTTGGACGGTAAGCCTGCTAAATTCTTTGGGGCTTCAGGGATACCGAGTGTCTAAGAAAAAGGCCCAAGTAATGCAGCGCAAAGTGATTTATCTGGGTTATGAAATTAGTGCTGGAAAAAGAACTTTAGGACAAGCTCGAAAAGAAGCAATATGTCAGACCCCGAGGCCACAAACAGTGAAAGAGTTACGGACTTTCCTGGGAATGACTGGGTGGTGCTGACTATGGATTTATAATTATGGACTGCTTGTCAAACCCTTATATGCATTGACGACCACCGAACAAAAACACCTTCAATGGAATAAAGAAACTAGACAGGCCTTTGAGCTACTGAAAAAGGCTCTGATGTTGGCTCCGACCTTAGGACTCCCAGATATAAGTAAGCCATTTTTCCTTTTCTCTCACGAGAAGCAGGGGATTGCCCTGGGGATATTAGCACAAGACCTGGGCCCATATTGTCGAGCAGTTGCCTACTTTTCCAAAAAGTTGGATACAACTGCCAAGGGTTGGCCTGGATGCTTGCGAGCAGTCGCGGCTGTGGTATTAAACATCCAGGAAGCCCGAAAGTTCACCTTGGGCCAGAAAATGACTGTGTTAGTATCCCATACAGTGTCTGCAGTGCTGGAGGTGAAAGGTGGACATTGGCTTTCCCCACAAAGATTCTTGAAATATCAGGCTGCAATGGTAGAACAAGATGATGTAGAGATTGTGGTTACTAACATTGTCAATCCAGACTCTTTCCTCAGTGGGAACACAGGAGAACCAGTACAACATGACTGTCTAGAGACCATTGAAGCGACATATTCGAGCTGCACGGACTTGAGAGACAGCCCTATGGAGAACACAGAGAACTGGTTCACGGATGGAAGCAGCTATGTCCTAAGTGGTAAAAGACATGCTGGGTATGCCATTACTACCAGCCAGGAAATAATAGAATCAGGGCATTTGCCCATGAACACCTCTGCGCAAAAGGCAGAAATAATTGCCCTGACCCGTGCTTTGGAGTTGGCCCAAGGCAAGGCTGTGAATAGCTATACGGACTCAAAATACGCCTTTGGAGTCGTACACGCGCATGGAGCAATTTGGAAAGAGAGAGGACTATTGAACTAAAAACATCAGACATGCAGAGGAAATTCTGAGACTGTTGGAAGCAGTCCAGCTTCCTAAAAAAGTAGCAATCATACACATCAAGGCACACCAAAAGGTGAACTCAGATTTGGAGAAGGGAAATGAGCTGGCGGACAGAGAGGCAAAACGAGCAGCCAAAGGAGAGGTAAAAGTAGAAGGAGCTTTAATCCCTGATGGGCGAATTTCCCTAGAGGGTAAGCCTAATTATACTAAAGAAGATCAAAAACTTATCATAGATCTGGAAGGATCATATAATGAGGAAGGTTGGGCCCTCACCCCACAAGGAAAGATAGTCATTCCCTCTTCTTTAACATGGTCCCTAGTAAGGGAGGAACATAAGAAAGGACACTGGGGAGCAGAGGCCCTATATAAACACTTAATTAAAGATATTAGAGCTAGAAATTTATATACTACAGTAAGACAAGTGACTCAACAGTGTGATCTTTGCCTCCAGACTAATCCTAAAAATACCCCCAGATTGGAAATGGGCCGAATTGGGAAAGGCAATGGGCCTGGGCAACAATGGCAGATTGATTTTTCAGAACTTCCAAGAAAAGGGGGGTATCAATACCTATTGGTATTAACAGATACCTTTTCAGGCTGGCTGGAAGCGTTCCCTACCAGAACCGTCAAAGCTCGGGAGGTGACCAGAATATTAATACAAGAAATAATACCACGCTTTGGGGTTCCAGCAACAATATCCTCTGACAGAGGGCCACATTTCATTTCAAAGGTGGTACAACAAATCAGCCGCCATTTAGGTATAGATTGGCAGCTTCATACCCCGTATCATCCCCAGTCAAGTGGCCAAGTAGAAAAGATGAATCATTTAATCAAACAGCAGATTGTGAAACTTGGACAGGAGACTAATTTGGCTTGGCCTCAGTCTCTTCCTGTGGCCCTTCTGGGCATACGAACTAAGCCAAGGACAAGAGAGGGGTTAAGTCCTTTTGAAATTCTGTACGGACGACCCTATAGCATACAAAAGGGCATATCCACGCAGGCAGGGGATGAGACTATAACTTCATATCTGGTGGCATTGGGTAAACAGCTCAATAAAATTGGAAAACATGTGTTTGGAACCCGAAGTAGAGGGTTAGATGGACCTGTGCATAATATACAGCCTGGGGATTATGTGTATGCTAAGTCTCTTGCAGAAAAGACTCTGGAACTGCAATGGGAAGGACCGTTCCAAGTACTCCTCACCTCCTTTACGTCAATTAAGATCAAGGAGCAGAGCACCTGGATCCATCATACCAGAGTGAAGAAGGCCCATAGATCTCCATGGAAGGTTACACAAATTTGGCCAGGAAAATTGTATTTTTCACGATAATTTTGGTCAACGTCTATGCCGTTGTGGTAGCATGGAATCAGAATTTCTTTGTAGGCCTTCTTCATGGGATGGCTCAAGGAAATAATTTGTCAGATTGTTGGGTATGCACAAAATTACCCAAATCAGGTCAATTTCCTTTTCTAGGTATTCCCAAATTTAACATCCCACGGTTTACAAATATGACAGGTTGGGTAGGGGGACCCACCCCTCATGATCTGATGGGAGTATGGAGACCACCCAATGGCAATTATGACAGGTATTGTCTTTATGAACTAGATTTAAAAATTGAGTTAGAATATCAATGGATATTAGATCAAGTTGACCGAAATGATGCCTTGTATAATGAATCCAAAGCCATTGAACAAATGTGGGCAAAAAGCACATGGCCACTCCGACAGCCGATAATGATGCGAAACAGGGGAAGTAATTCGGTCCGGTTCTTAGGCACAAAAAAGGGGGCTTATCAAACTTGCAATAATACGTACCCCAGAGGGTCAATAAGGATGACCAGCTACACGGGATGGGGGAAATTCCCAGGCAAATGCCATGATACCGCTGAGTGGAAGCACGGTCCCAGTGAGAAAAGGTGCAGTTTACCGCCAGGTTGGTGGTACTTATGTGCAAATGGAAAGGCCAGGAAGCGTTTACCTCAAAATTGGTGGGGAGAATGTACAACAGGTATATTATTGCCTATCTCATACCCCATTAGGAATCTGCAAGGTGTCTCAGGGACCCTGTGGTACCAGGTTAAACAGAAAAGAGAGGTTGAGAACCCCCTGGTAATTAGAGGAACCGGATTTCATAGCTTTGTAAGATGGCTCATCCCTATGCTAGGAGTAAGCGAATTAGAAAAAGCCATAGTAAATATCTCTGCCACTGTTGAAATCTTGGCTAACGCTACTGCTGATGCCATTGTCAATTTACAAAAGGAGATTAATTCATTAGCAGAAGTAACTATACAAAATCGCATGGCTTTGGATCTATTAATGGCTAAAGAAGGAGGGGTCTGTACAGTAATTAATCAAAGCTGCTGTGCCTTTGTAAATTGTGAGGCCCAAATTGAGACAGATGTGCATAGGATTTGGGAAGCTTCAAAACTATTTCATTTAATAGCACAAGATGATACGTCCTGGGGTTTCACAAATCTTTGGGAAAAATTGACTTCATGGCTACCTAATTTTGCATGGTTAAACCAGCTTTTTGTTCTGGTAGTGACACTGTTGATTTTAGGACTATTAACTTGTATTTTAATCAAATGTTTTTTTGGTGCTGCCAGAACACTGGAGATGCTTATGTCACATGGAAAAAGAATCAGCTTAGGCATAGGCTGGAATCAAACAAGTACTTCTAAAGTGTTAGATCAGGAGTCAGTTTATTAAAGGTAGCAAAAGAATTTACTAATGTCTTAGAAAAGGGGGGAATTGAGATGAGGAGCTAGGAAATTAAAATAGGATATAGAAATTAGGCACTCAAGAAATGAAGGTATAACTTAGTTTAGAGATAAAGATGGAAGACTTAGAGATCAGGCTAGGGGCTAGAGGCCCATTAGTTAAAAGATAACTAAGATTGAATAGGATAATAGATCCTAGTCGATGGGCCAGAGAGCAGAACAATATGGAAACCTTGATTAATGGAAGCTGTGAGGGAACGCTTCCTGATGGAATAGGAAGACAGCCCTAAAAACTGGTCAAAACCAACCCTATGGTCCGGCCCGAGTCCAGGAGGCTACAGAGACTGCGCAAGAAACCGAGGTAAAAAGTTCAACAGTGAGGAAGAGGAGCTACTTCATCTCTGCGACCCCAGCCCATGACCACCGGGACACACTGCGCAGACGCGACTAGGAGGAGACTGGGGCGGAACATATGAAAAAGACTTTCAGGCTCATTATAATACGAAGCGGGGATAGGTCATGCATATGTATAGGCGTATTATGAATATGTGATGCTTTGTAGCATAAAGCCAAGACAAGGTGCCACGAGAGGTGCGCACGTTTGTGGTGGAGCGATCCCCCGTGCATCTCAGCGCTGAATAAACACACCTACTTTATAACCTTATAGGTTGTGGAGTCGTGTTTCCGCAAGTCATCTTGGGGTCCCTGGGCCGGGCCCTTCTCCCTGCCCTTCTCAGCATCCCCAGTCCCTGGCTAGCCCCAACCCGATGCTCTCCAGTAGTGACACCCCTTTTCCTCTCCTTGAGAGCCTGTTCATGGAGAAAGAGTCCCCTGCTCTGCCTTGACCCAGGCTGCCTTATCTTTAAACCCCAACTGGTAAGAAGACACAAAAGCACCAGCAGGATGCACCATATCTGCTTGTCCTCTTTTAGATTTTCTCCAACCAGGCCTCTTATTATGACTGTCAGGGAAAGGTTACTGGCCACATGCATCCTCAGCCTGGCTTGGGAAGGTTCTTGGGCAAGGCTTGCCCGCCTTGCACCACAGCAGCAGATAGCAAGCCTGTGCATCCCTGCCTGGTGCTGCCAGCTTCGGTCCCCCATGGAAGGGGGTACACTGGTGCGGGCTGCTTCCAACTGTGGACCTAAGTGGGCTAGGGGCAGGACCTATGATGGATAAAATGTTCCTGCATCCAATTTTGGACAGGAATGAGTCAGAGCAAGGAGAGGTGAAGGGCAGGGGTCCCACTCCTGCAGAGCCACAAAGCTGGGTGGAAGGCAAGGACAGAGGAGCTTGCTGCTTCCACCAGCGCATGGAGCTGCTCCAGCTCCACATTCCTGAGCTGTTTGGCAATGTTTCTGCGGAGGCCCATGCCCCCCACTGGCTCCGCTGACAAGGAATGAAATGCATTTTGGGTCCAGAGTGAGGGAGTCTGCATGTGCCATTACTGTCCACCCAAAAGCACCAGCAAAGCTGCAGAACCAAAGGGACAAGGAACACCCTGCCACAGAAAGGGCTTTTTGAATATTTCATACGCAGTGCAGGCTGCTGCGGTCACCAGGCCAGTACTCAACATCTTCTCTATATGTAAAAATATTCTCAAGTTAAGCATAAAGCTGCTCTCTGTCCCTCTGCAGGAAAAGGAGAACATGCCACCAACCAGGACAAGGTCAGAGACCACTAAGGAAGAGGAGGGGAGAATGCCAGATGGCAGAGAGGAACCAGGCCATGCCGGTGGGCATGCCTGCGAGAGGGCACCAACGCAGGGCTCTGCTCCTGCAGACCTCTCCCCTCTGGGTACCATGTGGGGAAGGAAAAGCCGGACTAGACATAAGGGACAGAACAGCGTGGGAGCCTGGTGCTGCAAACCAGAAAAATAAAGGAAAAGGAAAGCAAAATTCAAGCTGTTCCTCTGGAAAGAAAAAAACCAAACAAACCAAGTCTTGAACACACACCAAATTTCTGCACTGGCTTGCCTCCAGAGCAAGTAAACATGTTCGCAATCGGTTGTCAGTATGCAAAGGCAGATAAGGCACCAGAGCAGCGAGCCAGCCAGCTGACAGCCAGATTAAAGCACTTCTGCGTTTTATGGCAAGCTGCGTGCAATCCTTTGAGCCACGAACATGCTCCTGAGCTGATCTCAAAATGGGTGGGGGGAAGAGGAGCTATCCCAGCTGCCTCCATCCTCCATCTCACCCCGCACTAGGCGAGCAAAACCACTGTGGTGATGGAGGTCTCCTGGCTTGGGGCTCTGCTTAAAGGCAGGGCCAGCACAAGCAGGGACAGCCACAGAGAGCCAGTGCCGCACCAGCCTGAGGAACCACTGCATCGTTGCCAGGACCACCAAGAGCAAATTTTCCATAACATAACTGCTATATTTGTATCAGCTGAGTTTAGCACTGCAAGAACAGTTACAGAGATTTTATATCTTAAAAAAAAACAAAACAAAACAAATAAACCCAACAAAAGTTCAATAGCATCAAAGCAGCCTGCTGGTGCACTCATAGCAAGTTTCCAGAACAAGCCACAAATTTTCAAACACAACAATTTTGCCATTTTTAACATGCCCCTTCTAAGTGAGACTCTGGATGAGACTTGGGTTTTTTGTTTGGGTTTTTTTGTTTGCTTGGATTTGGGGTGTTTGGGGTTTTTTTTACAGCAATGCCAAATTTCATTTGGGAAAGGCCTCACTCTGGACCACCCCCAGGCTGGGGGTTGTCACGACCCATACTGGAAGCCCAGAGAATCGCAATGGTTCTGTGATCCCCTCAGGTTAAATTAAGGTGAAATTACATGTTAGAACGTTTTACTTGCGGTAGAAACAACTTAAACTTGGAAAAGGATAATAAGCAATGTGGTCTCTTATAAATCTATAAGAAAGAAAAGAAAGGAAAGAAAAGAAAAAGAAAGGAGAGAAAGAGAGTCAAAGAAATTTGGATCACCACCCCCGGATCCAGCGTTGTCTCAGGTCCAGTAATCCTGGGTGGTGGGTGCACATGCAGCAAAGTTTCTGTTGCCCTTTTAAGTTCATCTTATCAGCTGGTTAGCATACTAGACGAGGAGGAGCAGGTATTCCACAAATTCATTTCCATGAGAGACCAGGAAAAAGGTGGAGCATGGGTTCCAGTTGAGTAGGTGGTGTTGCCCAGCTTTGGTTTTTCCTCTGTTCCCAGAGATCTTATCAGTCATCCCAGAAATGATCACCTCTTATCAGTTCTTGTTACCACTGCAAAGGCGAAGGAGCCATTAGTCATTAGCAAGTCATTAGGCAAGGCAAGCATGGTGTCTGGCTTGCACAATAGTCACAAATGGCTACATGATGGAGCCAGTGATATGATAAACCTTTGGTTTCCCCGCTCAATCCATGTCTGCCCCCCCTTTGAGGCTTATCAAGGGAGTTTGTCAATGCAACTGCAAGGGAGCAGAGGTGCAACCTTCCATACACTCCCACTTCCTTGGGTGACATTCCTTAGACTAATCCAAAGGCCACAGCTTGTCCTTGAGGTTTTCTGTGTCGATGAATGTTTGAGGCATTTCTTCCTTCAGTTCCCTACAGGGGTGAAGCAGCACTGGGAGCTGGCTGCAGGAAGCTTTATCAGCTGCAAACCACCCCACTGCTGGGGCTTTCCACAGGCACGGGGGGCTTCCTGCCCAGCCAGCACAACTGCCAACACAGCCAGGCAGGTCCTAGGCCACCGCGACACCTGCCAGCAGCGGGTCTGTGTGGAATTTCTGGAAAACAACGAACATGTTATGAGCGATCCAGACCGAGTGGCCTCACTGTAACAACAGGCTGCAGCTGTGTTCAAGGACATAAACAAGGCCGAGATAGATTTAGAAACTACATTCCTGGGCAAAAGATAAAGAAGTTGGACTGTTGAAAACAGGATGCCTACCTAGTGGGAGAGCAGCACGTGGACACCACACCGGGACCAATCATAGAGGGCAAAAGGGCGTGTGGACAAGTAGCTTTAGCCTATTAGCAATAAGATAGCGGCGCGTGTGCTTTGTGATAGTGTATAAATTGCTGTGTAGCCTTTAATAAAGTGGCATCAACTTGATCACATTGATCGTCTAAGTTGTGTCCGGGACTTCCGCATCAGCAGCTCTGCCTGCAAACCAGAGTTTGCACAACAGCAGAAGGAATGGGTCAAAAATTAATCCAGTAAGAAGCCAGACCCAGCTCTGGACAGGTCCTCCAGTATGGGACCAGTATACACAGCCACGGCAGGCACTGGGAGCACGAGTGGCTCAGTCTCGTGCTGATGGGAAGGCTGAGCCAGCAGTCCTGGCTGATGACAATGCTGCACGCTGCTGAGCCAATTCAGCCCACTTCCTCTTTCCCAGCTGCATGGCCACATTGGACAGTGAGATGGTTTCTTCCAGCCAGGGCTGAACTTGCTCCTGGGGAACATAAGTGGCTGGTGAGCCTAGCCCCATGGCACCTCTGCAACCACTCGGCTATGACCCAGGGCTTGGGCAGGAGCATCCTGTTGCCCCCACAGGGAGGACAGCCCTGCTTGGCATGAGAAATGGGCAGGGGATGGACAGCAGGGCTGGGGGATCACAGCCACAGCTGCAGGCAGCCCACAAGCTCACCCACACTGGGGTGAAGCAGCTCTGGCCATTAACCGCTGGTATTTCCCATGCATTCCCAGGCCTGTCCTCTCCTGCCAGACATCCCCTGCCCTCCAAAGGGAGGGGGCACAAACAGCAGCACCCTCAGGTTGCCCACCACTGAGGTTGGCACAGGGGTAAACAAGGGCAGGAGGATGGCACACTCAGCCAGTGAAAAGGAGGGCACCCCACAGGTCCCTGTTCCCCAGCCTTCCTGCTCCCCTTCCCCAAATCTGCCAGGATGTGCTACTTCAGGATGCACCAAGCTCCCACTGCTGCCATTCAGCTAGCAAGCCGCGCACTCAGCTGGTGCTCACCTCACACCATCACGTATGTTGTGTGGCAGCAGCTGCTTATTTAGCACTTGAGGGGTTTCACCCCATAGTCTGCAGGGAGGGAGGGAGCTTGGACCCTTTACTGGACAACCTGTAGGCTCCAGCAAAGCAAAAGATCCAAAAAAAAATATATCCCCTCCCCTTCTCAGCAGCAAGGCACAGGGAAAGGGAGTAAAAAATTATTGCTACCAAATATGGGTCTAACAGCCAGTAATGAAGTCATGGCAAAAGCATGTAGACATCCTGTTAGCGGATTCAAAGGGCCAGGGAGCTTATAATGGTGCAGGCAGGAGCCATCATAGAGCAAGGCTAGGCAGGGAAAAAGCAGAGGATATATATGGTAGGGTTTCCCTTGCCTGGTTAGCTGCTCTAGCCAGGGCATGGTGGGGACCCATGCTTTTCCCCATTGGGGATTAATCCTGCTCCACAGCACCCACCTCGGCCTCATGCATCCTACCCCTGCACCCCGTCCCAGGAGGGCCACAACCAGACTTCTGTGCCAGGATGATCATCGGGTTATCTCCCCTGGCTGCATCGCAGCTGTGAGAAGCACGTCCTCCCGCATCCCCACTCAAAACCACACTGCAGGCCAGAGACACCCTTCCCACTCACTTCCCCCCACGTACAGGAAGGAAGGGCAGTGGGAAAGCTTCACCACCATAACTAACCAGTGCCAAAACTCATCCCCCTGGTTTGAGGGCCTGTGGCCACACCCAGGCCTCTCACACTCAGTCCCAGGGGACCCCAAGGCAGAATGGCAACCAGGGCCTGGTGAACGCTGACTTCAGGTCAAGACCTGTAACAGCTATTTTGAGGCAGGGCAAGGACAGGGCCGGGATTAACAGAGTCAAGTCCAGACCCATCCTGGCCGTGCCTGCCCACACCACCCAGGGTCACCAGCACCAGCGGGTGCTGGTGCCCGGCAGGAGGGTGCCGCCAGCCCCAGGGGGGCAATAGGGCACGCCCCAAACCCAGGCTAAGGCGTGACCATCCCCTCGGAAGCCCCTGGGACAACCACCTCTCCTTCCTGGGGAAGCGCACAAGTAGGAGCAGAGAGGGCTCGACCCCAGTAACCGAGGCGCTGCTCCTTCCTGCAAGCAGGGGATTCCCCCCAGGACATCCGATTCCAGCAGCCCCCAGGAGCCAGGGTGCTGCCGGTTATGGGGACCCCGTGTCCCCCCATCCCCATACCTGTGCGCGGGCAGGAGCGGCGCAGCAACTCCGCAGAGGCGGTGCAGAGTGGGGCGGCACTGCCCGCTTCCCACCCCCCACCGCGCGTGCGTCGGGATACCGCGCGCCCCCAGGCAGCACGGTTCGGCACAGCATCTTGGGGCTACACTCTGCCTGGTCCCCCCGTATCCTAGCCCCACGCCTAGGGCTGTGCGCTGCCTGGCGCCCAAGCGGCACGGCCCTGTACCCTCACCCCGAGGCAGTGCTCCGTCTGCTGCTCATGCCCCCGAGCCCCCACCCAGCACAGGCCGGGCCACCACGCAACCAGGGCCTGGGCACCTCCGGACATACCCCCCCAACGGCCGCCGCACGCTCCCACCACCTACGTGCCGTGGGCCAATAAGCGCCGGCGCCGCTGCATCACCCCTGGGAGGGGCAGGGTTGCCGAGCGCGCACGGTCTGCTGGGAGGCGGATGACGTCGCTGGTGGTGCATTGGGAGTGACGCAGCCGAGTGGTGTCGCGCTGAGGTGAGGGTTCGGCTCTCTATCCCCCCTCACCTCACTCTCCCCTCTCCTCCCCCATCCGGGCTGGGGGGCCTTGTGGGGCGCATGAGCGCGGGGGTTGGCGGCTAGGAGAGCTCGTAGCCGTGGTGTGGCCTGCCACTGATAGCCCGCTGGTGGGGTGCCTGAGGCCTTGGTCCTCTTCCCGCGTTGGGTTGTGCTGTTAGGCCTCGGGTTGTGCTGCCTGGTAGGGACTCACTGGCTGCAGGCTGTGGCAGTGTCCCAGGCAGCAGCACGCCATGCTTGTCTGTGGACCAGTCTCACAGCTGGGGCTATGAGAGGTCTTTTGGCTTCCTTTGGGTGAGTGTCTAGGTGGGGGAATGGTTCCTGCCCTGCCACATTCCTGTGACCCTTCCTTTCTTCTACCTCACAAGCTGTTGTCTCCTCTTGTTCTCTTCCACTCCTTGCTGCCTGCCCAGTGCACACTTCCTAGATAGAAAGTCCTCGTGTCTGTGGAAACAACGGGCCCCAGCATTGCCTGGACTATGCCCACCTCCCCTTCCTCTCGTTGCTCTGCTTCCTGCTGGCTAGTCTCTGTTCTCTATGCCATCTGACAGGGCAGCCCTGCACACCAAATTCCTGCTCCTAGGCAGCTGGCACAGCAGCACTGTGACTGGAATCTGTCCTGGCCACCTTTTTTTTTTTTTTTTTTGGTGGGCCGTGCTAATGGGGAGGCTGTCCCAGCTGGCAGCATGCCAGGGGTATGGCATCTTCAGGCTTCAGTGGAATGGTAGGATCTCGTATACCCTCCATGGCAAAACGTCTGGGGCCCTTCTGCGTTCACTCTCCTTCCTGCAGCTTTTGCATTCTGAGTGGAGCCTGGCTCCTGTGGCTGGGTCCCAGTAGTCTGGTGGGGCCACTGGTGCTGCTAACAGTTGGGACAGTACTCATGGCCTGGTTGTTGCTGCAGGACCCTGGCAGCTGTTGCTATTGTATGGGGAGACTTTGTCAGTAGGGGCTGAATGACATCCCAAAGGAGTGCTGGTGTCTCCCCTGGGGCCTGTGCTCACTTTGGGTGTCTTGCTCAGATGTCATGCCCAGAGGAATTGGCTGCCCTGGCAGATGAGGACCTGCTTGACTTCTTGAAGAATGGTCCTCCTTGCCCTGAAATATCAGGGGAGGAGAACAATCTGCTGGAAGACTGGGGTCTGGCAGAGCCTGAGGTGAGTTCTTCAGGAGGAATTGCTGCTGGGTTGTGGGGAGGTTTGGCTTCCTGCTTATTAAAAACTTTTTCTTTGCAGCTCCTGAACAAGGAGATGGATGACTTCATCAGCTTCCTGATGAGCCCCTTTGGAGATGAACCAGGCACGCTGCAGGGTTATTCACCTGCTGACAGTGACAGCAGTATTTCTGAGGATCAGAATCTGTCCCATAGCCCTGGCAGTGACTTTGCTGGCAGCCCTCAGAGCTCAGATATTGTGCAGTTTGATCACAACTATTCTCTCCATTGGGATTGGCCTGTGCTCAAAAGTGTGAGGTCTGAAATGGCAGAAGAAGATGTTTCCATTGACCTTGGTAAGTGATGTGTGTGGGCTCTTTCTGTCCTGGCTACAGGCAGAAAAGCAGTCCCACGTAGAGGTTTTTGGGGAGGTGCCAAGCAGCAATGGAGAAAGCCAAGTTTGGTGGCTTTTTGCTGCCATAAAATTGTGGTTTCCTGCTACTCAAAGCTGGCTGGTTGAATGCTGCCTCACTGAGGCCCAGAGCTTGACTCTCCTTTCCTTCCCCAGAGACATGGAGGGGTTTGGAAGGCACAAATGAGGTGCTGGAACAGAGCTCCGGTTTCCCCATTGCTGTTGCTGTGGACACTGGACACCAGCTTGTGCCCAGAGCCACTGTGCAGGTACTGACTGCTATGCCTTAGGAAGCGTGTGGGCCCCAGCCTTTGCTTCTGCTCACATTTCCCCTTCTCTCCTGGCTTGGCTTCTGTGAGCGATATCTCAGAGGAAAGCGTGATGCTGCTTTGGGAGAGCTGATCCTGGTTCTGTAGACTTTCTACATGCCGTCTCTGCCCTGGGGTGGACTCCCTTTGCATTCTCAGCAGGCATGGTTTTGCTATTTTCTAGTCTGACTTCTCAGAGCTGGTCCTGACAGAGGAGGAGAGGCAGCTCCTGGAGAAAGAAGGTGTTTCATTATCAACCTGTCTGCCGCTGACCAAAGTGAGTCCTTGCTACAGCCTGTTACTCCCAGACTTGGACCACTCAAACCCTTCAGCCAGAATAGGGGTTGAAAATGCAGGATGGTGCCTTGGTGAGACCATTAGCACCCAGGTGCTGTGTTCAAGGCAGCATGCAGCAGGGCTTGGTATCTTCCTCTTCCCTTCAAGGCCTGGGGGGGGGTGTCCATGTGCACAGCAGCCTCTGCTTTGCTAGTCAGGTAGATATGAAGATCAGCAAGACCTGGCTGCTGTCAGTCTCCCCACTCATGACTGCTTGCAGGAGACACACCACAAGTGCCTTTTTCTTCCTGCTTGCTTCATGTTGTAAGCTGTGTGCTTTTCATCTCCCTTAGGTGTGCCTCACTCTTCTGCTACACTGGGGAAACTGCTGGCCTCATCAGCAGGCCAGAGTTTGCCTTGCAGCTCATGCATTTCATTCAGCGGTGTGGGAGGGACAGAGGACAAAAGCACACGGATTGCTGCCTTTCTAAGCAGGGCTGAGCGCAAAGATGTATGAAGGATTTGTGAGGGCTGGATTACCAATGCCCTGGGGTGGCTGCTAATGAGAAATGGCCCTTGCAGGCTGAAGAGCAGCTTCTGAAGAAAGTGTGTGGGATGATCTGGAACAAGCAGTCAGCCCAGGATAGTCATTACAGGAAGATGATCTACGTGGATGAACTGGAAAACAGGTATGGGCACGCAGCAGCCATACTGTGCCGCTGCTGGGGTCTTGCCATCCTGGGCAGAAAGTGAGGCTGACCCCTGTGGTCTCAAGAGGCTCAGAAGCTCAGGGCATATCCTGCCCTGCTCTCTTAGGCTTGGAGATGGCCCAGAGCTTGCTCCGTTTGAGCTGGGTGCTGGCCTGCCAGGTCCAGTGTGTTCTCCAGGTTAGGTTAGTTTGTAATACAGCCTGGTGCTGCTGATCTGCAGGGCTGGTGTGCCGCTAGGAGTGAGGATCCTTAGGGGTTAATCTGGTGATTCTCTGTGGGACTGGGCAGGGCTTATACCTCCCCAAACCTGGTGTGAGATGTCATTCTCTGGGCTTTGCTCCAGCTGGTGCCAGGTAGACCCTAGGACCACTTGTAGCTGCCCCAGCCACCCGGAGTTGGTGGCTGATACCCTGAGGGAGAGACTCTGGTAAAGTCCCTGCTGTTGACTAACAAAATCTCTCTGTTTTTTCCCTGTGCTGTTCATCTTTTCCAGGAAGGGTGGCAGCCTGCATGGCTCAGAACCACGAGCTGCAGAAGAAGGTGCAGCTGCTGCAGAAGAAGAACATGTGAGTTCTTGTTGTTGGACATGGCAGGAGATGTGGTGAGGAAGGTTGTTCCTCTTCTTGGGATTGTGGTCTGTCCCTGACTGTAAAGGGACCGGAGGGGAGTGCAGCTCTTGGTTTAGCCACTGTGTTAACCTGCGTTGCCTGCTCTCCTGCAGGTCACTGCTTGAGCAGCTGTGGAAACTGCATGCCTTCGTGAGACAGTCTACCACAGCAATCACCTGCATCATGGTGAGTGGCTTCAGCCCCAGTGTCTGTGAAGGGGTCTCTGCTGTCCCCATAAATCTGGGAGAGAGCTGTTTATTGTAGCCAGCGATGCCTATCTGTGTCCTTTGTTGAGGGCTTTGCTGATCTTCTTTCTGTTTCCAGGTCCTGGTTCTGTCCTTCTGCCTCATTCTGCCCCCCCCCCCCCCCCCCCCAGTCTCTACTGTTTGGGAGCAGAGAGCCCTAGCTCAGAGGTGAGTGCCCAGGGGCTGAGGTGTGGTTCCAGGTGAAGTGCTGCTCTCCTGGGCAGAGCACCTTCCTCAGAGACAGCCTGAACTCTGGGGCACCTCCAACCCAGCAGCCCCTTGCCTGGGTTGACCACTTGGTTTGGCTTTGCTGTCTCACCCCAGCTGCCCTCAGTCCTGTTACAGAGACCCACCTGGGGGCAGGGCCTTAGGCCAAGGACAGTACTAGAACTGGATGTATCCAGTCTCTCTTGGAGCACAAGCTGTGCTTGTGGCTGTGCAGCATCCTCTCCCCACCTCCCTGGGAGGAGGCAGCCCTAGTTGAAGTTTTTCCCCTCTTGTGGGCTCTGTGGTGGCCCATGCTCAGAGCAGGACCGTGAGAGGCTGGTATGTCCCGCTCAAGGTGGGAATGACAAGGCTGGCTCTACCTGTCTTGCAGTGCTGTCATGGGAGATCCATGAGTTCCCAAATCAGGTTAGACTGTCAGCACCTGATATGCAGGAGGAAGCTGTGCTGGAGAGGCTCAGCCCAGAGCCTGAGGACCCCTTGCTGTTGGGCAGCCTCAATCAATCATGGGAAGAG
This sequence comes from Strix aluco, assembly GCF_031877795.1. NCBI lineage: Eukaryota > Metazoa > Chordata > Aves > Strigiformes > Strigidae > Strix > Strix aluco. The sequence goes on from NC_133970.1 coordinate 6,641,223, forward strand.
GGGCAGAGTCCACCAAAGCCCAATCCCAGATCTGCTTTCAACAGCAACTCATCCTCCAACCCTCCAGCAGTAGCAGGCTCCAAGCTGGGCCCTCCCCAGCCTCAGGAGCAGTTCTCCCAGAATGACCCTTTGCATGCAGCAGTGCTGGCAGCATGGAAAACCAAGAAGCAGGAGTGGGTGGAACACGCTGCCAGCGTTGTCATCCAGCAGCACCATGCCGATGAGATGTGACTGCCACCCCCTTCTGCCTGTTGGGGTGACACTGGGTACCCTGCTGGGCAGGGATAAGTGGAGCTGTGTTAACAGATAATCTATCAAAGCAGATGCTTTTAAATACTTCTGATTGCTGGCAGCTCAGAGGGTTTACCAGGGAGGAATTGTTTTAGGGATGACCTGATTTTATGCTCTGCCTTGTATGTTCATAGCAGGACCCTATCTGAGATGAAGTAGGAAATTGTGAGAACTTTGCTATGGCTGCTGACGTGGCCTGCAGCCCGGGGTGTGTCCAGTGGCTTGTGGGGACAGGCTGTGGCATATAGAGGGTGAAGGTGGTTGAGCCAGAGGTGCCTGTACTTGGTCTGACTGGAGGCAGGTGGTGATGAATGCTGCTGCCCTGCTTCTTCCCTGCCCGAGTGGAGGTGAGCGGGCTGGGTCCTGCACTTACTGTGTCTGGTAGCTGCAAGCATCTGTCCCTTGTCCCTTCCCTTTAATCCTGCAGTGTTGCTTGATTTCTGGGTGTGAGATGGTGAGCTGACCTTCAGTGCCCTACCAGGGAGCAGTCCTGCCATTGCGACAGACCCTGTGTTTCCCCTGTTCCTGCTAGGTGTTGAGCCACAAGTACAGCATCTGGTCTGGCTAGAGAAAGTGCTGTGGAGTCCCTCCTGAGCCACGTGTGCTGTTTCCCTTTGTAGGAGCTGAGCCTTTCATCTTCCACAGCCCTGGGAGCAGGGCTTCTGGTCCATGCCTCAGGGAGAAGGCATGCCTTGAACCGAACTGCTGAGGGGGTGTGGAGCAGAGAACAGCAGAGCTGTTTGCTCTTCTGAAGGCTTTCCTGGCTGCAGGCTGGTTTCAAAGCTCTGTCCTCGTGTGCCCAAGCTTTGCTGTGCTGGCTGGTGAGGCAGTCAGCCGGCTCTGGTTGCACCCCAGGTCTGTGCATGTGGGAGACATTGGCCCGTGAGCCTTACACAATCTCTGAGAAATAGCTAGGCTTTGATGAAAAACAGGCCTTGGGAGAAAGGTAAGAAACTGCTGAGTTGTGCCAAGGGGGCAGGGAAAAACAACGGACAGCTGCAACACTGAACTGTGGAAAAGTACTGAACTGTGAGAAGTTACCGCCGCGTGAACAGCGCGTGAACAAGAAGTTGATTGGTCTGCACAGCGCGTGTTAGAGTGGTCTTATGCTGATAGGAGAAAAGGTTGACAGCTGTCTAATTGCTGATTTGCTAATGATGAAGCAAGAGCTTTACTGACAGCATCCGAGAGCATAAGCATGTACCATTGTAACAATAAACTCTCTTTCTTTCTGGATTCCATGGAGAGTCCGTGCCTCAGTTACCACAAATGGTGCCCCGTGTGAGGTGGCGATAAGTGTGACCAGCTTGGATCACTCCGGTGGCAAACCCCACAGAACTTAAGTAGCTGCTGTGAGGAAGCAGGAGCCGGCATCAATCACCGTTGCAGGGTGAGCAAGGTGAGCTGTGGGGAAGCGATGGGTAGGTCAATACCCTCGGAAGAAAAGTCAGTGCTTGCACTGATGGAAAGACTGTTAGCTAAATATACGGTGCATATTAATCTGCATGCCTTGAAGAGAATTTTAAAGTGGGTAGCAGCCGCGGTTACTATATTCACTGTTCTGATAGGGGATAAAGCAGGAGTAAGACTGTGGGACTGTGCAACCGGAGGGAATGAGGTTGCGGCAGAACTCTTGCACGCATGGAGAACTATTTTTGAGATAATAAAAAGACAAAATAATGAACGTGGCCAGGCTGTTAACACAGAGAATGAGAACCCAGAGGGCAAGGACACATATTTTGAACCCCGGGAGCAAGATTTATATGCTGGGTCTCTAGACTGTGATAATCTTTTAGACCCTGACACCATAAATCCTAAAAGAGAACCTGGCCTGTGTCCTCCCTTAGCTGGGGATGATCCGTGGGTAAAAGTGAGGCAAGAAGCCTTGGCACAAGGGGATATGGACATGGTGAGAAAGATTGTTGCTCCTGTAATCTATGAGCCGGGACGTCAGCCACGTTGGGAAGGACTGCATTTTTCTGTTATTAAAGAACTACAGAAAAGCATTAATGAGGACGGGCTTTGGAGCTCATTTACAGCGGGTCTACTGGAGGCAATCGCTCATGGGTATCAATTTGTCCCGTGGGATTGGCTGGCACTTTTAAACACGATATTAATGCCAGCACAGTATTCTATCTGGGAAACCGAGTGTGTGGATCTCTGTACTCAGCATTCGCGCTCCCCCACCTGCAAGCGCGGAGTTGGCAGCAGCGGCCCGGGGCCTCCCCGAGTGCCCCCCGCTGCGGGGCCACCCACCCCCAACGCCAAAAGCGGCAGTTTTTACAGAAGCTGCTGACACTATGATGCAGTGCCCCTTGTCTGCCAACACCACATAATCAACTAGCAATGGCTTTATATATTCTTAATGGTGTTTTGATGTTTGTAGTATTTGTCATTTGATGTTGTGGGAGTAATAAGTGTAAGGGGCCCCTTTGTGTGGGTGTGTGACTGTTCTGCGGGTGTGAGGCGCAGCCCAGCTGCAGCTGCAGAGTGTGGAGTTCTCTGACCCGCAGTTCCGTTATCCCGCGAGGGAAGCGGCCGGAGAGGAACGAAGCGCAGGGCAGACTCTGTACCAGTGGGGGGGTAGTGCAGGACCAGTGAACATTCCTTAGGACAGAGCGCCCTAGTGCCCGCCCGCTGGGTCACTGGTGCTGCCTGTTTGTTCGGGCTCAGTGTTTGAAGTGTCATAGGTGAGATATCTCCTCTAGCGGGAGGCAGTAATTCTGTGTTAATTGTTGTCTTGAATTGCTATAACATTTCAAAGCAAAGATCTCATTCATGTAAGGGGCCCAGAAAACTGGGTAGCAAATATTGGTCCATTCATATTGGAAACCCTTATTACATTATGGGGTCGTGACTGTATGGCTCTATGGGGAACTCAAATTGGATCAAACTTGTCTTAATTGCCACTGCAGCACAACCCACCCCTAAACCCACCCTGAAACTAACCTGGAAAACAGAATCACCTGTGTGGGTGGGTCAGTGGCCCTTGCCAATGGAACAGTTGTGCCACCTTACTGATTTAATTCAGGAACAATTAATTGCAGGACATCTCGTACCTACCACCAGTCCTTAGAACTCCCTGGTGTTTGTTATTTTAAAGAAAAGTGGTAAATGGTGACTTTTACATGATCTCCGACACATTAATGATGCCACGGAGGATATGGGTACGTTACAGCCAGGAATGCCCTCCCCAACAATGATTCCCCGAAACTGGCATCTTGTAATAATTGATCTAAAGGATTGTTTTTTTACCATTCCCTTGCATCCGGATGATGCACCTAAATTTGCCTTCTCTGTTCCCAGTATTAATGTTAGTAAACCTGCAAGATGGTACCACTGGGTTGTTTTGCCACAAGGCATGAAAAATAGTCCCACGATGTGTCAGTGGTTTGTTGCAAAGGCTTTGAGCCCTGTTGGAATGCAGGTCCCCCAGACTGTTATATATCATTATATGGATGACATCCTTATAGCAGCAGAAACACAGGAGATCATGGAAAAGGCTCTTGCTTTAACCAAAGACTCAGTATCTCAAGTGGGGTTACAAATAGCACCTGAAAAGGTACAGAGATCATCACCATGGCAGTACCTGGGGTGGAGAATTTGTGTACAGACCATTGTCCTGCAACAGGTTAAACTTAAAACTGATGTTAAGACTTTAAATGATTGACAGAAACTGTTGGGAGCCATAAATTGGATACAGCTGTTGCTGGGCCTAACTAATGATGATCTGCATAGCTTGTTTGATATTTTGTGAGGAGATCCTTCACTGAGATCACCCAGAGTACTTACAGAGAAAGCGAAACAAGATCTCCACCGTGTAGCTAACACCATCTCAGAAAGACAAGCATTGCGATGTGTGCCCGGCCATCCGTATCAACTGGTATTATTTCATCCTTCAGGGCAGCCGTATGCTCTGCTGTTTCAGTGGGATGAAACACTTAGTGACCCTCTTGTTATTATTGAATGGATTTTTTTGTCACACCAAATGCACAAGATGGTCACTACTCGTCCAGAAATGTTTGCCAAACTGATCATGAAAGGTAGGCAGCGCCTACTATTACTTGGTGGTCAGGAACCTGTGTGTATCATTGTTCCGGTTACTATGCACATGTTACAGTGGCTAGTACAAATGTCTTTAGAATTCCCGACAGCGATCTGTGACTACCCTGGACAGCTTTTAGTACACAGCCCGTCACATAAATTATTACAGCAAAATTTTTTATTATATGCCATACCAAAGTGCAGCGACGTACCGTTGCAAGCCTTGACTGTGTTTACTGATGGATCTGGAAAAACGGGAAAGTCAGTCATATTATGGCAAGACCCACATGCTCAGATTTGGCAATCAGATGTTACTTGATCCTCAGGATCGCCTCAGATCGTTGAGCTAGCAGCAGTAGTCCGTGTATTTCAATGCTGGGACACCCCAATTAACATTGTTACTGATTCTGCTTATGTTGCCAATCTTGTACAGCGCATAGAGGATTCATGTCTGAAGGACGTTAATAATCCACTGCTATATACATTAATGCACACCCTTTTATGATTATTAAATAACTGCAAGACTTCTTATTTTATTGTACATATTCAAGTGCATACTGCACTACTTGGACCTTTGGTTGAAGGCAATCGACGAGCAGACGTGTCGACTCTGGTGGCACAGGTGGTACCTAATGTCTTTGAGCAAGCACGGCTTTCACATGCATTTTTTCCACCAAAATGCCAGGGCAATACAGAACCAATTTTCTTTATCAAGGATCAGGCTAAAGACATCATTGCCACTTGCCCTGAATACCAGAGGACTCCCTCTCTTCAACAGCTAGTGGTGTCAACCCTCGTGGAATCACATCCTCGGAATTATGGCAATCTGACGTCACTCACTTTGCTGCTTTTGGAACATTAAAATATGTACCTGTGTCTGTTGATACCTTTTCTGGAGCAGTGTTTGCATCCTGCCATACAGGTGAAAAAGCACACGATGTGTGAAGACACTTTTTAGCTGCATTTGATTCCTTGGGCATGCCACGACAGATTAAGACAGACAATGGACCTGCTTATGCTTCTGTTTCTCTTTTTTCTTTCTTTCAACAGTGGGGAGTCAAGCATCTGACCGGCATTCCCCACTCACCGACCGGACAGGCTGTTGTGGAGCGTATGCATGGCACGCTAAAGCATCTATTGCAACAACAAAAAGGGGGAGATGGAGGGTATCAATCTACACCTCACAAAAGGCTAAATAAGGCATTATATGCCATGAACTTTTTAAACATTTCCCCTGTCTCACAGGTGCCATCAATATTGCATCACTTCTCGTCGCAGATACCAGATCAACAAGAAGTCCAGGGCAAGGCTCAAGTGTTAGCAAAAAACCTGGAAAGTGGTAACTGGGAAGGACCATATCCTTTAATAACCTGGGGAATAGGTTATGCTTGTGTCTCCACAGGTCACGGTCCCCGGTGGTTACCGGCAAGGTGTGTGCGACCACACCTGAGGCGTGAGAGGCAGCTTTTGGTGGACACTCAGGAGCCGGCTGTGGGTGCCCCTGTACCGACAGTTTGCGGTCTCTTCGACTGATCATTTAAGCAGAATGTATGGGTAATGCTTGCTACTGCAATAGGACAAAATACACTATCTCTGTCCTTAATCACACTACAGTTGCCAACTCTTTTAAGAGAAAATGCTGACAGTAATTGCAACTCCTTAATGAAATATATAGGCTTGCTAGTCACTAGTGAAGGATGTAGCTTAGACAAAATGTAGTTATTAATAAGGATGAAATGCTATAAGAATGTGTGTATTCAACTTTCTTTGTTTAGCAATATTAAGAATTCAGAACCGAAGTGTTTAACCTTATTAGAAACTCCCTTGGTTTTCCCCCTTGAGTGGTGGCCAGGCTCTGGGTGGAACCCAACAGGAGGATGAGATCAGATGTTTCCGCTCAAAGAAAAGTGCCAGTTATTTTGGCCTGTTGATTTAGAGGCTGGACCTGCTTGCAGCGATGTTGGATGCCTCACCTACGGATGGACGCATCACGTAGGATTTCCGGTTTGCGAGGAAGGGCACTCTAAATTCTCGCTGCATCCAGGGTTCCCCAGCAATTGTGGATCTGAATATTAGTACCCCATTAAGTAAGTGTGCTATTCCGTATTTTCCTTACTGTTTATTTTTGTAGTATTTAGTCATATCCCTTAATTTTGGGTACTGAAATTAGCCTACTCTTTTTAAGTAGCAACTTTAACTGCTGTATTGTTTCTAGTCTTCTGTGAAACTGTTTTAAATATGCTGTGTTTTTGAAGTTTGCCTAACCCTTAATTGATAAAGCCTTGAAACAAGTCTTGCAGGTGCAGCTGCAAAACAAAGAAAGGGTAGATGTGGGAGACATCGGCCTGTCAGCCTTGTACAGCCCCTGAGAAGCAGCTAGGCTTTGATGAAGAACAGGCCTTGGAAGAAAGATAAGAAACTGCTGAGTTGTGCCAGGGGGGCAGGGAAAAACAGCGGACAGCTGCAACACTGAACTGTGGAAAAGTACTGAACTGTGAGAAGTTACCGCCGCGTGAACGAGAAGATTGGTCTGCACAGCGCGTGTTAGAGTGGTCTTATGCTGATAGGAGAAAAGGTTGACAGCTGTCTAATTGCTGATTTGCTAATGATGAAGCAAGAGCTTTACTGACAGCATCCGAGAGCATAAGTATGTACCATTGTAACAATAAACTCTCTTTCTTTCTGGATTCCATGGAGAGTCCGTGCCTCAGTTGCCACATGTGCAGAAACACTTTGAGCTGGCAAGTGGTGTCTTTCCTGGAGTGCAGCTTAGTGGTACTTGTTGAGCATCTCTCCTTGTCCTATTTCAGATCTACACTGGTGAGGACATTTCCTTATTGATGTGTAAATAAATATTAATGATGTTTAAATAAAACGTGCCTTTTGTGTGACTGGGCCTTCCATGGTGGTTTTGGTGCACGGCTGGGCTGGCCAGGGGAGGCTAGAGGCTGTGCCAGGGCTGGGAGCATTGTGGGAGGAACCTAGTGAAGGCTGGGGGATGTTCAATGTTGCAGCCTAACGAAGGGGAGTGGGCGCTGCCTTCCCTTCCTGTGGTTTCAACTGTGCAGAGGGGCTTGTTGAGTCACGGTGCAAGTTTGCTGGGCAGTGCTCTACTCTCACCCCTCTTCAAGGATGCATCAACCCCCTTGAAACACTTTTGGAGACAAATGGATGTTGTGAGCACCCTGTGCCCGTGTGCGACCTGTGTACACTGAAGCTGCTGGTGCAGCGGAAGTGAGCAGCTTCCCTTGTAGGAAGAGCGAGGAGCCCGTGTCTCCCCTCCCCCCGCTACTTTCGTAACTGGGAACTGTACAATTGCAGGAAACAGGTGCAGAGCCAGGGTCATGAAACAGCCCAGCTCCTTCAGCTGGGGGCTGCAGGGCGGGCTCTGTCTGCTGGGTGGTTGCTGAATCAGGGCTGTGCCCTGGGTTCCGTTGGGATCACTGGATCCACAGGAGATGCTAGCAGACCCTGAGCCCAGACTGTTGAACCCAATGAAGGGTTTTAGGGGCACAGGAGCCTAGTGAGGTAATGGGTTCAAGTAGCACTGCACTTGCAACCCACCCAGGAAGCAAAGGATGCTTGTGCAGACAGATGATATGTAAAATTGAGTGCTGTGTCTCTGCCCGTGGAGGAGAGACGGCCAGAGAGTCGCTCATCTACAGGCTATGTCTCAGGACAGGAGACGGCATGCTTGTAATAGGATCAAGTCACAGCTCTGCTCTGCCCAGGAATGGCAGCCTCTGAGCATCCCCAGGGAACCACTGAACCTTTTTCCTCAGGAGCCATATGGTGGCAGGAAGGTCTAGAACCCCATCCTTGCTTTAGTTTCATTTTTTGCAGTTCAAGGCCAGGGTGCGTAATGACACTGATGTCACCTAGAGTCCATGGACCAGTGCTAATGAGTCATCTGAAATAAAACACAGTGGTGTTGCCAGCAATGCAGGGAGTGGCCACCGGAGCTGGTGTTTGGCCGGAGTTACAGCGTCAGCACCATGCTCTGCAGCAGTCTGGCTTGCTTGGCCAAATATCAGGAGGGGAAGATAGCTCTGGGAGAGCAGGCAGGGAGCCAGGCAAGCACAGCAGGCTCTTCATCAAATGCAGCCAAACAAGCACTCCTGCCACTAGGCACTGCCTGCACCAGCCAACACAGCACTTCCATATGGAGACTGTGGCAGAGGCTGGGGTATCTCAGAGCCCAGAGCTGGTCCCAGTACTGTACTGGGAGCTTTGGGTGCTGCCCCAGGGCTGCTATTTTTCATTGCTTTCTGTGTTCTTGGGCTGGTCCCACAGTGAGCAGCTCTGAGCCAGCAAGAGAAAGGAAGCCCAGCCTGGGCTTCATGCCTTGGGTTAAGGGGCAGCAATGATAAAAATGCCTGGAATGAGTCCTTTGGCTGAGAGGGCTTGCACCTTGTTTCCATCAGGCAGAGGAACAGGAGGAGCCTGGTATTTCTGTGACCCTCCTTGCTGCAGACCCTCCATGACATCTTTTTTCCTTGCATGCTGCAGGGATCAGAGCACAAGACCTCTGTGCATTGTGCACTGCCTGCACGCACATGTGCCCCCCACATTCAGGCTGCGGGAATACAATGGAAGATTGGCAAGGAGGATTGCAAACACGCTCAAGTGACTTGCAGCTGGGGTGCTGAAAAACACATATATCACACTAATTGTTTATCTCTGTGTGCTTGATGGGTAGAACATCTGCACTTGGATAACACAGGCCTGTGAGAAACTCAGAGGCACCTTATCAAACATCCCTGAGATTCCTGCCCTGCTGTAGGAAAGATCAAAGCACAGTGGAAAAGTACACCTGTGAAAATCCCGAATATATACAGGTGAAAGCAGCAGGTTTGAGATCTTTTCTTTCTTCTCCTTTTCCTGACTAGCAAGGACCAAGCTCCGTGGTACCTGTGTCCCCGCTTGCGTGCCTCTGCCCAGGTGTTGCTGCGGAGATCCCCTGGGTCACAAGGTAATGAAAATAAATTTACTCTTTCCATTTCATCCATAGTTTTATGGTTGTTCCTGTGTCCTGCCTGTGCTGGCTCACACACTGGCTTAGGTTGACGTTATGGTCCCTGCTTGCCCTTCCCACTGTGTTCCCTCTGTTATTCCCAAGGTCAACCCACATCCCATGCATGTCCCCTGGCAAGTGCCTGCATCAGCAGCATGGGAGTGTGCCAATGGAGCAGAAACATGAACCTTTCAGGGCAAAATATTCTGCTCAGCCCTTTGTAAGTCCAATATAGGTGTTGCCGAATGGAAACATGGTGCTTGGTGACTGCCTGAGTGTCAGTAGTGCCATTTCCCTTCCATGGTAGCAGCTTATATTGAAAGTTTTTGAAAGTGTGAAATGAAATTTGTCTCCTATTGCTGGCTGTGTGACTGATACAAAACACCTCCTGCTCACAGCTTTAAAGGAATCAGGGTTTCTCAGAGAGGTGAGAATTTCAGTCAGGAACAAAAGTAAGCTATATTCTCCTTTCCAAGGGAAACTTAAACCCCATGTTAACATCCATCCTATTTTTATCCAGTAGCACCAGCTGCTGGATATTGGTGGAAACGGAAAATCTAGCAGAAATCTGAGCACTCGGTTAAAAAAGAAGCTGGAAATACAGTGATGGAGCCACCACCTTCCCCCAGCTCCTGAAACTGGGCACCTCAGCTGCAGGGCTGCTAAACCCCTGTGCTGGGTTTGTGTGGCGGGGTTTTTAGCAGTGGGGGAAGGGGTTACAGCAGTGGCCCCCTGTGAGAAGCTTCTCGAAGCTCCCCCGGCTCCAAGTAGGACTCGTCTTTGCACCAAGACCAAGCCAATTAGCTGTGCCTCTGCAATAATGTATTTAAGAAGGGGAACCTGGGAGGAGGAGTTGGAGTTGTGAGGAGGAGTTGAGAGAAGGACACCTATGTGAACACCAAGGTCAGTGGAACAAAGGAGGAGGAAGGGGGGGAGGAGTGCTGGAGCAGAGAGCCCCCCTGTATCCTGTGGTGAGACATCAGGCTGCCCCCCTGTTGTCCCAAAAACAGGATTCTTCACCTGGTGTGCAAAGAGCCAATTAACACATAGAGTTGAGCTATTTGTATTTATTATGTGGATGCTCATGCACGGGTGCCTGTCCCATGACAGCACACTGTGGTACCAAAAACTACAATTATTTATACACACAATCTATACATATTCAATACACTGATACATATCTACTAAGTGATTGGTCATAATCTCTACACTTAGCATGTAAATTAACACACATGCCTAGTTTGCCCTTTCTGCCTTCTTCTGAGTTTGGGATGTAATTAGAGTTGGTGGTCCATGGGTCGGTGGTCGCAATCTCCCCCTGCTGGAATTACCTTTTACCTAGTTTCCTCATAATTTTGCAGACATAGGCAGGTTGTCGCAGCTCATTGTCTCTACTTTCCATTAATCCTACCTAGGCTTCTGCTTTTCGTCAGGCATATACAATAGCAGATTGTTTCAAGGTTAATAATTTGTTTCTACCATTGTTCTAACAACTAATACTTTGGTTCTACAGTGTGGCCCTGGTTACAAAACTCAGATTCTGAGCTGCAGATCGTATGAGAAACTTTTTTGTCTTTTATCCTTTTACAACACCCCTGACACCATGGAGGTCCACGGTGGAGCAGAGATCTGTCTGAGGCCTGTGGAGGACCTCACACTGGAGCAGGTGCTGCTCCCAAAGGAGACTGAGACTCTATGGGAAGAAGCCCCCGCTGTTGTAGTTCAGCACTGGGAGGACTGCAACATGTGGGGGTGACCCACACTGGAGCAGCATGGGAACGGCTGCATTCCATGGGAAGGACTCATGGTGGAGAAAGTCTGTGGAGGACTGTCTCCCATGAGAGGAACACCACAACCTGCTGTCACACATGGAGCAGTACGCCAACAACCTGGAGAAGCTGGTGGATGAGTGGATGCAGGCCTACCTGGAAGAGAAGCACAAGGCGGAGAACCTCTACCAGATCCTGCCCCAGTGAGAAGGGTAGAGATGGGCGTGTGTGGGGCCAAGGGGTTGGCGTGGGGTCAGCATGCACCCGCTTCTGTGAAAGCATGGAGTCCTTTGCCAGCTATCCGTGCTGGTGTAGATCAAGAGGGGGCAGGGGAAACAGGGGGGGCAGGGTTTCGGGAGGAAGGTAGCCCAACACCGCTTCCCTGTCCTTGCCAGCTCCGTGGCAGAGCAGCTGAAGCGTGGGGAGATGGTGTGAGCTGAGCCTTTTGACAGCATCACCATCTACTTCAGTGACACTGTGGACTTTACTGCCCTCTCGGCAGAGAGCACCCCCTGTTTTGCTGATTAAGGATACCAGTTAAACTTGGACACCAGAGTGAAAAGAGTAGATGTGTTTTACTAGTGATAACCAAATAATGTAACAGAGTAATACAGAAAACATACAGTAAGAACAGGCAGAATAATGCACCTAAAGCAACAAATAGGAAAATACAGGGTAATGCATCAAATCATTACTACACGAGAGAGAGAGAATAGTGATTAAGAAAGATCCATCACCACTTGCATACATTACCATCATCCAGACCCGCAGACGTTGGGGAGCCCCGGTTACAGCGAGGATTTGGAGAGCCTGTCCTGGCAAGTGGGAAGTCCTACACGATGCATCCATCCATAGGTGAGGCTTCCAAAGTCGCTGTGAGCGGGTCCAGCCTTATATACTAGAGATCAGCAAGCCGGAATACCTGGCACCTTTGTTTTGAGCGGAAAATTTCTGGTTTCATTCTCCTGTTGGATTCCACCCAAAGCCTGGCCAGGGCTCGGGGGGGGAGACCAAGAGAGTTTCTAACAAGACCAAATACTTGGGTTCTCAGCCTTGAACAAGGCTAAACAAGGGAAGTTGGATACATTCTCTCAGCATTTCGTCCTCACTACTGATTATATTATAAGCTGCATCTTTCCCTAGTGAGCTTACATACTTTGTTAATGACTACATGCTAAGTTAGCAGCTTCGGCTTGGGGCCTGTTGTTCAGGCTTCAGTATTTCAATGCTTTAGCACTTTTTACATCAGCATAAGTGGGTTGTTATAACTTAGTACAATACCTACTAGCACAATGGTTATCAGTTATAAAATATACAGGATTCATCTATAGGTCAACTCTGGCTTGGGCCTGTTGTCCAAGCCTTAGCACTTCACCCCCATGCAAGTGAGAGCAGGGCTCAGGGGGGACTCGTACCCTGGCAGTGCTGTCCCTGGGGCTGGGGGATGTGCCCTCTCCCAGCCCCCACATACCCCCTTGCTCCTTCCAGGTCATCTCTACACTGGTTTTGATGCCATCATCGACAACTTTGATGTCTACAAGGTGAAGGGTGGGGGTGTGAGCAAGCGCAGCCCCCTGAAGTGAGGTGGGTAGTGGGGAGCTGTGGAATCGCTGGAGAACAACGAACATGTTGTGAGCGATCCAGACCAAGGGGCCTCACTGTAACAACAGGCTGCAGCTGTGTTCAAGGACATAAGCAAGGCCAAGATAGATTTAGAAACTACATTCCTGGGCTGTTATAGATTAAAAGTAATTTAGTGGGAAATAACCACTTCTCAATTTTTAGTGATCAATAATAAATTTATTAGCAAGCGGCGAGTGAGCAAAACAGCGCTGGGTGTGCCGGGAGTCTCTGCTCTACCAGGACACACACCTGACCCGGCAGAACCGAGTCCCTTTATAGTGTAGGCTTCATCCATATTCATGATGGGCGTACCCTGAGGGGTCTGCAAAGTTGTAAACAAGTTTTCCCGGGCTTTTCTCAGGTTTTCGCGGGCTTTTCTCAGGTTTCGGCGGGCTTGTCTCAGGTTTCCGTCACAGAAGGGGGGATGACTCAGCACAAGTGTTTTTGTAGTGGCTTGAAGATGGGGGCCATTTTAGCTCCCTTCTAACAACTGATTTTAACAATAGAAACTATATACATATATCTTATTTCTTATTTACATAAGAGAATTACAAAACTGTTCGGCCACAACATCCTGACTACAACTTCTTTTTCCCCTTGAGATTTGAATAACAAATACCATATATGTTTTATTACAATTCCCCCCTTTTCTTTTAACTAATTTTGTTTTTCAAATCTCCTTAACACATCACAGACTTGTTAAATATACATGGTCCGAAAGTTAACCCAATTAATAATAACACTAGGGGTTTCATAAAATGGAGGTTTAACATCAAAATTGCGATTCCTCCCATAGCCCAAATGACCACTATAAGTGAGGAGAGTTGGTGGGTTCATCTTCCAATTACTAGCTAATTGTACAAACGTGTCCCCTTTCTGTCTTGCGACAGGATTTGCATGCTCAGATCTTTTCCTTCCCCATGCTTTCCAGTTCTCCTTGCCACAACAATCACCTGAACTGGTTGCTTCGAGGCCTTTCTTATTTTCCCCTCTCCATACGTCTCTGCCTCCTCCGCCTACTCCGTTCATTCCTTAGAGCAGCGGGGCTTTCCATCTTCTCGGCAGCAGTCGTATTCTGTGGGGTTAGGGTCTTGTTATTGACACCTTAACGCCTCCCAGTTCCAGGCTTTCACTTGTGGGATCGTACAGGGCACTTGGAGTATTTGGAATTTGCAAAGAGTTTGTACTATATTCACGTTATGGGGCTTAGGTTCATTGGTATGCACACAATTTTTCCTGTTGATGACTGGTTAATTTTCTTTCTCTTTTATAGCACTGGTCACAGTATTCCTTTGGGGAATAGCCGTGGACGCAGTGCGCCCACCAACTTTCCTCACAAGTAGTGCATTTAAAACACACAAAAGGATAACAAACACAGTTAGGGGTTTTACAAAATTCATTTAGTCCTTCTTCCTTCGCAACACTAGTTTCAGATCTCCTGATGTTTCAGCTACTTCCCAGTGATCAGGCGTTAAGGGTCCTTTCACTCTGGTAGCATGAGTCCATCCCTTTTCAGCAGTCCGGACAGCAGTCTCTGTTGTGAGTATAACAAGAAACGGTCCCTCCCAACGAGGGGTAAGAGAGGATTCTTTCCAAGTTTTTATTAACACCTTGTCTCCAGGTCTTATGGAGTGTATACAAATTTCTAATGGAGGTCTCTGTACTACCATCCCTTTTTTGCGTAGTTCTTTTCTCCTATTCATGAGGTTTATTAAGTATGGTTGCAAATTGTCTTTTTCCAATACTGGGTGATCAGTGGGAAATTCCATATCATAGGGCATACCATATAGCATTTCAAACGGGGATATTCCAGTATCAGTTCGGGGCTGGGTCCGGATATTCAGAAGTGCTAGGGGTAAGCACTTAACCCAAGACATCTTTGTTTCTAACATTAATTTGGTAAGTTGTTTCTTGATTTCTCCATTCGTTCTTTCTACTTTTCCTGAGCTTTGTGGATGCCAGGGAGTGTGGAATTCCCACTTGGTCCCCAGGGAAGTCAATGTCTCTCTGATTATTTTAGACAAAGTGGGGACCCCTGTCCGAATCGATTACTTCCATATTTCCATACCTAGGGATGATGTTTTCTAAGACTATTTTTTTTTTACCACAGTATTTGTTGTAGCTCGAGTGGTGGGAAAGGCCTCCACATAATGAGTGAGATGATCTACCAATACTAGGAGGTATTTGTACCGTCCTACTTTTGGTAGTTCTGTAAAATCGATTTGAATTCTTCCAAATGGTCTGTATGCCATATCCCGTCCCCCTTGCATCTTTTCTCTTAATTGGTGCTTATTAATTTTCTGGCACGTTAAACAGCTTTTTATTATTTCCTTAGCAACATTATAAATCTCTATGCACATGTATTTAATAGCAAACTGGTCTACCAATGCTTGTACTCCCCAGTGAGTTTTAGTATGGAAATCCTTCATAACTCTCCAAGCCATTGCCTTCGGGAGAACCTTCCTCCCATCAGGTAATTCCCATTCCCCTTGTTTTTCATTAATTCCCATTTGTTTCAATTTTTCTTTCTCTTGGTTAGTAAACGTGAATCCTAATTTGGTGGGGTCTGTTCTTTCGTTTGTGTTTGATTCTGTTACCATCAATGCTAGTAGTGCAGCCCGTTTTGCCTCTTGATCAGCTAGAATATTTCCCCTGATCTGTAGTGAGGTTCCCTGTTGGTGTCCTCTTATATGCACTACTGCTATTTTCTTAGGACCTCTTAATGCTTGGAGAGTCTGGATAATTAGAGACTCATGTATTAGCCCTTTTCCTTGTGAATTAATGAGTCCCCTTTCTTCCCAAATTTTTCCAAAAGTGTGAATTACTCCAAAGGCGTACTTAGAGCCTGTATAAATGGTTCCCTCTTTTTCCTTTAAAATCTGTAACGCTCTTAGTACTGCATATAGTTCACAAGCTTGAGCCGACCAGCTAGGACTCAGTGGTCCTGATTCTACTACCTCTAGGGTGGGGTTCCACTAATAATTGCATAACCTGATTTTCTTTTTCCTTCTACCACTCTAGAGGATCCATCCACAAACAGCTTTTCCCCTTCTTCTAATTCTGTTTCTTCTAAGTCTGGCCTGATTTTTGCCTGTTCTTCAATGGTATGGAGGCAATTATGGTTTAAACTTTCGCTTGGCTCCCCATATAGGAATATATGTGCTGGGTTTTGAAGACTAGTTACTTCAATCTCTAACTTTGGTGAGTGTATTAATATTCCTTCATATTTGAGGAGCCTGGCGTCTGTTATCCATTTGTCCGCTTTTTGTTGAAGCACTCCCCTAATGTTATGAGGAGTCAACACCTTCAGATTCCCCCCAAATGTAATTTTATTAGCCTCTTCTACTAACAAGGCCACTGCCACTATCGCCTGGAGGCATGTTGGCCATCCCCTACTTACGGGGTCTAACAATTTAGATATGTATCCCACAGGCTTCCTTTTCCCAGCCCATTCTTGGGTTAATACCCCAAATGCCGTGCCATCTTCAGTATTGGCAAATAAATAAAAGGGCCTTCTTATATCTGGTAAACTCAATACTGGAGCGTTGACTAAGTCAGTTTTTAATTTTTCCTCATCGTCTGGGATCCATTTAAGCAACCCGTCTTTTGTTAATTTCTGGTATAAAAATTTAACTTTTGTACTATAATTTTCAATCCATTGTCTACAGTACCCCAGTAGTCCAAGGAGCTGCCTAACCTGTCGTTTGTTTTTGGGAGCCTGGAGAGAAAGAATTCCATTTACCCTCTCTGGGTCTAATTTCTTGCTCCCTTTACTAATCCAGTGACCTAAATACTTCACCTCTTCTTCTACAAATTGCAATTTAGATTTGGATACTTTTAATCCTTGGAGGCTTAAGAAATTTAACAACTTAATGCTTTCCTTTCGTACCATCTCTGGGTTGCCTCCTGCTAACAGAAGGTCATCTACATATTGTACTAAAGTAACACCTTCCCCCAAGTTATAATCTTTTAAGATGTGTTCGAGGGCTTGTCCAAAGAGGTTAGGGGACTCAGTAAAACCCTGAGGCAAAACTGTCCACCTCAGCTGTTGTTTCCTAAAGGTATCTGGGTCTTCCCATTCAAAAGCAAAATAATTTCTACACTCCTCTTTTAGAGGACATGCCCAAAAAGCATCTTTCAAGTCTATTACGCTATACCACTGATTTTCAGGATTCAATTGACTAAGTAAAGTATGGGGGTTCGCCACTACAGGAAATCTGGTTACAGTTCTTTTGTTGATTTCTCTTAAGTCATGCACTAATCTATAACTCCCATCTGCCTTCTTAACGGGCAATATTGGAGTATTAAAAGGTGACATACAAGGTTCTAATAGCCCCTGATTAAGGAGTCTCTCTATTTCAGGCTTTAAGCCTCTCCTGCCTTCTTGCGGTAAGGGATACTGTTTGATTCTAGTCGGGATCTCTGGGTTCCTAATGGTGACTTCGAAGGGGGTGATATCCAATCTACCCACTGTCTCTGGGGTATACCATACTTCTGGGTTAATCTTTTCTTCATCCGCCACTGTGAGGGGGCATAATCTGACTTTGAGTTCTCTTTCTTCTACTTCCAGATTAATTCCCAATTCTATAATCAGATCCCGTCCAAGTAAATTATAATCTGCTTCTGGTAATAATAAAAATGTTCCAATCACATATTTGCATTTTGATTCAACAATCACATCATGAAGAACCGGGGCCTCAAACGGTTCACCTTTAGCCCCTATTACACTGATTTTTTCTGATGATACTTTACAGCCTGGAGGCAGAGCCTGAATGGTAGATCTTTCGGCTCCTGAGTCCACAAGGAACTCTACCTCTTGTCGCTGAGGACCCACTTTAAGTTTTATCAAGGGCTCTTTGTTCTTTGAGTTCCCAGCACATAGAGTTCCTGACCCCACTAATCTTCAGAAAACATTTTCTCATCTTGGATTCTCCTCCAGCAAACCTTCTTCACATGCCCCTTCCTTTTGCAATAAAAACATTCCACTTCCTTCATATTAAAGCAGGCAGAACCATTCAATGAATGAAAATCTCTGATCCCAAAGAAACCATAGTCTCCAGGTAATCATCACATAAAACATCCATGTTCTGCACAGCTTTATTACATGCAGGTACTGGGGAATGCACAGAACAGTTTTCAGGCTAAAATAATGCAGTTTGCTGCATGTTTGAGTTGTTACACACTCTGCATTGCCTCCTCTCAACCTGAAACTCCTACTCCTGGGTCTAGACATTTAGAGCAAGGGCAGTTTAAATCTACCGAGACTGTTGCCCATGTACTTCCAGATGCCATCAAATAAAGCATCTGGGCAGCTATTCCACACACGCAGTGCGCGGTGTTTACATAGCACATCACAAATTACAAAACTGGTAAGCTCTAGGCCATGGCCTGTGAGGAGAAAGTCTGCAAAGGGCACAGCAGCATCCTCCTTCTTTGGAAAAGACACAACATTTATGAGTTGTCTAGTCAGTGTGCTACAATTATGTCAGTTCCCCGTCTTTTGGCTAAGAAGTACAAACCAGATTAGCAGCTCCAAAAGAATGTGGTCTGGGGGCAAATTAGCTTGAATTTGGCTCCCCAGCCCATATACCTGCCTGTATGCTAGAAACCTGATTCTTTTTTTTTTTTTTTTTTCCAACTCCTGCCAATGATGTAAGAGAGCTGCCTGCTTGAAGAACAGGCAGCCAGATTAAGCTGCAGATCTGCTCACTTTTTTCCCTCTTGGACTATTGCTTTCACTCTGATAATGTTTTACTCCGATTTTCTTATTTAAATTGATTCATCACTGTTAAGAAAAAAAAAGCTGCTGAAGCTAGCCAAGGGCTTGTATCTATCACAGTATCTTTTGATCCTTGTCTACAGTCCTTAAAATACCAAGAGGATAGAAAGTTCTAAGCTGTCACCTTCTGATCACCAAGTCAAGCAGGCAAAGGTATACTGAATAATAAACGAGTTATGAAGAGGTGAAACAACATTTAAATAGATCATTATCTGGGTATCCAAACTGATAACGAGAACAATACCACCACTTCAAGTAGGAATCCACCTAAACTTTCTGAGCTTCTCTCAGCAATTCCTCTCCCTTGCCAATCTTCTATCTTTTCTAGCTTCTTCCTAATATTTGCCCAAGACTTAGCCACAAACTGAGTCTTTAATAATGCCTGCCCCACAGGGGTGGCAGGATCTATTCCTGAGTACAACTGTTATTAATATTCTGCCCTTGGGGAACTGACTCTCTTAATTCCTTGAATTATGATAATTCTTAAATTTGCCATGTGGGTTTGGTGGCCTGGGTCTTGATTATTCCAGTTGGGTTTTACCAACAGCCACTTCTGATCTGCTGTGGGACCCACTTGATGTTGCTGGTCCCAAAGTCTCATACCTGCCCTCCTGATCATATCTCGTTCCTCCATAGTAAATAGAATTCCTAGGATAGATTGTAATTTATCCCAGGTATATAAATCTGGGCCAAGAAACTGGTCCACCTGTTTGGCTACGCCAAGCGGGTCCTCTAATAGGTTCCCCATTTCTTTTTTTAAAAATCTCTCACATCTCCAGTGTTGAGGGGAACAGTGACATACCCCGCTCCCGGTTCCCCTTGTGCCCCCACTCCTGGCACAAGCATTTCTCTAAGGGGGTATAATCTCCCTGTGATAGATTGGGTGGGTTTGTTCACTAAAATGTCAGCAGGATAAAGTGCTTGTTTGCTTGGCAGGATATGCTGGGGGCCTCTTGGTGGGTGAGACCCAGATACCGTTAGGCCTGCTTAATCAGCCCCCACAGGTCTGGTCTCCACCCAGACGCCGTTAGGCTTGCTTAATCAGCCCCCACAGGTCAAGTCTCCACCCAGATATTGAGAGGATCGAATAAGGAAGATTGAGAACCTCCATCCCTGCGACCCCCTAGTAGCAAAACGAACATGCGCAGAGCATATCGAAAGAAACTACGTCAACCGGGAAGACTGTATATAAAAAGGGACTGTAAAAAGGGAAGAGGGCCGCCGTTGATGGAGCGGAGACTCCCCGGCTGCCCAGCGCTGATTTTTGCTCACTAACTTTGCTTGCTGAAATTATAATAAATTCTGATTGGGTTGGAAACTTTTGGTCTCGGTTTCTCAACATATAACAATTTGGTGCCGTGACTCGGATGGAAATATAGTGGCTGGACTTGGGCAGCAGGGAAGGCGCCCCACCATCCTTTGGTGGTCCTAGCTGTTCCCAAAGTCTCCACACTTTCCACTGACGAACCCAAAATCTAAAGTAGTGAGCAAAAGGAACCGGTCGACCCTGTAATCTTTGTGCACAAAAAGTCCGGACGAAGACACAGGACGTGTAAGTATATTTGGAAATCCGTTCGGTTGGGGTTGGTGATCCTGAAGCGTTGCATGTGAGTGGTTCCAGTGGAACCAAGCGAGTGCGGACCCTCAGTAGTGCGGTTCCCATAGCCCGCGAGGGCGTGGGCCACGAACCAGGGGAACGTGTGTGAGTGAGAAAGAGTGCGCTTCGGAAGATGGGACAGGGGAAAAGCAAGCCCCCTGGTCCCATGGGTGGAGGGCCCCCTGTGCGGTTGCCCCCTATCCCGCCTGATAGTCCCTTAGGATTAATGTTGAAAAATTGGAGGGATTTTTCAAAAAGCAAAGGAAAGAATAAAGCAAAAATGATCCATTTCTGTATGGAAATTTGGGGAGGTCAGAATATTAAGGAAGAACATGTCTGCTGGCCAATCTTTGGGTCTTTTGAAAATTGGGTATGTGAGGCCCTAAACACATATGTCAATTCTAAGGAACCGGTTAATCCGGAGGAGAGTGATTATGCTAACATGTGGATGGGATCAGGAGCCAAAAGCTATCTGTTTGCCCTAAAAGAAAAGGGGGGTGGGAAAAACGATAAGAAAAAACGAGACAAAGAAGAGGTTCCCTTATTACCCCCACCTTATATACCACCCCCACCACCTATTGCCAATCCACCACCCTCAGCCCCTGAGGAAACTGAGAGCGACTCTGGAACTTCCTCAGACACCCCCAGAAGTTCCAGAAGGGCAACTAGAAGTCAGGCAAAACAACAAAAATTATATCCACTCCGGGAGACACCAATGGGGGGACCACAACCAGGGATAGGATTTGTATCTATACCCCTTAACTCAGGGGATGTTAGGGAATTCAAAAAAGAAATGGGAAACTTGATAGAAGATCCTTTGGGGGTTGCTGAAAGGATTGATCAATTCCTAGGTCCTAACACCTATACCTGGGATGAAATGCAGTCTATTTTGAGTATACTATTTACTGCAGAAGAAAGAAATATGATCAGAAGGGCCGGAATGAGAATATGGGATGCCCAGCATGTACAAGGTCCTTTTGCAGATGAAAAATGGCCCATACAGCGACCAAATTGGGACCACCAAAACCCAAACCACAGAACTCATATGCAGGACCTAAGGACTATTATTATTCAAGGCATCCGAGAATCTGTGCCCAGGGGGCAAAATATAAACAAAGCCTTTAATGAGAGGCAGAAAAAAGAGGAAAGCCCCACCGATTGGTTAGAGAGGCTGAGAAAAAGCCTCCAGATGTATTCAGGATTGGATCCGGACACCCAAGTGGGACAGGCATTGCTGAAAACTCAATTTGTAGCCAAATCTTGGGATGACATAAGAAAAAAATTAGAAAAGATGGACAACTGGCAGGACCGGGGGTTAGATGAGTTATTGCGAGAGGCTCAGAAAGTGTACGTCCGGAGGGATGACGAAAATCATAAGAAGCAAGTCAGGATGATGGTGGCAGCTGTCCGTGAGGGACAAAAAGGCCCAAGGAATCAGACACCTCCTCGTACACTAGGAAAATATGGGGATTTCCTAAAAGAAAACCCCAGATTCAGGACAGAAAAAACTGAAGAAATGATAAGACGAAGAGAACAGGGCACCTGTTTTTATTGTGGTGCCCGAGGACACATAAAAAGGGAATGCAGGAAGCGGCTGCAGGACGAAAGAATGTTCAAGGAAGATTAGGGATGTCAGGGGCTCTATTTGCTGGGGACCCAAAAACATAAGGAGCCCTTGATAAAAGTTAAGGTAGGTCCCCAGCAACAGGAATTCGAGTTCCTGGTAGATTCAGGGGCTGAAAGATCCACTATCCAGATAATGCCCCAGGGCTGTAAAGTATCGTCAGAAACGGCCCAAGTTATAGGAGCCAAGGGAGAACCCTTTGAAGTACCCATTATCAAAAATATAGTATTTGAAACACATTCCAAATTTGGGATGGGATCATTATTATTAGTCCCTGAGGCTGATTACAATTTATTGGGTAGAGATCTAATAATAGAATTAGGAATTAATTTGGAAGTAAAAAATAAAGAACTAAAGATTAGGTTATGCCCCCTTCGAGTGGAAGATGAAAAGGAAGTTAACCCAGAGGTATGGTATACCCCAGAAACGATTGGTAAGCTACAGATACCTCCATTTTCAGTAACCATTATTAATCCGGAGGTACCTATACGAATCAAACAATATCCAATTCCACCAGAAGGAAAGTGGGGGTTAAAGCCTGAGATTGAAAGGTTACTTGAAAAAGGCCTTTTAGAACCATGTATGTCCCCCTTTAACACTCCCATCCTACCCGTAAAGAAATCAGATGGGTCTTATAGATTAGTGCATGATTTAAGGGAAATTAACAAAAGAACCGTAACTCGATTCCCCATAGTGGCTAATCCTTATACCTTGCTTAGTAGGATAGGGCCAGAAAATCACTGGTATAGTGTAATTGATTTAAAAGATGCCTTCTGGGCTTGCCCCCTGAGTGAGGAAAGCCGAAATTATTTTGCCTTTGAATGGGAAGATCCTGAAACCCACCGTCGACAGCAATTAAGGTGGACGGTCTTACCTCAAGGATTTACCGAGTCACCGAATTTATTCAGGCAAGCATTGGAGAAAATTCTCCAAGAATATGTGGTAAATGAAAATACCATCTTGATCCAGTATGTGGATGATCTTTTAATTGCAGGAAAGGAGGAAGCAATAGTAAGGCAAGAAAGCATTAAATTATTAAACTTCCTGGCTCTAAAGGGACTGAAGGTATCACGATCCAAGCTACAATTTGTGGAAGAAGAAGTTAAATATCTGGGGCATTATTTATCAAAAGGAGAAAAGAGAATAGATTCCGAACGAATAAAAGGGATATTGTCAATACCCCCTCCTACAAATAAAAAGCAGATAAGACAATTATTGGGTCTGGTCGGGTATTGCAGACAATGGATTGAAAATTATAGCAGCAAAGTAAAATTTTTGTATAATAAATTGAGCCAGGATAACCTGCTAAAATGGACCATGGAAGATGAACAACATTTGGAACGACTGCAAAAAGATCTTATAACTGCCCCAGTACTAAGCTTACCTGACCTAAAAAGACCCTTTTCCCTCTTTGTTAATACTGATGAGGGAACTGCCTATGGAGTCCTTACCCAGGACTGGGCAGGGAAAAAGAAACCAGTAGGATATCTGTCTAAGTTACTAGACCCGGTTAGCAAGGGTTGGCCCACCTGCCTACAAGCAGTAGTAGCAGCTGCACTCCTGGTAGAAGAAGCAAATAAAATAACTTTTAATGGAGAATTAAGGGTTTTATCGCCTCATAACATTCGGGGCATCTTGCAACAAAAGGCAGAAAAATGGGTCACAGATTCCAGGCTTTTAAAATATGAAGGAATATTGATTGATTCCCCAAAACTATCCCTGGAAGTCACAACCCTCCAGAATCCAGCCCAGTTCCTGTACGGAGAACCCTGGGACTCACAGTTGATACATGATTGTTTCATAACCATAGAAAGTCAAACTAAAATTAGACCAGATTTGGAAGAGGAAGAACTAGGAGAAGGAGAAAAATTATTTGTGGATGGCTCGTCACGAGTAGTGAATGGGAAAAGAAAATCAGGATATGCAATTATTAAAGGACCAAATCTCAAAGTATTGGAATCAGGACCATTAAATCATTCCTGGTCAGCCCAGGCGTGTGAATTATATGCAGTGCTAAGAGCTTTGGAATATCTAAGAAATAAAGTAGGAACTATATTTACCGACTCTAAGTATGCATATGGAGTAGTGCATACCTTTGGGAAAATATGGGAAGAAAGAGGATTAATAAATTCACAGGGAAAGGACATAATCCATCAGGAATTAATAGTGCAGATATTAAAAGCTCTATGGGGTCCAAAAGGAATTGCAGTGGTACATCTAAAGGGACATCAAAAAGGAGTGGATATCCGAAATAGGGGAAACAATGTAGCTGACCGAGAAGCAAAAAGAGCGGCCCTAAAAGACTGGACCCCAGTTGATACTCTTAGCCACGATACCTCAGAGGTAAAGAAATACAGATTGTATAGCTTCACCCTGCAGGAGAAAGCTAAATTAAAGGAGATGGGCGTAAAAGAAAACCAGGAGGGACATTGGAATCTCCCCGATGGGAGAACTATTCTACCAAAAACACTTGCACTAGAAACTTTGCAAAGGTTTCACGATCAGACTCATTGGGGAGTACAAGCATTAGTAGACCAATTTGCTACTAAATATATGAGCATTGGAATATATAATTTGGCAAAACGAGTAGTAGAAGACTGCCTAATTTGCAAAAGGGTCAATAAAACCCAAGTTAAAGACCACTGGGTGGCAGACAGCTTGCCCACAGACCATTTGCTAACATTCAGATAGATTTTACTGAGCTACCAAAAGTGGGAAGATATAAATATTTGCTAGTGATAGTAGACCACCTAACTCATTTTGTAGAGGCTTTCCCCACTGTTAGAGCAACTGCTCACACAGTAGTAAAAATACTGTTGGAAAACATAATACCAAGATATGGAATGAGTGAAGTTATTGACTCAGATCGAGGTCCCCACTTTGTGTCTAAAATAATACAGGAGGTTTTGGTGGCAATGGGAACAAAATGGGAACATCATACACCATGGCATCCCCAAAGTTCGGGGAAAGTAGAGAGGATGAATGCAGAAATTAAGAAACAGCTCACCAAACTAATGATGGAAACCCGGTTATCCTGGGTGAAGTGTTTACCACTCGCACTACTTAATTTGAGAACTAGACCTAGGGCTGATCTTGGGATTTCACCTTTTGAGATGCTATACGGAATGCCTTATGATTTAGAGGAACCCCAAGACCATCCTAGAGTGAGAGACCAGAAATTAAACTCCTATATTATAAACTTAATGAAATATCGAAATGAATTATGGAAAAAGGGAATGGTGGTGCAAAGACCTCCTCTGGACTTGGCTATTCATAAAATCCAACCAGGAGACTGGGTATTAATTAAATCATGGAAGGAATCATCATTAACCCCTCAATGGGACGGACCTTACCTTGTATTGCTTACCACAGAGACTGCTGTCCGAACTGCTGAACGAGGTTGGACCCATGCCCGCTTAATAAAAGGACCTATCACTAACTCTTCGTGGAAAATCACCAGCCCGGTTGGAGACTTGAAATTAAAATTCCAGAGGACTTAATGGACTTGGACCCTTACAGGATTGAGTATTTACCTAACCCTTATTACTTAGATGATGGACTTATAAGTAATGATGATGTTAAAATAAGGTGTGGAAATAAGTACTGTAATTGTCATCCCTTTGTATGTTATACCTGTAAGGTATGCAAGGAAAGGTGGTGGACTCATTGTGTTAAAGGATACCCTCCCCGAGGGGTTTGCATTTCCTGTTATAAATTGCAAAGGGAAATCACTAATTGGACATTAACCTGCAAAATATTTAAAGGAGAATTAACCTCGGGCTCAAAAGAATGGTGGGATATATTTACAAAAGGAATTGAACCAAATTTTTATTGTTATCACCCGAATGAACCAAAGCCTTTTGTAGCGGAAATCACTGAGAGCCTCTGTCGTAAGCTCATCAGTAAAGTCCGCTGTGACGTTCCTGAAATTAAACATACAAATTGGAGATCCTATTTTACGAGACAGGATCTTAGACGGCGAGCGTTTCCTCCTGAAGAACATCCTTGCTGCCGAGAAGATGGTACACCTCGTGGCTCGAAGCACCCGAGTCGACGAGCGAGGCAGAGGGAAAGACGACTGTGGAGGAAGGAGCCGTCCAACTGGAGCGTTGCTGAGATGCTGGCAGAATTACCACGGGATTGGTAAAGAAAAATGGGTGAATAACATACTTTTAACCCTGTCTGCATTTCACAGGAATCAACGCAGAGGGAATCTGGTATACAGGGGAACATCATCTCAAACCTTGCATATCATAATTGTAATATTGTTATGGCTAAAATTAAGTTATTGTACTGCAGAACTGGAAACACACCAACCTTTTAAATGGTCCCTAACCAGATTAGATGGTAAAATCTTACGTACATCAACTGTACCAGGGGCTCCAAGCTTCATTGTGGGATTGTGTGATCTAACGGGAATAGACCACTGTGGTAAAATTTTGAATTTAACAGGATTTTACATGTGTCCTAGTTCCAACCGAGGGAAACCATATTGTAATTACCCTGGCCATTATTTTTGTGCCTATTGGGGCTGTGAAACTATCGCTTCTGATTGGGCTCCAGGAGGGGGACCAGATCAGTATCTTAAAGTAGGATTTGGTCCAGCTGGGTGTACACCACCTTGGAAAGGTCCCTCAGGAGAGATGCTCTCTAAAGGAACATGTTCATATATATATATTAATATAAAAAAACCAGAAGACCCAGGGTGGATCCTGGGAAGAACCTGGGGAATTAGACATTGGGAACCTGGAGCAGATCGGGGAAATCTTATAACAATTAAGAAAGAAATTGCACCTAATGAAACCCCAGAACCCATTGGACCAAATCTGGCAATTTCTACTATTAATGTTAAAAACAATACCACTAATTACCAGAGAAAGTATACCCAACCCACTAATTTGACCTCTGAAATCAATATATATGGATATAGTACTCTATGGAAAATTATGCAAGCTAGTTATGGGATACTAAACAAAACCAAACCTGAGTTAACGAAAGACTGTTGGTTATGTTATAATATTAGACCACCTTTTTATGAGGCTGTAGGAATGACTGCTAAAGCTAAAAGAGTAAATGGAACTAACCCTGCACGGTGCATATGGAAAAAAGGAAAGGACCAGACACAGGGACTCACTTTGTCCCAAGTAACAGGTAAAGGGAGATGCATTGGAAAGGTCCCCACCCATAAAATGCATCTCTGTGGAGCAAAAATATCAAAAAACGAGAGACCTGCACAGTGGCTGATTCCCGCCGCTAATACGAAATGGATATGTTCAAACATTGGGATCACCCCGTGTATATCTCTTGTTGCATTTAACGAAAGCAGTGAATACTGCATTCAGGTATCAATAATACCACGTATTACTTACCATCCTAGCGAATATATTTATGATCAGCATATAACCCCTGAACATCATTTAGTAAAACGAGAACCAATCACTGTCCTTACCATTGCTACTCTTCTCACCATCAGTGGTATAGGCGCAGGAACAGGAATCGCCTCCTTAGTAAACAATCAAAAAGAAATGAAGGCACTCCGAGTAACAGTAGACGAAGATCTCGGTAAAATCGAGCTAGCGATTGATGGATTGGTAAAGTCATTAAGATCCTTATCTGAGGTAGTAATGCAAAATAGAAGGGGATTAGATCTCTTATTACTACAACAAGGAGGATTATGTGTAGCACTCAAGGAAGAATGTTGTACTTATGCAGACCATACAGGGGTAACAATTGATACAATGACTGAGTTACGAAAGAGGTTAGAACAACGGAAACGGGAAAGAGAGGCTCAACAGAGCTGGTATGAATCCTGGTTCAATTATTCCCCTTGGCTAACAACTTTGCTTTCGACTATAGCTGGCCCTCTGCTGTTGCTTATTTTGGGATTAACTTTTGGACCATGCATTTTTAACAAACTAATTACAATTGTAAAAAGTCGCTTGGAAGCTGCACACTTAATGCTTGTTAGAGCTAAATACGAACCACTCCGAGGAGATATGGAAATGGAAGAAAGCTTGAATTTGAGTCAACAAGAATTAAAAAGGTTTAGTGAACAAAATTAAGAAATAGAAAAGGGGGGATTGTGATAGATTGGGTGGGTTTGTTCACTAAAATGTCAGCAGGATAAAGTGCTTGTTTGCTTGGCAGGATATGCTGGGGGCCTCTTGGTGGGTGAGACCCAGATACCGTTAGGCCTGCTTAATCAGCCCCCACAGGTCTGGTCTCCACCCAGACGCCGTTAGGCTTGCTTAATCAGCCCCCACAGGTCAAGTCTCCACCCAGATATTGAGAGGATCGAATAAGGAAGATTGAGAACCTCCATCCCTGCGACCCCCTAGTAGCAAAACGAACATGCGCAGAGCATATCGAAAGAAACTACGTCAACCGGGAAGACTGTATATAAAAAGGGACTGTAAAAAGGGAAGAGGGCCGCCGTTGATGGAGCGGAGACTCCCCGGCTGCCCAGCGCTGATTTTTGCTCACTAACTTTGCTTGCTGAAATTATAATAAATTCTGATTGGGTTGGAAACTTTTGGTCTCGGTTTCTCAACATATAACATCCCTTCCTTAACTTTGCTTCGGGTAACCCACTGAGGGGGTCCGGGAGATTCAGGGTCAGAATCATTGGTTACAAGTATGAGCGGGTTAGAAGGGGGGGGGTGCTCAGCACAGAGCCCCCTCGAGACAGTTTACTGCAGCCTGTCTCTGAGCAGAAGCCTAAACGCTAATTTGGGGCCGTTCGGTGCCCCCTGCTCCAGCCCCAACCCCCACCCCGGGGCAGCTAGGTGCTCGGGACAAGCCCTCCCGGCTGGGGAGTGGGCAGCTCTGCCCCCCCACTCCCCCACGCTGGGCCAGGCTCCGTGACACTGCTCCAGGGCTCGGCTTGGGCACGCTGCTCGGGTCGGGCGGTGGCGCCCCGGGAACAAGCCCTGTCCCAGCTGGAGCCAGCAGCGGGAGGAGTTCAGCTGCCCCCTCCCATGGATCCAGAGGGCTTGCTTTCCCTCTGTCCCATCTTCCAGAGTGCCACTCACTCGCACTCTGGGATTATCAACCTCCTAGTGGGATATCCGGCAATTCTTCCTTGCCCCCACCCATGGATCCAGAGGGCTTGCTTTCCCTCTGTCCCATCTTCCAGAGTGCCACTCACTCGCACTCTGGGATTACCAACCCCAACCGAACGGATAACTGCACAAACGCAAATACTTACTCCTCCCCGGAGTCTTCGATCGGTCTTCGTGCACAAAATTTAAGGGGTTCTGCAGATTCTTTTGCTCACTCCCGAGTTCGAATTAAAAGGGGTTCGGATATCCAGCGTTTTGGCCACGAGATCTTCAGACTGGGGCTATCCGAAGATAGGGCGCCTCCCCTATCTGGGGTTTCGCACCAAAAGATCTGGATCCGAGTCACGGCACCAAATTTGTTAT
The DNA here is from genome assembly GCF_031877795.1 of Strix aluco. Taxonomy (NCBI): domain Eukaryota; kingdom Metazoa; phylum Chordata; class Aves; order Strigiformes; family Strigidae; genus Strix; species Strix aluco. The sequence continues at coordinate 6,670,388 of NC_133970.1, forward strand.
AGATTAAAAGTAATTTAGTGGGAAATAACCACTTCTCAATTTTTAGTGATCAATAATAAATTTATTAGCAAGCGGCGAGTGAGCAAAACAGCGCTGGGTGTGCCGGGAGTCTCTGCTCTACCAGGACACACACCTGACCCGGCAGAACCGAGTCCCTTTATAGTGTAGGCTTCATCCATATTCATGATGGGCGTACCCTGAGGGGTCTGCAAAGTTGTAAACAAGTTTTCCCGGGCTTTTCTCAGGTTTTCGCGGGCTTTTCTCAGGTTTCGGCGGGCTTGTCTCAGGTTTCCGTCACAGAAGGGGGGATGACTCAGCACAAGTGTTTTTGTAGTGGCTTGAAGATGGGGGCCATTTTAGCTCCCTTCTAACAACTGATTTTAACAATAGAAACTATATACATATATCTTATTTCTTATTTACATAAGAGAATTACAAAACTGTTCGGCCACAACATCCTGACTACAACTTCTTTTTCCCCTTGAGATTTGAATAACAAATACCATATATGTTTTATTACATGGGCAAAAGATAAAGAAGTTGGACTGTTGAAAACAGGATGCCTACCTAGTGGGAGAGCAGCGCGTGGACACCACACCGGGACCAATCATAGAGGGCAAAAGGGTGCGTGAACAAGTAACTTTGTGCGCGCAATCGTCGGGAATCTCGCCCTGATCAGGTGAGCGGCTGGGGAGGAGATGGGGTCCGCGCTAAGCAAAGAAGAAGCGTCAGTGGTTAAGCTCCTCCAACATATACTCTCTAAGAGAGGAGTTTCTTATGATGAGGGGAACCTGAGGAAGTTGCTGTTGTGGGCTCGGCAGCACGGATTAATCCCCTCAGTGACTGCAGCCCTTGAAGCAGCTACTTGGGAAAGGATCGGCACGGCACTGTGGGACAGCATTAGCTCAGGCTCTAAACACAGTGGGAAACTCTCCACTGTGTGGAGATTGGTCCTAGACACTCTGACAGAACTGAAAGCAGAACGGCAGACCCCCGCCTCCGCTTTCGCTGCCTGGTCAGCAGAGGCAGAACGCGCTGGCGCTCAGGATTCCGCCACTGCTGGGACGTTCGCGGGATCCCTGTTCCCCAAGGCGGCTCCTAAAAGGAGGGACGGGGACGCTGCACGCGCGGCACCCGTGCGGCAGGGAAGTCAAGAGCAAAAATCAACAGATTCACCACCGCTTGAGTCCCCTTCAAGCTCAAAGGAACAATCCCCGGAGCGCCCCGCCCCGCCCCGCTCCCGCCGCCTCCCGCCCGACCCCCCCGCCGCCGCCGCCGCCGCCGCCGCCTCGCCAGAGGACGGCGCCGACCCAGCCCTGCCCCCGTCCTCGCCCCCGACACCCCGGTCGGTGCAGGAACAATCTCGTTATGGTTTACAAGATCCACACTTGCGAGAACTAACGAGAAAACTAGAGCAACTTGAAATCCGAATGTAGGAATGGGCTGGGCCTATTCCTACGGCACCGCCGCCACCCCCTCTCCCTATTAACCCCTTCTTCCGGGACACTGGGGGGGGGTGGTCAGGGGGAAACAGTGGCAATTGGGCCGCTGCCATCGTCGGCTCAAATGGGAGGGGGGGCACTGGGAGGCGCGGGTGGTAATGGTAATCCAGCACATCGATGGCGGGGAGTTACTCGGGATGCGATAATTGAGGGGCAGTTTAAGGAGCTGGGACCAATGACGTTCCCGGTAACAGTAACCCCACAGGGCAAGGAGTGGGAGGCCTGAGACTGGAAAATGATTAAGGAGGCAAAATTAGCAGTAACACAATATGGGTTAAAATCACCATATACTAATTCAGTAATTCAGCATATCTTTACAGCACATTTATTAACTCCGTATGACATACGCATGATTATACAAACCTTACTAACAGCTTCCCAACAATTGCAATTTTTCCAACGTTGGCAAGTGGCCTGCGAGGCTGCGGCAGCCACACCCCGTCAGCAAGGAGATCCTCTGTATGGGGTGCAAGCTCAAATGCTGATGGGCACAGGCCCTTTTGCTAGCCCAGACTGGCAAGCAGGGTTTCAACCTGAAGTGTTACGCTTAACCCAAGAAGTAGCCCTAAAAACGGTTTTAGCCGTACATGATAAAAAAGCGGCGCCAGCATTTACAGGAGTAAGACAGGGGCCCACGGAGCCCTAGCCTAAATTTATTGACAGACTACATGCCGCTAGTAATGGTAATCCTGACTTAAGTGATGAAATGAAAGTTAAATTTCTTGCTATGCTTGCTTATGATAATGCTAATGGGAAAACTAAGAAAGTCTTAAGTCTCCTACCCGCCTGCGGCCGAGCCCGGCACCGTGCTCTCGGCACCCGCCCCGCCCCCCCCTCCCCCCCCCCCCGCCAAAAGCGGCAGTTTTTACAGAAGGTGCTGACACTGGGATGCAGTGCCCCTTGTCTGCCAACACCACGTAATCAATAAGCAATGGCTTTATATATTCTTAACAGTGTTTTGATGTTTGTAGTGTTTGTCATTTTATGTTGTGTGAGTAATAAGTGTAAGAGGCCTCTTTGTCTGATTGTTCTGCGGGGGTGAGACGCAGCCCAGCGGCAGCTGCGGAGTGTGGAGTTCTCTGACTGAGCACCTTAGTGCCCGCTGGGTCACTGGTGCTGCCTGTTTGTTCAGACTAACTGTTTTAATTGTTATAGGTGAAATATCTCCTCTAGCGGGAGGCAGTAATTCTGTGTTAATTGTTGTCTTGAATTTAGGTGCGTACTCTGCGGGGAGAGTGCACCCTTGTACCATCTATCTTGAAGTGAGAAACCTTAACAAAATAGATGCAGGCCTCTCAGCAGGGTGGACTCTCAGCACTATGGGCTCTTGAGATGATAATGATTTCTCAAAACTAATTGTAATATCTCTCCCTATTCTCGGGATTATCATGAATATGTAAACACTTACGCTATAGAAAGGAGCTGCTTTTCGCTCCAAAATGTGCACGTTTGTGGAGGAGCGATCCCCCGTGCACCCAGCGCTGAATAAACATACCTTCTTTATAACCTTACTGGTTGTAAAGTCGTTACTCCGCACGTCATTTTGGCGACCCAGATGGGACTCTCTCTGCTCGGCTGCCGGAACGACTGAGGAACGGACGTCCTAGCCGCGGCCCGGGAATTCTCGGAGGAACTCCGCTCTCAGCCGTTCACTGCGGGGGCAGACAAGAGCCATCTAAACTACGGACAAAGGTATGTTTAAAGGGTAACGGGAGGCTGGTAAGGCACGCAGAGACGTCTGGCGCACAGCGTAGTCCCATGCGCTGCTGGTAAGGCACGCAGAGACGTCTGGCGCACAGCATAAGTAGCGCGGTCCCACGGGCGACTGGTAAGGCGCGCAGAGACGTCTGGCGCACAGCGTGGTCCCACGGGTGGCTGGTAAGGCGTGCAGAGACGTCTGGTGCACAGCCTGGAGGGGTACCCAGTCTGGTTAAGGCGCCTCGGAAAGAGCTCTGTTTAGGGTGTTAAACGGGATAGCTGTCGTTCATATCATCTGTTGTAACCCATGGGAAATTGAAATATTGAAATTATATGTGTTACATTTAAGTTAACTGGCTTTATACCTGTGATAAACGATTAATGGTTTATGATTTATGTGATATGCGAATTTGGCTCTTATCTTAATTGGTACATTTTGTAGCATGAGTGTGAATAAAAAGCAAGACGGGCCCTTTAAGTAACTGGGTGACTGAGTGCTTGCAGAGTGTGAGTGAGACGCAGCACAGCTGCGAAGCGAGTGTGGAGTTCTAATCCGAGTTTCCGTATTCTCCGCGAGGAGAACGGCCGGAGACGAACGAAGTGAATTCAGCTGCCAGGCAAGCAAAGTGGTTGTAGGGGGATATCCAACTTAACATATTAAGAGTGTATGAGGCTGGTATGATGAGTTGTATGTCCCTGACGACAGTTGGTGGGATAATAGCTGGAATAATAATCGTTGTAATCCTTTGTTGTTTGTTGCCATATTCTGTGGTAACACACTGACTCTGTGTATGGTGTAAAAGCCGCTGGGTTCGGCTTGTTTTAATTGAAGTAATTGCCTGTACCAATATTACGGTTGTCGCAGCTGAGATAGGTTGTACTTCGGAATAAAATTGGGAAATTACAAGCGTAAAGAGAAAGTATAGGAGTGTTCCCCATTTGTTCCCACTTTAATCTAAAACAAACTCTTTAGGATAGAGGTGGGAGCAGGATGGGAAATACCCACAGTAAAAAAGTCCTAAAAAGAAGCCCCTTAGGATGTATACTAATGCATTGGAAAGATATCATTAAGTCTGGGGGTACAGAAAATAAAAAGACTCTCATAAAATATTGTAATCAGTGGTGGCCACTTTATAAACTGGAAAATGGGGCACAATGGCCACTAAATGGAACTTTGGACTATAATACCCTCCTACAATTAATGTTGTTCTTAAGAAGGGAAGGGAAGTGGGATGAAGTATCATATGCAGATATGTTTTTCACCATCCGTAATCATCAAGATTGGCAAAAAGATTGTGGTCTAATCATACCACAAGATCCTTTGGTGCTCGCTTTGGAGCGAGAAAACAATAAAGGATTAAAAGGAAAACTGAGACAATGTTGCTCAGCATGTAGTTTTGGCCAGAGATGTACAAAAATTGGAAAGGTGCACCAAGGATCAGACCCCGACCTGACAGACTTATTTAAGCCTCCCCCACAAAAGCAGTCTCCTCCACCGCCACAAAAACAAGAACAAGACTCAGATTCAGACCCTACTCCTACCCCCTCTCCCCCAGGTAGCCCGGTATCTTCCTGCACACGGGGAAAATCTGCTCAAACAATTCTTCAGGCACCCCTCAGGGAGGCAGTCCGTCCTGATGGGGGAGCCATGCTAATAAAAATACCCTTTTCCACCACAGATTTAGAAAATTGGAAAAGAGCTGTAAAGGAGTTCCGAAGTGACCCAATAAGCGTGACCAGACAATTTCAGTTTATACTGAAACAACATAATCCTGATTGGAATGATATACAGCTACTACTGGATTACCTAACAGAGACCGAGAAACAATTGGTTCTGAAAGCAGCAGGTGATTTGGCCTCAGACTATTGCAGAACCACGGGGAACGAGGTTAAGGATTTCTTTCCCCTTCAGGACCCAAGGTGGAATCCAAACAGTTCTGCTCAAATGGACAGGTTAAAAGGATACCAGGATTTAATCTTAAAAGGATTGGAAAGGGCCATGCCCAAAAATATAAATTGGTCAGCATTATATGCAATTAAGCAGGGTCCTTCGGAATCACCTTCTGAATTCCTGGATCGGCTAAGGGAAGTGATGCGCCGAAATACGCCACTAGACCCAGGATCCGAAGCAGGAATACAACAGCTGGTATCATTATTTTTGGGGCAATCCACAGGGGATATCAGGCGTAAGTTACAGAAACTACGCACCACGGAAAGCAGGAACCTAGAAGTATTACTGGATGAAGCATGGAGGGTGTTTAGCAATAGGGAAGACGAATATAGGAAGGGGCAACGAAGAGTGGTGGCAGTAATAGATGAACTACAGGGGAGAAAATTTAAGAAGGGATTTCTGGATAAAGACCAGTGTGCATTTTGTAAAGAAAGAGGACACTGGAAGGCTGCCTGTCCAAAACAAAAGCGGAAAAGGAAAGTACTAGCATCAATAGATACAGACTGACAGGGACCGGAGGAGTCCACCCTAGCGGATCCACTGGTTACAATAAAGCTAGGGAAAGAACAAAAAGAAATAGAATTTTTAGTAGATACTGGAGCAACTTATTCAGTACTTAATCAAGCTCTGATGCCCCTGGGAGAAGAATATGTGATGGTAAAAGGAGCTACTGGACAAACTGAAAAAGCTTATTTTTGTAAGCCATTAAAATATAAATTGGGAAAGCAAATGGGTATACATAAATTCTTGTATCTACCAAATTCACCTAAAGCTCTTCTGGGAAGAGATCTTTTGGAACAATTGAAAGCTACAATTACATTTAAAAAAGGGGAAGTTACTCTGAAGGTAAATAATCAACAATATATACAAATGATAAGCTTACTTTTAACAGATCTTCCAATAAAAGAAGAAGTAATTAGTAAAGAAATTATGGACCAGGTATACCCCGGAGTATGGGCAACAGATATACCAGGGCAGGCTAAAAATGCTATGCCAGTTATAGTAAAATTAAAAGAAGGGCAAAAACCAGTAAAGATAAAACAATATCCTCTAAAAGGAGAAGATTGGGAAGACATTCAGCCCATCATTGAGAGATTTTTAGATCAGGGATTGCTGAAGGAATGTGAATCCGATTTCAATACCCCTATCCTTCCAGTAAAGAAACCAGATGGGTCCTACCGGGTGGTGCAGGATCTAAGAGCAATTAATAAAATAACCGAAAATTTATATCCTGTAGTAGCTAACCCTTATACCTTGCTCACCACCTTAACCCAGGAACTAGCCTGGTTTACCGTTCTAGATTTAAAAGATGCCTTCTTTTGCCTCCCTCTCCACGAGTCTAGCCAGAAATTATTTGCTTTTGAATGGGAAAATCACAAAACAGGCCGCAAAACTCAACTAACCTGGACGGTGCTGCCTCAAGGATTTAAGAACAGCCCCACGATATTTGGCAATCAATTAACTAAAGATCTTGAAAGTTGGGACCAGCCACCTGACAAAGGCAAGATTCTCCAATACGTGGATGACCTGCTTGTCGCTACGGAAACCAGAGAAGGATGTATCGCCTGGACGGTGAGCCTCCTAAACTTTTTGGGTCTACAGGGGTATAGAGTCTCCCAGAAGAAGGCGCAAGTGGTACAACAACAAGTTGTCTATATAGGCTATAAAATAAGCGCGGGAGTCCGTACCCTGGGGCAATCCCGAAAAGAGGCAATTTGCCAAACACCACAACCCAGAACTGTGAAAGAACTGCGCACCTTTTTAGGCATGACTGGGTGGTGTAGGCTTTGGATATACAACTATGGGCTCCTGGTCAAACCTCTGTATGACCTTATTAAGGCAGGCACAAGCGGAAACAGGTTAGAATGGACCCCAGATGCAGACAGGGCCTATAAGAACTTGAAAAAGGCCCTGATGTCAGCACCTGCACTTGGACTCCCAGATGTGAGTAAACCTTTCTCTCTATTCTCGCATGAAAAACAGGGAATAGCTTTGGGAATCCTAACCCAAGATCTTGGGCCCTATCGAAGGGCTGTGGCCTATTTCTCCAAGCAATTAGACAAGGCTGCGAAAGGATGGCCAGGATGTCTCAGAGCAGTGGCAGCCATAATCTTGAATATCCAGGAAGCTCGTAAATTTACCCTGGGTCAGAAAATGACTGTGTTTGTCTCCCACACTGTATCAGCAGTCTTAGAAGCTAAAGGTGGTCACTGGTTGTCACCACAGAGATACCTGAGGTACCAGGCTATCATGGCAGAGCTAGATGATGTAGAAATAGTGGTGACTAACATTGTCAATCCAGCTTCTTTCCTAGATGGCAGGAACGGGGAACTTTTAGAACATGACTGCCTAGAAACTATTGAAGCTGTGTACTCCAGCCGACCAGATCTGAAAGACACTCCGTTGGAGAGAGCCGATGATTGGTTTACCGATGGAAGCAGTTATATGGTAAGCGGTACCCGATACTCAGGGTATGCAGTCACAACAACCAGCAAAGTCCTGGATTCTGGGCCACTACCTGCTTCAACTTCAGCCCAGAAAGCCGAAATAATTGCCTTAACAAAGGCCCTTGAGAGAGCTAAAGGGCTAGAAATCAACATATGGACTGATTCGAAATATGCATTTGGAGTGGTGCATGCTCATGGGGCCGTCTGGAAGGAAAGAGGACTTTTGAACTCTCAAGGAAAAACCATCAAACATGCCACAGAGATTCTGAAACTCTTAGAAGCCGTTCAGTTACCAGAAAGGGTGGCTATTATGCATATAAAGGCGCACCAGAAAGTACAATCGGATATAGAAAGAGGCAATGAGCTCGCGGACAGAGAGGCAAAACGAGTGGCACGGATGGAACAGGTAACCGAGAGAGCACTAATCCCAGATTTATGATAATGATTTCTCAAAACTAATTGTAATATCTCTCCCTATTCTCGGGATTATCATGAATATGTAAACACTTACGCTATAGAAAGGAGCTGCTTTTCGCTCCAAAATGTGCACGTTTGTGAAGGAGCGATCCCCCGTGCACCCAGCGCTGAATAAACATACCTTCTTTATAACCTTACTGGTTGTAAAGTCGTGACTCCGCACGTCAATCTGAGAAGGGTATTGTCATAAAAATCATCTACAACCTTACAGGGGTTGTTCGTTTTACCAGAGGTCATACATGCATGTTCAGTAACAAAAGGGTCAAAAATTACTCAGCTTGTTTATTTTACTGCGCCTCCCCCTTATAGTATGCCGAGAAGCTCGGGTGACTCAGGATTTGGATCAGCACGTACTCCTCAAACATTTTGAGCTCAGACAGTGAGACAAAGTCGACCTCTGATAAAATGTGCCCTCACTAAAGCAGAATCTGTTGAACTGACAGGCATTTTACATACTGGTGCGGATGTGACTGTAATATCTGTGAGCAGATTGGCTGTTAGCTCGAGTGACTCGAGTGCTTTTCAGCAAAGATCTCATTCATATAAGGGGCCCAGAAAACTGGGTAGCAAATATTCATCCATTTATATTGGAAACCCCTACTACATCATGGGGTCGTGACTGTATGGCTCAATGGGGAACTCAAATTGGATCAAACTTGTCTTAATCGCCACTGCAACACAACCCACCCCTAAACCCACCCTGAAACTAACCTGGAAAACAGAATCACCTGTGTGGGTGGGTCAGTGGCCCTTGCCAATGGAACAGTTGTGCCACCTTAATGATTTAATTCAGGAACAATTAAGTGCAGGACATCTCGTACCTACCACCAGTCCTTAGAACTCCCTGGTGTTTGTTATTTTAAAGAAAAGTGGTAAATGGTGACTTTTACATGATCTCCGACACATTAATGATGCCACGGAGGATATGGGTACGTTACAGCCAGGAATGCCCTCCCCAACAATGATTCCCCGAAACTGGCATCTTGCAATAATTCATCTAAAGGATTGATTTTTTTTACCATTCCCTTGCATCCGGATGATGCACCTAAATTTGCCTTCTCTGTTCCCAGTATTAATGTTAGTGAACCTGCAAGATGGTACCACTGGGTTGTTTTACCATAAGGCATAAAAAACAGCCCCACGATGTGTCAGTGGTTTGTTGCAAAGGCTTTGAGCCCTGTTAGAATGCAGGTCCCCCAGACTGTTATATATCATTATATGGATGACATCCTTATAGCAGCAGAAACACAGGAGATCATGGAAAAGGCTCTCGCTTTAACCAAAGACTCAGTATCTCAAATGGGGTTACAAATAGCACCTGAAAAGGTACAGAGATCATCACCATGGCAGTACCTGGGGTGGAGAATTTGTGAACAGACCATTGTCCTGCAACAGGTTAAACTTCAAAGTGATGTTAAGACTTTAAATGATTGACAGAAACTGTTGGGAGCCATAAATTGGATACAGCTGTTGCTGGGCCTAACTAATGATGATCTGCATAGCTTGTTTGATATTTTGTGAGGAGATCCTTCACTGAGATCACCCAGAGTACTTACAGAGAAAGCGAAACAAGATCTCCACCGTGTAGCTAACGCCATCTCAGAAACACAGCAAGCACGGCTTTCACATGCATTTTTTTTTTTTTTCCACCAAAACGCCAGGGCAATACAAAACCAGTTTTCTTTATCAAGGCGTCAGGCTAAAGACATCATTGCGACTTGCCCTGAATACCAGAAGGACTCCCTCTCTTCAACACCTAGTGGTGTCAACCCTCGGGGACTCACCTCCTCAGAATTATGGCAATCTGATGTCACCCGCTTTGCTGCATTTGGATCGTTAAAATAGGTGCCATCAATATTGCGTCACTTCTCGTCGCAGATACCAGATCAACAAGAAGTCCAGGGCAAGGCTCAAGTGTTAGCAAAAAACCTGGAAAGTGGTAACTGGGAAGGACCATATCCTTTAATAACCTGGGGAATAGGTTATGCTTGTGTCTCCACAGGTCACGGTCCCCGGTGGTTACCGGCAAGGTGTGTGCGACCACACCTGAGGCGTGAGAGGCAGCTTTTGGTGGACACTCAGGAGCCGGCTGTGGGTGCTGTGGGTGCCCCTGTGCCGACAGTTTGCGGTCTCTTCGACTGATCATTTAAGCAGAATGTATGGGTAATGCTTGCTACTGCAATAGGACAAAATACACTATCTCTGTCCTTAATCACACTACAGTTGCCAACTCTTTTAAGAGAAAATGCTGACAGTAATTGCAACTCCTTAATGAAATAGATAGGCTTGCTAGTCACTAGTGAAGGATGTATCTTAGACAAAATGTAGTTATTAATAAGGATGAAATGCTATAAGAATGTGTGTATTCAACTTTCTTTGTTTAGTAATATTAAGAATTAAGGACTCAAGTGTTTAACCTTATTAGAAACTCCCTTGGTTTTCCCCCTTGAGTGGTGGCCAGGCTCTGGGTGAAACCCAACAGGAGGATGAAATCAGATGTTTCCGCTGAAAAAAAATTGCCAGTTATTTTGGCCTTTTGATTTAGATATATGAGGCTGGACCTGCTTGCAGCGACTTTGGATGCCTCACCTACGGATAGACACATCGCGTAGGATTTCCGGTTTGCGAGGAAGGGCACTCTAAATTCTCGCTGCATCCAGGGTTCCCCAGCAATTGTGGATCTGAATATTAGTACCCCATTAAGTAAGTGTGCTATTTTGTATTTTCCTTACTGTTTATTTTTGTAGTATTTAGTCATATCCCCTAATTATGGGTACTGAAAGTAGCCTACTCTTTTTTAACTAGTAACTGTAACTGCTGTATTGTTTCTAGCCTTCTGTGGAACTATTTTAAGTATACTGTGTTTTTTGAAGTTTGCCTAACCCTTAATTGATAAAGCCTTGAAATAATTCTTGCAGGTGCAGCTGCAAAACAAAGAAAGGGGAGATGTGGGAGGCATTGGCCTGTCAGCCTTACACAGCCTATAAGCAATAGCTAGGGTTGATGAAGAACAGGCCTTGGAAGATAGATAAGAAACTGCTGAGTTGTGCCAAGGTAGCAGGCAAAAACAGCGGACAGCTGCAACACTGAACTACGAAAAAGTACTAAGCTGTGAGAAGTTACCGTCGCGGTAGGGCGGGATGCGCCAGAGAATATGGGAAATTAGTTGAGTATACCCGTGAAACTGATAATGGACCAGCCTCTACCTCTCAAAAATTTGCTCTCTTTTGTCAACTCTGGGGTATACGTCACATTACAGGTATACCACATTCCCCCACGGGGCAAGCCATAGTGGAGAGAGCGCATCAAAACTTTAAAAGCACTTTTGCAAAAACAAAAAGGGGGAGAGGTCTTGGCTGCTGCAGAACCACTTGCAAAAGTGGTGTATGTGTTAAATTACTTACGGCTCACAGGTGATAGGGAGGAACCACCAGTAGTAATACATAGTTTGGGTCTGAAATCCGGTATAAGCCGGTGTGGAGATAGTGCTTTTGCTCAGTACAAAGATGTTGCTATAGGAGAGTGGAAAGGACCTGTGGAACTAACAATGACGGGTCGAGGCTATGCCTGCGTTATTACCGATACCGGCACTAGATGAGTTCCGAGTCAATGGGTGCGACCCTGGAAAAAGGAAGTTAAGAAAGATGAAACAGAAACCGAATGAGATATTAACTTGGAGCAGGGGTTATGTTTGTGTCTTCACAGATGCCGGCTCTCGCTGGGTTCCTGCTCGGTGTGTTCGGCCTGTATTGGAACCTGCCTCAGGGTGAAGGATGGGTGGTCTCACAACCAAATATCACCGCAAGCCCTGAAAAGCCGTTCTCTACATGCTTGGTAGAAATACCTGTGGATACATGGCCGAACCCACTGCAGTTTTGGCTTGGCAAACAAACTAATGCTACTTCTTTGGCTTTAAGTGGTCTTTTAACTGTTGCTGATAGTGTCAGACATGCTACGTTATAAAATAGAGCTGCGATTGACTTTTGCTTCTAGCGCAAGGACATGGTTGTGCTGAATTTGGAGGAATGTGTTGTATGAATCTATCTGATCATTCAGAATCTATTTTTAAAAGCATTTAGCAATTGAAGGATGGAGTCAAACACTTAACAGAAGATGATGGCTTGGACTGGCTGACAAGGATGTTTAAAGGTTGGGGATTATCTGGTTGGTTGATAACATTAGTCAAAACTGTCGGAGTAGTCCTTTTGATTGTAGTGACTGTGCTCTTAACGTTGCCTTGCCTTATAGGCCTTCTGCAAAGGGCCCTGCAGAGGACTGTCGGTGCAATGTTTTTAGCACAGGACCACAGAGGGGTCTGGATCGCTCAAAAACAAAAAGGGGGATTTGTGGCATCGCTGGAGAACAACGAACATGTTGTGAGCGATCCAGACCAAGGGGCCTTACTGTAACAACAAGCTGCAGCTGTGTTCAAGGACACAAACAAGGCCGAGATAGATTTAGAAACTACATTCCTGGGCAAAAGATAAAGAAGTTGGACTGTTGAAAACAGGATGCCTACCTAGTGGGAGAGCAGCGCGTGGACACCACACCGGGACCAATCATAGAGGGCAAAAGGGTGCATGAACAAGTACCTTTAGCCTATTAGCAATAAGATAGTGGTGTGTGAAGCTTGTGATAGTGTATAAATTGCTGTGTAGCCTTTAATAAAGTGGCATCAACTTGATCAAATTGATCGTCTAAGTTGTATCCAGGACTTCTGCGTCAGCACATCTGGAAAGATTGAAAGATACAATGGACTGTTGAAGACTATGTTGAGAGCATTGGACAATGGGGGATGGAAGCACTGGGATATAAATTTAGCAGAAGCCACTTGGCTAATTAAGACCAGAGGATCTGTTAACCGTCCTGGTCCTGCCCAAACAAAACCCCTTCATACTGTGGGAGGAGATAAGGTTCCTGTAGTACACACAGGGAAATGGCTGGGGAAGGCAGTGTGGATTGCTCGTCCCTTGGGAAAAGGCAAGCCCACTCGTGGGATTGTTTTTGCTCAGGGACCTGGATGTACTTGGTGGGTAATGCGGGAGGATGGGACTACTCAGTGTGTGCCTCAAGGACATTTAACCTTGGGGGGAAAATAATCTGTGGGCTGAGTTGTATGTTGCAGGAAGTGATGGAGGAAGTAAGAACGATGAAGAGTGAACCAGATACGTGCAATGATGACCCAAACCTAGCCGGTGCTGGAGTCCAACAGTCAAACATACTGCTCCTGTCCTGAACATCCATCTTGACAGATGGGAGCCAAGTCACTGAACATCTGGAGGAGTGAAGAAAGCTTACGGAATGAATAAATGAGTGTTATGTGGGACCTGGGCATGACGTAAATGGTATGGAATAAGGGGTGGAGACTGTATCGGGTCTGGCTGAGCCGGAATTGGTTTTCCCCTGTAGCAGCCCTCATGGTGCTGTGTTTTATGTTGGGAGCTGGCACGGTGTTGATAGCACACTGGTGTTGTGGCTACTGCTGAGTAGTGCTTACACAGCACCAAGGCTCTTTCCGACATTTCTCCCCCCCACAGTGGGACGGGGTGGGCAAGATCTTGGGAGGGGACACAACCAGGACAGCTGACCTGAACTGACCAAAGGGATATTCCAGACCATATGACGTCTGCTCAGTATAAAGCTGGGAAAAAGAAGGAAGGGTGGGGGTCACCCTTGGTCCTCCGAGGCAACCACTATGAGTATTGGAGCCCTGCTTCCTGAGAAGGCCCGACATCGCCTGTTAATGGGAAGTAAGAATAAATCTGTTTTCTTTTTTTGCTTCCGTGCGCGGACCTTTGCTTCGCTTTGCTTATATTAAAACTGCTTTTGTTTTACCCACAAGGGTTGTTTTTTTTTTTTTCCTATCTTATTTTCTTTCCCCTCTTTGCCCTGTTGAGAAAAAAAGGGTGAAGGGGGGGGAAGTGATAGAGCGACTTGGTGGGTACCTGGCATTTAGCCAAGGTCAAACCACCACAGGGTAATATTTTCCGAGCTGGGTTAACACATAGCCAATACCATCCTATTCCTTCTGTTTGGGGTACAGGCCACCAAATTGAGGGTTTGAATTTTTTTCATTTAAATCTATCTAAGAGGGCTAGATCAAAATGGCCATCTACATATTTTGTATAACTGTTATACCCCTTGGTTAGTCCTACATCTATAGTATTGTTGTTTTTACAGTATGGAGTTGCATCATTTAGATGACATCGCTGTATGCAAGTATAGTTATAGGATACATGTGGTTCTTCTATTTGGATTTCTTGTTGAGTAGTCATCTTAGCACTGCCCCACTCAAAGTCTGCTCTCACTGTAAACTGTCCATAGCGCTGGCCTCGAGTAATGGTAATAGTATCGTTTAAGGGGGTATTGTCAGGCATTGGAATCCCTATGTACTTTGGTGTTCCTAAAGAGTGTTCCGGTAAATGTGTACAGACCCAACAATCACTTCTATGTAGTATCCGAGTAATTTGTTGTGTTAAAATTAAATGGAGATTCTGATTCCATTTTGATTCTGGCCAGACTTGACCCATGGCTATCATAATTGTCACAGACCAAACATAAAACTCAATCATGACCTCCTTAATTTCAATTTAAGAGGAGACTGCTGCTCCACTACCCATGGAGTGGGAGCTTTCTTGATTCCTGAATAATGAAGTCTTTGCCCCAAACCTTGACTGCCGTATAGGTAGTTAACAAAACTTGAAACGGTCCTTTCCACTTTTCTGTCAGAGGTTCAGTGTTCCATGACTTGACGTAGACCCAATCTCTAGGCTGGAAAAGATGTGCTGGTGTGTCAAGTTCCAAAGGTGTATTAGTCGCAACGTATTTCTGGAGCTTCTGTAAGGTATTCCCTAAAGATGTCAAATAAGTTTTAAGATTTAGTTGTCCCATGATATGAGTGGCACATGGCACACGTGGAGCCTGATACGGTTGTCCATATAATAACTCATATGGACTCAAATTACCCTTTCCATGGGACTGGATTCTAACTCTCAGCAACACTAAGGGTAGGACCCGTACCCAAGTCATAGGTGTTTCCTGACAAATTTTCCCAAGCTGCTGTTTGAGAGTATAATTCACTTGCTCCACATTACTGCTGGATTGTGGTCTATAAGTAGTGTGGTAATCCCAAGTTACAGACAAAGCTGTGCTCAACTGTTTCACAATACCAGCAATAAAATGAGGCCCATTATCAGATGACAACCCCAAAGGTGTACCAAATCACGGGATAATTTCTTTTAGCATAGCTTTAATTATCTCTTTTGCTTTGTTGGTGTGGCAGGGGAAAGCCTCGGACCACCCAGTAAAGGTATCAACTAAAACCAAAATATATCTAGAGCCCCTGCTTCTAGCACACCTTGGGCCAGTGCAAGACCAGGCTCACCTCACCAGCCCCTCATAGGACTCCTGTAAAGACTGAGCTGGGCATTAGCAGATCTGAGCCAGCCCCTGGTCCCAAGCAGAGTGATGGTGTTGGGGTCTGGCCCACCACTGTGGCAGAAAAGGGTGCATTTGTGCTAGAGCTGCAGCCATGCCCATCACAGGTATTGCTGAAAATCCCCCTAAGCCATGGTGGGAGAGCAGAGCCAGGCAGAATGGGGAGGGAGGAGGACAGAGGTGAGGACACAAACTAATCCCTGAGCAGGTCAAAGTCCCATCATGCTGCAAGTCCAGCCTGGAGAGCCCAACCTCCTTCCCAGTTTGGCACAGGATCAGGCAAGTGCTGGTTCAGGGAGGAGCCCTGCCCTTGAGGGGCATCCCCCCACACCCACAGGGCCCTTGATGCAGCCGCTGCTTCCTGCTGAAATCAGAGCAACCCCTAACTCTTCAGCCCATCTGTGCCCAGGTTCGGGCACTGCTGAAGTGGCAGGGTCAGGCAGGAGGGAAGGAGCCACAGAGTGTGCATAGGACCCCTGTAATCATTAACCATGGCTGGCTCAGGCCCAGGGTCTGCCGGGTAATAGGAAAAAAACCAGGACTAACTGCAGGGTATTTACCTTCATAGCTCCAGTGACTGTGGTCAGGACCTTGAAAAGGAGAAAAAAATCCCACATAAATGGAAGGGAAGTGTTGGCAGCAAACACACCTCTGCCAGGCAGTGCTCCTGGCCCTGGCAGCAGGTACCTGGGCTCCCACTACACCCCTCTGCCTTCAATCCCTCTCTCCGTCCTTGCTTTTCCACTCCTCCCCCTGCCCCAGTGAGGGGGATGCTCCCAGAGGGCACTGCTGCCTTGGAGTAGGGTCAGGTCTCCTGCACGCTTCAGCCAGAGGGAAAACCCTGGGGCTTGTTGTAGAGAAAGTTAGTTGAAACTTAAGAGCTAGCAGCTTAAACATTAATAATAGCTAGAATAGACAAAGCCTATAGACCATGGCATATGAACTGTAACAACCGTATTACAACATGCTGAATAGCTAACTACAGAATCGGTCAAAACCAACCTAAGAGGATGTGATATTGTATAAGATGACGACCACTTAGCAACCACTTAGTAACAAAACAGCAAACAAATCAAACCAATAAAAAACAAGAAGACCCCAGACCTTTATATTACTATTGGTCCAAACTATCGCGTGAGGGATGAGGAGCTTAGATTGTAAGGGTATAATTGCCCAGGGATTTCTTTGTTCAGGGTCCCTCTTCAGAGGCACCCATCTCAAGCTGTAGTGCTATTAATAAAAAGTACTTTCATAAAGGAATTTATCTTTTGGCTTATGTGGAAACCTAGAGTTGAACCCTGTTATGGTGGCTGGCATGCATAACTTCCATAACAGCTTGACACTTTGTTATCATCCTTATAATGGAAAAATCACTGATACTGGCTTCCGTCACTGAGCAGTTGTACCAGAGCTCCTGCAGCTACTCTGGAGCAGCCATAACCTCCCACTATCCCAAGACAAAGCACTTAATGAGACAGGTCTGCAGCTTCCCTGCTCAGGCTCTGTAAGCAAGAGCAGCCAGGGAAGTGGCTGCCCTAGTGGCACTACTGCAGTGCCAAAGCACTGGAGGAGGTGTGGGGGAAGAGCAGCTCCTGCACAACGAAGAATTTGGGTAGCAAGTTACATTGCACTACACAGGCACCCTCCTCTCACTTGGGGAAAGCAACCCTGGGACTCACAGTAGAGGAAGCAAATGAGCACCATAACCTTGTCTTCCTCAACAGCGGCCCCTAGCCACAGGGGCAGACTGCCACAGGAAAATGGGCCAGACCAAACATGCAGCTTCTGTCCTGGCAGCCCCCTGCCCCAACTCACCTGACCACCCAAATTCCCACAGAGGTGCATAAAGGTTCTACCTCATGCAAACCCTTTCCCTAGGAAAAACAGAGGGGAGGATGGGGGAGCATATGCCAGGACGTCTGCATGTCTCGTGTTACCCATGGGGCACACAGCAGCCACAGCAGGGCAGGATGTGCTCTGGTGCAGGACATGTTGGTGTGCCCTGAGCTTCCCACAGCTGGGGGTGTCCCCGGTGTGCAGACCTGGAGGGAGCAAAACCCTCCTGGGGCAGGTTCTGAGGATATGACAGTGCTCCGCCCACCATTACTCTCCTCTGGATCTGCCAGCAAATGCCAGACTCCCAGCATGTTGCTGAAGCTGACCTTAAGAGGTGCCCCAGAGCCTCTTCTCAGACACCCCTGACCACACACCTTGGCTGTCACCAGCCCTTCCACAAGCAACCAGCTCCAGGCAAAGGGACACAGGGCTTCAATTTGCCCCAAGCAGAGAAACACAGCCCATAAGGATTATGCCCCTGCCCTGACTGGCACAACAGGTAATTCATGGGCTCCTTCTCTGACTTGTCCTTACCAGCATGCTGGGTGGAACAGGCTTGGGGCAAGGGAGGGCATGCACCCAGCATCAAGGAGCAGCACCCACATCCACCTCCATCAGCTCCCCAGGGTGCAAGGGCATGGAGGAGCATTTAGCAGGTACAGTCCAGCCCCAATACGGTCTCTATCCCTCAGTGGGGTAAATGCCTGTCAGCCCAGCCAGGATACAGGAGTGGCTCGGCAGGCGCTGCTCCAGTCCCTGTCCCTGCTGCTGACTATGGCTATCAACAGCCACTTGCTATTAATAGGAGTGGATTCCAGCTCAGGGGTGAGAAAGAAAGAGGCACAGTTTCCAAGGCCCAGATGTCCTACATGAGGCCTCAAGCCCAGCGGGATCCTGCCCTCCTCTCAGTGAGGATCTAGGCATGGGCACTGCCATGGGCTTTCAGCACAGCTGCTGCCCTGGAGAGCAGATGGCCATGGCAAAACCAGGCTGGTAAGGGCTGGAGGGTGTTCAGGGGCACTAGGAGTTGCAGAGATGGGAACAGCCCTCAGGGGTCCCTCCAGCATCTCCCGTGACTCATCTCTGCATCGCTTCTGATGCTCAGGAGTCACTTGCTCAGGCACGGGGTACTCCCAAAGGTGTATGCAGAAGGGGCAGCAAACAGAGGGCCAGGCAAGCCATGGCTGCCTGCATCAGGCAGGAACATGTGTGCTCCAGGACGTTGCAGTGCCTGCTCCATGCCTGCTTGCATGGCACTGCCCTGGGATGCATCTGGTTGTGCTGCAGCAAGCTGAGATTCATCCTGCCTGCCTTGCTCACACAAACATTACCTGCTTCCCTGACATTGATTATGCACCAAAATCCAGGTTACACAGACCCTCCTCTGGAAACACCCCATATCTTCCCCCACCCTATCCCCATTCTCCTGTCCCACCTGGCACTATCTGCACAAGGTGGTCATGGCTTGCACACAAGAGCCATGTTTGCTGCTTCCTAGGTGGGATTCCCTTCCTGCAGCATAAGGGTACCTATCAGCATGGGGAGCCCCTCCAAGGGGCACCCGTGTTGAGGCACACCTGGCACAGGTAATGCACAGAAGCCTGGGGTTGGCACACGGTACCTTGGTTTGCTGCACATGCCTCAACTGGCATGGCCTGCCCCAGCACCCCACTTTCTTCTCACCTCCAGAGACTCTGCCTTGACAGAAAGCAACTCAAATGTCAGATTGTAGACTAAGCAATAGCACCATTCTGGCACCTGCCCTGCTGTGCCAGCACCGTGCCACACACTCCAGGCTCCCATGTGCCCACACCCATCTGTTCCTGAAGCCAAGGGGGCCCCAGACCCTCCTTGTGGCCTCCCAGTGGTTCAGCTCAGCAGCCTTGAGCACCCTGAAGGCTGCAGCTGCACTCAGGAGTCAGTCCAATCCATCTTGACACAACAACCTTCCCCAGGGGTCTCAGCATCAGAGCCAAAAGCACCCACAAGCACTTATCCACACACTGAAGCTGCCTGAGTATGTTTTCCCCATCCCGTGGATCTGGGTGCAAGCTATGGCACAGCCAGGCCACCCACTCGGGGAGGCATCTCACAAGCCCAGCTGTGCAGGGTTGGGCCCCCTTGGCATGAGCACCAAGCACTGCAAGAGAGCATGGCAGTGAGCCCAGCCCAGGCACTGAGTCGGGCTCTCAGCATCTGCCCCTGCCTCAGCATGGCTCGGAGGAGCCTTGCAATGTTCCAGTCCCTTCCACGTAGGGGCATTCGCAATCTTACAGCCCTTTGCTGTGAACCCACTGCCCTGCCCAAATGTCAATTTGCATCATTTCAGCCTGCCTCCCACACTCCCCGCCAGAGCACATCTTCTCCCTTGGAAAGCTGCATGGTGCCAGATCTCCTTTCTGCTGAACTGCTGCCATTCACCACGAAAGAGGTGGCTGCACCTCAGTGGCAGGTGCTGCAGCTCTTTGCGTGCCCTGCCCTACCTCCGCGCGCCCACAGCCCTGACAGGAGCTGCAAAGCACTCCCGAAAATGTAGAGGGAAACAACCTAGCTGCTGCCCACCACTGTGATGAGCACACTGGGAGATAACATGCAAGAGGAGGACTTCTTGCAGGGGTCCCATCAGGAAAACATGGCAGAGCACCAACAGGAGCTGACTGCTGTTGCAGGTGAGAAAGCCTCCATGTTCAGCCATGCAGAGACCCCCTTTCCCCAGCAGCCCGCAATCCAGCAGAGTTTCCCCCTTTCACTGTCTCCCTCTTTCATGCTTTCTCCTCCTGTTGCTCGCTCCCTCTCAGCCCTCCCATTTTGGGATACTGGTGCTGCTGCAAGTACCATCTCCCTTCCCTCCTTGACATCCAACGCCACTTTCTTGCCGAGTTCAGACAGACACTGCTGTTATTAGCATGCTGCTCAGCATGTCCTGTAGCCTGGGAGGAAGAGTAGAAGCAGCAGTCTGCAGGGTGAGGAGCCAACACAATCGTGGGCTGCTGCTAATCCCATGGAGGAAAGGGACCAATGCAGCAGGCTGCTCCCAGGAGGAGACCTCACCACAGGGATGTAGGGATGGACCACACACCCAAGGGACTCCTAATCATTTGCATGGAGCAAGAGGCACCCCTCAGCAGAGCCAGGCAATACAGAAGGAGACCAGAGGGTCTGCTCCCCTCTATCCTCAGCTTTTCACATTTTAGGGGGTACATAGTCTGAAACTGCTGAAGGGTACCTGACAACACAGAAATGTAGGACAGCATTCATGTGCCTTTCAGTGTGGATGCTGCCTGGAAGCAACACAGCCATTGGTGCTGCCTGCTCACCTTGAACTCCAGCAAAAGAAAAGAACTTTGATGGCTTGTGCGCAGTAGGCAGGGCAGCAGGCTCACTTCTGGCTTGGACATCCTGCTCTCTTATCGGCTGAGCATATGATGCCCTGTACTTAGCCGCAGGGAGCACTGGGATCCTGCCAGAGTCTCCTCTCTGCTGGGACCCAGCCCTGGGCCAGACTCAGGAATTCTGGTCAAAGCCCTGTGGGATGAAATTGGTTTGCAGAGGATGCCAGGGCAGGACCGCTTTGCTGTGCCACTGAGGAAGAAGCCCCTGTCTGCAGATCAGTCTCAGGCTGTGGGGGGACCGGTGGAGCTCACAGACCAGAAGAGGGAAAACAGGGTGTTAGCCCTGATGCTCAGTGAGCCAGGAGCTACCAGGACATGCAGAGATGCACAGAGTGAAAGTCCCAAAGCAGGGACCAGCCACAGCAGCCAGGTCCCAACCTACAAAACACATTCAAGCACCTTGCCCCTTGAAAGTGATGACCTGATCACAGTACCCAGACTGTGCTGCCATGCTCATGATGCCCACAGCCAGTTCCCCAGGCCAGTCTGTGGCAAGCACAGTGGTGGCACGGGATCTGGGCAGCAGGGCACACAACCCAAGCATCCTTCTGCCAAGCCCCCCCCCCCCCGATCCTCTCTACAGGAGGACTGTGCCTTCCTAGCCCTACCTCTGCAAGCACAGCCCTGGCTTCTCCATTCAGACACACCCCACAAAGAGTGCATGCTCTTTTCAGACCAGGACACTCACTGCCCTGTGCGCTGTCCATGGGGGCACTGATCCCAAGCCTGCATTAAAGCCCCTTTGTGTTTATAAACTCTGACCCACTGCAAGACTTTGCGATAAGCCTTTAATCTGCCACCAGTAGTGCAGGTTGCCACAGGGATTGTTCTTTGTGCTCCTGAGGGAGAGCTACTCGGGCTGCGGGGTCCAAGACTGGGCCAGCTCTCCCACAGAGGAGCAAGGGTTTGGGTGGGGGAAGGCATAGGGCAGGCTTTACACCAGGGCACATTCCTGCTCCCTGTGAATCCAACTGCCCCAGCAAGTGCCAGGGGAAAGAGGAAACAGTTGTAAAGCGCTGCAGAGAAAGGGCCATCCCAGCAGAAGGGATAAAAATGGAGAAATCCCAAGGGACAGATCAGTGCTTGGAGCTGAGGAATGAGATGAATCCTGTGCTATCCAGGCAGCCTTATCAGCTTCCACCTCCACACTATCCACCTCGTGACCATAGTTTCGTTACTTGTGAGTGTTTGAGACATTCCTCAGCTCAGAGGGCCTCCGCTCCCCCCCATCCCTTATCTCTCTCAGGCTGTTTTTTTCTAACAACAGGCCTGTTTCTCTCAGGCCCTGTTTTGGGGAGTTACAAGTCATCTCTCACACACTGTTACCTTTTATAGAGGCTGAAGGAAAGGTTTGCTGCCGCCCGGCCCAGCAAGGCCAGGCCAGGCGAGGCAAGACGCCTGACGCAGGACTCGAACTGGAGGCACCCCCAGGGGCGGGGCGCATGGTGGGGACTGCCCCCATCCCAGCCCCCCGCTGGCCCCTGTGTGGGGTGGACAGCTGGGGCCCTGCACGTGGGGGGGGGGAAGGAGACCCTGTTGGCCTCTTGGACCCCTCATCGGTGGGTGTCCCCTCTCCTCAGCAGTGGGTGAGGGACCCATTCAGCGGTGGGTGTCCCTTCTCTTCTGCAATGTACAGTTAAGAAAAGCATTTATTTCTGTTGAGGCCAAAGGATGATACAACCCCACTCTGGACAGAAGTCCTGGATTTCTGCTGCTCCTCAGAAGAGGTGGGAAGCATGTAGGTGCAGCTCAGTATACATACATAGCATACCTGGATCCCAAAAAGCTTTGAAGCAGTTTCTGCACCAAATGTCCTTAGTCTGTCTCATCCTATAACACGCTGGTCTCTGTCTCCATGGTGAAGCAGACAGGCAATGGAAGGTAGGATGTCAGGTCAGTTTTCAAGGTGGAGGGAGGTACTAGTGTGTAAGGAACTAAAGGAATTAATGCCTCAAACATTCATCAACACAAAAAGCCTCAAGGACAAATTGTGGCCTTTGTGGTTAGTCTAAGGAATGAATTATCTGC
The DNA here is from genome assembly GCF_031877795.1 of Strix aluco. Lineage (NCBI taxonomy): Eukaryota > Metazoa > Chordata > Aves > Strigiformes > Strigidae > Strix > Strix aluco. Next base: position 6,693,156 of record NC_133970.1, read on the forward strand.
CTAGGGAAGAACAGAGTGTATCGAAGGGTGCATGGCTCTGCTCCCTTGCAGTTGTATAGCCAAATTCCTTAGATAAGGCTCAAAGGGAGGAGACGTAGACTGAGTAAAACCATATGCTCAGGTTAAGACTTACACTTAATTTACAACTATAGACTTGAAGAAGAGCTAAAAGATTGATAAGAGAGATAAACAACCAACACCAGATGGAGCTATAATTGCCCAAGAAACAAAAACTGAGGAAAAGGTACAGATAGTAAGGGGAGATCGTGACCACCGACTCAATTGGACAAAAGGGTTAAGGTACCCCATTCCCCCTCAATGCATGTGCAGAACCCATGCTCTACCTTTTGCTCGTCTCTCATGGAAATGAGTTTGTGGAATACCTGCCTCTCTTGGTCTAGTATGCAAATCATCCAATACAATGAATTTAAAAAGGTGACAGAAAACTTTGCTGTGTGTGCACCCACCACCCAAGATTACTGGACTTGAAACAACCCTGGAACCTGGGGTGGTGATCCGGATTTCTTTGACTGTCTTTCTCTTCTTTCTTTTTCTTTTCTTTCCTTTCTTTTCTTTCTTATAGATTTATAAGAGACCACATCGCTTATTATCCTTTTCTAAGTTTAAGCTGTTTCTACCGCAAGTAAAACATTTTAACCATTTGTTTGGTGTCATTTCACCTTAATTTAACCCAAGGGGAACACAAAAATTTTACGACTCTCTGGGGTCCTAGTCCGGGTCATAAAACAGTGATGCCTCCCTGGGAGCTGCACTAGGGCTTGTATTTTTCAGCATTTTCATAAATGTTCTGAAAAAGCCCATGAGCAGTGATGGGACAGAATTAGCTACAATAATAATTTAGGCCAGTAAATGACTGAAGATGCCTTGAAGGGTTCAAGAGGGCAATAATGGTGCTGAGTGACCAGGCACATCAACAGCAGGTTGCTGTCCATGTTGGTAGATGCAAAGTGGTGCACAGGTGGTGTAATCAAGGATGCACTGCACAAGGGTGGACTTAAATTAGCTAATGCAACTCACAGAAGAGATCAGAGAGTTGTGGTGATGTCAGCTCACTGCTTGCCAAGAAAAAGGTGAAGTAAACATCAGGGATTATCAAGAAAGAAACAAAGAACAAAACACGCCCCCCCCCCCCCTCCACCCTGCTCTTGTATAAATCTTTGGTGAAACCTTCTCTCAGGTATTGCCCATGCTTTTGTTTCTCCCATCACAAAAGGGGCAGAATCAGAAACAGCAGGTATGGGGCCCTAGGGCTGTTCAGGGGCAGGGGTGGCTTCCATGCAAGGAAGGAACAAAGCAGGTATGGCTGCCCAGCCAGTGAAGTGAAGTCTGTGCCTGTAGCATCCCGGCTTGTACAGGATTGGGGAGCAGGAAACAAGCACTTACTCTCTGAGGATAGTGGATTTAGTGCACAATCAATCAAAGTCATCAAGCAGGAAGCTTGATCCCAAACAGCAAAATATTTTTCATGTGTTGCAGAAGGGAATGGGGGAACTCCTTTCCCAAAACATGCAATTTGTGCACACGCAAGAAGATATGGGACAAGTTAATGGACTCCTTGCTCTGCGACGCTTCCAGAGTCCCAAATCTGTGTTGTGCCCCATGGGCCCCACACCTCTGCTAAACCAGTTTGCCCAGATGTTTCCCAGCCCAAATCACTGGTCATCCCAGCACCTTCCTTTATGAATGTGCTCAGCATAGCCCCTGTGAATGCATACGCATCCACAGACTTGTCACTGCCATCACTGCGACAGGGCTCAAGACCTGTCAAGCGGTACAGGAGATCCTGCTGGGGCTGAATTTCCTGCTGAGCAGAAGGAACCTCTCCTGAAAAGCTGCCAGCTAGGAATACAAGCTGCTGCCCTGACCCTTTGCAACCTGGCACCATAGGCTCCCGCCCTCTGATGTACCAGAGATGTTCCCTTGCACCTGGCCTTTCCAGTGAGCCCTGTCACTGACCGTGACCTGCAGGTAGGATCAATGTGCTCCCAAACTGCAAACTTTATCCTGATTCACCTTGTTCCTCCCAACACCAGATAAACGGAACCATCAGATAAGAAAACATTCATTTATCAAAGCTCAAGGAAACATGACTGGGGGGGGGGGGGGGGGGAAGCAAGCCATAAAACACAATTCCAACACTCTTTCTTTCTCACATTCCTGTAGTTTATCTTATTAATGGTCTTTATCCTGAATGAAGAGGAAGAAGGCAGCTGGATATGGTGGAGGAAGGACAGGCTCAGTCTATCCATTTTTCAGGACAAGCTTCATGCGGTTCCCACCTCACACCTGTTTGCTTCCCCAGAGAGGTTACCCCGTGTTCCCTGCTTTGACTCTGCGCAAATGGTGCAATTGTGGAGCTGTTACCTTTGCTGCCCTGTCTTTCTTAGGTTTCACTGTCCTCCCTCTTCATTACTCTTTGAGGCTACACATATCATATCACATCACAGAAGCTGTAATCGCACGTGTCTTCTTTCCACCTACTTTGTCAGCTTCTTTGTAGAGATGATACTTGGCAGCTGGAGACACTGTTAGAATGAAAGGTGACTCCATCATCAGGGAACTTTGTTTTGATGTGTCTTCTGGGAATACCACGGATTGTGGATCACAGCCCCATCCCACAAGCCTTGCAGGCCAGGTTGAAGAGCACAGCGTTTGTCCTCTACAAGGTTCATACCAATGTAATATCCTCACCAAAAGGTGTCCCCCAGGCTTCTCTGGTAGACTTATGTCAGAGGAGATCTGGTCAGCTGGATTCAGGCCCCTGTAAGCAACTCAGCTCTGTGCCCTTCTTTGCTATGAGGCATCTTGAAATGCACAGCATCAAACCTCTGCTCAGCTCAGCATGGATTCAGTCCGAGGCACAAAGCACCAATGTACTGCCGACGCAGAAGTCTCGGACACAACTTAGATGACCAATTTGATCAAGTTGATGCCACTGTATTAAAGGTTACTGTTTTGCTGATCAGGGATATCAATTAAACTCAGACACCAGAGTGAAAAGAGTAGGCATATTTTACTAGAAATAACTAAATAATGTAACAGAATAATACAGAAAACATACAGTAAGAAAAGACAGAATAGTCTGTCCTCCCAGAATTCTATATTGCCTCATTGTAACTAACTTAGTTGCAGCCAGGATCTGCTCAGGAGGCATTTTTTTTTTTTTACTTTGCTGACCGTAACAGGTCTGGTACTAATACAGGGTTTAACTCCAAATTGATACTGACTATCAGAAAGATTTAAAGTTAGTCTTCTTAGAATGTCTATATTGATTTTATATTCAGGAATGGGGACAATCATGACTGAATATAATAATTTTGGGAGGTTTCCTGTTTTCATTTCCATTTGTGTTTGTACAGTTTTAATTTATTTTCCTCCCAAACCTGTAATAATTACAGGTTGTCTTTTAGATTTCCTGGGATTCCCATATATTAAGGAGGCCTCTGCTCCATCCTCAATTAGGGTATTTACAGTTTGTGGGAACTGGTTGTTCTAGATAAAAAACAAACAAACAACAACAAAAGAAAAAAAATAAAAAAAACCAAACCAAAACTTTAAGTTCTACATGGGGCCATCGGTCCTTCTGCACTCACTGCCCTGGAACTTGGCCATTAATTCATATGTGCTGATTATAATATTGATTCCCCTCCCTTGCCTCCTGCAAAGGGTACAAGTCAGAAAATGCTGCCCCATCCTCTTTCACCCCCGGAACCGGTGATCCACTCACGGGGGGCCCTCCGTGGGCAGATGGAGGGTCCCGTTGAGGTTCGAGAAGGGGTGCCATAGGCTGAGTTGTCCCTGGATCCTTAGTTTTAGCACTCTGCACTCTCTTGCTAGGTTTATTCAGCCCTCTCTGTGTATATATTCGCCACGGCTCGTTAGTTGGAATACCATAAATTTTTTCATGAGACATGCTGTCTTTTAACAAAGCCGTAAACATTTCCTTACGAGAAATCCTGTTTTCACTGCCTTTAGGGCTGTCTCGAGTATCTCGATTCCCTGCACTCCCTCGGGGGCTCCACTCTTCAAGGTCACGTAACTGTTGCACTTTTTCTATTACTTCATCGAGGGGATCCCCCATTTCATTAATGCAAAGGGGCATAATTACATTTTTATATGCCAGTGGAACGGTTTTAATCACTCTGTTTCTCATAGTGACCGACAAAGGATGCCACATCATAAAGTCAGCGTCTCCTACAAAAACAGCTGCTTTCATCCCTTCCTCTTTCATTCGCTGTATACAATCTCGCAAAGTATACCACTGACGGTCAGATGCCAGCCAATCATTCTCTGTAGGATATTTGGTATTACATCCCAGAGCAGCCAGTGTTAACAAATTAATATCCTGAGTGTTGTTTTGAAATGCATCCTGCACAAAAGAATCTGAACTTAAAATCAAAAACCTTTTAGAATCTCCTGCGTCTAGGGTTACCCCTGCCACTCCCTGATCCTGCAAACGCACCATCCAAGAGAGCAAGGATTCCCCCGGTCTCTGCTTAAATCTTTCAATTATATCATTTACTTCATACTGTGTATAATCCTCTATCATATCCTTCCTCACAGCTTGCCCACTATTAGGATCTCTACCAGGATCCCACTGCACACTCGCTTCTGCAATCACTGCATGAACTTTCTTACACTTTCTCCTTTTCCTATACTTATATTGTGCTACTCGCACCGCAGCTTTCTCTGCCACTGTCTGATAAGTATCCAGCTTATCAGCAAACAACTTATTCTGGCATTGCAACATCACTATTTGACTCTGCAAATCACATCTCTGTCGCTCCATCTGGGAGCACTCTAACAACAGCCTCTCTTCACTCTGGTGTTGTTTTCTACATGCAGTTAACAAAATCCACCCTCGTTTACTTGAATTTGTAGTTTCTTTTCCTTTTTCAATAGGTACCTTTTCATACAATTTAAAACATCCAATGGTTACTTTAAATAATGGCATTTTTGTCGGATCCCACTTCTGACACCAATTTATGTTTTGCTGATCAGGGATATCAATTAAACTCAGACACCAGAGTGAAAAGAGTAGGCATATTTTACTAGAAATAACTAAATAATGTAACAGAATAATACAGAAAACATACAGTAAGAAAAGACAGAATAGTGCACTTAAACAAATAGGAAAATACAGGGTAATGCATCAAATCATTACTACCTGAGAGAGAGAGAATAGTGATTAAGAAAGATACATCACCACTTGCATACTTTACCATCATCCAGATCCGCAGTCGCTGGGCAGCCCCGGTTACAGCGAGGATTTGGAGAACCTTTCCCTGCAAGTGGGAAGTCCTACGCGGTGCGTCCACCCGTAGGTGAGGCTCCCAAAGTCGCTGTGAGCGGGCCCAGCCTTATATACCTAAAAATCAGTAAGCCAGAATAGCTGACACCTTTGTTTTAAGCGGAAATATCTGGTTTTCATCTCAGTTAGGTTCCCCCCAGAGCCTGGCCAGGGCTTAAGGGAGAAGCTAAGGGAGTTTCCCTGCTTATCTAGTTAATTTATGAGCAAGGTCACAAGGCCAGACAACTGTTTCCGTGGCCTTGTTATCTTGCTCACACATAAAGAAATATAAGGATACATTCAGGATAGACATGTTTTATGCTGTTTAAACTACATCTTCTATGCATATTTCACTAATGACTACATACAGAGTTAGCAGTTTCAGTTCAGGGCCTGTTGCTCAGGCTTCAGTATTCCCACCTTTTACATCAGAACAGTTGGTTTGCTATAACTTAGTATAATACCTAATAGCACAATGGTTATCAGTTATAAAATGTACAGGATTCATCTATAGGTCAACTCTGGCTTGGGCTTATTGTCCAAGCCTTAGCACTTCAGTTACACAGCAATTTATACTCTATCACAAGCTTCACGCGCCGCTATCTTATTGCTAATAGGCTAAAGCTACTTGTTCACGCGCCCTTTTGCCCTCTATGATTGGTCCCGGTGTGGTGTCCACGCGCTGCTCTCCCCCCAGGTAGACCCCCTGTTTTCGACATTCCAACATCTTTATCTCTTGGGAAGGAATGTAGTTTCTCAGGCCGTCTCGGCCTTGTTTGTGTCCTTGAACACAGCTGCAGCTTGCTGTTACAGTGAGGCCCCTTGGCCTGGATCACTCATAATATGTCCGTTATTTTCCAGCCATTCCACAAATCCCCCTTTTTGTTTTTGAGCGATCCAGACTTCTTTTTTCTTAAACATTTGTTCAACCAGACTATTCAACATCCGTCGCAAACACTGAAACAGACAGGGAAGAAGCAACATCAAAATTAGTAAACCTACTAGTACTATCAATACTCCTTTGACCAAGGTCTGCAACCAGCCTCCCATCCCGAGTCTAGTGAGCCAATCGGAAAAGGGGTCATGTCCTTCAGTAATATGTTTCATATTCTCACGCAGTTTTGCTAATTGCTGGTGTATGCTCTGCGAATGGTCAGACAAATTAAAGCAACACATCCCTTCAAAATCTTTACATCCCTGTCCATGTGCTAATAATAAAAAAATCTATAGCAGCTCGATTTTGTAAGGTATCATGTCTAACACTATCAACATCAGTGAGTAATGCGCTTATCATTTGCGAAGTCAAATTAGATTGTTTCTCACCCCAACAAGCCAATCGCTGTATATTTTTTGCATTTATGGCAGCCATTCCTCCTGGGAAGAAAAAGGATGTGAATATAATTGTGGCTAGCGATGGTAGCTGCACTTCATCATTGCATGTTTCATCAAAGTTTCGAATAGATCTGCGTGATCTTCGCCCCTGACTCTGACTGGGATTTAGCAAATCTCTCATGTGGGGAGCAAACAACGTTAATCGTCCAAGATAGCAAGGACCACCGACAGGTCGTATAGGAATACCAGGCCATGCTCTATCCCCACAAATCAGAAACACTCCAGGTGGAAGTTTAAAGCCCCCTGTGGTTTCTATGGAGAATCCTCCTGTTTTCAAATTATTCCAAGAAGAATGCCCTGTTACATTTTGATAACCTACAAATAAATCTTGGCGACCATTCTGAGCTAACCAAATATGCCATGGGTCTCCGAACCAAACCACTCCTGTGCCATTCACTGGCTGCAGCTGAGGAACCACATTATGGCAGTTCGGCATCCCGGTAACATCAACATACTTAACAGGTGTAACACTGGCCAACAAATCCAATTCTTGCAAGGGTAAAGAAGTTAATTGATTTAGATTCTCAATGACTGTCTTTTGCCAAGCTGCATTACGCATGGAAGGCCAATTTAAAATGAAACAACTATCATCATCTGGTCTGCCCATCAGGTTCACTCTCTGTTGTTTCCAATATCCTTCAAAATCAGTTTCATTTTCCCGCAACGGAATGCCAATTAAACAGGTTCTAAAAGGATCATCTGCTTGTTGCAGACTCAAACAGAAATCCTTTATCCCAGATGTGTTTGCCCAGGTTACCCAAATGTTTGCTCTGGGTTCGATGTCCAAAATCCCTTCACTGCCTAATATGAGCCAAGTCAAAACAAACGTGATCCACGTTTGACGTGTAGCCATCATTTCACCTCCCTTTCTCAGGTGTCCTGGTACACCTGCCAGCTTCGAGAACAGTTCTTTCCCAACACCACAATTCTTATCTACTATCTTATTGTTCTAATTAACACACTGCAAAGCCAAGCGTCTACAAAGCTTCAAAACCAATTTCAATTAAGCCTATAACTTTAACAAACTACTGCTGCTTTCTAAAAACTAAGCCTGCTTTTCTGTATTAGAAGCAGATTGCTGATATGTTGGCTCGTTTGCAAAGTTAGACAACCAACTTGCTTCAGTATAAACTTAATCAAACCAAACCCTCTAAAAGCTATGTCGTGTCCCTCTATTCGATCTGTGATAAGTGGTTGTATTCAAACAGCCGTGCAAAACGACTGCAAGCCCAGTAAAAGACAAAAGGCTTCTCTGTTTGCTGGATGTAGTGCTGTCAGCAACGAGGTCAGAACCAGGTTCAGTCAATGTTGGCGTCTCTGAAGTGCCTCAAAACACAGGGTGCTTCGTCCAGTTCGCAGAGGCCTACGTAGATGAATTGTTACCTGTAAAGACACAAGCATAAACCCCTGCCTAGGACCTGTGAGTGAGCCTAGTGCTCTGCATCGTTCTTCCTGACTTCCCCTTTCCAGGGCCACACCCATTGACTCGGTACCCATCTGACGCCGGTATCTGTAACAACACAAGCATATCCCCGACTGGTCATTCTTAGTTCTGCAGGTCCTCTCCATTCACCTGTAACGACATCCCTGTATTGAACAAAAACATTATTGTCACATTGGTTTATACCAGATTTCAAACCCAAACTATGTATTATTATGGGTGGTTCCTCTCTATCACCTGTGAGCCGTAAGTAATTTAACACATACACCGCTTTTGCAAGTTGCTCTGCAGAAGCCAAGACTTCTCCCCCTTTTTGTTTTTGCCAAAGCGCTTTCAAGGTTTGATGCGCTCTTTCCACGATGGCTTGTCCCGTGGGGGAACGTGGTATTCCTGTGATGTGACGTATACCCCAGAGTTGACAAAAATGAGTGAATTTCCGAGAGGTGTAGGCCAGACCATTATCAGTTTTGATCTCTGCAGGCACACCCAGTGCCATAATTGCAGCATGCATATGTTTAATGACATGCTGTGCTGTTTCTCCTGTTTGTGCTGTTGCCCAGAGTGCTAGAGAAAAGGTATCAATAGAGACATGCACATACTTAAGTCTGCCAAATTCTGGGATATGGGTCACATCCATTTGCCAGAGTTGTAGAGGTTGGAGTCCTTGGGCAGTCGAGCTGGAGTAAATCTGTTGATTTTTCCTCTTGATTTTCCTGCCGCACGGGTGCTGCGCGTGCAGCGTCCCCATCCCTCCTTTTAGGAGCCGCCTTAGGGAACAGGGATCCCACGAACGTCCCAGCAGTGGCGGAATCCTGAGCGCCAGCATGTTCTGCCTCTGCTGACAAGGCAGCGAAAGCGGAGGCGGGGGTCTGCCGTTCTGCTTTCATTTCTTTCAGAGTGTCTAAGACCACTCTCCACACAGTGGAAAGTTTCCTACTGTCTTTAGAACCTGAACTAATGTCGTCCCACAGTGCTGCGCCGATCTTTTCCCAAGTAGTTAATTCAAAGGCTGTGGTCTCTGAGGGAATTAATTCGTGCTGCCGAGCCCACAACAGCACCCTCCTCAGGTTCCCCTCATCATAAGAAACTCCTCTCTTAGAGAGTATGTGTTGGAGGAGCTTAACCACTTCCGCTTCTTCTTTACCCAGCGCGGACCCCATCTCCTCCCCAGCCGCTCACCTGATCAGGGCGAGATTCTGACGATTGCGCGCGCATCTTCCCAGGCGCCGGGGCAGCGCCTGCTACGGCTGCTTCTGCCCCCTCTGGGCCGTCTTCTCTTGCTCGGGTGAGCACCGACGGGAGGGTCCTCATTCCCCAGACTTTGAGTCCCGCGTATCTTTGATGAGGCTCCCTCGTGCCCCACGTTGGGCGCCAGTTGCCGACGCAGAAGTCTTTGACACAACTTAGACGACCAATTTGATCAAGTTGATGCCACTGTATTAAAGGTTACACAGCAATTTATACTCTATCACAAGCTTCACGCGCCGCTATCTTATTGCTAATAGGCTAAAGCTACTTGTTCACGCGCCCTTTTGCCCTCTATGATTGGTCCCGGTGTGGTGTCCACGCGCTGCTCTCCCCCCAGGTAGACCCCCTGTTTTCGACATTCCAACATCTTTATCTCTTGGGAAGGAATGTAGTTTCTCAGGCCGTCTCGGCCTTGTTTGTGTCCTTGAACACAGCTGCAGCTTGCTGTTACAGTGAGGCCCCTCGGCCTGGATCGCTCATAATATGTCCGTTATTTTCCAGCCATTCCACAATGTACCAGGGAGCTTCTCTGATCCTCAGCAGTATAAGATGCACTGGGCCAAGCTAGAGTGGATTTACTTCTGGAAACACTGGCTGGTCTTGTTTTAGCTCCAGTGCTGTGGGGACGGATGACCTCTAAATGCTTGTAAAAGGGTTTATTCTCAGGAAAAAGATGTCGTTCCAAGGAAAACTAACTCATGCTAAGGAGAGACTTGGACATCTAGAAGAACTTTAGGATTCTGGGCCTGATTCAAATTTTTACCAGTAATACTTTCCCATGGGAATTCCTGAGCTCTTGTGCAGGTTTATTGTCTGTTACTTTTAATGTAACAGCAATGGGCACTAGCTTGTCACTGCTGTTGTTGTGCCTATTCATAATTTAGAAGTTCCCTGGATGGCTTCCAGATGAAACCAGACTGATCTATGCCATTCACTGAGGTGAATACCAGACACCAGCACCAGCACTATTGCGTCACTTCTCGTCGTAGATATCAGATCAACAAGAAGTCCAGGGCAAGGCTCAAGTGTTAGCAAAAAACCTGGAAAGTGGTAACTGGGAAGGACCATATCCTTTAATAACCCGGGGAAGAGGTTATGCTTGTGTCTCCACAGGTCACAGTCCCCAGTGGCTACCGGCAGAATGTGTGCGACCACACCTGAGGCGTGAGAGGCAGCTTTTGGTAGACACTCATGAGCCAGTTGTGGGTGCTGTGGATGCCCCTGTGCCGACAGTTTGCGGTCTCTTCGACTGATCATTTAAGCAGAATGTATGGGTAATGCTTGCTACTGCAACGGGACAAAATCCACTATCTCTGTCCTTAATCACACTACAGTTGCTAACTCTTTTAAGAGAAAATGCTGACAGTAATTGCAATTCCTTAATGAAATATATAGGCTTGCTAGTCACTAGTGAAAGATGTAGCTGAGACAAAATGTAGTTATTAATAAGGATGAAATACGATAAGAATGTGTGTATTTGTACTGGGTCTGGCTGAGCCGGAATTGGTTTTCCCCTGTAGCAGCCCTCATGGTGCTGTGTTTTATGTTGGGAGCTGGCAGGGTGTTGATAGCACACTGGTGTTGTGGCTACTGCTGAGTAGTGCTTACACAGCACCAAGGCTCTTTCCGACATTTCTCCCCCCCACAGTGGGACGGGGTGGGCAAGATCTTGGGAGGGGACACAACCAGGACAGCTGACCCAAACTGACCAAAGGGATATTCCAGACCATATGACATCTGCTCAGTATAAAGCTGGGAGAAAGGAGGAAGGGGGTGGGGTCACCCTTGGTCCTCCGAGGCAACCACTATGAGTATTGGAGCCCTGCTTCCTGAGAAGGCCCGACATTGCCTGTTCATGGGAAGTAGAGAATAAATCTGTTTCCTTTTTTTTGCTTCCGCGCGTGGACCTTTGCTTCGCTTTGCTTATATTAAAACTGCTTTTGTTTTACCAACAAGGGTTGGGTGGGGTTTTTTTCTATCTTATTTTCTTTCCCCTCTTTGCCCTGTTGAGAAAAAAGGGGAAGGGGGGGAAGTGATAGAGTGACTTGGTGGGTACCTGGCATTTAGCCAAGGTCAAACCACCACAGTCTTTTTTGGCGCCCAGCGTGGGGCAAGACAACGGCGTTTTATATTAATTGTGCTATAGCTATAGCAGTTATTAAGCAACAAGCTCTTGTGCTGGTCACGGGTTAATTATTGCTCTGCTTACCTTTATTTTGCTAAGCTCGGGAACATGCTGGAAGAAATTGGGAACATCATGAGTGGTTTTATTCTGCAGGCTCCCGAAGTACTTATTGATCCTTATGTTAGCTCTTTGATACTGTTCATTAATGCTATTCGCCTATTGTAGGCTGTGTGGAGCTCGGTAGGTTTTTGGTGTAAGAGAAGGCAAATTTTGGGTGAGAGAATACCAAAATGTGCCCTGAGGTGGCCTGTCCCTGGGTGGCAGGGGGAGTGGAAGGATTTGGGCAGATTCCTAGGATGGTTATCACCTCCAGTAGCCTGGGATCTTACCCCTGAACAGGCAAGCAACCCCGCAAAATTGACACAACACCTGATAGAAGGGTGCCTTGCCTATCCCAGTGAAAATCAGCAACTCCTAGCGCTGTACTGGGGCCTGGCCTGTGCTTATCGAGCTGCAGTTCAGTGCTCTCAAAGGACTGTGGTGGAGATGGGAACTCAAACAATAACAACAACAGCAGAGATTGCCCCAGTAGTAAAAAAGAAACAGTGGACAAGGAGAACAACAGGCCCATACCCTCGATTAATAAGGGAGGAGAAAGAAGAGGAAGAAGCTGGTCCTTCAGCAAAGGGGTCAGAAGAGGGAATAACAGAACTCAAACAGGAGGCAGAAACTACCCGGTCCCTGACGTCATCAGAACTGCGAGACCTGCGGAAAGAGTATAGCCGCCAGCCGGGTGAGCGGATTGCTGCCTGGCTGCTTCGATGCTGGGATAATGGGGTTGATGCTCAGCAGCTGGAAGGTAAGGAAGCCCAACAGCTGGGTTCCCTTGCTAGAGATCAAGGAATTGAAAGGGGAATTGGAAAAGAAACAGGAATTTGCAGTCTGTGGAGACGGCTCCTTTCAAGTGTTAAAGCAAGATATCCTTTCAAGGAAGATCTTATGGACAACTCCCCAGGGAAGTGGACTACTGCAGATGAAGGTGTCCAGTACCTGAGAGAATTAGCAGTGCTGGAAGTCATCTATGGTGATCCAGATAATGATGAAGCCCCTAAAAATCCAGAGGATGTCCTGTGCACACGGGCCATGTGGAGGAAGGTGATTAAAGGTGCGCCATCCTTGTATTCTGCCGGCTTGGCTGCGATGTACTATCCAGAAATGGATGCGGGAGAGGGACTAAGATGTACACCAGCTGTGGAGGCAGTCTCTTCCTGGCTTCAGAACTTTGAAGAGAGTCTTGGTACCTCCTCATCTCTACAGGCGAGTGCCTTAGATGTCAGGAGCACCCCAAGAAATCAGTTCTCTTCTGTCCCAGTCAGAGGGAAAGGGAAACCCAGGCGCATGACATGTGGCGAACTTTGGTTCTTCCTGCGTGACCAGGGGGAGGACATGAGGAAGTGGGATGGTCAACCCGCCTTCAAGTTGGAAGCTCGTGTACATGAATTGCGAGGAAAGACCCCTGCCAAGAAGAAGACATCCAAGAAGGTTGTTAATGTAGCTGGTGTGAAACCACAAGAAAGTAACCAGCGATCTCCCAGATACAGGAAGACTGAGATCACCTCCCTTGGCCCTGATGATGGAGTCTCCAGCCTGGCACGGCAAGGGTCAGACAGTGAATACTCTGACCAAGAACAGGAATAGAGGGCCCCTGCCTCCAGCCAGGAGGAGGAAAAGGATGATCGGGTGTATTGGACAGTGTGGAATCGATGGCCTGGCACATCAAATCCACAGAAGTACCAGGCTTTAATCGACACCAGGGCACAGTGTACATTAATGCCATCAAGTTATAGAGGGGCAGAACCTATCTGGATCTCAGGAGTGACAGGGGGATGTCAAGAACTGTCAGTACTGGAGGCCGAGGTTAGCTTGACCGGGGACAAGTGGGAAAAACATCCCATTGTAACTGGCCCAGAAGCCCCTTGTATCTTGGGCATTGACTACCTCAAGAGGGGGTATTTCAAAGACCCAAAAGGATACCGATGGGCTTTTGGTGTGGCCGGTGTGAACACAGAGAAGGTCAAGCAGTTGTCTAATCTGCCTGGCCTCTCGGAAGATCCTTTTGTTGTAGGACTGTTGCGAGTTGAAGAACAACAGGTGCCAATTGCTACGAGGACCGTGCACCGACGGCAGTATCGCACAAACCGAGACTCTCTGGCTCCCATCCAAGAACTGATCCGTCAACTGGAGAGCCAAGGTGTCATCAGTAAGACACATTCGCCTTTTAATAGCCCAATATGGCCGGTGCAAAAGTCTGACAGAGGGTGGAGGTTAACAGTAGACTATCGTGGCCTGAACGAAGTGACGCCACCACTGAGTGCTGCTGTACCAGATATGTTAGAGCTCCAATATGAACTGGAGTCAAAAGCAGCCAAGTGGTATGCCACAATCGACATTGCCAATGCATTCTTTTCAATTCCTTTGGCAGAAGAGTGCAGGCCACAGTTTGCTTTCACGTGGAGGGGTGTCCAGTATACCTGGAATCGACTGCCCCAGGGGTGGAAGCACAGCCCCACTTTTGTCATGGACTAATTCAAACTGCACTGGAAAAGGGTGATGCCCCTGAACATCTACAGTACATCGATGACATCATTGTGTGGGGAAACAAGGCAGAAGAAGTGTTCAAGAAAGGACAAAGAGTAATTGAGATTCTTCTGAGAGCTGGGTTTGCCATGAAGAAAAGCAAGGTCAAGGGACCAGCACAGGAGATTCAGTTCTTGGGAATAAAATGGCAAGATGGACGCCGTCATGTGCCTATGGATGTTGTCAACAACATAGCAACTATGTCTCCACCAACCAACAAGAAGGAAACACAAGCTTTCTTAGGACTTGTGGGATTTTGGAGGATGCATATTCCAGGTTACACTCAGCTGGTGAGCCCTCTCTATCAAGTAACCCGAAAGAAGAACAATTTTGAGTGGGGTCTTGAGCAACAACAAGCCTTTGAGCACATCAAACAGGAGATAGCTCGGGCGGTAGCTCTTGGGCCTGTTCAGACAGGACCAGCTGTGCAAAATGTACTTTACACATCAACTGGGGAGCATGGCCTCACATGGAGCCTCTGGCAGAAGATACCAGGTGAAACTCAGGGTCGACCACTAGGATTTTGGAGCCGGGGATATCGAGGATCAGAAGCCCACTACACTCCAACTGAAAAGGAGATACTAGCAGCATATGAGGGGATTCGAGCCGCTTCCGAAGTTGTTGGTACAGAAGCACAGCTCCTCTTGGCACCGCGATTGCCTGTATTACATTGGATGTTCAAAGGAAACATCCCTTCTACACACCATGCAACCAGTGCTACCTGGAGTAAATGGGTAGCATTAATCACGCAATGAGCTCAATTGGGAAAGCCCAACCGTCCAGGGATCCTGGAAGAGATCATGGACTGGCCAGAAGGTAGAGATTTTGGAGCACTGCCTGAGGAGGTAGCTCGTGCCCAAGAGGCACCGCCATATAACGAGTTACCAGAAGACGAAAGGCGTTATGCTCTGTTTACTGATGGATCCTGTCGTGTGGTAGGAAACCATCGGAAGTGGAAAGTTGCTGTGTGGAGTCCCACAAGACAAGTCATTGAGGCCACTGAAGGAGAGGGCGAGTCAAGTCAGTTTGCAGAAGTAAAAGCGATCCAACTAGCCCTAAAGATTGCTGAATGAGAAAAGTGGCCAGTACTGTATCTCTACACTGACTCCTGGATGGTGGCTAATGCCCTGTGGGGGTGGCTACAGGAGTGGAAGAAGACTAATGGGCAGCGGAGAGGTAAACCCATCTGGGCTTCTGCATTGTGGCAGGACATCGCTGCCTGAGTGGAAAATGTGGCTCTAAAGGTACGTCACGTGCCCAAAAGCCGCGCCACCGAAGAACATCAAAACAATGAGCAAGTAGACAAGGCTGCCAAAATTGAAGTAGCTCGGCTGGACCTGGACTGGGAGCACAAGGGTGAGCTATTTGTAGCTCGATGGGCCCATGAAACATCCGGGCATCTCGGGAGAGATGCAACGTACAGATGGGCTTGTGATCGAGGGGTGGACCTGACCATGGAGACCATCTCACAGGTCACTCATGAATGTGAAACATGTGCTGCCAACAAGCGAGCCACACGAGTAAAGTCTCCCTGGAACAGAGGACGATGGCTGAGTTTTCGATATGGTGAGGCCTGGCAAATTGACTATATTGGACCATTGCCACGAACACGCCAAGGCAAGCGCTACATACTCACCATGGTGGAAGCAACTACTGGTTGGCTTGAAACGTACCCTGTAAATCATGCCACTGCCTGAAATACCATCTTAGGTTTTGAAATGCAAATTTTATGACGACATGGTACTCCTGAAAAAATCGAATCAGACAAGGGGACCCATTTTCGAAATAATCTTATAAACTCCTGGGCAAAGAAACACGGCATTGAGTGGGTGTATCACATCCCTTCTTACCCACAAACGTCTGGAAAGATTGAAAGATACAATGGACTGTTGAAGACTATGTTGAGAGCATTGGACAATGGGGGATGGAAGCACTGGGATATAAATTTAGCAGAAGCCACTTGGCTAATTAAGACCAGAGGATCTGTTAACCGTCCTGGTCCTGCCCAAACAAAACCCCTTCATACTGTAGGAGGAGATAAGGTTCCTGTAGTACACACAGGGAAATGGCTGGGGAAGGCAGTGTGGATTGCTCGTCCCTTGGGAAAAGGCAAGCCCACTCGTGGGATTGTTTTTGCTCAGGGACCTGGATGTACTTGGTGGGTAATGCGGGAGGATGGGACTACTCAGTGTGTGCCTCAAGGACATTTAACCTTGGGGGGAAAATAATCTGTGGGCTGAGTTGTATGTTGCAGGAAGTGATGGAGGAAGTAAGAACGATGAAGAGTGAACCAGATACGTGCAATGATGACCCAAACCTAGCCGGTGCTGGAGTCCAACAGTCAAACATACTGCTCCTGTCCTGAACATCCATCTTGACAGATGGGAGCCAAGTCACTGAACATCTGGAGGAGTGAAGAAAGCTTACGGAATGAATAAATGAGTGTTATGTGGGACCTGGGCATGACGTAAATGGTATGGAATAAGGGGTGGAGACTGTATCGGGTCTGGCTGAGCCGGAATTGGTTTTCCCCTATAGCAGCCCTCATGGTGCTGTGTTTTATGTTGGGAGCTGGCACGGTGTTGATAGCACACTGGTGTTGTGGCTACTGCTGAGTAGTGCTTACACAGCACCAAGGCTCTTTCCGACATTTCTCCCCCCCACAGTGGGACGGGGTGGGCAAGATCTTGGGAGGGGACACAACCAGGACAGCTGACCCGAACTGACCAAAGGGATATTCCAGACCATATGACGTCTGCTCAGTATAAAGCTGGGAGAAAGGAGGAAGGGGGTGGGGTCACCCTTGGTCCTCCGAGGCAACCACTATGAGTATTGGAGCCCTGCTTCCTGAGAAGGCCCGACATCGCCTGTTAATGGGAAGTAAGAATAAATCTGTTTTCTATTTTTTGCATCCGCTCATGGACCTTTGCTTCGCTTTACTTATATTAAAACTGCTTTTGTTTTACCCACAAGGGTTGGGTGTTTTCTTTATCTTATTTTCTTTCCCCTCTTTGCCCTGTTGAGAAAAAAGGGGAAGGGGGGGGAAGTGATAGAGCGACTTGGTGGGTACCTGGCATTTAGCCAAGGTCAAACCACCACAGTATTCAACTTTCCTTGTTTAACAATATTAAGAATTAAGAACTCAAGTGTTTAACCTTATTAGAAACTCCCTTGGTTTTCCCCCTTGAGTGGTGGCCAGGCTCTGGGTGGAACCTAACAGGAGGGTGAAATCAGATGTTTCCGCTCAAAGAAAATTGCCAGTTATTTTGGCCTGTTGATTTAGAAGCTGGACCTGCTTGCAGCGACTTTGGATGCCTCACCTACGGATAGACGCGTCGTGTAGGATTTCCGGTTTGTGAGGAAGGGTACTCTAAATCCTCGCTGCATACAGGGTTCCCCAGCAATTGCGGATCTGAATATTAGTACCCCATTAAGTAAGTGTGCTATTCCTTATTTTCCTTACTGTTTAGTTTTGCAGTATTTAGTCATATCCCCTAATTATGCGTAGTGAAATTAGCCTACTCCTTTTAACTGGTAACTGTAACAGCTGTATTGTTCCTAGCCTGGGCAGAAGAACACGGCATCGAGTGGTTCTACCACATCCCCTACCACGCACCAGCCTCCGGGAAGATCGAGCGCTACAATGGACTGTTAAAAACTACATTGAGAGCAATGGGAGGTGGAACCTTCAAACACTGGAACACATATCTGACAAAGGCCACTTGGTTAGTGAACACAAGAGGATCTGCCAATCGAGCTGGCCCGGCTCAGTCAAAACTTCCACGTGTTTTAGACGGGGATAAAGTCCCTGTGGTGCGCATGAGGGACCTGCTGGGAAAAATGGTCTGGGTTAGTCCTGCGCCAGGTTATTTCGGAAGTGAGTCCCATTGTCCGACTCAATCCTCTCTGGGGTGCCGTGTTGCTCTTCAAGGCCCAGGATGGTATTCCGGGCAGTGGCATGGGACACTGGATAAGTTTCGAGCCATCCAGTGGTCGCTTCCACCATTGTGAGCATGTGGCGCTTGCCTTGGCGGGTCTGTGGCAGTGTGATGTAGTCGATCTGCCAGGCCTCTCCATATTTATATTTCATCCATCGATCTCCATTCCACTGGGGCTTTCCCGCTTGGCTTGTTTGATTGCAGCACATGTCTCACATCCGTGGATGATCTCTGCGATGGTGTCACCCCTCGATCTCGAGCCCACCTATATGTTGCATCTCTGCCTTGGTGGCTCGAGGTCTCATGGGCCCACCGGGCCATGAACAGTTCACCTTTACGCTGCCACTCCAAGTCCACCTGAGCCACCTCGATCTTAGCAGCTTGGTCCGCCTGCTGGTTATGTTGATGTTCATCAGTGGCTCGACTCTTGGGTATATGGGCGTCCACATGGCGCACCTTCACAACGAGGTTCTCCACCCAGGCTGCAATGTCCTGCCATACTTCAGCGGCCCAGATGGGTCTGCCCTTGCATTGCCAGTTGTTCTGTTTCCATTGCTGCAACCACATCCACAGGGCACTTGCCACCACCCACGAGTCAGTGTAGAGATAGAGTCTCGGCCACTTTTCTCGCTCAGCAATCTCCAAAGCCAATTGGATGGCTTTCACCTCTGCGAACTGGCTCGATTCACCTTGTCCCTCAACAGCTTCAGTGGTTTCTCGTGTGGGATGCCACACTGCAGCCTTCCATCGTCGATGTTTTCCCACAACGCGGCAAGACCCATCAGTGAACAGGGCATATCGCTTCTCCTCCTCTGGCAGCTCGTTATATGGTGGGGCCTCCTCAGCACGTTTCACCTCTTGTTCTGGTGACATCCCAGCATCTTTGTTCCCTGGCCAGTTTATGATCGCTTCCACTAATCCTGGGGGGTCGAGGTTCCCTATTCGAGCCCGTTGTGTTATCAACGCAACCCATTTACTCCACGTGGCATCTGTTGCATGATGTGTGGAGGGAGCCTTTCCTTTGAAGATCCATCCCAGCACCGGCAGTCGAGGTGCCAGGAGGAGCTGTGTCTCAGTGCCGACCACTTCTGAGGCAGCTCGAATTCCTTCGTACGCTGCCAGTATCTCCTTCTCAGTCAGGGTATAGTTAGCTTCAGAGCCTTTGTATCCCCGGCTCCAAAAGCCTAGAGGTCGGCCTTGGGATTCCCCATCTGCTCTCTGCCAAAGGCTCCAGGAAGGGCCATTCTCCCCGGCTGCGGTGTAGAGCACGTTCTTAATCTCCTGCCCTGCCTGGACTGGCCCGAGAGCCACTGCCTGGGTAATCTCCTGCTTAATTTGTTCAAAGGCTTGTTGTTGCTCTGGGCCCCATTTAAAATCGTTCTTCTTGCGGGTTACGTGGTAGAGAGGGCTCACAATCAGGCTGTAGTTTGGGATGTGCATCCTCCAGAACCCCAGAGCGCCCAGGAAAGACTGACTCTCCTTTTTAGTGGTTGGTGGGGCCATGGCTGTTATCTTGTTTATCACTTCCATTGGGATGTGGAGACGCCCATCTTGCCATTTTATTCCTAGGAACTGAATCTCCCTTCCAGGCCCCTTAACTTTCTGTCGCTTGATGGCAAAACCAGCCTTCAGAAGGATTTCAATTACCTTCTTTCCTTTCTCAAAGACTTCCTCAGCTGTGTCCTCCCATACAATGATATCATCAATGAACTGCAGGTGTTCTGGAGCCCCACCTTTCTCCAGTGCAGTATGGACCAGTCTATGGCAAATGGTGGAGCTGTGTTTTCACCCCTGGGGCAATCGATTCCAGGTGTACTGGATACCCCTCCAAGTGAACGCAAACTGCGGCCTCTCTGGTGCTATTGGAATGGAATGGAGAAAAACGCGTTAGCGATGTCAATCGTGGCGTACCACTTGGCTGCCTTCGACTCCAGCTCATACTGGAGCTCTAGCATGTCCGGCACTGCAGCACTCATCGCTGGCGTAACTTCATTCAGGCCACGGTAGTCCACAGTCAGTCTCCATTCGCCATTAGGCTTTCTCACTGGCCATATAGGGCTGTTGAAAGGTGAGTGAGTCTTGCTGATCACCTTCTGGCTTTCTAGTCGATGGATCAGCTGATGGATGGGGACCAGGGAATCTCGGTTAGTACGGTACTGCCGCCGGTGCACCATCTTGGTAGCAATTGGCACTCGCTGCTCTTCAACCTTAAGCGACCCCACCACCGAGGGGTCCTCTGAGAGGCCGGGTAAGGTGGACAATTGCTCAACCTCCTCCAGGGCAGCTATACCAAAGGCCCACCGGTACCCTTTTGGGTCTTTAAAGTACCCTCTCCTGAGGTAGTCTATACCTAGGATGCACAGGGCATCTGGGCCAGTCACAATGGGGTGCTTATTGCAGTCCTTCCCAGTTAAGCTCACTTCAGCTTCTAATAGGGTCAGCTGTTGGGACCCCCCCTGTCACTCCGGAGATGCAGATGGATTCAACCCCACTGTGGCTTGATGGCATCAAGGTGCACTGTGCGCCAGTGTCTACCAAGGCCTTATATTCTTGTGGGTCTGATGTGCCAGGCCATCGGATCCACACCTTCCAGGAAATCCGATTATCCCTTTCCTCCACCTGGCTGGAGGCAGGGCCCCTCTAATCCTGCTCACCATCACTCACTTGATCTAAGAGTGACTCCTGCAGGAATGACTTCCTGGTCCCCTCAAGAGGATCAAGCATACTGTTGACCATTCTATTCTGTCTGGGGGATTTCTGACTAGACACTGGAGCTGCATCTCTCTTGGAAGACTCCCCTTTCATGGTGGTCTTCCCTTTCAGTTGCTGTACTCGTGCAGCTAGGGCGGGAGTGGGCTGTCCATGCCACCTCCTCATGTTTTCCCCATGGTTGCAGAGGAAGAACCACAGGGTGCCCCGTGGTGTGTACCTTCTACTGCCCTTCTCTTGGGTGGGGAAGTGCCTGCTTCTAATAGCTGAGACATCGGCCCGTGCAGGTGGAACATAGGACATGTCCTGTTCCACTTTCTGGAGCCTCTGAGACAGTTCCTCTACGGCTGAAACCAAAGCATGTTGGGAGGAAGGGAGACTTCCTTCATATTGCCGGAGCTGGATAGTCACTTCATCCACTGTCTGAGTGTCTTGCCACCAGGATGCTGCTGCTAATGCTTTGGAATGTCCCTCTGGTCCACTTTGCAGGAACTTCCGCCACATCATCTGTGTGCAAGGGACCTGATCTGGATCCATTGGTGACTGCTCATCATTCAGATCACCATAGATCATGTCAAACACAGCCATTTCCCTGAGGTTTTGGATGCCTTTCTCCATGTCTGTCCACTTGCCTAACCGACATAGAGCATCATCCTTGTAGGGGTACCTCTCCCTCACAGCAAGCAGGAGTTCCTTCCAAAGGCTGAGGGTTTGAGCCTGTTTCCCTATTGCCTTGTCAATACCAGCCTGCTTGGCTAAAGGTCCCACCTGCTTGGCCTCTCTCCCCTCCAATTCCAAACCAGCAGCTCCACTATCCCAGCACCGGAGCAACCAGGTACAAATTTGCTCACCTGCAATGCGGCTGAAATCCTTCCACATATCTTGCAACTCACTGAGGGATAGAGATCGGATGATTACCTCCGGCTCTTCCTCCTGCTCTCGTGATGGGCCTGGTTCATTATCATCCTGTGCACTGCGAGGGGATTTTTTGGTATATTTGTTTTTCCGTATCAGGGCAACTGATATTGGTACTGCTTGTCCCTCTGGCTCAGCTGCTGTGCTGGTGGAGGCGACCGGTACTGGCGCTGCCTGTCCCCCGGCCCAGCTGCTGTACCAGCAGGTTCACTTTCAGACCCTGCAGCCCTTTCACCCCCTTGAGGGCAGTGATCAGTGTTAAGGGCGATGCGGTAAGCACATCGCAGCGAGCTGTGTCTCCCGGGGTTTGTCAGATTGGCAGCACACCTTTTACAAACACTCCACCAGTTTATCAGGACTCTGCACTTGTTCGGGAGTGAGATCCCAAAGCATTGGGGGTGACCACTGACTCAGGCACTTGCCCATCTTTTCCCACACACCTTGCCATTTATAACTATCTGCCCCCGGGGCAGGTTTCCGGGTGGTTCTATTGTTGGAGAAGTACCGCATGGCCCAAAACAAGATCTGGCAGACATTTAGAAAGCACAGAGCCGCAAGAACAGTGGCCTGGGTGCTCCAGGGATAGCTGAAACTCTCAAAAAACGAGAGAATCTCTTCCCCTGGCTCACCCATAGAGGGGGTGAGACCCCAAACAAAAGACCAGGCAGCAAACAGGTACCGGTTCACCCCCACAAGCAGCGAAACGAGCCCATTATAAGCAGACAGTAACCAGTAGAGCAGAACAAGACCCTTGATACATTTTCCACCGAGAACAAACACCAGTACTAGGAGCACAGAGTGGAGATGAGGATTAATCCAGCCCCACTACGCAAGCAAATTGCCCAGCATTGCAAACATTTCTTATCGAACAATACAAGTAAAAACAGAAAAATTACACCTAACAGATTGCTCTAACACACTTCTCCTTTTGTCCTTATTTCAGTCTTCTCCAGCCTCACGTTGGAGCGCCAAAGTTGTGATGGTTTAGCCCCTGCCGGGGTCTGAAACCACGCGGCCGCTACCCCTCCCCAACAAAGGGAGTGAAATACAAAGCCCCAAGACTGAAATAAGGAAAGGTTTAATACAACAGTGCAATAGCAACACAACAAACAACAACAATAATAATAACAGTAATAGTGATAGCAATGAACAGAGCAAAATAGCTATCAAATACAGCAGTGAGAGGAGCAGATGTACAAAACCACACGTGCACCACGCTCCCGCGCCAGGAAATGTGACCCGCCAGGATGTGATGTCCGCATGGTATCTGAATAACCCGGCTAGAGCTCGCCCCCCAACTGCTGGGGAAACTTAACCCTATCCTGGTTAAACCAGGACAGCAGGGTAACAGAGCAGAAAGTGTAATTCTCTGCTTCACGCAGCTGATTCGGGAAATGTTTTGAGAGATGGATATTTCATTTCAGAGTAACTACTGGAACTGATATTTTTATGTGCCGTGTACATTCAGTGTAAAATTGCTGGTTTTCAAACATCAGAATTATTTCCACAGCCTTGAATGTCTTGAATGATCGGTTATCTTGAATGCTTTGGACATTACCCTGTCAGGAAATCTGAACTAGCCAGAGGAAAAGTTAACCAAAAAAACTATTTGCAAGGGGTTTATATGCATTATACCTCTTTCCTTTATGACCCCCCACACTTATAAGGAAAAATAACCCACATTTGAAAACAACAAGGAACAATTAAAGTTAATGGACTGGCTCCAGTTACACATTTTCAGAGGAAAACCAAAATTATACATTGCTCTGGTCATCCAGTGGGATTTGGAGCATCCAATGATACATGTGTTCAGGTATTAATTGATGAACCTATGGTAAGCCATTGATCAAAAGAGGTGTGTTTTTTTTCCCCAGAGCACAGGTTGTTCGGTTCTTCCCTTCTTTATAAACTGTGATATCAGTATTTAATCTGCAGTACTATAAATGCTGTAATATAACTGAGATGAGGTAAAAAAAAATTAAATCATTTATACACAGCACACATACATATGTTGAAATCAACAGTGGAAAGCAAGAAAAAGCCCTCACATTTACCTCTTCCCCATAACATATGCCTTGCCTTGCATTGCCTTGCCTTGCCTTGCCTTGCCTTGCCTTGCCTTGCCTTGGCTTGCTTTGCCTCCCCTCCCCTCCCCTCCCCTCCCCTCCCCTCCCCTCCCCTCCCCTCCCCTCCCCTCCCCTCCCCTCCCCTCACCTAGCCTCGCCTCACCTCGCCGCGCCCCGCCTCGCCTCGCATCGCCCTGCCCTTGCCCTGCCCAGGCCCTGCCCTTGCCTTGCCCTTGCCTACCCTTTGCCTTGCCGTTGCCTTGCCCTTGCCTTCCCTTTGCCTTCCCTTGCCTTGCCTTGCCTTGCCTGCCATAATCTGCCCTTCACTTATCTTCCGTTTCCCTGCTTTGCCTTGCCTTGCCTTGCGTGCCCTAACCTGCCTTGCCCTTATCTTCCGTTGACTTGCCTTGCCTTGCCTGCTCTCCCCTGCCCTGCCAATATCTTGCCTTGCCTTGCCTTGCCTTGCCTTGCCTTGCCTTGCACTGCCCTGGCCTGCCCTGCCCTGCCCTGCCCTTATATTGCCTTGCCTTGACTTGCCTTGCCTTGCCTCACCTTGCCTTGCCTTGCTTTGCCTTGCCTTGCCTTGCCTTGTGTGCCATGCCCTAACCTGCCCTGCCGTCACCTTGCCTTGCCTTGCCTTGCCTTGGCTTGCCTTGCCTCGGCTTGCCTTGCCTCCCCTCGCCTCCCCTCCCCTCGCCTCGCCTCGCCTCGCCTGGCCTCGCCTCGCCTCGCCTCGCCTCGCCCTGCCCTTGCCCTGCCCATGCCCTGCCCTTGCCTTGCCCTTGTCTTCCCTTTGCCTTACCTTGACTTCCCTTGCCTTGCCATGCCTTGCCTTGCCTTGCCTTGCCTTGCCTTGCCTTGCCTTGCCTTGCCTTGCCTTGCCTTCCCTTCCTTTCCCTCCCCTTCCCTCGCCTCGCCTTGCCTCGCCTGGACTCACCTTGCCTTGCCTTGCCTTGCCTTGCCTTGCCTTGCCTTGCCTTGCCTTGCCTTCCCTGGCCTTGCCTTGCCTGGCGTTGCCTTGCCTGGCCTGGCCTTGCCTGGCCTTGCCTTGCCTTGCCTTGCCTTGCCCTGCCCTTGCGTTGCCCTTGCCTTGCCCTTGACTTGCCCTTGCCTTCCCTTCGACTTGCCGTTGCCTTGCCCTTGCCTTCCCTTTGCCTTGCCTTTGCCTTCGCTTGCCTTGCCTTGCCTTGCCTTGCCTTGCCTTGCCGTTGCCTTGCCCTTGCCTTCCCTTTGCCTTCCCTTGCCTTGCCTTGCCTTGCCTGCCATAATCTGCCCTTCACTTATCTTC